>NC_140935.1:59520226-60120226 GCF_014529385.1 Adiantum capillus-veneris
ACTTGAGGCTTAGGTTAGCAAGTGATGGTGTCAACCCCTTCGGCACTAAGTCTACTTCATGGAGCACTTGACCTGTGGTGATCGTCAACTACAATATTCCACCATGTGAGACAATCAAGAAGGGCAATATACTTCTTTCCTTGCTTGTGCCAGGGAAGTACAAAGTTTCAAATATTGACATTTACCTCGAGCCCCTCATTGAGGAGTTGGAGGATTACGTTATGGAGAGGCATTCCTGTTGTCGATGTCTCACTTGGAAAGGGGGGGAGAGAGGCTCAAGTGAGGGGAATCCTTATGTGGACTATGCACAACTATCCTGGGCTTGGAGAGATTTCTGGTAACCCCTTGTCCTCTATCTCTCTTTCCCTCATTCCCTCTCCCCTTTAGCTCACTTTAGTTCACTCATCTCTCTAACCATATGGTATGTATGTAGGGTTGTTCACATCGGGGCACAATGCATGTTCTACTTACGGGCCATCGTTGGTGAGAGAGAGGCCAGACTCCTTGTGCAATGTAATCTATCCAAACAACCATCGTTTCTTACCCCAAGGGCATAACAAGCACAAGGCTCCAACAAATGGGAAGGCTCCTCTAAAGCTCACGATGGCAGATTGGGCAGCCATTTGGGAGGAACACCACAACCACAATCCGGCTCTGTGTCCTCCACCAAAAGGTATGTCAAGGTATTCCATATTTTTAAGGTTTCCATATTGGAAGGACTTAAAAATACAACACCTCTTGGATCCCATGCACATATTCAAGAATGTAGCCCAAACACTATGGGACCACATTATTGGAAGAAGGACTCTTTGGGTGCGAGGGAGGATTTGAGGCTTTTGAAACGTCTCCCCGCCTCTGGCACTCCACGGCGTACCCCAAATGGAAATATTGTGCTTCCTAAAGCACCATGGATGCTAGCAAAAGAAGAACTAGACAAGGTGAAGGGTACCATCGCCTCTATTCGCACACCAACATGATACATGAGGTCACTAAAGGGAGCTTCCACAAAAGCGAAGAAGGGTGAAAGCGTTCAATTGTATGGGTTGAAGTCCCACGATTGGCACAAGATGCTTCAGGTAATCTTCATACTTCCTATTCTATCTATAGTTTGTGTGTATGACTATCACTCACTTTCCCGTTCCCTGATTTACATTGTAGTTCATTCTGCCGGTGAGTATGTGTATGTGTCGGGACAAGAAAGTCACGAACGCTATTTTCAAATTAGGAGAGCTAGTAAGGTACACCACAAGACTTCCCTCAACTACACCTTTTTTATGAACACAATAATTTCAACTAGCACTTAGTGTATCCTTGTGTGTTTTCTTGCAGATTTGTGAGCTCCAAGGAAATCGAAATAGATGCTATCCCTACTGCTCAAACACTTGCAACAGAAACTGTGTGTGCCATTGAAGATGCATTTCTTCGATCGGTCTTTCTTAGTCAAATTCACCTCTTGGTTCACGTGGTGGAGGAGATAGCTATATGTGGAGTAGTGCACGCACGATGGATGTTCTTCTTAGAGAGGTTTTTAAAGACTCTCAAAGATTTTGTGCTGCTACGGTCTCAACTAGAGCCATGTATGGCCGAAGGTTGGATTGTTCAAGAGGCATTTGTTTATATATCAGAGTATTTGGCACAAGTTGATCCTTCAATGCCTCGCATGTGGTCAGACGAGGAAGATACAAGGATGACTTCACACTTGACAAGTGTAAAGGGGAAACTGCTTAACATGGATATGAATCTATCCCGAGTGGTCGATAACTTTTGCATTCTCAATGCGAAAATTATGACCAATTATGGGTGGACTTGTGGACAGTGGCAAAGGCCAAGCGTTTGCAAGAGAGGAAAGCATGGAAACAAGCACATGGAAGAAGGAGGGCACCCCCAATGCCTAGACACCTTCCATGTTTTCCAGATCTCATTAGTGCAGAGTGGATTCATGAGAGAATGATCGAGGCAAAAGCGCACAGAGAAGACATCACCAAAAAAGAATGGGAGATGCACGAGGCTGCATACCAACGGTAGAGTACTTATATACCTAAACCATATTGTCTCGCTATTTCTTGAAATTATTTTTAATATGTATTTGATAAATTAATATATTTTTCTATTTTGTAGTGTCTTTCCTTTAACTCTATGTGGTCAAAGGGTCATCACTTTTGTATGTGCTACATTGACGAGTGTAGAATCACCGTGGATTGTGCTATCATGGGCAACTTTGACACAGATGGTGATGAAGCCAGGTACTGCGAAACTATTGAAAGGATACTAAAGGTTAATTTTTTCATAGCTTCATCTTCGAGTGCAAGTGGTTTGCAAATGTGTCTAGAACAATTGTAAGCAGGTGAGTGAAATGACATGTACCTTTTTTTATTCTTATTTACTTGTGGCGTTACTTATACCAATGTTACTCACTTTGAGCTTCTATTTTATAGGGCATCTATATCGAATCCACCAACCAAAACTTTGGTTCGTAATTCCCGTAACACCTCGGGGGAGAATCATTTTTTCCACTAATGAAGTGGAGATTATCTTCGACCCTCTTCCACCTCCGACTTTGGATGAGGTGGAAACAGAGGAAAGAGAGGTCGATGAATCAAGTTCGGTGGTAGCAAGTCTTAGTGAGGATGATTGTCATGATGATGAAGATGATGAAGCTGGCAATGCATCCACAAACGACAATTTTGTTTCTCTCTTTATTGATTTAGGAGCCATGGGCTTAGAATTGGATGATGTTTCATGTAGAGATCTTTCGGAAGATGATTCATAAACATTCTGCAGTTATGAAGTTCTTTGGTCGTGTAATCCATTCACCTCTCTCTCCCTCCTCTTCCTCTCTTTAGATTTGAGAATATGCTCAATAAACAATGATTATTTTAGTTGTAACCAAGTGTGATCTTAGGCTGGGTTCAGACGAGGTTGGAGGAAGAAAGGCTTTCTGCAAGTCTCGTCGCCTCGTCTGAACGGTGTTGGAGAAAGAAGAGCGAAAAACAGAGAGAGGTGGAGAGAGGCCAACAGCTCTTCCGAGGAGGGGGGGGGATCGGAAGAAAAATGGCGAGCCCGGAGGAAGATACTTGTTGCAACAAATAGGCTTTTGCCACCCAGCTTACACGCCCCTGTGGGAAGCATTTCCGCCACAACGTCTGAACCGGGCTTAATATCCCCCGCCTCCTTCTCCCCCCTTCTTCCCCCTCTCTCTCTCTCTCTTCTTTTTTATATTTGAAAATTATAAACAATATTCTTTAATTTTTATTGAGAGGAAGGAAACACCAAAATTTGAATGGCGGGGAGGGAGGGGTTAAGTCAGAATAATTTGAAAGTTTAGGTACTAAATTTGAGCAGCGGATATAATGACGGTAATAATAGCGGATAAAGTCGCGATAATACTTTAAATACAAAAAAAACACCCCGTCCTCCTCTCTCTTGTTTCTCTCATTGAATTTACACCTCTCTACAAAACGCGATAAAACAACGCGATAAACACTTGAAGATTTTCATATATAGTGTCTTCCATCAACCCGAAACACCCCTCCTTTCCACCTTGAATTTTATCACACGTCCCCTTCCCTTATGTTTTATTAAAAAAAGAAAAATTAATGGAGACCTATTCCTAACTTATATAGTTTCCTATTATGGTGGACCCCCTAGTTTCTAAGCAATCACCTCTCTCCCTTATTTTTAAGTTTAGAGGAGTAATTACTAGGAGCTATCCATTAATTATAGGCTTATTTAGCCTTTCAAAAGAAACCTTTCCGTTCCAATTACATGGCACAATAAGTTTTTTATTTTGCCAAGAAATCACACTGTCTTCTTGAGTACCGGATTGCGTGTGGTAGATTGGCTATCACAATTCCTTCTTGAATAACAAGCCTTGAGGTCAAGACTCGTAGGATAGATCTTAGCCAAGTCTCTTAGGGTTGCTCTTCAGATGTTAAAAACTTCTCTTCTCTTCTCTAGTTCTCTCTCTTTTATTCAAACTGCTACCGGTTGATTAAGAGATCGAAGGAAGTAAATTGTGATGAAAATGGAACAAAAGGGCCCAGCCTAAACAATCTTCTTCAACGATGCATTTTACATGATGAATTGGGAGGTCGCCATCGCCAGAACCATTCACTGAAAAAGAGAGAGAGAGAGAGAGAGAGAGAGAGAGAGAGAGCTAGCTAGACAAAACTGTCTTTCATGAAGTCCGCAGTCGTGTAAAGCGATTCGTTCAGAGGCCTCAAGACCTGCATGCAGTGCAGAGAGAGGGCTGCATCAGAGGCTTCATTGTCCATATGATCTGCGGGACTAGCAGAGTTAAGATGTAGGCCTCCATGATGGGGATGATTATTCTGCTGCAGAAAGTCAAGGGGATGATGTCTTCCTCCTGCACTTCTATGACACTCCCTAAAGTGATGATGCTGATGATCGACTGCATTCATAGAAGTCGCTGCGTCAATCTGTAGATTGTACTCGTGCGCATTTTTTGTCCTGCCTGCATTGCTCGTTCCTGTCTCCAGCAAGCTGAGCACAGTTTGGCTCTCATGTGCCACAGCACCCTCAAGCATCCAATTCTCCCTTTTGATTGACTGCTGATGGTCTTGCACCAATGGATTTTGTACCTTTGACTGCAGGCTTTGCATACGCTCTGCCAGTATCCGACCGTGTTCATTGAAGTATTGCCCGTTTGAGTTTCTTCTGCAATTAGCTGTATTGATAGAGCTTTTATACATCATGGAACCTTCATCTGCCTGCTCATGGCATGTGGACAATTTGCCTAAGCTTTCCTGCACAATTCCCACCCTTGGAGATGACCCAACATGGTGACCTCTTAGCCATGGCACAGATAGCTCTACTTCTGTATCAAAAGTGGGTGGTGCATTTGCTGCATGAGCAGGGGAGGGATGGGCTGTGCTAGGGACCGAATCCGGCCCCCCTACATGACGCACACCAGCGCTCGAAACGTTGTTGCTCGACAAGGAGAGGCTAGGTCCATTGAGGAGATAAGGTGCAAGTGATTGCCTATCATTGATGTATGCAGCCTCCTTCTCAGTACTATTTCCTTGCGATCCAACAGCCATGTTGGTGATCGATATCGACTGCATTTCTGTACTTCTGCCTCCCCCATTTTGAAGAGTTAGTGACACAGAAGGTGCCAAAGTCATTGGCGAGAGGAGTGAAGTCTGCTGCTCGGTGGAGCTATTACTGGCAGTTTTGTTCCCTGTCATGCCCTCCTTTGACTGCTGGTCACCTAGAAGATGAGCAATACATGTTCCATAAGTAGTTTTAGCTTGCCAAAATAATTGCTATGTGCATGCATTTATTTGTGTCCAGACATGCTTGCTATCTATTTATGTCATGTTTGCATCAATTGTAGGCTGCTTGCAAGTTACACTGAAAGCAAGGTATACTAACTCTTAAAAGCAAGATACAATAGAAGCAATATTGTATCAAGGTATACTAACTCTTAAAGGGGTTTGCCTAAAATCAACTTTCTAGGCCTTCCGCAATTTAGAGATGAACAATGAGAATATTTTCATGATGTTTTTACCTTGTGGTGTCAATAAATGAAACTTTTTTGGCCTACAAAAGGCCATAGGGGGAGCTGGGAATTCCTTGACCATTGGATTGAATTGTTAGATGTTCTTCAAGTGGGCATTAGAGGGTCTTTGGACTTTAATGTGTGCATAAGGGGCTCCCACTCATTAAGTGGGTTGTGGGCCTATGTGCTCTCTCTCTCTCTCTCTCTCATTCTCTCATGTAGCATATCGTGACTTCTCACCTTGACATCGTGGAAGAGAAAAAGGGAATTTGTTCCGACCCCCGCCCCCCCCCCCCCCCCCCCCCCCCCCCTCCAAAAAAAAAAAAACCCCATTGGGAAGCAACCAATGACGTTAATGCAACCCTCCCACCCCTTTGTCCACACTTGCCTCCTCCTCTCTTTCTCCCATTGCCTCCCGGTGTTCACAACATGCGATGGAAGAAAATTGTCTCACATTTTCTTCCGCCATCAATGTGAACACATGGGCGATGGAAGAGAGCGTTTTGGAGGTTTTTCATCTAGAAGAGCTCATATAAGTGCCATGTTTTCCATCGGTGTGATGTGAACCCAGAGGTACATTTGAAATTTGAAAGATGACACTGGGTATCAAACCCAAGTCTTTTGGCACCCACATATCTACCTTAACCACGAGGTTACCACCCCAATATATTAAGTTTACTGTACAGTATGATTTCAAAATATACTTTATCTGTAATGTTGTGAAAGAACAATTATTGTTCTTTTTTCTAATGGATGGAGTTGATTTTCGTTAAATTACTCATATAAACTAAGTTCCTCCCTACAAAAAGGAACAGGTTGGTTTCTATTGAGAACTCCGGCTAGGCTCATGCACTTAATTACCAACATTGGTTAATTAAAAGACATTTTGGTACTACTTTGTCACTGAGTTTTCATGTGCAATATGGGTAATACTTTTAGTTGGCGTTGGCCTTGCTTGCTTGCTTATTAGATAGCTAACTAGCCTGCATTACATGTTCAATGTCTGAGTTATTCATTTGAAGCATACCTTTTTGGTCTGATTGGCTCCTAGATACAAGAGCAGTCCCTGATTTTGAGTCCTGCAGCTGATCCTCATTCTGCTTCGTCGATGCAGCTGCGTCAGTACTGGAGGTTGTGCCCTGCGTGGTAGGCGAAGCTGAGTCTGCTGCTGGTAGAGCAGCAGCAGGTTGAGGCTTTCGGCGCCGTCTATTGTGATCCGCAAGTCGCTTCCTGCAACTTCGCTTCCCTTCATCAAATTCTGTCAGTGCATGGAACCTGTGCATGCAATTCAAGTAGTCAGTCCTAATCTCTTTCATTAAGCACATAGTTCCTTCTTGAACTTTCAGCAATGTATTGCATTTAGGTACATAGAGAACCTTCAAACTACAGCTCCAACACATTCAATGCAATGATGCAATGGTAGAACTTCTGAAAGTAAGAGACAGACAGACCAAGAGAGAAAGAGACCTGCTACATTGCTGACAGAACCGCTGCGTGTTTCCGGTGATCATAACCGTTGAGGCTTTCGAATGGTATTCACACACTTTGTGACGCCGATGGTAGTGCTTGGCGATGCTGAGGTCTGCTTTGCAGCCTTCTGCCTGGCAGAGTGGAACATGCATGCTAGGGGAATTGGGGCGGAAGCGCTTACCTGCACCTGAAAGATGAAATCGAGCAGCCATGTCCTCAGTGGAGAAGTAGGTTCTGCCTCCGAGGTTTAGCCCTAGCCTGGCACTGCCCAAATCCCCTGCACCTGAATAAATTCCCCTTTTCAAGATCATGTCATGTATCCGCCTCTGCTCCATGTCCAGCACCTGGTTTTGATGTGTATTATTGTAGTAGCCTCCAAGCCCAATGTTGTTGCTGCCGGCATGACCCCCTAAACCTCCACCATACATGAGGGGCGATGAAGAATAACAGCTTCCACCTGCAGAGCTCTCTATTCCAGCATGTTGCCGCAGCGGGACGGCATTCAACAGTCCAGGCCATGACGCAGTCTGCAGGACTGCACCGCCGCCACCGCTGCCGCCTACCGATGGGGGTACCATGCTAGTTGCGGCAGACACATTAAGCCCTGCTGTATATTGTTTAAGCCCAAGCCCAGCTCCACCCAACATGGTGTCCGCATGCAGAATTCCGGGCTTGCAGTCCAAGTCATCATCCTGTGTCACATAATGGGGGCCCAGAATCATCTGGTTGTCGGACCAATCCCATTCTTGGCGTGGAGGGGCGGAATGGTGGAAATGCAGGCGGGTGTCAGACAGGGAGCCAGTGCAGATGGTGGCCACAGGGGGGTCCCAGCCCTGATCTGAGGGCCAGGGGGTGGAGTCACCTTGATCATCCACCACAGTGTTCAAATTCGAGAGAGAATTCATACCATAAACTGATACAGAGGGGTCGCGTATCAGTACTGCTGATCGAGATATCCGGGCCACCTACACAGGAAAGGTCTGTGTGGATGTTGCCGGCACAGCTAGCTGCAGCAGCAGGATGAGGCCCTAGGACCCTATAGTCTGCGTGCAAGCTAGTATGAAAGAAGAAGGAGAGAGCGCAGCCCAAATTTGGAAACTAAACTAGACAAGACCTGTGTTGCAGCTAGCCAGCAGCTGTGCCTGCTGCTCACAAGGGAAACCTGGACTGAGACGGGCTCGCTGGGGGGTACTGCTGTGCATGCAGGGGCAGAGGGTACACCCTTTGATTTGGCCTAGAATTGGACTGCAGCCACTAAGGTTCAGGCAGACGTACTGGTACAACTTGTGCACTGGTGGAAGCAAGACAGTCGTTAGCGCAGGGTCTTGTACTGCAGTAGCGGCGGACAGGACGGGGGCCAGCTGCACGCTTATTATCGCTGTACTCAGCAGCACCATGAGTAGTATCCCCAACCCCAACACAGGACCCTGTACTGCTACCCTCACACAAATGGCCGCCCAACTTATAGTTACTTCTAATTCGACCGCCCTCGACATTCCTAGGCTCCACATGCGCTAATCCTACTACAGCTCCGGCCTCTGTGCTGCAGCTCCCCTTCTTTCATATTCTGCGCTGTAATCACACTCTACAGTGATCGTAGTAGTACTATGGAAAGCTTCTTTGCGGGACTTCCCTTTGAGGCTTCAAGTCCCCGTAATCCCTCCCATCATTGGCGAGCTAGGGCTCGCCTTGGATGTCACTGCGTTGGAGTTTATGCCGACGGTTATGAGGGAAATGGGGGACCATTTGCAATGTTTAATATCAATTATATATAACAGGAGGAAAGAGAGAAGATACATCAAAGCTGATTCTTGTAGAGCCTCCTACGGAGAGGAAGAGGGAGCCTCGAGGCAGCATAGGCTTATTACTAGAGACTGGCTAGTGAGAGAGAGAGACAGTGAGTGAGGGAGGGAGAGGCCATGAATGAGAATAAAGAGTGCCATAGACTCTGGACTCTGTGACTCGAAGCTGGTCGGTCGGATGTACTTCGGAAGCTCTGTTGCGCAAGCCATAGAAAGGTGGCCCGTTTGAACAGAGGCGTATGCTGATCAAGACCCCACGTGTCAATATGCATCAGCCTTGGGATCACCAAATAGAAGCATATTGTGTGCACTTGTAGGCGTACAGCCCTGTGGTGATGGAGGGAAGGGAGCATATGGGGATGGAAAATGAAGGTTGGGCGTGCTGGACAATGTGCGTGTGTGTGAAACGGCCACTGTGCTCACTGCTTCACCCGCGCGAAATGTCGCTATTGGAGGCCTCCCCCCCTTGTGTGACCTATCTATCAGCCACCTTCCCGCTCTCTCCCGCATTCCATCATTGCACTACCTTTTTTGCCACTTCCTCGATCCATTTATTCACAAATAAGTAACCAATCTCACTTTTCTTTTCGAGGGTATATTATCTGAAAATTTAATAAAAGGTAAGTCTTTTTCTGCTTGTCGAGCTCATCAGCTGATCAGAGCAGGGCTGCCGTCCTCCTTTTTCCACTTTTCGAATCTGCTTTGCCCGTCCGTAACTCAAAGTTGAGCAGTGGGGAGTCGGGACGCTGTTGTGTTTTGCTGACCTTGCAGCAGTTCAAGACGAAGCGCGAAAAATAAAATATGGGAGCTAAAAATCAAAGGAGCAACTCAAGTCTCAGCAACAGCCAACCAGTGAAGCGAATATTGAAATATTTAAGAGTTTTGTAAATTGTAAGTCAGCTAATCACGGGTGACAGCAGACTGGACGGACGTCATGGCGCTGATGAGACTGTATCTGTCTGAAGTCTGAACTGGACGACTCTGTGTGGCTGCCTCGGTACTTGTATAAGCTGCCGAAATCCCTCTCACTGGACCAGGACCCTCTGTAGGCTCTGTCCTTGCTGGTGATAAAACGGCCTGCAAGACCCGAAAAGATCTCGACGCGGCCTATTTCAATTTGCACGAGTTTAAAATTTCCATTCTTTTTTCTTTTTTCCTCTATTTGGAGCGCTCTTTAACAAATTTTAGACACCAGGCCAAATTGGCACTTCGATCGTTGTCAAAGCTTTAATTCAAGGAATGCAGACAGGCTGCTGCCCTGGGCCAGCAATAACAGGCGGGGTGAATGTAGTAAATAAAAATAGAGCATAGTAACGAACTGAATTAGAAGGCAGTGCATTCTGGAGCACGCAACCGGGTGATGGTGACGGATGCCTAACTCGCTTTATGTCAAGGGCGAAGGGCAGAAGGATGCTGGACTCTCGAGTGAATGGGCAAAGGATGGCTGGCGAGCAAAGAAAAATTGGCATCCGGCGTTCAGGGTCGATGGGCCGGGGCCCCGGGGGGATTCAGGCTTCTTTGTTTGCATACGGAGGCCTGAACGATAAAGGTCGAGAATGAGGGCGATTGGCGGGTGGCCCCGTCCATAGCGCCCTTCTCAGTTCTGTTGCCTTCTGTCGGGCGAGCCCTGACGGAAGAGGCCGCGTCAACAAAAAGTTGAAAAGGGTCTTCCAGCCAATGTCAGCCAGGAGCTGGTCCACGACTCCACGAGTGTCTCTCAGCTCTCTCTCTCTCTCTCTCTCTCACACACACACACACACACAGTTTGCCCTTTTTACTGCAGCTTGGCATTTGCCTGCAATCGTGTGACCCTGGCTCTTTCCACGGCTTGCTGCTGTACAGCTGCTCGCGAGAGAAAGAGAAAGAGAGAGAGAGAGAGAGAGAGGAGGGGGGGGGGGGGGCGGGGCGGGGCGGGGCGGGGTGATGATTCAGAACTTCAAGAGAAAGTCTCCGGAGTCCGGCTTTGCGCTTGCCCCGTGGGGCCGCTTGAATTTCAACTTTCTTTGGCCTATTCTGTCTGAATGGGAGCTTGAGTCTAGACCAGTGTTCGGGGAAAATCATTTTTCCAAAACATACAAATTTCCTTTCCTTGAGTTTGCCAATAGGAAATTTTTAAAAATTAGGGGTATTTTTCAGGTTTTTACACTATTTTTCTCTATTTTGGGAGGGAATTTCTCCTTTCCCTTTGCCCTCAACCGGCATTTTTGAGATTGCAAACGGCACGATATTAAGTTGAGACACATTTTTCCTGAACACTCGTCTAGATTGACTCTAGAGAGACAATCGCATAGAGCGGGCGCGCGCGCACACACACACACACCACACACACATATATATATATATATATATATGTGTGTGTGTGTATATGTATGTGGAAAATTACCAAAATACCCCCTAATTTGTGAAAATTCCTCAAATACTTTTGTATCAATTTTGGTCGGATTGTTCTAATCTTTATTCCTTTTTTACAATTGAGAGCTGTTTTTAAGTGCTTAGCATGTAATTTGTCACAAATTACCTCAAAAAAAAGGCGATTATGTCTAAAAATAATGAAATGATTCATCTCCAAAGCCTACATAACCAACTCAAATTCTAGTTTTAGCATCTTGTTACTTGTATTGATAGACATTCAGTCTTGTTATGAAAAGGTACAAAAATATTTTATTTTTAGATGAATTTCATCTCACGACCAAGGACGGGCATTCTCGGAATTTGTGACAAAATAATGGGGGTGTAATCGGAATTTTTGAAATTGAAGGGGTATATTGAGAATTTCTATAAATTAGAGAGGTATTTTGGTAATTTTCCCATAAATAAAACATACTATAGACTATGGAGATTGGTCCATACTTGAAAGTTGAAACCCTTTTAATTACTCGTGCATGGGTCCATGACTCAAGTCCATTGCATGTGCGTCTAAGTTCCCCACAGTCCCAAAATAGCCAATCAGAGCCCGCCACCTTGCCGGGCCCCATGTAGCCTTTTTTGCTCGTCAAGTGAAAGGGGCCGGGGCATTGGCTTGCCTGGATTTTGCTATGAGTCTGATGACTCTTTTGAAGCACAGAGTTCAATGAGTACCAATCAATTTGCTCATAATGTACAAAGAGCGTCACACAAACAGATCAGATCAAATGATTTTAAAAGAGGCAGTACTCTGCAGCAGCCATATATGTATTATATACTGTACTAAGTAAGCTAGGGGGCCAAAGGAAAGGAAGGGGTCGATCAGAGATGATGTGAGCGAGAGGAGGGGGGGCAAGTCGGTTATACATTGATGTTTGAACGAAAAGACATGTTTGTGGAGGCAAAGGGCCTTGACATGATTAGACATGAAATTACAAGCAAGCTTTGGATGGAGAGAGAGAGAGACTTTAGAGTAGAAAAGACTTTGTGTCCAAAGTGACAGAGTGGTGTGTGTGTGTTCTTTTTGGGGGGGGGGGGGGAACTTTAAACTCGAGCTTTACACATAGAAATAGTGTGTGTGTACAATGGGAGCAACTTGTGTGTGTGTGTTTTTTTTTTGGGGGGGGGGGGGGGGGGGGGGGTGTTGTGGCGGCGGGATTAAGTCATTAGACTTTAGGGGACTAAATTCGAGCTTTACACATAGAAATAGTGTGTGTGTGTGTGTGTGTGTGTGTGTGTGTGTACAATGTGAGCTATGTATCACAGGATGCTTTCAATAGTTTTCCACATTGTGAATTACGATAACATCATGAGGTTTTGCGATCGAGCACCGCAAACCTAGCTAAATGCGGTTGGGAGTAGGTACTAGGGGGTTGCCGGCCCACCGAGGAAAGAGGATCTCCTTCTCAAAAAGGGAAGTGGTCTAAAACTTCTTGTGAACAAGCTCAACGATATTAACACACTTGGAAATGCTACTTTACAGTCCTTGACGTTTGATTCCTTTTGTCCCAACAAAATCAGTACCTTTCTAGTTATAATCTTATCGAGGCCCTTTCCTTGCTCGGGGCTAACTAGCTACCATTCTTCCTTACAGCATAAATGATGATATCCCTAGGAGGCTAGGCCCGTCCCTTGATTTCCTCCTTTCTAGAAGAAGAAGAAGAGAATGTTCATTCATGTACATACTCCTCTTATATTTGTTTGTGGCGTTCAAGATCGATGAACAAGTCAAGTACACGACAAGAGTATCAAATAGAGCTTAGACGTTAGTTCCTCAAATGTTTTAAAATTATAGCTAGCTTGTATTTTAGGACATTGCGCACTTTACAAAGTGTCCTTCCTCTTGGCCCATATTGATCGGAGTACATGGGCCATGCATGGTTCATAAAGTGGTGGAAAAAATAGAGAACTTGTGCAAGCAAAATTGCAATACATTACAAGATAGAGGGGCCATGTTTTGTGATAGGTGCAAGGCATACGATGACATCTCTCACAAGGCTAATTTGTGTGCCCATATGACTAATAATAATAATAGGTCATGATCTCTATACATCTAGCGGGATTTCATCTCTCTCATGTTTATAGCTATAGCTACACATCTATTTTTAAATTGTATATTTATTTAATTGTCATTTTATATACACTTTCCATAAACATACATGTGTGTGTGTTATAGATTTTTTTTTAAAAAAGTGTGTGTTATATACATATAGATATATATGATATGTACATAGAAAAACATCTATGCATTACATATATATACATACACTAGTTACTTACTTACTTACACACACACACATACACACGACCGCGTAGTTTGTCGTAATTGTAGCAACAACTAAGAGAATCTATACGTACAAAATTATATTTTATTTTTACTTTTTATTATCATTTTGGTATTTCCAAAACATGACTTTATTTATTTATTTATTTATATGTATGTATGTATATATCGATGGGAGGAAAGATGTAGGAGAGAGGAATTGGGTTAGATTGATGTATGGGGTGCTGGTTAGCTAGTGAGGATTTGGCCCGCCCATTCATGGAATGCCATGCATTAGAAAATTTCGGAGGTCATTTGGAGGGCCATATGAAGGAGAGAGAAAAATAGAGTGCGTCCAATGAGGAAGAGGGTTACATTACGCAAGAAAATACGTGGAAAGACTCAAAAAATAGGAAAATATCTTAAAAACTTTCACGAATCTAAGATTGTGGCATCGTAACTTCTTTGCTTTTACCGAGCTGTTAGGTGCGTGTGTGGTCCCACTGTTGATATTCTCTTATGGTCATTAACGTACTGGAGGGTGACCATTAAGCTCGCACAAGATATTGGAATTCTAAAACACTTTCCCTCCATTAGAATGCTTTCAAAGTGAATCTCCCTCCACTAAAGCTTTTCTCTCAGAGCTATGGCTTCCACGTCTTCTCGCCCATGAAGCTCTAGGTGTTTATCGTCTCTCACACCAACTACCAACACCTGCACTTTGCCTAGAAGGCCAAGTAGTAGCATATCCTCAATTACAATATCAACTTCAATAAGTGCAGAGAACCAATGGGTTGGACAAAGGATAAAAAAAGGTTCATGGGTCCTCATGCAACCAAGAAGAGCCAAGAGGTCTAGTGCTATCAATGTTTACCGCTCAGCATGGAAGGCCAGAGTGTTGGATTTCAAAGTTGAAATCGACAAAAGATCTGTAAAGGAAGTTCTTGTTCAGCATGTGATACCCATCCAAACGTGATAGCAAATGGTGGAAATGTGTCAGATATACATCAACCACGTTGCAATTGTAAGTATTCTTGACATCTGACTTGCATATGATTTGTCATTTTACTTATTGATACTCTCATTATAACTTTTCTTATATATTTTGCAACGTTTATCCCTCTTCTTATGAGCAATGGCTCCATTCTTCACATCTCAACTACATTAGATTTGTCATTTTGACTTATTGATACTCTTAGTTTAACTCTTGTTATATATTTTGCATATGTTTATCCCTCTTCTTATGAGCAATGGGAGCCTGTGGAGTACATAATCATTAGGAAATTTCGGAGGTCATTTGGAGGGCCTTCTAAGAAAATGTATTTTTTTCACTCTCTCTCTAGAAAATATGGCGAATAATAGAGGTGGATCTTTCATGGTAAAAGTTTAAAAAGTGTACTTTAAGTAGATTCCTTACTCTTCTGAACATTCGTTCGTAATGATTGAGGGATAATCTTCTTTTCAGTTGCATTGAATGAACCTCGTCAATATGGAGGGAATGAGGCTAACATGGAGGGACGAAGGCGTAGCCGCCTATTCACTTTCCATTAAACCTACACATTTGGCTAATGGTGCACTCCTCAAATGGCACAAATGTTACGGAGAAACGAGCCAAATATCACCTTCACATTGATTTGGACAATGAGTACCAACCATTGATTAAGCGTAGTAAAGCAAACACACATATACCTCCCGCATCCATAGACACGCTCAGAGCTCAGGGAGCTAAACACATAGATATCTGGACGAGAGGCTCTCTCTATCCTAAGAATCCAATGACTAATGCGTCTCCACCGTTTGTCAATCCTACAAGCTTATTCACCTTTGCTGGTGATGGAGAAAAGGGCCTTCTAGGTTATTGTAAATCTCTTACAAGGGAAGCTGAAACTTATAAAGGCATTCTCCAAGCTCAACAAGGTGAGATTGTTCGTCTTTCACATTTACATTCTACAGATCAGGTTACCATTTTGCAACACAAAACAGAGGTACAGGAACTGAAAGGAAAGGTACGAAGTTGTCAAATGAAGGACACCATCTTGGGTGGTCGTATCCGAAAGAAGAAATTGCGCAATCTTGAAACATTGCAGGTTGCATCCGGAGGTCTCAAGAAAAGAATCCGAACATTAAGGTGATGCTTCTTGGTTGGCTACATTGTCTTAGTTAAGTAATCTTTTTGTTTTTTCTTGTTATGCATTGTTTTCATGTGCCTAAATAGTGTTAGTGAAGTAATTTTCTGTTATTTACTTATGCATTGTCTTCATGTAGAGATTCAATCTATCCTGACAAGGAAAACATTGACCCCAAATCCAATATAGGAAAGAGATTGAAGCCACTTATAAGTAGAAGCCTGGCAACAGATATAGTATATGACAAGAAGTTTAAGGTCCTACAACGAAATGTAGTGGAGCACTTTATTTCAAAGAACTCAGTGTCTGCAAAAGAGATACAAGGCACACTTGATTCACTTGGTGTAAGCAAAAGAGGATATTCGGCTATACAAAAATCTGTCTCATCCATCTTTGTTAAGAAGGGTATAAAATCCAAACTTTTACCATCAGCCTCAAGTGTTTGGAAAGAGAGGCTTCAGCTTAACGAGGCACAGGGAGACTATCTTGGACAGCCCTTTCATATTAAAGCAACTTACAGTGGCCATGGAGCAAACATGGCATATGATGAGTTCAATAATATTTTTATGGACCTGCAGATGTTATAGAAGATAATGGTGGAGTTTTACAACATCACATTTGAAGAGTCACGTGGGGTATTACATTTTGTGTTCAAACTGGATGAGTGTGAGCTTGTTAAAGAGAAAAAGCTAGAGCGTGTTACTATTACTTTAATGAATAGAGCCCTCTCAAAGTATCCTAGTGATGATCCTTTGTATTTTAGTGTTCAATCTAAATCTAACATATGGTGGCTTGGTGCGTTTGAGGTAAGCGAGATTCTCAGCTAAGCTGAAATGTTCACATCTACTTAAGTCTCATTTATTTTGTGTTGCAGGTAAAGAAAGAAGATCATGAGATTCTATATTGGGTGTTCCATCGAACTATATTCCGGAGGTGATTGATCAACAGACTAACCAGGGAGAGGTACTACGTCTAGATGGAAGGGGAGACTTTCAAGTTCAGTGACATCTTGCAGGTGACCTCAAAACATTAAAGTGCATGTATAATTGTGGAATGGGTGCAATGGCAAAGTCGCCGTGTTTGTTCTGCATGGAGCCTGCAAAGGTCATGGACCCAAAGTGGTGGAGAAAAGCTCCAACACGTCACATTGAGGACCCTGCTTTTCGACTGGTTTTGAAAATACCACTTGTGAATGTCCACATATGTACAATGCATGCCCTTTGTAGAATTGTGGAGAAATCGGTCTACTTATCTATCGGGTTTGCTTGGAAAATTAAGAACTCAGCAGAGTGACAAGTAGCCCTGCAGTGCTTAGAATTGGTACTGTCGGATATGGGCCTTCACGGTGGCAATGTGAAAATCCAGCGGGATGAAAAGAGATCAACTGCTGAGAAGGATGTCCCATGCAAACCATCTGTCGGTGGGGTGAAGGCACGGAGGTTTTTATCTAAACCCCAAGGAATACGAGATCCGAACTAACAAAACATGGAAAAATATATAACACATCTTATGTTAGCAAGGTAGAGTATCAGAGCTGGAAAAAGCTACATATTGCAGTCAAAGACCAAGAACCAACTACTCGTAACGTGAAGGCTGAGGTTTGGCGATCAATAGACATCCTCTTTTTTGATGTGCGACAAAGATGACTAGTCACAAGGTGATATGAACAAGTTCAAGGAGAATCTCAACCTTCTCAAAAAATCATTCAAGACAGCATGGACAGACACTCAGATTACTCACTACATGGTATTATGGTGTATTTGATTCTCTTTTATGTGTAACTATGTGAGTGTAAAACATTCTAACTAGTCTGTTTTCATATCCAGCACATCATTTTCAATCATTTACCATATTTTATACAAAAGTATGGGAACCCGGCAATATGGAATACCCAAGGGATGGAAAAGTCTCATTACATGGCGAGAAATGCTTATTTCAGGCACACACGACATGGTGGCTCTCAAATCAAGGCTAACAGTTCGAGAGAACTATTTGAATGGTTCTATCGTAGAATCATTTATCGAATGCAGGCAATAGAAGTCTTGGCCTCTTCAGCAACAGCACAAGCCATCAGACATTTACAACAACAAAAACTTAAAAGATCAATGGCATACAACAACTCCGGTGCTTGTGAAAGTCAACGAAGGTGGAGAGAGACAATGGTGTATGTGAACCACAAGTGGAGAAAGATACTCTGAGTGGATTGCATTGTACAAAATTTCTGTAATACATGATCTTATACAATTGCTACTTGAAGTGTATCAAGATTTTGAAGGTTTAATTTTGTTTTTTGGCACATCACCCTTGTAACGAATCATGAGATGTTTGCCATACTCTAAAAGTTCATTTGGGTTTGGTCTACCAAGAGCTAGTGCCATTGCTGTGTATGTGTAGTAATATGCTGCCCGACCACCTGTATAGCCCGGGCAGTAACCAAAACAATCTCTGGCAAACACTTTGTCCACAAGAATGACTTTATCTACACTTTTGGGCAGCACGGGTCCACCCAAGAAGCGTGATAGTGTCTTTAATGTGTAAGTTGCTATTGAACCCTCTTGTGACATGGAATTGTGAAAAACTAATATTGGCGACTCGCAAAGCTTTGAAAGGTACTGCGCTAGGGCCGCATCCCTTCCACAATACTCTCGAGTCCACCAACGAAGGAAGTCATCCTTGTCAGCAATCCAAGACTGCACATATCATGTCTCAGTAAGTGACACACACACACACACACACACACACACACACACACACAAAGAGAGAGAGAGAGAGAGAGAGAGAGAGAGAGAGAGAGAGAGAGAGAGAGAGAGAGAGAGAGTTACCATGAAGCTCTCATCCTGCAAAAAGAGGTTTTCCTTACAGGTCTACAGATGTAGTTGACCCCTGACCTGAATGGTTAAACCAATCCTCCACTTCTTTGTGACTTGTTGATGGTTTTAGGCTTTGTCTTATTGCTTGGAAGGTGGCTTCATCAGGTAGTCTCTCCTTGTATTTTTTAGCTTTCTCAAAGCATCTTCGGAGGCATTGCATTGGATTGCTGGATGTTTCCATTGCCTCATCATCACTACTATCCTCTGACACAAATCCACTCCTCTCCTCTTGGACTCTGGAAATGATAGCCAGGGAGAAGTCCTCCCTTAAATAAAAGATGCTTTGCACATCATGTAAAAAGATATAGGTCTTGTCTCCAATCCTAAAGTCAGGCACAACAGGCAGCATCATCTGAGCATGCTTCTTAGTGAAGTTACTGAAATCCAAAGGTAGTTTGATTTCTATGGTTTTCACAGAGAGCATCTTACTTCTTTGTACTTCAATTGCCTCAATCTCAAGGTCGATTGTATCTTCAACCTCCTCGACTTCTTGTATATGTGTTGTCTCCTCGCATTCTTCGTCTGGTGCTGCATTCTGCTCCTCTAACACCTCATCAGGATTCTGCATGAGGAATCCAAACAGGCTGTTCAGGTAAATCATAAAGCCAAAGGATTCCTGAATAAGTTTGCACTCTTTTTGGTGCAAAGGGCAGGCTGAATGTCGGCAAGCAGGTGGTAATTCCCTATACTTCTTCAGTCCTTGTCCCTTTCCACCGCAATCATTTAAATGCACAACAGTCATACTGGGCAGAACAACCCTCCCTACCTGCACCATCACTTCAAATTTATCTCTGTAGGACTGCAGGAATTCACTGTGCTGAGCTAAAAGGTCTTCAATATCAAATTTTGGGTTAAACATAGAATGAACTAGATCATATTTGTCCCCAGCACCACAAGATGCTGCAAAATCGAACAGCCTCTCATCAGTTGTTGTAGATGGGTCTTCCAGAGAAGGCACATCCTCTTTGGCTTTACCTTTACTTGCACAGGGACTGCTTTCTGGGAGATCTGCATCATCTGAGAAGTCTATATTCCTCTTTCTTGTATCTTTCTTGACAAGTACTGTAGAGGGTGAGGTACCCTTGTAGGGTGAGGGATCCTCTTGGCGTGGTGACCTCTCTGACTCATCTTCACCAATTGACTCTTCTTCATCAATGTCCTGACAAAAGTCAACAGTTCTTTTGGTAGAAACATCAAGCAACCGAGCCTGCAAAGGCTGGAATCCTGGCACAAGCTCTGGGTCTGGTTTTAGCCTCTTTTGCCTACTGGACCTTAATCCTATTCATCAGGAACATGACAAGTCTCTCTCTCTCTCTCTCTCTCCCCCTCCCCAAAGCACACCAAAAGACACACATAGACACACTCTCTCTCTGTCTCTTTCTGTCTCTTTCTCTCTCTCTCTCTCCAAAGAACATAAACAAAACACACATAGACTCTCTCTCTCTCTCTCTCTCTCTCTCTCTCTCTCTCTCTCTCTCTCTCTCTCTCTCTCTCTCTCTCTCTCTCTCTCTCTCTTTGTACTAAAGGCGAGCAGAGACAAAAACATACTCTTTGCAACTCTCTACGCGCGCCTTTAGTGCTATTGAGAGAGAGAGAGGAGAGAGAGAGAGAGAGAGAGAGAGAGAGAGAGAGAGAGAGAGAGAGAGAGAGAGAGAGAGAGAGGCAGGTGTCACGAATGTACTATAGGCGCACGGAGAGAGCTGCAGCCAGTATTTGGTTGTGTCTGCGCGCCGTTAGTACATGGACAGAGAGAGAGAGAGAGAGAGAGAGAGAGAGAGGAGAGAGAGAGAGAGAGAGAGAGAGAGAGAGAGAGAGAGAGAGAGAGTCTGTGTGTGGGTGTGTGTGTGTTTGTGTGTGTGTGTGTATGTGTGTGTGTGTGTCTGTGTAAGTCTGTGTATGTGTTGAGGTGTGTGTGTGTGTGTGTGTGTGTGTGTTGAACAACAGTATGGGTTTTTCTTTGTTTCCACACACACACACATACACACACAATTTGCTACCTATTGTTGGAAATACAGAGAGACAGAGTGAGAGATCACCTTTTGTTGGTGGAGTTTGCAGAAACTCCATGGGAGGTGTCTTCTCCATTGCTTTCTCTCTCTCTCTCTCTCTCTCTCTCTCTCTGACATTAATGAGTCTCCCTCTCTCTCTCTCTCTCTCTCCATCACTCTCTGGAAGTAATGAGTCTCTCTCTCTCTCTCTCTCTCTCTCTCTCTCTCTCTCTCAAAATGACACTTATAACAGATACACACGGCGGTGCCCCACGTGTTACTAAAAAATAGAATATAATTGCATGATGCCGCACGTGCGATCATTTATTGGGCCCGTATACTTCGTACGTCACATATAAAAGTGATGAGAGAGAAAAAACACACCGCGTCAAAGAGAGTGAGAGAAAGAGAGAGAGCGCCGTCGTCTGCGTCTCCGACAGAAATCACCTGCAAGATTGAGTTGACACGTCATCGACATAACGTAGGTCTACGTCCTTAGAACGTTTGGCCCTCACCCTCTCTCTCTCTCTCTCTCTCTCTCTCTCTCTTTCCAAGAGGTCAGGCTGTGCTTCTCTCTCTGTTTCTGAAACATCCCTCTCTCTCTCCCTCTACCTCTCTCTCTGTCTCTCTCTCTCTCTCTCTCTCTCTCTCTCTGTTTCTTTTTCTCTGTCTATTTCTCTCAGAGTATATTTCATATCTAGCTCTCTCTTAACACACAACACACACATACACACACATACACACACACACACACCCACAAACACACACAAATACAACACACACACACGCACAAACACAAACACAAACACACAGACACACAAATATAACATACACCCACACACACACACACAGCCACACACACACACAGCCACACACACACACACAAATATAACACACACACACACACACACACAGCCTCTCTCTCTCTCTCTCTCTCTCTCTCTCTCTCTCTCTCTCTCTCTCTCTCTCTCTCTCTCTCTCTCTCTCTCTCTCTCTCTACTAAAGGCGCGCGCAGACAGGCACCTCCGGTTTGGATGTCACTTTGCGCGCCCTTAGTACTGTGCAAACGGAAGTATAACAAGTGAGAGAGATGGAGTGTATCCACGAGTGTGTGTGTGTGTGTGTGTGTGTGTAATAGAGAGAGGAAGAAAAAGTGTAGAGACTAGGCAAGGTAGGAGAAAGAGAGAGTCTTTTTGTACCCTTATACTAACGGCGTGCGGAGGTGTATTTTGGGGTCAAAATATCTTCCACGCGCGCCGTTAGTAATGGGAGTCTCTCTCTCTCTCTCTCTCTCTCTCTCTCTCTCTCTTTAAATATGCTAGGCTATAGAAAGGGGAGCGAGAGAGAGAGAGAGAGAGAGAGAGAGAGAGAGAGAGAGAGAGAGAGAGACTTCTCTATTTTAATACAGTGAAATGGCTAGAACAAAGGCCACTGCAAGGAAGGCAGGCAAGGGACCAAGAGTAGCAACTAAGGCAAGTAGCAGATCTGCAACCCCAAAGAAGAGACCTGGAAAACCAAATAAAATTTTGAAAGGTCCAAGGGTGAAGAAGTTATAGAGATGCATGGGACTTTTCAGAGAAATCAAGAAGGCACATAAATGTGTAGATTTGTGCATACCAAAGCTGCCCTTTCAGAGGATGGTGAGGTCCATATGTGAAGAAGCTACCTGGGGCACTAAAAGGTGGAAGGTGGTGGCATTGATGGCTCTACAAGAAGCAACAGAGAACTTCCTACTTGAGTACTTCAGTGACATGACCATTGTAGTAGCCCATGCCCACAAGGTGACTGTAATGGACAAAGATAGTGAGACACTAAAAAGGATAAGGTGGAGGTATGACAAACTGCTAGTCCCCAATGTCTGTAGGGACAAGAAAATGAGGAAAATTTTGCTATACCCCCCTGAGCTATGGCCACAACTCATAGTTGTAGATGTCACACATGATGTGAATACAAGGGCAAGGGCAGAGACGATTTCTCGCCAAACAGAGGACATGAGGGAAGCAGAGCTTAAGGAGAAAGCAAAAGTAGCAGTGGAGTCCCAGAGGCAGACAGAATGCAATGTGACCCTGCCCATAGAGGCAAGCAATAAAGAAGCTCTACTTTCAATGAAGGATGGTTTGCTTGTAGAGATACCATTTATAGATGGAGCCAGAAAGTTGGCGCTGGAAAAAGTGGACATTAATTTATTGATGAATCCAGATGCTCAAATCTCAGACACAATTATCTATGCTTGTCTTAAGTAAGTCTTACTATCTTGCTAACTTTGAAAACTCAGATCATAGGTTTACTAACTCAGGTATACTCTCTGCAGCAGCAGCTTGATCAAAAGTCAACTTCCAACGCACACCCACACGGAGGTGTTTCTTCTTGATCCACAAATGTCAGTGATTATTAGACAGAAGAACAGTCCATCTGGCATCTTTGAGAGTTGGTTTCTCCACTGTGCTATGCTGGAAGTAACTGACATCATCTTTCCATATGAGAACAACCATCACTAGAGTCTCATATGCCTTGATGTTGACCAACCAGTAGTGTGGGTGTTCAATTCAATAAAAGGAACCCAACCTAAAATTAGGTTGTAAGTGTTATGTATCAGAAAGTGTTTCTTATAGATATGCATGTAAATTTGAAGCCTCAAGCTAACATCTTGATACTGCTTTGTGCAGTTGTATCAAGAGGTTGTTGCTTGCTTATGGCAAGCTATGTGGAAGGTATGAACTATACAAGGCCCCAATCAAAGATGTACCTGTCCCAAATCACGATGGAAATTCTTGCGGCTGGAGATGTCTTCTCCATGCAGAATATGTCCTGCAAAGCTACTTTGCATTAAAACCTTTCATGACTAAGGTAACCATTTGGCATTGCATTCAGTCAGTTTTGAGTTTCTTTATACAAGACTTCTCACCATATGGTCTTTCAATTTTGCAGAGTGCTTTAAAAAACTACACATATGATTATTTGCAAAGATACTGGGAAAGTCTAATACAACACCTGCTTACTATGTCGAGCCCCAGAGAACCTGAAGATAGCGGCTTGGACGACCGCACAATTGATATGACAATACATGACGTGCCACCACGACAAACCCCTGTATCAGATACAGTGGAATCACAACGGGACGAGGAGGTCATATCAACTGAAGATGAAAGAAACGAGGATGAAGAAAGGTCAAATGAGCATATGGAAGGTGCTAGTGTACAACCAGAGGGGCTTATGGAGGAGACAATGAAAGAGCCAAGTAAGCCAGTGGAGGAGCCAAAAGAGCCTATGGATGAATCCCTGGATGAGGAAAGCAGGCCTACAGATGAGCAAAAGGATATGGATGAGCAAACTGATATGGATGAGGAAAGCAGGCATATGGATGAGCACAAGGTTATGGATGATGCAAGCCGGCCAACAAAGGCAGAGGAAAAGACCTTGGAGGAAACCCTGAATGAGGCAGAAAGAGCCATGGGGGAGACCCTTGATGAAGATGTGAATGATAACTATGAAGATGTGAATGATGAAGCTAAAGCAGAGGATAGCAACAACAACAACAACACTATAGAGACCCAGTATGGACCCTTGCTACCTGTAGATACGGTTGTTCCGGTAATGTCTATTCAAGTATGGTAAAATATGTTCAGCTTCTAACTACTTATATGTACTTGTCAAATTTTATAGAGGTTGATTATCTTGGACCTCAATGGATTGCTGCTGATGCGCGTGCCTCTGGGTGACATAGAGCCCTTCGAGGATTTGCAAACATTTCGGATGGGAACTTGTCGAGTCGTGGTTCGTCCAGGAACCAAAGAATTTATTCAATTTCTTCTTCCGCGCTTCAGAGTTGCCATATGGTCTTCAATGCAAAGGCAAAAATTGTCGCCACTAGTTACAATAGTTTGCGGTGTATGCGGCGCTCACACGTCAGATTTTGTCTTTTTGTATGATCAAAGAAAATATTAATGTGTTACTGTCGAGGGCCACTACCACCCTAAAAAACCACATTTACCTCTTTTGTACAAACCATTTAGCAAAATCGATGTACCCTTTGAAGCAAATAATACACTACTGATTGATGATACTCCTGAAAAGGGAGAACTAAATCCACCAGTAACAACTATCTCACCACCTTCTTTCGAGGGGCATTCCTTTGATTTTTACCTTGAAGACATTTTGATTCCATACTTACAGAAATTGTATCTTAGTCCATTGTTCACGGACAAGTTTGTACTTTCTAATGAATTAAGATGACTCTTCTATCATGTCTTTGTCTTGCCTAACATTGAGAGAGAGAGAGAGAGAGAGAGAGAGAGAGAGAGAGAGAGAGAGAGAGAGAGAGAGAGAGAGAGAGAGAAAGAGCGAGAGATTTGACATGCTAAAGAAATGTATTTCAAGAACACTTATATTCACAGAGCATAACTGACAAATGAACTCAAAAAACTTCATGTATTGAAAGTCATTCGTATACACTTGGGTTCACAAGAATCTCTATTACATTGACACTATTTCAACCCGACCATCCAACTCTTCCTATGTCAATTGGCACCGTATGTCAATCTCTTCCTTTACATACCATCCTCTATCAAGAAGTTTGTCACAGGATGACTGCTGAAATGACTTGCACATGAACATAGTTTTCGTAACACGTATATTGTAGCTATGAAACAACTCTATGAAGAGTGCAGCAGGACAAAAGTTTGCAATTCTAACCAGTTTGGTGGGAATAGACCTACGTAGATACCTCTGTATATCCTTGTAGATCTTACTTCGCATTGAATCCACCATTGTTTACTCAGGAACTGGCCAGTCCACAGGGTTCCAATCGGTTGGTAGAGGCAGTTTCACCAACATGCCATTCTTATTCCCTGGGCTGAGTTGGTAGAAGTGGTCATAGAAAAATATTCCTTCATCAGCCAGGCTTTTGCTGCTCCTCCCTGAATATTGCAAAGAACCAATGTGGGCATGAACAACAAGGAAGAGGCCTATTATGCACTCCACAGGCTCCCATTGCTCATAAGAAGAGGGATAAACATCTGCAAAATATATAACAAGAGTTAAACTAAGAGTATCAATAAGTCAAAATGACAAATCTAATGTAGTTGAGCTGTGAAGAATGGAGACATTGCTCATAAGAAGAGGGATAAACGTTGCAAAATATATAAGAAAAGTTATAATGAGAGTATCAATAAGTGAAATGATAAATAAAATGCAGTTTAGATGTCAAGAATACTTACAATTGCAACGTGGTTGATGTATATTTGACACATTTCCACTGTTTGCTATCACGTCTGGATGGGTAAACACATGCTGAACAAGAACTTCCTTTACAGATCTTTGCCGATTTCAACTTTGAAATCCAACACTCTGGCCTTCCATGCTGAGCGGTAAACATTGACAGCACTAGACCACTTGGGTCTTCTTGGTTGCATGAGGACCCATGATCCTTTGTTTATCCTTTGTCCAACCCATTGGTTCTTTGCACTTATTGAAGTTGATATTGTAATTGAGGATATGCTACTACTTGGCCTTCTAGGCAAAGTGCAACTGTTGGTTGTTGGTGTGAGAGACCATAAACACCTAGAGCTTCTTGGGCGAGAAGACGTGGAAGCCATAGCTCTCAGAGAAAAGCTTTAGTGGAGGGAGATTCACTTTGAAATCATTCTAATGGAGGGAAAGTATTTTAGAATTCCAATATCTTGTGCGGGCTTAATGGTCACCCTCCAGTACGTTAATGACCATAAGAGAATATCAGCAGTGGGACCACACAAGCACCTAGTAGCGCGGTAAAATCAAGGAAGTTACGATGCCACAATCCTAGATTCGTGAAAGTTTTTAGGATATTTTTCTATTTTTTGAGTCTTTCCGCGTAATTTCCTATGTAACGTAGCCCTCCTGCTCATTGGACGCGCTCTATTTTTCTCTCTCCTTCATATGGCCCTCCAAATGACCTCCGAAATTTCCTAATGAGGCCTCTTCCTTGTTGTTTATGCCCACATTGGTTCTCTACAGTATTCATGGAGAAGCAGCAAAAGCCTGGCTGATGAAGGAATATTTTTCTATGACCACTTCTACCAACTATGCCCAGGGAATAAGAATGACATGTTGGTGAAAGTGCCTCTACCAACCGACTGGAACACTGTGGACTGGCCTGTTCCTGAGGAAACAATGGTGAAGGCAATGCGAAGTAATCTCTTCAAGGATATACAGAGGTCTCTACGTAGCTCTATTCCCACCAAACTGGTTAGAATTTCAAACTTTTGTCCTGCTGCACTGTTCATAGAGTTGTTTCATAACTACAATATACGTGTTACAAAAACTATGTTCATGTGCAAGTCATTTCAGCAGTCATCCTGTGACAAACTTCTTGACGGAGGATGGTATGTAAAGGAAGAGATTGGCATATGGTTCGAGGTCGCGCTTGACACTCTAGTTGTCAAGTACATGATTGCAAGCCAATCACTGTTAGTCTCCTTTTGGTATATGCAATCACAGATGCTCAGAGGTAAGTACATTCCTATGGACCAGGTTTCTGCAGGTTTGGAAGATAATCCTGCTGTGGATATGGAAGTGATCGATAAAGAGCAAGGCTTAATGTTGGTGGTTACAATAAGGGAGCTATGCAGTCTTCTGCAGTTGCGACACGACATAATTGAAGAGTATAGACTGAGATACAATTTCAATAAGTATGGAATCAAAATGTCTTCAAGGTAAAAATCAAAGGTATGCCCCTCAAAAGAGGGTGGTGAGATAGTTGTTCTGGGTGGATTTAGTTCTCCCTTTTCAGGAGTATCATCAATCAGTAGTGTATTATTTGCATCAAAGGGTACATCGATTTGGCTAAACGGTTTGTACAAAAGAGGTAAGTGTGGTTTTTTAGGGTGGTAGTGGCCCTCGATGGTAACACATTTTCTTTGATCATACAAAAAGGAAAAATCTGACGTGTGAGCGCCGCATACACTGCAAACTATTGTAACTAGTGGCGACAAGTTTTGCCTTCGCATTGAAGACCATACGGCAACTCTGAAGCGTGGAAGAAGAAACTAAATAAATTCTTTGGTTTCTGGACGAACCACTACTCGAAAAGTTCCCATCCAAAATGTTTGCAAATCCTCGAAGGGCTCTGTGTCACCCAGAGGCACGCGCATCAGCAGCAATCCATTGAGGTCCAAGATAATCAACCTCTGTAAAATTTGACAAGTACATATAAGTAGTTAGAAGCTGAACATATTTTGCTATACTTGAATAGACATTACCAGAACAACCGTATCTACAGGTAGCAAGGGTCCATACTGGGTCTCTATATGTTGTTGTCGCTGTTGCTATCCTCTGCTTTAGCTTCATCATTCACATCTTCATCAAGGGTCTCCCCCATGGCTCTTCAACTGCCTCATTCAGGGTTTCCTCCAAGGTCTTTTCCTCTGCCTTTGTTATCCTTTTGCTCATCCGCAGGCCTGCTTTCCTCATCCATCCTTGCCTCATCCATATCCTTTTGCTCATCCGTAGGCCTACTTTCCTCATCTAGGGTTTCATCCATGGGCTCTTTTGGCTACTCCGCTGGCCTACTTGGCTCTTTCAGTGTCTCCTCCATAAGCCCCTCTGCTTGTACACTAGCACCTTGCATATGCTCATTTGACCTTTCTTCATCCTCGGCTCTTTCATCTTCGGCTGATATGACCCCCTCAGCCTGTTGTGATTCCACTGTATTTGATGCAGGGGTTTGTCGTGGTGGCTTGTCATGTATTGTCATATCAATTGTGCGGTCGTCCAAGCCGCTATCTTCAGGTTCTCTGGGGTTTGACATAGTGAGAAGGTGTTGTATTAGACTTACCCGATATCTTTGCAAATAATCATATGTGTAGTTTTGCATAACACTCTGCAAAATTGAAAGACCACATGGTGAGAAGTCTTGTATAAAGAAAACAAAAACTCAATGAATGCATTGCCAAATGGTTACCTTAGTCATGAAAGGTTTTAATGCAAAGAGAGAGCAATGGAGAAGACAGCTCCATTGGAGTTTCTGCAAACTCCACCAACAAAAGGTGATCTGTCACTCTCTCTCTCTGTATTTCTAACAATAGCTAGCAAATAGTGTATGTGTGTGTGTGTGTGTGGAAACAAAGAAAAACCCATACTGTTCAACACACACACACACACACACACACACACACTCACAGGGTCGCAACCAGACACTCTGTGTGTGTGTGTGTACTAAAGGCGTGCAGAGACAACCAAATACCCTCTGCAACTCTCTCCACGTGCCTTTAGTACATTCATGAGACCTCTCTCTCTCTCTCTCTCTCTCTCTCTCTCTCTCTCTCTCTCAACAGTACTAAAGGCGCCTGTAGAGAGTTGCAAAGAGTCTGTGGTTGTCTCTGCGCGCCTTTAGTACACGGAGACAGATAGATAGATAGATAGAGAGAGAGAGAGAGAGAGAGAGAGAGAGAGAGAGAGAGAGAGAGAGAGAGAGAGAGAGAGAGAGAGAGAGAGAGAGAGAGAGAGAGAGAGAGAGAGTCTATGTGTGTGTGTTTTGGAGACAGAGAGAGAGAGAGAGAGAGTGAGAGAGAGAGAGAGAGAGAGAGAGAGAGAGAGGAGAGGGGGGGGGGGGGGGGGGGAGAGAGTGTCAGCTCCCATGGAGTTTCTGCAAACTCCACCAACAAAAGGTGATCTGTCACTCTCTCTCTCTGTATTTCTAACAATAGCTAGCAAATAGTGTATGTGTGTGTGTGTGTGTGGAAACAAAGAAAAACCCATACTGTTCAACACACACACACACACACACACTCACAGGGTCGCAACCAGACACTCTGTGTGTGTGTGTGTGTACTAAAGGCGCGCAGAGACAACCAAATACCCTCTGCAACTCTCTCCGCGTGCCTTTAGTTCATTCATGAGACCTCTCTCTCTCTCTCTCTCTCTCTCTCTCTCAACAGTACTAAAGGCGCCTGTAGAGAGTTGCAAAGAGTCTGTGGTTGTCTCTGCGCGCCTTTAGTACACGGAGAGAGAGAGAGAGAGAGAGAGAGAGAGAGAGAGAGAGAGAGAGAGAGAGAGAGAGAGAGAGAGAGAGAGAGAGAGAGAGAGAGAGAGTCTATGTGTGTGTGTTTTGGAGACAGGAGAGAGAGAGAGAGAGAGAGAGAGAGAGAGAGAGAGAGAGAGAGAGAGAGAAGGGGGGGGGGAGAGAGTGTCTATGTGTGTTTTTTGGTGTGATTTGGAGAGAGAGAGAGAGAGAGAGAGAGAGAGAGAGAGAGAGAGAGAGAGAGAGAGAGAGAGAGAGAGAGAGAGAACAAAGACTTGACATGTTTCCTGATGAATAGGATTAAGGTCCAGTAGGCAGAAGAGGCTAAAACCAGACCCAGAGCTTGTGCAAGGATTCCAGCCTTTGCAGACTCAGTTGCCTAGCGTTTCTGCCAAAGAACTGTTGACTTTTGTCAGGACATTGATAAAGAAGAGTCAATTTGTGAAGATGAGTCAAAGAGGTCAGCAAGCCAAGAGGATCCCTCACCCTACACGGGTCCCTCACCCTCTACAGTACTTGTCAAGAAAAATACAAGAAAGAGGAATATAGACTTCTCAGATGATGCAGATCTCCCAACAAGCAGTCTTTGTGCAAGTAAAGGTAAAGCCAAAGAGGATGTGCCTTCTCTGGAAGACCCGCTGTAACTGATGAGAGGTTGTTCGATTTTGCAGCATCTTGTGGTGCTGGAGACAAATATGATTTAGTTCATTCTATGTTTAACCCAAAATTTGATATTGAAGACCTTTTAGCTTAGCACAGTGAATTCTTGCAGTCCTACAGAGATAAATTTGAACTGATGGTGCAGGTAGGGAGGGTTGTTCTGCCCAGTATGACTGTCGTTCAGTTAAATGACTGCGGTGGCAACGGACAGGGACTGAAGAAGTAGAGGGAATTACCACCTGCTTGCCGACATTCAGCCTGCCCTTTGCACCAAAAAGAGTGCAAACTTATTCAGGAATCCTTTGGCTTTATGATTTACGTGAACAGCCTGTTTGGATTCCTCATGCAGAATCCTGATGAGGTGTTAGAGGAGCAGGATGCAGCACCAGACGAAGAATGCGAGGAGACAACACATATACAAGAAGTCGAGGAGGTTGAAGATACAGTCGACCTTGAGTTTGAGTCAATTGAAGTACAAAGAAGTAAGATGCTCTCCGTGAAAACAACAGAAATCAAACTACCCTTGGATGTCAGTAACTTCACTGAGAAGCATGCTCAAATGATGCTGTCTGTTGTGCTTGACTTCAGGATTGGAGACATGACCTATATCTTTTTACATGATGTGCAAAGCATCTTTTATTTAAGGGAGGACTTCTCCCTGGCTATCATTTCCAGAGTCCAAGAGGAGAGGAGTGGATTTGTTTCAGAGGATAGTAGTGATGATGAGGCAATGGAAACATCCAGCAATCCAATGCAATGCCTCCGAAGATGCTTTGAGAAAGATGAAAAATACAAGGAGACACTACCGGATGAAGCCACCTTCCAAGCAATAAGACAAAGCCTAAGACCAATAACAAGTCACAAAGAAGTGGAGGACTGGTTTAACCATTCAGGTTAGGGGTCAACTACATCTGTAGACCTGTGGTTGGAAAACCTCTTTCTGCAGGATGAGAGCTTCATGGTAACTCTGTGTGTGTGTGTGTGTGTGTGTGTGTGTGTGTGTGTGTGTGTGTGTCACTTACTCAGACATGATATGTGCAGTCTTGGATTGCTTACAAGGATGACTTCCTTCGACGGCGGACTCGAGAGTATCGTGGAAGGGATGCGGCCCTAGCACAGTACCTTTCAAAGCTTTGTGAGTCGCCGATAGTAGTTTTTCACAATGGAATGTCACAAGAGGGTTCAATAGCAACTTACACATTAAAAACACTATCACGCTTCTTGGGTGGATCGTGCTGCCCAAAAGTGCAGATAAACTCATTCTTGTGGACAAAGTGTTTGCCAGAGATTGTTTTGGTTACTACCCGGGCTATACAGGTGGTCGGCCAGTATATTACTACACTTACACAGCAATGGCACTAGCTCTTGGCAGACAACACCCGGATGAACTTTTAGAGTATGGCAAACATCTCATGATTCGTTACAAGGGTGATGTGCCAAAAAACAAAATTGAACCTTCAAAATCTTGATACACTTCAAGTAGCAATTGTATAAGATCATGTATTACAGAAATTTTGTACAATGTCATCCACTCAGAGTATCTTTCTCCACTTGTGGTTCACATACACCATTGTATCTCTCAACCTTCGTTGACCTTCACGAGCGCCGGAGTTGTTGTATGACATTGATCTTTTAACTTTTTTTTGTTGTAAATGTCTGATGGCTTGTGTTGTTGCTGAAGAGGCCAAGACTTCTTTTGCCTGCATTCGATGAATGGTTCTACAATAGAACCATTCAAATAGTTCTCTCAAACTGTTAGCCTTGATACGAGAGCCACCATGTCGTGTGTGCCTGAAATAAGCATTTCTCGCCATGTAATGAGACTTTTCCATCCCTTGGGTATTCCATATTGTCGGGTTCCCATACTTTTGTATAAATTATGGTAAATGATTGAAAATGATGTGTTGGATATGAAAATAGATTACTTAGAATGTTTTACACTCACATAGTTACACATAAAAGAGAATCAAATACACAATAATACCATGTAGTGAGTAATCTGAGTGTCTGTCCATGCTGTCTTGAATGATTTTTTGAGAAGGTTGAGATTCTCCTTGAACTTGTTCATATCACCTTGTGACCAGTCATCTTTGTCGCACATCAAAAATAGGATGTCTATTGATCGCCAAACCTCAGTCTTCGTGTTACGAGTAGTTGGTTCTTTTGACTGCAATATGTAGCTTTTTCTAGCTCTGATACTCTACTTTGCTAACATAAGATGTGTTATATGTTTTTCCATGTTTTGTTAGCTTTGGATCTCGTATTCCTTGGGGTTTAGATAAAAACCTCCGTGCCTTCACCCCACCGATGGATGGTTTGCATGGGACATCCTTCTCAGCAGTTGATCTCTTTTCATCCCTCTGGATTTTCACATTGCCACCACGAAGCCCCATATCCGACAGTACCAATTCTAAGCACTGCAGGGCCACTTGTCGCTCTGCTGAGTTCTTGATTTTCCAAGCAAACCCGATATATAAGTAGACCAATTTCTCCACAATTCTACAAAGGGCATGCATTGTACAGATGTGGACTTTCACAATTTGTATTTTCAAAACCAGTCGAAAAGCAGGGTCCTCAATGTGACGTGTTGGAGCTTTTCTCCACCACTTTGGGTCCATGACCTTTGTAGGCTCCATGCAGAACAAACACGGTGACTTTTCCATTGCACCCATTCCACAATTATGCATGCACTTTAATGTTTTGAGGTCACCTGCAAGATGCCACTGAACTTGAAAGTCTCCCCTTCCATCTAGACGTAGTATCTTTCCCTGGTTAGTCTGTCGATCAATCACCTCCGGAACATTAGTTTGATGGAACACCCAATACAGAATCTCATGATCTTATTTCTTTACCTACAACACAAAATAAATGAGACTTAACACTAGGTTGGTAATGGGACACTTTTATGTCCTGTTAATTGACCATTTTCCTTGAATTATGTTAAGAGTTTCAAAATGGATTTTGAGGTGCTATCTGTCTAGAAAGTTGTCTCATGAGGTGAAAAAAACTTGACATTTTTTTGGAATATCAATTCCATCTTTAACCTTGTCCTTGCACAACATTTCACAACCTAAACTGTGTGAAAAAACGGGTCCTGCTCAGATCACCAACCCATTGAAGTTAACTAGGGAATTTATCTCAAGTCCTACAAAAATCCCTAATCTTATTTTTATGCAACAAAATGTAAGAATTGACTGTATTGATGAAAATGTACTGGTCCATCAACTTTGGAGGCTTGGTGTGACCAAAAGATGAGAAATTTTACAAGTTTCTTATTTTTTCCATGTGTAGTAGGCCTTGAGCTATAAACTCATGAAAGGATTTTTAAAAATGAGTGGATCTACTATGGTTTTGGAGGTTTTTTTCAAAACCCTGAAAGGACACTTTTATGTCCTGTTAGGTTACCAACCTAGTGTTAAGTAGATGTGAACATTTGAGCTTAGCTGAGAATGTCGCTTACCTCAAACGCACCAAGCCACCATATGTTAGATTTTGATTGAACACTAAAATACAAAGGATCATCATTGGGACACTTTGAGAGGGCTCAATTCATTAAAGTAATAGTAACACGCTCTAGCTTTTTCTCTTTAACAAGATCACACTTATCCAGTTTTAACACAAAATATAATACCCCTCGTGACTCTTCAAATGTGATGTTGTAAAACTCCACCATTCTCTTCTGCAACATCTGCAGGTCCATAAAAATATTATTGAACTCATCATATGCCATGTTTGCTCCATGGCCACTGTAAGTTGCTTTAATATGAAAGGGTTGTCCAAGATATGCTCCTTGTGAGTCGTTAAGCTGAAGCCGATCTTTCCAAACACTTGAGGCTGATGGTAAAAGTTTGGATTTTATACCCTTCTTAACAAAGATGGATGAGACAGATTTTTGTATAGCCGAATATCCTCTTTTGCTTACACCAAGTGAATAAAGTGTGCCTTGTATCTCTTTTGCAGGCACTGAGTTCGTTCTTTGAAATAAAGCGGTCCACTACATTTCGTTGTAGGACCTTAAACTTCTTGTCATGTACTATATCTGCTGCAAGGGTTCTACTTATAAGTGGCTTCAATCTCTTTCCTATATTGGCTTTGGGGTCAATGTTTTCCTTGTCAGGATAGATTGAATCTCTACATGAAGACAATGCATAAGTAAATAACAGAAAATTTACTTCACTAACACTATTTAGGCACATGAAAACAATGCATAACAAGAAAAAACAAAAAAATTACATAACTAAGACAATTTAGCCAACCAAGGAGCATCACCTTAATGCTCAGATTCTTTTCTTGAGACCTCCGGATGCAACCTGCAATGTTTCAAGATTGCGCAATTTCTTCTTTCGGATATGACCACCCAAGAAGGTGTCCTTCATTTGACAACTTCGTACCTTTCCTTTCAGTTCCTATGCCTCTGTTTTGTGTTGCAAAATGGTAACCTGATCTATAGAATGTAAATGTGAAAGAAGAACAATCTCACATTGTTGAGCTTGGAAAATGCCCTTATAAGTTTTAGCTTCCCTTGTAAGATATTTACAATAACCTAGAAGGCTGGCATCACCAGCAAAGGTCAATAATCTTGTAGGATTGACAAACGGTGGAGACGCATTAGTCATTGGATTCTTAAAATAGAGAGATCCTCTAGTCTAGATATCTATGTGTTTAGCTCCCTGAGCTCTGAGCGTGTCTATGGATGCGGGAGGTATATGTGTGTTTGCTTTACTACGCTTAATCAATGGTTGGTACTCATTGTCAAAATCAATGTGAAGGTGATATTTGGCTCGTTTCTGCGTAACATTTTTGCCATTTGAGGAGTGCGCCATTAGCCAAATATGCTGGCTTAATGTAAAGTGAATAGGCGGCTGCGCCTTCGTCCCTCCATGTTGACGAGGTTCATTCAATGCAACTGAAAAGAAGATTATCCCTCAATCATTACGAACGAATGTTTAGAAGAGTAAAGAATCTACTTAAAGTACACTTTCTGAACTTTTACCATGAAAGACCCACCTCTATTATTCGCCATATTTTCTAGAGAGAGAGTGCAAAAAATACATTTTCTTAGAAGGCCCTCCAAATGACCTCCGAAATTTCCTAATGCAGTCAGAGACATGGCAGGGAAAATCTACAAGTGGGTCCAAGGGACATGGCATATCAGATTCTTCAAGACTAATTTGTTCCTTGGTGGCAAGAAGTTGGGAAGTCATGCTCTTCTCACATGCACTCAAACTGTCAGGTACTTCTCTTTCATATATATGGCACGAGAGGAATCACCGTGTGTTTGATGGAGATCCAAGTGTGGCAAGCTTCTTAGAGATTATATAAGAAAGAAGAGTGGTGGATCTATAGCTCAAACGTAAGCAAGACGAAAGACTATTATTGGGCTACCCATGCCATGTTGTCAACCTGCGATAAGTAAAGCCTAGAACTATAAGATACCTACTTTGTTCAGGTGGTGATGATAAGCCTTGAGGAGATGTGGTAGACATATGTAATCTTCAGTACATCAAGGCTTGGTTTGATCTTGAGGTTGTTTTGTAATTTTATGTTGTGCTTAACACAATTCACTCGAAAATTGTGAGTTTCGCCAAAAAAAAAAGGATGGTCATTATGTCTACCTAGTCGCCAAACAAAAACAGATCCATGCATGAAAAAACCCTGAATTTTGCAAAATTACTATTTTTCCCTCTCAAAATTTCCCTAAACATATTCTAACATTAAAAATGCATTTTCTCTCCCTAAAAGTCCTCTGTCTATCTCTATAGTATTGAAACAAACCTATTTCTTTCTCTATCTCCTTCCCCATTTCCCTTTCCACACACTTTCTCTAACCTATACCAATTCAAGCTCTCCATAGTTTCCATCTATACACTCTCTTTAAATCTACAAGCTCAATTTCAAGCTCTCCCACCTGCCTTCTACATGTCTCTTTATAAATTGTAAGCATCACCTCCAAGATCTATTGATTTCTCTTGAGCTTTCCTTCTACACATCTCTCTCCACACTATGAAAATCTCAACACATTTACCGCAATATTGTACCGTGTTTTGTAGAGAGAGAGATGCCAAAATGAGTTGGACAAAGAAGAGAGAGGGAACGAGAGGACATTTTTTTATGTTTCAGATATTATCACGTCTATTAGCACTCTTATTACTATGTTTATTTCCGTGACTATTGCCGCTAAAATTGTCGCTCGTATTACTGAATCTCGCTTTAGCGCTTAAACATTCAAATTTTGGTAATTCCCTCTGTTTTGCTTGTGAATAGATTTAAGGAAGAATATTTAAAATTTCAACAAAATGAAAACATGATTTAAAATATGAAACAATGGCTATGTGGATAAACATGAAACTACGAAGAGGAAGCTCCATTCTAGATTTATGCATGCCCCTCCATGTAAAGCAAGCACTGTCAGAGATGAGAAGCCAAACACAGATGACATCTTCTGTCGAGGCATGGACACTACTTTCTTGAACTTTGCATATGCCCACATGAGCGACCTCCACAACATCCATCCATCATGTTTTGGATTGGCTCTCAAAAACTGAGGTAGTCGATTCATATTGTTATAGAAAAACAAAGACAAGCATGTTTTACAAGTTGAGCCCCTTGTCTTCTGCCTACACCCTCCAAGCTTGGGGATGGCCTGCTTTTGTGATGAACCAGAAAGCCCCTCATTCAACAAAGCGTCCTCCCCTTGAAGCTAATCTTGTTGTTTGCTCAACGCCCCTTTGGAGCCCATATTTTTCAATTTTCACCATGATAGAGTAAAGTGTGCCCACATTTATTAGATGGTAGCACCTATGTTAGTTTCTTCAAGCTCTATCCTGCAACAATGTGCAAGTGGCTTACACTTTTGCAAGAAACTTCCTCATTCTTTTGCAATGGGTGTCGCCCCTTTGACCACATAGAGCTAAAGGAAAGGCACTATACAAGAGAAAAATACATGTTCTCACACTCAAACGGTGGCTTGATTGCACTATAAGAGGAGTAGTCTATAACCGCTAGCATTGTGTGTGCAGCAATAACCGCGGCTCATAACGCGGTCGTGGTTTGGAAGCAATAATCATGGTAATATACCCACATCTATTACCGCGTATGTTGTCGTTGATATTACCACGCTAATTATCGCTAAACGCCCATTCAAAAATAAAGGTGCTCATTTGGGTGGCCCAAATGAGCACCTTTATTTTTTACCTACATTAAACAATGAAACATCAATTGTTTTTTGAAAGAGTATAAAAAGAACCAAAGAATTGAAATTGATTTTACTTTACCTTGACAATTTAATGTGCAGAAGATTAACTATATAAAAATGTCACAAATAAAATGTAAATAGTTGTATATACATTGTGCCACATTGGGACTTTAGGAAAGTTTGGACAAATATTTTTCTATCTAGTCCTCATTCTCATCGTCGTCCAGAGGCACGTACGTGTGATCACCTTGAGTCTACATAAACCCAAAACAAATTAAACAATTATCAACACCTCAAAACAATTGATTCAAAATTACTTATGTGAACTTACCACTTGTAGTGATCCAATCGCTACATCCAATTGCTTGCGAGAGATGTGGTTGTTCTCGAACAACCATCGCCAAGTATCAAATTCTATATGTCACTCCCGATACTTGACCATCTCTCTGGTTGGTCGAGTAAGAGTGATATTTTCCTAAGTTAGCAATAACAATAAAAAATCATCAACTACAATCTTTTTAATCACCAATTTAGGTCATAATTTAATCAATCTTACATATTTGTCCTTCCATGCTTCCTTGTCTCTTGAGCCATAGTGCGAGGTAGTTTGTCTAGCACGAGCTTCACGTGGTTGTCTGTAGGATAAGCCCATCATAGCTTGATCGCTCTTCTCTTGCATTGCCCACTCCCACTCTGCGTCTGCCATGTTGCCACCACGATAGCTCTTGTCTGGATCTCTAACCAGGTTGGTTGCGGCGCTCCGTACATTCGACTGCTTGTTTTTCAAAAATGTTTTTATGTCGCCCTCCAACCATTGTTGTGAAAAATGTTGATCGGGGGCATTTGAAAATCTAGCATGTAGCGCGTCCTCAATGTAGCGTGCATGATCGGGCACTTGGTCTCTAAACTTTAGAAATAGTTAAGTACGTTGAATGTATAAGAATTTGAAGATGGCATCAAAATGCCCTACCTTGTGCTGTATCGAAGTCCACCTTCCCGCTATATTTTACCCTATAGTAGCACCCATGCATGTCTCCCACGGGTGCATCAATATCCTCTTCCTCTACGTCAGGGACGGTACACTCTGAAATAGGGGACTCCGTTCCCTCGCCACTACCAAAACAAGTGAAGCCACAAGATCTGCTGCTCGTCTCTCTCAGCGTTCGCTGCCTTGAGACGAGCATCTTCGCGTGCCGCTAGGGAAGTTCATCGACGGTGTTGTGGCAAAGCAGGAGTGGAATAGAGTGGCGTAGGACCTTGTGATACCATGGGAGTGGGACCCTACGATGGAAGGGGAGTACGACTCTGCGATGGAAGGGGAGTAGGATGATAAGAAGGGGCCGTAGATTGAGGTGTCATCGATGTGAGGCTCTGGATATAAGGAGTCCCTCCCTTACTCCCCCATGGTGTGGACTGCAGAGAAAGACCGTAGGTAGCAAGTTGTTGTGGAGTGTAGCGGCCAAAAAATCCCTGTCGAACGGAGGTGCTGGTTTCGTAAATTGAGAGCCCGCTGTAGGTCTGAATGTATGTGGAGGAACTTGAGTAGAGTAGGTGTAGGATGGCCATGCCTGCAAATAACAAAAATAAATCTATGACACTCGTGGTTTAGGGTTAACTAGCGAGAAAAAATCTTTATTTCTTTGCTTATTCTCACCACCTCAAGACTCGGGTCCGTTGAAGGTGATATCCACCCCAAGTGGGAGCCCACCTGGATGTGAACCAACCAAAATAAGAGCCAGATGCCTGCTCCCCACCAGGTGGTCTCTCATCTGACATCTACATTACAAAGAGCAATATGAGATTTAGCTTTCCCCCCTACTCACTCATCTATAAATATGTACAGTGTACACAAGTATATTAGCACACAAGCACGTAGATACATATACATACTAGTAGACCTAAGTAGAGGCTAGTAGTGCCAAAGGTCAATTGGCACCTCTTTAGATATTATCACAGTATCAACCGTGGTAAAACCAAAGGTACGTTGCGATAATCCATGCATGAGTGGATCAATGCCATAATTAAAAAAGGACTATACCCAAGAGGAAGCGTCTAACCTTTGGGTGCTATGGTCCCATACTTAGTGCCTACATACATGCATAAACAAATATATATGTACACACAAATATCTATACAATTACGTAATGTAACCATCGTTTTGAGTATAGATAAATAATTATGGTTGAAATGTTGCCATTGTTTTGTGTTGTGCGCAGTGCAAGAGTGTTCGCTGCTTCTGTAGAGTGCTATGAAGAAGAGCTTTTTTATTGTGCTTCTTGCACAACATCTCTTCACAGCAGCTCCTTGTTCAAGGGATTACTTTGCACATTGCATGCCTGCCTCCATTCTGAGGTACGGTACCGTTAAAAGCTGTCCAACCTCATGCCTATTCGGTGGGGAGAAAGAGATAGAGAGAGAGAGAGAGAGAGAGAGAGAGAGAGAGAGAGAGAGAGAGAGAGAGAGAGAGAGAGAGAGAGAGAGAGAGAGTACCACACACTACTAGAGTGCTCAGCTTTTGATCACATCCGAACTTGCTTCTCTCACATTTTCAGCCATAACTTAGACCTACACACTTTCCTCTCCTAGCCAAAGTGTGGGCTCTCCATTGCGACTCTCATCACTACAATTTTGGAGCATCGAGAGTCACTCATCAGTCATACACATACTACATCACATGTAACTTTGGTCCCATAGGTCATATTTGACCTCCGGGGACGATAATAAAATCTATCTATCTATCTATCTATCTATCTCTCTGTATCTCTCCCTCTTTCTCTATTTCTCTCTCTCTTTTCCTCCTTCCCTCTCTCCCTCTCTCTCTCTCTCTCTATATATATATATTATATTATATATATATATATATATTATATATATATTATATATATATATATATATATATATATATATATATATATATATATATCCCTCTTTCCTCTCTCTCTCTCTCTCTTTCCCTCCTTCCCTCTCTCCCTCTCTCTCTCTCTCTCTCTCTCTCTCCCCCTCCCTCCCTCTCTCCCTCTATCTATCGATCGATCTCCCTCTATCTGTCTCGTTCCCTCTATCTCTATATCTCTCTTTCTCACTCTCTTTCCTCTCTCTCTCTCTCTCTCGATATATATATATATATATATATATCTTTGTCTCTCTCTTTCCCTCTTTCCTCTCTCTCTCTCTCTCTCTCACTTTCCCTCTGTCTCTATCTATCTCTCCCTCAATCTCTCCCTCCCCCCCTATCTCTATTTCTCTCCCTCTTTCCCCTCTCCCTCTATCTCTTTATCTCTCTCCCTCTTTCCTCCATCTCTCTCTCTCTCTCTCTCTCTCTCTCTCTCTCTCTCTCTCTCTCTCTCTCTCTCTCTCTCTCTCTCTCTCTCTCTCTCTCTCTCTCTCCCTCCCCCTGACTCTATCTCTTTCTATACCTCTCTCTATCTCTCTCTCTCTCTCTCTCTCTCTCTCTCTTTCCTTCTATCTCTATATCTCTCTCTCTTTCCCTCTTTCCTCTATTTCTCTCTCTCTTTTCTGTTTCTCTCTTTCCTCCCTTTCTCTATCGCTCTCTCTATCCATTTTGCACATTTATATGCAACAAATCTAACACGAAGAGATTCTAACATTTTCAAACAAATCTAACAAATCTACCATGCACAAAGACATTTCATCTATGTCACAATGCAACCGATATCAATTGAACGAGGTATGTCTCTCTATCTTTATCTTTCTCGTTTTGTTTTCATTTATGCATGTGCGTGTAGCTGTTTTACTTATAATAAATATACACCAAGGAACAAGACGTTCAAAAGACGACTGGCTAAAGATGTCTAGGCAAAGATTAGTACAGAAACAACTCAGCCTTTGATTCATAATTGTACAACATAATAAGAATGAAGTATTATTCCAAATGAATTTTTACAAAGGTATCAGAACTCTCCCAGTTGAATCATCAAAAGTAATCCTACCAGAATTGCTTCATATGTTAATAACAATTCTTCTTTATAACAACCATTTAGTGTGAGAAGAAGTCGTCTACACCATAACATTCAAAGTATTTCTTTAGCTAAACATTGTATAAAAAAACAACAAAAGTTTTAGATAGTTTTTTTCAAGCTCAGCGAGCAGGCCCGAACTACAATTATCCAGTTTTAAGCCATATTTGGCCCAAAGAATATCAACCTATTTTGCGCTGAAGCCAAATTTCAATATTTTATTTTTGTTAAACCATAGAGACCAAGTGAGAAAATCAGCCTAGATTATAATAGATATTTTCTCAGACATTTCAAGTAAAACTTCAACTACTGAGTGCACCAAAACCAAGTAGTAAAGTACCACAAAACAAATGAGCTAGCTGTAAATTTTTTTGGGACTAAGCCAGATATCCACGACCCAAAAGGCCAACGAGTAATCAGCAGTCAAGGTGTAGGTAAATCAAAGCAAACCAGTACCCCCACCTCAGTATAGAGATATTTGTAGTTTTTGCAACGAATATGTATCATAAACAAACTCAAATTTCATCAGTACATCAAACTAAGTCCAAGTTTATTTAAAGCCAAAGAAATATCCAATGATGAACCTGGCCTCCTTCATACAAAATTCTGAAACCTAGACCAGATTAAAGGAATTAATCCAGTAATGAGTAGCATGTTGTATGTTAGATTTTTTTAATTCCTTTTCGGTCAAGGCAAGCAAGACAAAGTCTAGCAAGGTCAGCAAAAAATAAGTGAAAGGATCTTGTAAAAAAACCGCTCAAAGAAGTTTTAGCCAGAGCCAGAGAAGTGTCAGCCACTAGAGCTAGAGCAGGCCAAAACATTTATGGCAATAACCACAAGAGCTCGTTGTAGTAGAAAAAAAGATCAAGACTAAACCAGAAATCCAAGACCCAAAAATCCAGCTAATAATCAGTAAATAGGCTGTAGGTACATCAAAGCAGACAAGCACCCCCACCTAAGTAGAGAGATTAAGCCAAATGCCAATAGACAGTCATGGTAATTATCAACATGTCAAGGCTAGATGTAATCCAGACATCCAAGCAACCAACTGTAGGTTAGATTTTTTATTTAGTCAAAGCAAATAGTTTGCCCTATAACACAATTTCCTACCATACTCAGGTAGTAAAAAACCAGGTCTTGTTAAAAAACAACCGAAAGAAGTATTAGCCAGAGCCAGACCCAACCATCTCCAACCATAGAGATAGCATGTTTATGAGAGTAAGATCTGAACCAGAGACCAAGACATAATTTGGCAGTAGAGCACCAAAAATCAGATCCATATCCATAGATTTTAAGCCAAGCATCAAACCTAGAATATGCATGAATGTATAAGTTTACATTTTATGGCACTACCCTACCACCAGCTTGCTGTAGTTGAAAAAAAACCATTTTTTTAGACTAAGCGGGATATCCACGACCCAAAAAGAAGTTAACTAGTATTCAGCAACAGGATGTAAGTAAGTCAAAGCAAACAAGCATCTCCTCCTCAATAAAGAGATTAAGCTAGTCAACTATAGATACTCATGGTTTAATTTGCAAAGTGTATGTATTTTACAAACTTGCAATTTCGAAGCTCAGCTTACCATCAATAAATCAATTCTCATGTTTTTTTAAAAACTTGTAAGCGAAAATCCTTTCTCAACAAAATACCAATGTAACTTACTGCTGGCTTATGAACCACCACATAACCCACCAGACTACTATCTGAATGAATATGAACCATCATATATCATTCCAGAATATCAACAAGTGTTCAACACAGTCAAAAAAGTTTCCCCCATATCACCATAATATAACACATCTAGGTAGTAAATAAACCCCATCAATAACCATACGTCGAAATTCATGCCAACAAAAAAAACTAGAGTGAGTATGTATGCAACCAGTACCAGGCAAGAAGCAAAAAATTCCCTTTAATGAAGGGAAAATGTCAGTACTTCGGTTATCATACCGTACTCCTTAGCTGAAAAGTTTTCCAAATGTACAGTTTTTTTCAAAATTCTTAAGGTAAAAAAACCTCCTATAATCCCCCAACAGAGCAAGGGGTTGAGTACAGAATTATGTAAGCTGTGAGCATAAGTAATCACTCGATTTTCTCGAGAGAGCCAAGAGAGACCAAGTCTACGTCAAGGGAAGAGCCCCTCACCTTAATATAGAGGTCACAAAAGCATGACAATAGTCGTCACAGCAAGCCAGGTAAGGCCACACCCTGCAAGCCATTCATGGCGTGCAATCTTCATTGGGATCGTGCGCAGGCCCTAAGGAGGAGGAGATTTTATGAGAAGGTAGAGCTACAGGCATCGCCGGGCCACTAATCATCATGAGAAGGGGAAGGGGATTGGTGGAGACAAGAGGAAAAAATGGGAAGGTGACCCATCACTTAATTCCGATAGGTTAAATTATTAAGGGACTGCTCCCAGCAAGCCTTTTTGCGGTTCATACTCAACCAAGTTAATCAAGAGAGAAGTGTAAGCAAATATCAAGGGTCCAAACATGCTTATCCTATGCGGTGACTTCAATATTAAGGTGGACTCCCTTATGCTCAGAATAAGCCACTTGTCATCACAAGTATTCGTGCAGCAGTAATCACCTAGCCTTAGCCTACTTCCAAAAAATGTGTGTTTAGGTAAAGCATTAGATGTATAAAAAGTTCAAGTAGCGCTTCTAGTAGGATGAGTTCATTTAGTGAGTGTAGCTACAATTAGCTAATGTGGTCAGATGCCATAAAAAAGTGCGGGGTAGAAAAAAATTATTAATGGTGGATAGCTTCTCTTAGCCACTGAAATCTACATAGCAAAATTTAGGAGTTGTCATTACGAGAGGTGTATAGTAAAGCATACAGTAAACTTCCATATGGCAAAAAACTTAAGTCTAAATTGAGTGCATACAATTGGATGTCACAATTTTTAGTCAAATAAAGTGATTCAGATCACAATCAGAACCCCTTTAGATGCTATCATGATCAGCTGTTGTGACTAAGTGTGTGTGTGTGTGTGTGTGTGTGTGTGTGTGTGTGTGTGTGTGTGTGTGTGTGTGTGTGTGTGTACCCGCCCTATCCTAGGCGCCACACACAATGGGTTTTGGCAGTAGGCCCATTGTGTATGGGCCTACTGTCTCATCAGAAAGATGAGTTTAAAAATTCTTTAGCAAAGAAGTGCCAAGTTGGAGTGTCCCTGAAGAGGGTAGAATTTCCAGTACTTAATATACTAGTAGATATCGTCTTCAAGAAAGACATTACTCCCGTAGGAGTTTTAAGGATTTGTCAGCCAGTTTGAAAAATTATGGTTGTTATTGAGTAACCTTGGATGAATTATGCCAAGCTTTTCCTCTTGTTCCAAATAGTCATCATATGTGTAATAGGTAGCATGTTCCTGTAATTGTCAAAATACAATTTGCTTAAGCATCGGTGAGTAGAATTGGATTAACCTACTACGTCAAATCAATTGAGCCAAAAAGACTACAATAGTCGTGAGTAGGAATCCAGTCTTTAGTCAAGGAGAGACCTCCTAACACCTATCAACCAGTCAAGGAATTATAGACAGTGGGTCACTCAAAGCCTATAGACAAAAAATATCCAAAGCAAGCTTCCCGGTCCACCGAGTTGCGTGGGAGGGCCTAGTGTTTAGATGTGTGTGTGTAGTTGTTTCACTTATAATAATACACATCAAGGAACAAGACGTTCAAAAGACAACTGGCTAAAGATGTCTAGGCAAAGATTAGTACAGAAACAACTCAGCCTTTGATTCATAATTGTACAACATAATAAGAATGAAGTATCATTCCAAATGAATTTTTACAAAGGTATCAGAACTCTCCCAGTTGAATCATCAAAAGTCGGATTGCAACAAGCTAAACCTTTTTAAGCCAAGATAGAATTCTCACCTGCATCCATATAGTCAAGACAATAGATATGTTAGACTTGGCTACGTATGGCAGGCTTCAAAGTACCTATCAATTGTTATCCATGTCAAACTTAAAAATCATTAGACTAGCTACTGTCCTATATTAAAGTAGATAATATCTCAAGGTTTTTCTACATACAAAGTAATCCTACTAGAATTGCTTCATATGTTAATAACAGTTCTTCTTTATAAAAACCATTTACTGTGAGAGGAAGTTGTCTACACCATATCATTCAAAGTATTTCTTTAGCTAAACATTGTATAAAAAAACAACAAAAGTGTTTAGATAGTTTTTCCAAGCTCAGTGAGCAGGCGCGAAGTACAATTAAAGCCATATTTGGCCCGAAGAATCTCAACCTATTTTGTTCTAAAGCCAAATTTCAATATTTTATTTATGTTAAACCATAGAGACTAAGTGACCAGTGACCAGATCGGCCTAGATTATAAAATATACTCTCTCAGACATTTCAAGTAAAACTTCAACTACTCAGTGCACCAAAACCAGGTAATAAAGTACCACAAAAAAAATGAGCTAGCTATAATTTTTTTTGGGACTAAGCCATATATCCATGACCCATAAGGCCAACCAATAATCAGGAGGTGTAGGTAAATCAAAGCAAACAAATACCCCCACCTCCGTATAGAGATTATTGTAATTTTTGCAACAAATATGTATCATAAATAAACTCAAATTTCATCAGTACATCAAACTAAGTCCAAGTTTATTTAAAGCCAAAAAAATATCCAATGATGAACCTTACATCCTTCATACAAAATTTTGAAATTTGGACCAGATTAAAGGCATTAATCCACTAATCAATAGCATGTTGTATGTAGATTTTTTCATTCCTTTTCAGCCAAGGCAAGCAAGACAAAGTCCAACAAGGTCAGCAAAAAAAGAAGTGAAAGGATCTAGTAAAAGAACCGCTCAGAGAATTTTTAGCCAGAGCCAAAGCCAAAGCCAGAGCAGGCCAAAACATTTATGTCAGTAATCACAAGAGCTACCTATAGTAGAAAAAAGATCAGCACTAAGCCAGAAATGCAAGACCCAAAAAGCCATCTAATAATCAGTAAACAGGCTGTAGGTAAATCAAAGCAGACAAGCACCTCCACCTCAGTAGAGAGATTAAGCCAAATGCCAAAAGATAGTCATGGTATTTATCTGCATGTCAAGGCCAGATGTAAGCCAGACATCCAAGCAACCAACTGTAGGTTAGATTTTTTATTTAGTCAAAGAAAATGGTTTCCCCTATAACACGATATCCTACCATACTCAGTGTTGGGGCTTGTGCTAGGGAGCCATGGTGGTGCAGGCTTGCAGAGAAGGACGAGAGAGCAAGAGATAGAAAGAGGAAGTCGACACAGTTTTGCAGTAAAAGGACACACTACTTCTAATTCCATTAAAAAGAAGACTTTACATAGTTTTTGAAAGGTGATATCAACCACACCTTTTGCTCATGCAAACTCCACTAACTGATGGTCTATAGCTGCATGCCTTGAGACTTGTTCTCACGGGCTGACCGACAAGGGCTTGAACCCAACAATCCCCCCCTCAAGCCCGAACTCGACAAGCAACTCATGATACCTCGAGTTTTTGGTGTACTTGTCAACCGTGAGTTTTAGGTTTTCTCACAACCAAGGATCTCTGGTGTATCCATAACCTGGTGCTAGATCAGTAACCCCCCCCTTGAACAGATAGGGTGTAGGTCAAAAAAAGTTAGATACCAAAAATGGAGTTTTTGGTTCACTGCCAAACCTTGGGTTTAAGGTGTACCAAGTAACCTCATGAGATGTAGGATAAAAATAGGACTTGAGAACAAAAAACTGATAATTGGGAGGTCTTACCACTCATGGGTGGCAGTGTCTATAGCACGTACAATTTATTTTGACTAAACAACATAAAAAGAGTTGATCTAAAAAATTTCCTCGTCAACAAAATATATTGGAGATTCAGTGTCTCCCTCAACCACATGAATTTGAGTTTTACCCTTTTGAAAGCACCTATTTGACGGATGATTTGTTTTACCACAGTGAACACAAGGATTCTTCTTGAAACAGTCTTTCATTTGATGATTGTTGCGCCCACAAATGGCACAAGATCTGGTTCCATTGAATGGTCGAGATGAAGTTGTTGTAGTAGCACATTTAGTGACTGCATATGCACTGGAAGTATCAGAAGAACTGGTGGGGGATACGGCATTCAAGACTGTATATGCACTGGGAGAAATAGTAGAATTGGTACTAGGTACCCTGCGTTCTTCTTCCTGCAATGAATTGAGGATACCATCCAAGGAGGGCAGCGGATCTTTCTCTTTTAAAACAGTAACAATCTGATGAAATTTGTAAGTCAAACTTTTTAACAAAATGGCTACGAGATCTTCTTCTGGTACTGAAGCTTTGACATAAACAAGTTGAGTTTTAATACTCTTCAGTCAATTAGCTAAAGCTACAATGTTTTCATCTTCACGCATGTGGATGGAATATAATTCCACTTTTAAACTTATGTTTGAATACTTAGCTTTGGCATCGAAAAGCTTCTCTAACTCTATCCAGGCAGCACTTGAAGAATCAACATCGTGCAAATAATGAATAAAATAGTCTTCTAAGGAGGTTAGAATGATACCAAACGCTTGTTCGTCTTTCCTTTGTAGCTCAACAGATAATGCCCTTGTAACTGCAGCGGATGTGCCAGATTCGTCTGCTACGAGAGGCTTGACCACATTCCATAAGTTTTTGCGCATCAAATAGCCTTTAAGTTTGATCTGCCAAGTGTGGAATCCGCATCCATTGAACTTGTTGAATTTTGATCCCATATTCAATATGCAAAGGATAGCAACGTTTTGATATGTCGCAAACACGCCTTGCCAATTCAGCACCTGCAATCTGGAAATTCACAAATGCTTGATCTGCTAATCTCTTGTTCCATTATTAGCGTTGATGAGCACCGTGTTGCAGGGTCAAGGGTACCCAAGTGTGGGAATATGCCTTGCTTGAAGTATTAATTGGGTGGCCACTTGAAATAAGTGTGAAAATCAACACACAAAATAAGCCTTCTGAGCAACAAAGATACTCAGGGCGCGCTGTACAGGCCGACGAACTGGGAGCCGATCAAGTGACGAATTTTGCTGCTTAGGCTAGGGAGACACTGTTGATGCCATTTGTGTGCAATTTGATGCAAGTCGACATGTTGCTCATCCTTCCCTAAGCGACTGTACCCGCGCGTTGCTTGTCGAGCGTCGAGGCCTAGTAGGACTCTGATACCAGTTGATGGAGCTCGTGCTAGGGAGCCATGGTGGTGCAGGCTTGCAAAGAAGGACGAGAGAGAGAGAGAGAGAGAGAGAGAGAGAGAGAGAGAGAGAGAGAGAGAGAGAGAGAGAGAGAGAGAGAGAGAGAGAGAGAGAGAGAGAGAGAGAGAGAGAGAGAGAGGAAGTTGACACAGTTTTGCAGTAAAAGGACACACTACTTCTAATTCCATTAAAAATAAGACTTTACATAGTTTTTGAAAGGTGATATCAACCACACCTTTTGCTCATGCAAACTCCACTAACTGATGGTCTATAGCTGCATGCCTTGAGACTTGTTCTCACGGGCTGACCGACAAGGGCTTGAACCCAACACTCAGGTAGTAAAAAACCAGATCTTGTTAAAAAACAGCCCAAAGAAGTATTAGCCAGAGCCAAAGATGTACTAGCCAAAGCCAGAGCTAGACCCAACCATCTCCAACCATAGATATAGCCTGTTTATGAGAGTAAGATCTGACCCAGAGACCAGGATATAATTTGGCAGTAGAGCACCAAAAATCAGATTTATATCCATAAATTTTTAGCCAAGCATCAAACCTAGAATATGCATGAATGTATAAGTTAACATTTTATGGTAGTACCCTCCCACCATCTATTTGTAGTTGAAATAAACCAATTTATTGGACTAAGCGGGATATCCACGACCCAAAAAGAACTTAACCAATAATCAGCAACAGGATGTAAGTAAGTCAAAGAAAACAAGCATCTCCTCCTCAATAGAGAGATTAAGCTAGTCAACTATAGATACTCATGGTTTAATCTGCAAAGTATATGTGTCATAACTAGTTTAAAACCTGCAATTTCCAAGCTCAGCTACCAGTAGTAAATCAATTCTCATGGTTTTGTAAAAATTTGTAAGCCAAAATCCTTTCTCAACAAAATCCCAATATAACTTACTGTTGGCTTATGAACCACCACATAACCCACCAGAATACTCACTGAAGGAATATGAACCATCATATATCGTTCTAGAATATCAACCAGTGTTCAGCACGGTCAAAAACGTTTCCCGCATATTACCATAATATAACACATTGCGGTAGTAAAAAAAATACCCATCAATAACCATACGTCTGTCAAAATTCATGCCAGCAGAAAAAACAAGAGTGAGTATGTATGTAACCAGTACCAGGCAAGAAGCAAAAAAATCCCGTTTAATGATGAGAACATGTCAGTACTTAGGTTATCGTACCATATTCCTTAGCTGAAATTTTTTCCAAATGTACAATTCTTTCAAAATTCTTAAGGTAAAAAAACCTGTTATAATCCCCCAACAGAGCAAGGGATTATGTAAGCATTGAGATTTTGAGTACATAATTATATAACCTATGAGCAGAATTAATCACTTCATTTTCTCCAAAGAGCCAAGAGAGACCAAGTCTAAGTGAAGGGAAGAACCCCTCACCTTAATATAGGGGTCATAGAAGCATGACAATAGTCGTCACAGCAAGCCAGGTAAGGCCACACCGTGCAAGCCATTCATGGCGTGCAATCTTCATTGGGATCGTGTGCAGGCCGAGGGGATTTTATGAAAAGGCAGAGCTACAGGCATCGTCGGGCCACGAATCATCATCAGAAGGGGAAGGGGATCGGTGGCGGTAGGAGGAAAAAATGGGAAGGTGACCCATCACTTAATTCCAATGGGAAGGTGGCCCATCACTTAATTCCAATAGGTTAAATTCTTAAGGGACTGCTCTCACCAAGCCTTTTTTGGTTCATACTCAAGCAAGTTAATCAAGACAGAAGTGTAAGCAAGTATCAAGGGTCCAAACATAATTATCCTATGTGGTGACTTCAATCTTCAGGTGGACTCCCTTATGCTCAGAATAAGTCACTTGCAATCAAAAGTATTCATGCAGTAGTAATCACCTAGCCTTAGCCAACTTCCAAAAAATGTGTGTTTAGGTAAAGCATTAGCTGTATAAAAAATTCAAGTAGCACTTCTAGTAGGCTGAGTTCATTTAGTGAGTGTAGGCTGAGTTCATTTAGTGAGTGTAGCTAGAATTAGCTAACGTGGTCAAATGCCATAAAAAAGTGCGTGGTAGGAAAAATTTATTAATGGTGGATACTCCTCTTAGCCACTGAAATCTGCATAGCAAAAGTTAGGAGTTGTCATTACAGGAGGTGTATAGTAAAGCATAAAGTAAACTTCCATATGGCAACAACTTAAGTCTAAATTGAGTGCATACAATTGGATGTCACAATTTTTAGTCAGATAAAGTGACTCAAATCACAATCAGAACCCCTTTAGATGCTATCATGGTCAGCTGATGTGACTAAGTGTGTGTGTGTGTGTGTGTGTGTGTGTGTGTGTGTGTGTGTGTGTGTGTGTGTGTGTGTGTGTGTGTGTGTGTGTACCCGCCCTATCCCAAACACCATACACAATGGGTTTTGGCAGTAGGCCCATTGTGTATGGGCCTACTGCCTCATCAGAAAGATGAGTTTAAAAATTCTTTAGCAAAGAGCTTCAAAGTTGGAGTGTCCCTGAAGAGCGGAGAATTTCTAGTACTTAATATACTATTAGATATCGTCTTCAAGGAAGACATTACTCCCATAGAAGTTTTAAGGCTTTGTCGGCCTGTTTGAAAAAGTATGGTTGTTATTGAGTAACCATGGATGATATATGCCAAGCTTTTCCTCTTGTTTCAAAAACTCATCATATGTGTAATACGTTAGCATGTTCATGTAATTGTCAAAATACAATTCGCTTAAGCATAGGTGATTAGGATTGGATTAACCTGCTACTTAAAATCGACTGATCCAAAAAGACTACAATAGTCGTGAGTAGGAATCCAGTCTATACTCAAGGAGAGACCTCCTAACACCTGTCAACCAGTCAAGGAATTATAGATAGTGGGTCACTCAAAGCCTAGAAATATCCAAATCCAGCACCCGGTCCACCCAGTTGCGTGGGAGGGCCTAGTGTTTAGATGTCTGTGTGTGTATCTGTTTCACTTATAATAAATACACACCATCAACAAGACGTTCAAAAGACGGCTGGCTAAAGAAGTCTAGGAAAAGATTAGTACAGAAACAACTCAGCCTTTGATTCATAACTGTACAACATAATAAGAATGAAGTATCATTCCAAATTAATTTTTACAAACGTATTAGAACTCTCCCAGTTGAATTATCAAAAGTGATCGGACTGCAGCAAGTTAAACCTTTTTAAGCGAAGATAGAATTCTCACCTGCATCCATATAGTCAAGACAACAGGTATGTTAGACTTGGCTACGTATGGCAGGCTCAAAGAATCTATCAGTTGTTATCCATGTCAAACTTAAAAATTATTAGACTAGCTACTATCCTATATTAAAGCAGATAATATCTCAAGGTTTTTTTGCATACAAAGTAATCCTACCAGAATTGATTCATATGTTAATAACAGTTCCTCTTTATAACAACTATTTACTGTGAGAAGAAGTCGTCTACACCATATCATTCAAAGTATTTATTTAGCTAAACATTGTATTAAAAAACAACAAAAGTTTTTAGATAGTTGTTTCCCAAGCTCAGTGAGCAAGCCCGAAGTACAATTATCTAGTTTTGAGCCATATTTGGCCCAAAGAATCTCAACCTGTTTTGTGTTGAAGCCAAATTTCAATATTTTATTTTTGTTAAACTATAGAGACCAAGTGAGCAGATTAGCCTAGATTATAAAATATATTTTCTCAGACATTTCAAGTAAAACTTCAACTACTCAGTGCACCAAAAACAAGTAGTAAAGTACCACCAAAAAAATGAGGTAGCATAAAATTTTTTGGGACTAAGCCAGATATCTCCGACCCAAAAGCCTAACCAGTAATCAGTAGTCAAGGTGTAGGTAAATCAAAGCAAACCAGTACCCCCACCTCAGTATAGAGAATATTGTAATTTCTGCAACAAAAATGTATCATAAACAAACTCGGATTTCATTAGTACATCAAACTAAGTTTAAGTTTATTTAAAGCCAAAGAAATATCCAATGATGAACCTGGCATCCTTCATACAAATTTTCAAACCTAGACCAGATTAAAGGCATAAATCCAGTAATCAGTAGCATGTTGTATGTTAGATTTTTTTATTCCTTTTAGGTCACGGCAAGCAAGACAAAGTCCAGTAAGGTCAGCAAAAAAGAAGTGAAAGGATCTTGTTAAAAAACCGCTCAGAGAAGTTTTAGCTAGAGCCAGAGAAGTGCCAGCCAGAGCGAGAGCCAAAGCAGACCAAAACATTTATGGAAATAACCACAAGAGCTAGCTGTAGTAGAAAAAAAGATGAGGACTACGCCAGAAATCTAAGACCCAAAAAGGAAGCTAATAACTAGTAAACAGGCTGTAGGTAAATCAAAGCAGACAAGCACCCCCACCTCAGTAGAGAGATTTAGCCAAATGCCAATAGATAGTCATGGTATTTATCTGCATGTCAGGACCAGATGTAAGCTAGACATCCGAGCAACCATCTGTAGGTTAGACTTTTTATTTAGTCAAAGCAAATAGTTTCCCCTATAATACAATATCCTACCATACTCAGGTATTAAAAAACCAGATTTTGTTAAAAAACATCCCAGAGAAGTATTAGCCAGAGCCAAAGATGTACTAGCCAAAGCCAGAGCCAGACCAAGAGCCACAGACCCAACCATCTCCAACCATAACTATAGCTTGTTTATGACAGTAAGATCTCACCTAGAGACCAAGACATAATTTGGCAGTAGAGCACCAAAATCAGATCCGTATCCATAGATTTTAAGCCAAACATCAAACCTAGAATATGCATGAATGTATAAGTTTAGATTTTATGGCAATACCCCCTCACCAGCTAGCTGTAGTGACAAAAACCAATTTTTTGGACTAAGCGGGATGTCCATGACCCAAAAAGAACTTAACCAATAATCAGCAACAAGATGTAAGTAATTCAAATCAAACAAGCATCTCCTCCTCAAAAGAGAGATTAAGCTAGTCAACTATATATACTCATGGTTTAATCTGCAAAGTGTATGTATCATAACTAGTTTAGAACTTGCAATTTCCAAGCTCAGCAACCATCAGTAAATCAATTCTCATGGTTTTGTAAAAACTTGTAAGGCAAAATCGTTTCTCAACAAAATCCCAATGTAACTTACTATTGGCTTATGAACCACCACATAACCCACCAGAATACTAATTGAAGGAATATGAACCACCATATATCATTCCAGAATATCAACCAGTGTTGAGCATAGTCAAAAAAGTTTCACCCATTTCACCATATTATAACACATTTAGGTAGTAAAAAAACCCCATCAGTAACCATACGTCTATCAAAATTGATGCCAACAAAAAAAACTAGAGTATGTATGCAACCAGGACCAGGCAAGAAGCAAAAAATCCCCTTTAATGATGAGAAAATGTCAGTACCTAGGTTATCGTACCATATTCCTTAGCTAAAAAAAATTCCAAATGTACAGTTCTTTCAAAATTCTTAAGGTAAAAAACCTGTTATGATCCCCCAACAGAGTGAGGGATTATCTAAGCATTGAGATTTTGAGTATAGAATTATGTAACATGTGAGCAGAAGTAATCACTCGATCTTCTCCAAAGAGCCAAGAGAGACCAAATCTAAGTGAAGGGAAGAGCCCCTCACCTTAATATAGGGGTCAGAGAAGCATGATAGTAGTCGTTACAGCAAGCCAGGTAAGGCCACACCCTGCAAGCCATTCATGGCACGCAATTTTCATCGGGGTCGTGAGTAGGCCCTAAGGAGGAGGAAATTTTATGAAAAGCCAGAGCTACAGGCATCAGTGGGCCGTCAATCATCATCAAAAGGGGAAGGGTATCGGTGGCGACCAAAGGAAAAATGGGAAGGTGACCCATCACTTAATTCCAATAGGTTAAATTCTTTAGGGACTGCTCCCACCAAGCCTTTTTGTGGTGTATACTCAACAAAGTTAATCAAGGCAGAAGTGTAAGCAAGTATCAAGGGTCCAAACATAATTATCCTATGTGGTGACTTCAATCTTAAGGTGGACTCCCTTATGCTCAGAATAAGCCACTTGTAATCACAAGTATTCATGCAGCAGTAATCACCTAGCCTTAGCCAACATCCAAAAAATGTGTGTTTAGGTAAATCATTAGCTGTATAAAAAGATCAAGTAGCACTTCTAGTAGGTTGAGTTCATTTAGTGAGTGTAGCTAGAATCAGCTAACGTGGTCAGATGCCAGAAAAAAGTGCGGGGTAGAAAATAATTATTTATGGTGGATAGCTCCTCTTAGCCACTGAAATCTACACAGCAAAAGTTAAGAGTTGTCATTACGGGAGGTGTATAGTGTCATAAAATCTAATATCTAACCAATCCAAATGATTTCTCATATTGAACTGATCACTTAATGTAGGAGAATAAACGGGAACAAGGGTTAATATATAGATGTGCTTATAGATCTATTTCAGCACGGGGCCAATAGTAAAGGGGCCCAAATGAGAAAAGGTCTATCAAAGAGCAAGGTTAACCAATGTTTCATGACACAAACCAAGCTCTCCGACAAACAAATGAGGTGGGAAAATTTTCTTTCGCAATTTAATTTTCATATTGCTTACATCGCTGGTAAGCACAATCAAGTGGCTGATGCACTTTCACGATGACCAAAAGTTAATGCCGTGTCTATTGCTACTCACAATGACCTATCTTCTATGATAGATGAGTATGGTAATGACCCTGACTTTAGAGACATGATGTCAACCCTTGCTTTGGGGAAGAAAGAAGAACCATTCACCTTGCAGGATGGTTATCTTCTCCACGGCATCCCTTCACGACAAAGTTATGTATGAATCCCATGCTCCTCCATATACAGGGCATAGAGGTATTCAACCTACTCTCCAAGGAGCAGAGACATACTTCTATTGGCCTACCATGAAAGTGGACATACAAGAGTATGTTTCAAAATGTGTAGTATGCCAAAAGACCAAATATGATAGAGGGAAGCAACCTGGATTACTCCAGCCATTGCCTATCCCAAATTCACCATGGGAGAGTATATCCATGGATTTCATCTTTGGATTACGCAAGTCTATCCATGGGAATATGGGAATATGGACAATAGTCGAGAGGTTTAGCAAACAAGCACACTTTATTCTTGTCAAAAAGACTATTAAGGCACATCAAATGGCAACTCTCTTCATATCTCAGATTTTCAAGCACCATGGATTACCCACATCCATCGTGTCAGATAGAGATCCTAGAATGACTAGTAATTTTTGGAAATGTCTCTTTCAAAATCTAGGAACAATATTGAACTTATCTTTGGCCTATCACCCACAAACGGATGGCCAAAGTGAGAGCCAATATTACAATACTCGATCTACTAAAGACTTATGTTACAGAAGTAGATCAACACTCACAATAGAAAAAGTACTTACCACCTGTAGAGTATGCTTATAATAATACTGTACATACTTCTATGAGAAAGGCACCTTTTGAAATCATTGAGGGAAGACTAAAAAGTCCCTTGCTACTTAAAGTACATGGGAAGATCTTCGCCGCCGATGAGTATAGCCGTGACCTACAAGAATATTTTCAAAAGATTACGGAGGCTATATCCATCTCTCAACAAAGGCAAAAAGCTGTTGCTGACAATGACAGAAGGGCCTTAACATTCCAAGAAAATGATTGGGTCTTACTTAAGCTTCCTAAGGCTCGATTAAGGCAAACAATAGGCAAAAATCCTACGGGCCATAAAAAGTATTATGCTAAGCGAGCCAAAAAATACTATGGTCCTTTCCAAATATTGAAGCATATCAATGAGACGGCTTACCAGCTCAAATTGCCCAACCATTGGCTCATACACAATGCTTTTGATGTGAGCCTACTTAAGCCCTACAAAGAAGAGCCACCAACTGAACCAATTGTTGAAGATCCACCCGAAGGTGAAGACCAAGAAGAGGTGCTCCAACCCAAACCTATCCTTCGGCATGAATACAAGGTACTAAGACATGGTAAGATTATCCTATGGTATCTTATTAAATTCAAAAATTATCCTTTTGAAGATGCTAGATGGATGCAAGGAATACAGCTTAAGGATAGTATGAACCTTGTCAATGCTTACAATGCTACATTAGAGTAAGCAAATGTACAAATTTCCTTTAAATGATCCATGTTTTTGTCTTATAAGACTAATTCTCTTTTTATTGTGCACAAATTTAAATAGTATACATGCTTAGAATCATGTTTGTGAGGACGACATCTCTCAAACACCACGTAGAATTTGTCACTCTACTTTGGGAGAATGAAATGGACTAAAGAGCAGACATACTTGCGGCAGCTATGTCTCCCAAGCACCAAATGGATTAGTCATCCATCTTGGAAAGATGTCATAGGGTAAAAAGGGATCCTCTACCCGCTAAGTAAAATTGACTAATGACTACGACTTATCTCTTCTACCTCATAGTCGAGGACGACTATGATTTCAAGAGAGAGGTAATGTCATAAATTCTAATATCTGACCAACCCAAATGATTTTCTCATATGAAAATAATCACTTAATGTGGGAGAATAAATGGGAACAAGGGTTAAGATATAGATGTGCTTATAGATCTATTTCAGCACGGGGCCAATGGTAAAGGGGCCCAAATGAGAAAAGGTCTATCAAAGAGCAAGGTTAAGCAATGGAGCAAAATACCTTAGTGTTGTCTTTATTTTAAAGCCTCCAAAGGTAAGTGTTAAAAGCCTTAAGACATAGTCTTTAAATTTTTACTCTTTAGTCACTAAGGTCCAAGCAGGCAAGGGGGCAGCTTGCTTAAGCTAGGGCTGCGCTTAAGCAGGGGGGCTACCTGCTTACCAAGTTCAAAGTACATGCTACTAATGAGGGGGCGAGTCCTACAAAGGAGGGAGGTGGATAGTATGTAAGCACCTCACCAATGACCCATAATCTCATGAAAAGAAAGGGGCCACATGTCCAGTGTAGAGGCACATTGCTCAAGCAGGCAAGGGGGCAGCTTGCTTAAGCAAGGGCTGTGCTTAAGCAAGGGGGGTGCTAGCTTAACCTCACAAGGGGAAAGAAGAACACTTGTCAAGAGGCTACACACCTTGCCCCAAAGGGAGCCAAGCTCTCATTGGCTAGAGGGCTACATGGCCCAATAAGCTTCAAGGAAAGCCGAGGAAGGGGGTCGACCTAGCTCTCTCTCTCTCTCTCTCTCTCTCTCTCTCTCTCTCTCTCTCTCTCTCTCTCTCTCTCTCTCTCTCTCTCTCTCTCTCTCTCTCTCTCTCATTTGAGCATCCCACGAGCTCTCTCACTCTCATTCTTCCCCTCACACACTCTTGTGAAGCAGGGATTCCATCTCCTTCTCCAAGCTTGAGAAGTTGAGTGCCTACTACCACAAGCTCTTGGCTAAGGATCAAATCCACACAAGAGAATGCTTATGCTTGCTCATCAATCTCTCTAATCTCCATTAACACTATGCTAAGCTATGCTACAAGAGCTATGAGTGATTATGTGCAAGGGATTATTTCTTTCTCGTAGAGATACTACTACTTCTCTCTTCTTCCTCACTCCCTGCCAGCTCTCCTCACCTTTCATGGTGTTTGAGGTCTTGGGATTGAGGTTGGGCATTTTCCAAGTTCATGCTAATCATGTTTATTGTTGTTATACTTGGTGAGTGAAGCTTACCATATTTATATCATCAAGAAGGTCTCAAGGAACACAAACATTTGTATTGTAAACAAGTCTTCTGTCATGGAAGAATTCATAATACAAATGCTATTGGAGGTGGGACCGGCTCCAACTAATCCGGTCCTCTATTAGTGTCAATTTCTCTAAACTCTCACTCTCTTTTACAAGTATTGATCATGCCATGTTAATAAAGTAATGTGTTAGTGTTTCTCTCTCCATCCAAGCACTTTCTTTCTCACTGTAAATCTATACTCAAAAGAATGCTCAAGGAAATGCTCAATATGTTATTCACTTTCCGCTCCAACTCAAGTTAAAAGGCTAATTCCATTACATATAGCAAAGCATAAGGTAAACTTCCGTATGGCAACAACTTAAGTCTAAATTGAGTGCATACAGTTGGATGCCACAGTTTTGAGTCAGATAAAGTGATTCAGATCACAATCAGAACCCCTTTAGATGTTCTCATGGTCAACTGATGTGACTAAGTGTGTTTGTAGGTAAGTGCGTGTGTGCGCGCGTGAGTGTTCCTATGCGTGTGTTTGTGGAGTAGAATACAATAGGGAAAAAGAGGAGGGGGGGGGGGGGGGGGGGGGGGGGAGTGTTTGGTGATTACCTTAGGTTGTAGCGCGGTTGCCCGTTAGGTTGAGCTTTCAAGGACGAGAGTGTAAAACCCCCTTCGATGAAGTCGCCGAAAGGAAATTAAAGCTCCTCCTCGACCTGAACGTGCGTGCGTGCATGCGTGTGTGTGTGTGTGTGTGTGTGTGTGTGTGTGTGTGTGTGTGTGTGTGTGTGTGTGTGTGTGTGTGTGTGTGTGTGTGTGTGTGTGTGTGTGTGTGTGTGTGTGTGTGTGTGTGTGTGTGTGTGTGTGTGTGTGTGTGTGTGTGTGTGTGTGTGTGTTGTGTTTGTGGGAGGGACAGGGTGGAGAGAGATGGACTAGGGAGAGAGGGAGTGAGCGTGTGGGAGGTGGAGAGGGGGGGAAGGAGCTTGAAGATGCAGGGATGGCGGAGAGGAATGAGGGCAAGGGATGCCACAAAAACATGACATACTCTGCCCTTCTTCCTTTTTAAGGTGCCAAGTTTTACCGCGGATAAACTGCAACCATTATCGCGCTTATTTTTGTGCAACGTCATTTCAAACAGATATAAGCGTATCTGAGGTTGCAGAGGAGGGGGGCAGGGGGGAGGGGGGGGGGGGTACAAACCACCTCCTCTACCGTTAGATATCGTTTTTTTCATTTCTTAGCCTTTTGAAATTTTTATGAAGATTTTTAAGTTTTTTATGAGTACTTTTTTTTCTAGTACTTTTAGATGTTTTTTAATTGCATTTTTTAAGTCCACTTTTATTTAAAAATAAATGTAGCATTCATTGCACTTTATTCTCTTTGAATTTAACATCTTTTTTTTAAACTTGAAATTTAGAGCTTTTTCTAACTAATTATTTATTTTTTAGGACACATATGACTAAATAAATAATTTATCACATGCGCAGGACATTTACTGGGATGAACGTGGCCCCCTTGGAGGCCCTAAGCACAATCGATGGCTCAAGGAAAAACTCCCTTGCTTGTTATTATTGTCACACCCCGGACCCCAACCATACTCCTAGACATATCTTATGTTTTCTTCTGCTCGTCTATGTAAGTAGGGTCGATTATGGTATGTGACAGTTTTTATGGGTTTACACGGCTTGGAGATAGGGTTTATAATTTCTATTGGCTTGGTTCTCTTTTTCCCATTATGTGCCGCCATGAGCTTGTCCCGAATTTGTTGTAGCTTAAATATGTCTCCAGTGATGCTCATCCTAGCTGTCTGCCTGTACCCCTGTTTGTCAACAATGGTTATACACATGGGGTTAATATTCGTACGTACTATACTTGATTGTTGCCTTAAAAGCACCCCTATTTGTATGGTATGTACAGTCATCTTTCTAATCTATTTTTTTCATAAGTATCTTTAATTTGTGAAAATTTCGGCAGCATTTTGTTTGTAAAATCTTCTTTTTAAAAAAAAACAGTCGTACACAATGACATATGCCCTCACAAGAGGGTGTCATACACCCTCTTTCAATTCTTGATGCATTTTTATGCCATATAGTAAACATGAAGGAAAGCAGACAAAGAGGAAACTTTTCTCTTTAACATCAGTGTTTAAGTATATATAAAACAATTGTAATCGAAGCTTTCTATACCAATTCACCTGGGTATTGCTTGCAGTAGACATATGTATTGCTCCTCTTGTACACACTTAGTGTTCAAGGTAATGCACCTCTTGGCTGCTTCTTCCTTCGATTCACACAGTTTTTTGCAAAGATATTAGTATTATGATACCTTTTTTAAATTATGCATACTAAACTACTTGTTAGTATGCCGATGTGAAGCCTTTCAAGTGTGTTTATGTGCTTACATACATATATTTGTAAATGGATGCCAAACCCAACATTCCGTATGTGTAAGTATGACTATAATCAACTCCGTCCCTTGTGCTGGTTATTCACCACGTATTGCTTTAAACACCTATATGCATGTCCGTGCATATGGAGCTTCCTTTTTTTGTAACCAGACTGTGGATGAAAGTCTCTAACCCAACCCTATGCATGTTTTTGTAAGTGGAAATCCCCACTCTACATATAAATGCGCATCACTCAATTATGTAATTGGTTAACTCAAATACGTCTTACCTTTTTACACGGCTCTGTTGTATCTCAGTTTGGCGTTGTCACAAGGTGCAGATTCTTTGCAAACGTTGGCGTTTTGCACAATATCCACACCTCCTTTGCGTGGGTTGCTCGTTGTGTAGACTCCTTGCGTGTGTGTATTGCTATGCAGCTTGTAGGCTATAGTGTTATAAGTATTTAGGCTTATACTACTAATATTTTATATATAGCCATGCTATATTGCTCATCAACGGCACTTGGAGAACCTGTTGCCAGGCGCTATACTATGTATATGAGGTACTCGAGAGGAGTGTATGCACTAAAGAGGCTTGCCACCTTTACAATCTAACGCTTCTGTGTAAGCAGCTTTATAGTCTATAATAATTCAGTGCATTAATTGCCATGTGTTGGCTTCTAGGTAGGTTGCACCGCATATTGGGTGAGCCTTAACGCATGGCTTGACCACACCAAATCGTTATCTCTAAAAAAACCTCCATTGAGATTATGAAAAAGAGTTTATTTAATTCCACTTCTTACCTAGGGCAAGTCCTCCCCCTTTTTTTTGGATTCTTACAGCAAATCTTTTTTCGGAAAAAATCGTGTCATGTACTTTAACTTGGAATTTCCAAATTTTAAAGAATCCCATGTTACTTAAAAAATTCAATTGTCACTGCAAATGGAGATTTTTTATTTACCCAAAAATTGGTACATCGTCTGTTTATCTTATATTGAAGCATATGAAATACAAAAAAACCGTTCAGTGCCGAAAACACCGGCTTGTATACAAATATCAATTATTAAATTCTTGGCCCCATATTTTGTCCTTTCTGTGGTCCACCAGTCCCCTGCTATTGACGTAGTTGCATGCGTCATGTTCACCAGATTAGTATAGTTCTATTGCTATGTGACCAATGTCCGTTTTTAAAAAAAGATGCAATATTCTGTGTTTGCATGTGTGTGTGTGTGTGTGTGTGTGTGTGTGTGTGTGTGTGTGTGTGTGTGTGTGTGTGTGTGTGTGTGTGTGTGTGTGTGTGTGTGTGTGGTAATATGGGTATACCTGATTGTCAATATATATTGTGTGTGTGTGTGTGTGTGTGTGGCCCTCCCCCATCCCTGAGAAAAGGTACACTTGGTGGAGGATAGGCCACTAAGTGGACCTATCCTCTACGGATTCTATGTTTCAAGGTATTAATGATAAATCTAATACCAACAAAATTTATTTGCTTCAATAAAGTTACTAATACATGTAACAATCTTCCCTTTTTTGAAACCATTTTCTTCAAACATAGAAATAATTTTATTTAAGTCTGTTACCGCATATGATTCTTGGGATGCATTGTATAAAATGGGGAGAGCTTGTGATATGCATACATTATATGCCATCTTTTTTGGTCGATTACTGGCTTCATGAATAAATGAGACATTAGGACATGGTAACTTATCTTTTTTCCATGCGCTGTATGTAATATATTCTCCTTCTATTGGTTCACATAATTGGATATATGTATATATGTGACTTGGTTTCCCTTATGTGTGGCTTTGATCCCAATAACATCTAGCGGGTAGATTGTAAAGGGGTCCTCATGGGACAAGGATCTATTCTGATCCAAGCATTGCACAACAAAGGGATTATTAGCAAATAACAAATCATCCATATATCTCCATGAATATAAGAAGGCTTTCAACATATCATACTATGCAAGACGAGATAAATTTTTTATGTATTCAATTTCATACCATGCCAAATATCAATTACACCATAATGGGGAGCAGTTATATCCCATTGGTATACCTTTTTCTTGTTGATAAATATGTTTACCTAATTTTGTAAAACAATTATCAAGGAAAAATTAATTGATATTATGTAGGTATTTGAATGTCCATATCACTTCACTCTTCTTTTTGCTAAGTACAATCTGCTTACAGTGCTTCTTAAAGCCAAGATATTTCAAAGTTTTTATGAGTTTAATAATAGAATCAAATACTTCGAGTAATCCATACATGCCTTTATGAGAAATAGCTTCATAACATGATGTTACATCAAATGAATGAATGTTTGTGATATGTTTTGGTAAATTAATCAAAAAATCATATTGATTATTGATCATCCAATATCCATTGGTTTGTGTCCCAAAAAATGTGTGTATCTTTTTATGTATTTTTTAAGTGTACTCCAAAAACCCTTGGGTTACTCTTTGAGTAATTTAGTGATTATAGTTGTAGCTGGAGTAAATACACAATTATGTGCATTAGTGATCCATCTAAAATGATCCATTTTGTGCATTTTAAAATTTCCCATAAGATATGGGAGTGAGTATTCCAATGGTGTTTCTAACCCAATTTCTTGGGTATAAGATACTATGGCTTGAAAAATTTCTTCCTCATTTGAAGAGAGAAGACCAAATTAAGGGGTTTCCAACCTCCTTCTTACTGCTAAACGAATAATTTTTTTACATATAAATGTCGGAGTTCGTGTGGATTTATTTAGTCCACAAATAAATAAATATTGTAAAATATATTGAATTTCATCCATTAAGTTTGTGTTTTTGTACCATGGAGTTTGGTTTTGCCTGTGATAGGGAAATTTTTGGAAAATGGACTCATTAACTAAACTATGGATATAATTATGATGTGCTTTACCATGCTCACATCCCAAGAGGAGACATAAAGCCTTCCATACTTTGCCAAGTTCTCTTACTATTGAGGTAGGGTTTATAGGTACTAATGGAATATGGTTTAATCCTTTCCTAATAAATTCTTGGAAATTTTTATGTCTAGCTATGTTAGGGTCTGTGGTAATTACATGTTTTCCAAAGGGTTCAAATTCAGCTAGAAAGTTAGAAAATCGTTTATGAGTTAAGCAACCACATGGTTGTGTTTCATCAAACTCATTGGAAAATACCGAAGTTGGTTTGTAAAGTGTATGGTTCAAGTTATTGGTATATTTCCAACCAAAACAATTCCTCATCATAGACAAATCTTTATTGATGTGAAAATTATTTATCATTCTTTGAAAAAAAACTTTGGGATTGATAAAATCCATATATTTATTACAAAAAAAAATGTGAATAAATCTCCCATGCATCTTAATAGTGTGCTCAAGATGTAGCAAACCATTATTTCTTGTAGTAAGTGAGCGTACCTGGTCTTTAGAATTTGAGTATTCAAGTGCCTTGGGAGTGTCCCCATAGTCCTCGGATCCTCTGAATTGCCTTGGTTTCTTACTTGTTGAAGCCATGCTGCTTGGTGTGTGTGTGATCTTTTTTAATTTCTCTTTACCTTTGGGAGGTTTGAGCAATGTTTCAATTGTGTTGGATACTGGGGAGTTGTGTAGCTTTTGAAGAAGTGGAGTCCCTGGTGTGTAAAGGACTAGTCCTTTAGCTGCTTCTAGCATGTGCTCATGAAACTGATAATGAATGATCACAGCATGCCTTAATTTTGTTGGAAATGAGGCCACCCAAGCTATAAAAGCGTATACTTGTGCTGGTCCTGAAGAAAATTGAAAGAACCTTGGTAGATTCTGGAATACGTACCATAAAAATTGGTCAAACCAAATGATAGAAGAGGAACAATTGGAATTTGCATCCACCCTTTTGCATTGGCACTTGAGAAAAGGTCTATAAGAATTTCAACAGTTCACTTTTGATCCTTTGCCCTACCTATAAGAGAAAGTCCCTTGGTGCGAGCAATGATAGAGGAGCTTGGACACTTTTTTCCATTGACATCGGATAATTTGACCTGCTTAAGCTCAAAAAGAACATCTTGTGATAAAAGATATTTGGAATGTAAAGCAAGGGTTTTACATTGTTCTACAATGTCCGTGGGTATGCTATAGAGAAATCCTAGACATGAAATCGTGAAATGTGCTCGATGGTTCAAGATTTCATAATCCCAAAGTTTATGTTCAAGTTGAATAGCATCCAACTCAACTTGCCTGGGTGGAAGTAGTGGGATTACTTCTAAAAAGAGCTTAGAAACTGCTTTTTCCGAGGATAAATTGTTTGCATCTGCTAAAAAGTTGAGCGCTTCTTTCTCCTCTTTTTCCAGAAGGTCTAGATATAAAAGAGGATTGATTACCTTTTTTGAGTGCTTAATTTCTATAGGGACAGCAAGGGGTTTATTGCTAAAATGCAACCTGTTCACAATAGTGGGTAGAGAAGTAAAATAAAAGTCAAGATCTGAGCTATCTTGGGCATCAATAACGGTAGTTTAGCTAGGAAGGTACTAATTAAAAGCCTCCAAAAGCCTATCTTTCTCTTTTCTGGAGAGAATCAGTAAAGAGAGCCAGTCATTGATAGAAGCTGTGTTTAAGACAGATATAGAGTGGGTGATAATAGCTTGTCTCTCAAAATCAAGCAATTTTTTGTGGAATCCACTCCTTTGAAACAAGAAATAATACATTGGGTATCAATTGGTGGAACAGGAATGTCTTCTTCTACATCATATCCCAAACAAATGAGAGATGGAATCCAAAAGGCCTAAATCAATCACCATATAGGTATTAAACAAATTATTTTTATTATTCCAGTATTAAGTATTCTCAGTATATGATGGATAACCGACCAAAGGTATCCCGGGAAATTTTGTGTGTTTAAGTTTAAAATCCCATCACTTATAATCATATACTGATAGACTTGAATACTGTTGCAAAAACCTTTTGTGTAGAGAACAAAACCAAGAAGAATTTCTTGATATAAACTTCATTACAAAATAATGTGATACATGAAACAGTAGGAGCTTAAGTCGGAACTCCTATCAGATGAGAGCAGGGATCTTTACCTGCCAACCAACCACAAGTACAATTAATTAGAATTAATTTTCACTAAATGGGTGACAGGTATATCAAGCAATCCCCACTACTTGTTATTGTTGTCACACCCCGGACCCCAACCATACTCCTAGACATATCTTATGTTTTCTTTTGCTCGTCTATGTAAGTAGGGTGGATTACGGTTTGTGAAAGTTTTTATGGGTTTACATGGCTTGGAGATAGGGTCTCTAATTTCTATTGGCTTGGTTCTCTTTTTCTCATTATGTGCCGCCATGAGCTTGTCCTGAATTTGTTGTAGCTTAAATATGTCTAGTGTGATGCTCATCCTAGCTGTCTGCCTGTACCCCTGGGTCTCTAATTGCTATTGGCTTGGTTCTCTTTTCCCACTATGTGCCACCATGAGCTTGTCCCGAATTTGTTGTAGCTTAAATATGTCTCAAGTGATGCTCATCCTAGTTGTCTGCATGTACCCCTGTTTATCAGCAATGGTTATACACATGATGTTAATATTCTTACGTACTATACTTGACTGTCACCTTAAAAGCACCCCCTATTTCTATGGTATGTACAGTCCTCTTTCCAATCTATTTTTTCATTAGTATCTTTAATTTATGAAATTTTGACAGCGTTTTGTTTGTAAAATCTTTCTTTTTTCAAAAAAATAGTCGTACACAATGACATGTGCCCTCACAAGAGGGTGTCATACACCCTCTTTCATTCTTAATGCATTTTTATGCCATATAGTAAACATGAAGGAAAGAAGACAAAGAGGAAACTTTTCTCTTTAACATCAGTGTTTAAGTATATATAAAAAAATTGTAATCGAAGCTTTTTGTACCAATTCACTTGGTTATTGCTTGCAATAGACATATGTATTCCTCCTCTTGTACACACTTAGTGTTCAAGGTAATGCACCTCTTGGCTGCTTATTCCTTCAATGGCACCTTTTTTTTGCAAAGATATTAGTCTTATGATATAGTTTTTTAATTATGCATGCTAAACTACCTATTTGTATGCCAATGTGAAGCCTTTCAAGTGTGTTTATATGCTTACATACATATCTTTGTAAATGGATGCCAAACCCAACATTCCGTATGTGTAAGTATGACTATAATCAACCCCGTTTTTGACTTTGTGTTATCCTTATGCTGGTTATTCACCACGTATTGCTTTAAACACTTATATGCATGTCCGTGCATATGGAGCTTTCTTTTTTTGTAACCCGACTATGGATGAGATTCTCCAACCCGACCCTATGCATGTTTATGTAAGTGGAAATCCCCTACTCTACATATATATGTGTATCACTCAATAATGTAATTGGTTAACTCAATACGTCTTACCTTTTGTGTACATGGCTCTGTTGTATCTCAGTTTGGCATTGTCACAAGGTGAAAATTGTTTGCAAACGTTGGCATTTTGCACAATATCCACACCACCTTTGCGCGGTGTCGTGCTGTGACACGTACATAGTGGGAACGCATCCTACAAGAGTTATCTTGTAACTTTTTAGATACATAGTTATATTTTCTATAATGTACATATGCATATTTAAGTATAATAATATGCTTTCTATCTCATCCTATTATTTATCTCAAGGGTAACCTATTCTTACTTTACCATCAGAAAATACTATGAAAAAAGCGTCAATAGCTCCGCCTCTTTAACTTGGGCAAAAAGCATTGATTCTTTATTTCTACTATCTCATTATCATCTCACACCCTAGCTAGATCCTATATCTAGGGTAAACTCCAATATATATATATTCTATGTATTTTTCATATTTTTCTTATATTTCTTTTTAAATAGCTACTAGGAGGGAATCAAATCCTAGTGGGACACTAGGTGGCATGATTTCAAAGATACACTTATTTTAATGCATTATTGTAAGCATGATTACAAAAATTTGTCAAGGAGCAATGTCATGCTTTCATATGGCATGAGGTGTCCTTTGGAATCAAATGAAAGTCTAGGCTAAGGGGACCACAGGAAGACTTTTGCTGCCAGAAATGGACCCTATTTTGATGATTTTTTTACACAAGGTTCCAATCCTAATTGGAGAACGATTTTAGAATGAAAATCGTAGCCACGGTTGAGGAGATATGATGACTTTCTCCTAGAAGAAGACTAGCCATTCTTGCAACAAGCTAACCTTGGAAGATCAACTCTAATCAAAGAAGATCTTGCACTTGGCGTATCAATCAACGTTGAATTCTCCCCTCTTCTTCTCTATCCATCAATAATGGTGCCAAAGGGTTTGTCAAGTAAGATGTGTTCTACATTGATGTTTTCTTGATTTCTTGTTGTTTTCTTTTTCATCTCTAATCCGACATATATATATATATATGTATCTAATCTCATCTCCTTAACCAAACCTATCTCTCTCATTCTTAGTAATTCATCCTCTCTACAAATTCTACGTTCTCTTTGCTACAGGTACATCTCTCCCCGCAGTATCCTTATTGCCTATGGGCAAGAATAGGGCTTGGGAGGGAAACTTCTCATCTCTTCACTTCTCTCATATCTACATTTTACACATACTAGAGTTATCCTAGATGAATAATCCACATGATGATAATTTCTATCGCTTTCACTCTGTACGATCTATTAGAATTAACGTATGGATTAGCCGTAAAATACACTTTCAACAACGTATAGTGTTTCTCTTTGCCCCACAAAGGCTCAATGAAATAATTCTATCACCGGATCCCATCATACTACCTCTCATAGACTATAATTTTTCTTTTGATGTAAGCGTAGTTATCTTGCTATGAACCAAGAGGATTTGTACACACAATTAATCCCAATCACTAGACAAAATATATATATTATGGTAAGCACAAAACTACAATTCCAAAGAACAATTCGTAGCCTATTTGGTCAGCCAAGATTGAATGCCATTAACTCATCTATTAACCATTTCATACTACCCATGATACGATATGACCATAGCCTTGATGTTTTCATCTTTGAGTTATTTTGACATTCTCTTTTGTGTTCTTCCTTTGTGTGTGTGTGCAAGAGAGAAAGAGTGGGGATTCTTTGATTGCACTTCTTTCCAAACCCTAGTCTTCATGGCATCTATGGTTTAACCCCTTCATATAGTTTTTTGGAGTTATCTCACAAACTCTCATAGCCATAAGCTCGGTGCTTTCCCGGCAAGACCGCAAATTTCTCGACATATTTTTTGGTGAACCCGACGCGAACAAGCAGGGGTGAGAGTACATAAAGATGGCTAGCAAAGTGGAGCATCTATATGCTGAAATGAAAGAGCTTGCAGACAGATGTAAATGGCTTGAAGAAGAAGACCGGATTCAAAAAGCGATTGAAAGCGCTAGGCAATCCGTCTATAATGAGCTTAATATATTCGAAAGCTGTGATCCAGAAGGATATCTTGAGTGCTATGTGACAGAGATGAGGCTTCAAGCAATTCCAGAAGCTCTGATGATTGCAGCATTTGTTGAACTTGTGAGTGATGTTTTTAAGCACCAAGTTCAAGACTATGCAAGTGTATATGCAAGCAACTGGGGTGAGTTTTCTACAGCTATAACACAGGTATGCTTGGAACATCAAGACCAAGAGATGGAGCAGAGTGGAAGTGTATGTGACCAGCTAGAGTTGGTGTCTCCTGTAAGCCATGCAAGTGTCAACACATCCATACAGGCTAATTTAGAAGCAGTTATAGATGCATATCTCTTGCAAGATGCAAATTTATTGTATGCAGATGAAGCAGACATAGTGGAAGCTATTTATGCACGTTTGGGTCTTGTAACCTTTGTATCTCAAGATAATGACTCTCATGATGCTATCCAAGCGCCTGAAACGGCTCAAAGCGACTTAGAGGATGATGCAAACTCGTCGGCTATGATAGATGATTTGGACACTCCTTTTGATTCGATTGAAGATGCACATGAGTGTATATACAAGGATGAGGATGCTATGGTTTTGACAGAGGATGTGAAGGGAAAACAGGTGGAAGACGGCTATATTAGTGATGTGCTACAATCTACTTTTGAGCAGATCCAGGAACTTTTACCAAGTTTAGAAGAGCCGGATGCCTATGCTAAAGACATATACCAGGATGAAGAAGTCATTATCAATGCTTTCCTATGCAAGTTTGATGTATGTGGTACTACCCAAATGGATATACCTAGCTGCGAAAGTGCTAATTTAGAGGGGGTGATTGAAAATCTCTTCCTTTGTGAGTATAGCTCTGCTAGTAGCATTGCGGATTGTGAAGTACCTCAGTTAGACGAGGTGGAAGAAGAGGAGTGCATTGAAAGAGTAATATGTATGTCTTGTATATATGGGGTAGCAAATGTGATGCAGATGACTCATGAAATTGTGCCTTATTTAGAGCTAGATGCAGCAAGCTTTCACAATTCCATGGTAGAGGAAGGAATGACAGATGCAGATTCTCTGTATGAGGATTGGGGTTCTGTGGATGAAGCTATGAATCTTCAAGATTCACAAATCAAAGATAGAGAAGTGTTTGGGAATGCTATACAGATTGAAGTGACATCAGAGGATAGAGTAGAAGAGCAAGAAACCTCTTCGGATATGGTCTGTGATTGGGGTGATATTTCTTATCTGTGTGAAGATGCAAATAAAGATGCTTGCCATAAAGTGCCTACTATACAGGGTTCTAACAATTTCGGTTGCCTGCAGGTATGCAAACAATATCTGAGGCATAAAAGGGATTTAGGTCTTGTGTCACAGGGTATAAATTGCAAGCAGGTTTGTGAGCATCTATCTGCTATGGATAGGAAGGGTATACATGGTGATGTCTTGAAGCAAGAAGAGGATTCTAGCTCTATGCTGACACCAGAGTCATGTAATGAAGAAGGGTTCTCCCTAGATGAGTGGAGACATGATTCAATTGACGATAATTTAGTGATGGGTCAAAAAGGAAGAAGGGGTGAAGATATTGTGTCAGAGACTAACTCCAAGGAGGTTTTTGAGCAGTCGGTTACAAGTGACCGGGAGCATACCTACCAGGATGATTTGGAAAGGGAATTAGACACCATATTTGAGAGGTATGCAAAGTTTTATGATGTAAAGTTGGAGAGGTATTAGGTAAAAGGTGAGAGAATTGATGAGAGGTTTACCATGCATATTTCTGAGGTTTCTCTCAATGTTGAGAAAGGCTATCTAGAGGATTCTTTTGAGAATGAAGATGCAGATTCAGACTTCTATGCGAAAGAGGTACATATGGATTTAGAGGTTAGTGAGAAGGTTGAAGTGGAGTTTCAAAAATATTTCAAGTATATTATAGGAAGCTTGGAAGTGTTTTTTGAAGAGGAGGATGAGGAACTTATGTCTCTTCATCATGAAGATTTTGCACATAATGGAGATTTGTTACAGATGTTTTGGAGACAGATGTATATAACAATTCCTTCTGATCCAAGAGGAATTAAAAGATACGGAGAATGTCAATGCTTAGTACAATACAAGTTTTTGAGTTACCCATATGATCCTGGAGGAGGTCATGGGATGACAGGGGATACAATTTCTTTCACAAGTTACCATGAGGTTGGCACATGCCGGAGGATGTGCAGGTTTAGAGGGGGTGGAGGGAACGCATCCTACAAGAGTTATCTTGTAACTTTTTAGATACATAGTTATATTTTCTATAATGTACATATGCATATTTAAGTAAAATAATATGCTTTCTATCTCATCCTATTATTTATCTCAAGGATAACCTATTCTTACTTTACCACATCAGAAAATACTATGGAAAAAGCGTCAATAGCTCCGCCTCTTTAACTTGAGCAAAAAGCATTGATTCTTTATTTCTACTATCTCATTATCATCTCACACCCTAGCTAGATCCTATATCTAGGGTAAACTCCAATATATATATATTCTATGTATTTTTCATATTTTTCTTATATTTCTTTTTAAATAGCTACTAGGAGGGAATCAAATCCTAGTGGGACACTAGGTGGCATGATTTCAAAGATACACTTATTTTAATGCATTATTGTAAGCATGATTACAAAACTTTGTCAAGGAGCAATGTCATGCTTTATGGCATGAGGTGTCCTTTGGAATCAAATGAAAGTCTAGGCTAAGGGGACCACAGGAAGACTTTTGCTGCCAGAAATGGACCCTATTTTGATGATTTTTTTACACAAGGTTCCAATCCAAATTGGAGAACAATTTTAATATTAAAATCGTAGCTAATGAGCTGAATTTTTTGCCCATATTTTTACTTTTTTATTTGGAGCCACGGTTGAGGAGATATGATGAAAATACTAGACCCTAGTCTGCCCACATCATGCACGGACAGCTCATTTCCAACTTTTCCAGTTTCTGTTCACACTGGCTCTTCTCTTCTTGTGTAAACCCTTGGGAGGTTCCCTTCACCTATAAAAGGGGACCTCTTCTTCCTTGAAAAGGAACTCAAGCATTCAAGCCATTGATGAGAGGAATTCATGAGGGAGTGAGTAGTAATGCCAAATTGTACTTAGCCATTAACATAAGCCTAAGCCTACACTTTCTCCTAGAAGAAGACTAGCCATTCTTGCAACAAGCTAACCTTGGAAGATCAACTCTAATCAAAGAAGATCTTGCACTTGGAGTATCAATCAACATTGAATTCTCCCCTCTTCTTCTCTCTCCATCAATAATGGTGCCAAAGGGTTTGTCAAGTAAGATGTGTTCTACATTGATGTTTTCTTGATTTCTTGTTGTTTTCTTTTTCATCTCTAATCCGACATATATATATATATATATGTATCTAATCTCATCTCCTTAACCAAACCTATCTCTCTCATTCTTAGTAATTCATCCTCTCTACAAATTCTACATTCTCTTTGCTACAGGTACATCTCTCCCTACAGTATCCTTATTGCCTACGGGCAAGAATAGGGCTTGGGAGGGAAACTTCTCATCTCTTTACTTCTCTCATATCTACATTTTACACATACTAGAGTTATCCTAGATGAATAATCCACATGATGATAATTTCTATCGCTTTCACTCTGTACGATCTATTAGAATTAACGTATGGATTAGTCGTAAAATACACTTTCAACAACGTATAGTGTTTCTCTTTGGCCCACAAAGGCTCAATGAAATGCTTCTATCACCGGATCCCATCATACTACCTCTCATAGACTATAATTTTTCTTTTGATGTAAGCGTAGTTATCTTGCTATGAACCAAGAGGATTTGTACACACAATTAATCCCAATCACTAGACAAAATATATATATTATGGTAAGCACAAAACTACAATTCCAAAGAACAATTCGTAGCATATTTGGTCAGCCAAGATTGAATTCCATTAACTCATCTATTAACCCTTTCATATTACCCATGATACGATATGACCATAGCCTTGATGTTTTCATCTTTGAGTTATTTTGACATTCTCTTTTGTGTTCTTTCTTTGTGCGTGTGAGTGCAAGAGAGAATGGGTGGGCTTATTTGATTGTACTTCTTTCCAAACCCTAGTCTTCATGGCATCTATGGTTTAACTCCTTCATATAGTTTTTGTTGAGTTCTCTCACAAACTCTCACAGCCATAAGCCCGGTGCTTTCCCGGCAAGACCCCAAATTTCTCGACAGCGGGTTGCTCGTTGTGTAGACTCCTTTCATGTGTGTATTGCTATGCAGCTTGCAGGCTATAGTGTTATAAGTATTTAGGCTTATACTGCTAGTATTTTATATATAGCCATGCTATATTGCTCATCAACGGCACTTGGCGAACCTGTTGCCATGCGCTATACTATGTATATGAGGTACTCAAGAGGAGTGTATATGCTACAGAGGCTTGCCCACCTTTACAATCTAGTGCTTATGTGTAAGCAGCTTTATAGTCTATAAGAATTTGGTGTGTTAATTGCTATGCGCTGGCTTCTGGGCAAGTTGCACCGCATATTGGGTGAGCCTTAACGCATGGCTTGACCACACTAGATCGTTATCTCTAAAAAAACCTCCATTGAGATTATGAAAAAGAGTTTATTTAATTCCACTTCTTACCTAGGGCAAGTCGTTCCCCTTTTTTTTGGATTCTTACAGCAAATCTTTTAATTTTCAAAAAAAATCGTCCTGTACTTTAGCTTGGAATTTTGAAATTTAAAAGAATCCCATGTTACTTAAAAATTCAATTGTCACTGCAAATGGAGATTTTTTATTTACCCAAAAATTGGTACATCGTATGTTTATCTTCTATTGAAGCATATGAAATACAAAAAAATCGTTCAGTGCCGAAAACACGGCTTGTATACAAATATCAAGTATTAACTACTTGGCCCCATATTTTGTCCTTGCGGTGGTCCATCAACCACCTGCTATTGACGTAGTTGCCTACATCATGTTCACCAAATTAGTATAGTTCTGTTGCTATGTGACCAATATCCGTTTTTAGAAAAAGATGCAATATTTTGTGTTTGCATGTGTGCTTGTGTGTGTGTGTGTGTGTGTGTGTGTGTGTGTGTGTGGTAATATGGGTATACCTGATTTTCAATATATTGTGTGTGTGTGTGTGTGTGTGTGTGTGTGTGTGTGTGTGTGTGTGTGTGTGTGTGTGTGTGTGTGTGTGTGTGTGTGTGTGTGTGTGTGTGTGTGGTTGTTGTGTTTGTGGGAGGGAGAAGGTGGAGAGAGATGGACTAGGGAGAGAGGGAGTGAGGGTGTGGGAGGTGGAGAGGGGGGGAAGGAGCTTGAAGATGCTCCGATGGCAGAGAGGAAGGAGGGCAAGATATGCCACAAAAACATGACATACTCTACCCTTCTTCCTTTTTTAGGTGCCAGGTTTTGCCGCGGATATTACCGCAACCATTATCGCGCTTATTTTTGTGCAACGTCATTTTAAACAGATATAAATGTATCCGAGGTTGCAGAGGAGGGGGGGGGGGGGGGGGGGGTACAAACCACCTCCTCTACCCTTAGATATCAATTATTTCATTTCTTAGCCTTTTGAGTTTTTTGATGAAGATTTTTTACTTTTTTATGAGTACTTTTAGATATTTTTTAATTGCATTTTTTAAGTCCACTTTTATTTAAAAATAAATGTAGCATTCATTGCACTTTATTCTCTTTGAATTTAAAGTCATTTTTTTAAACTTGAAATTTAGAACTTTTTCTAATTAATTATTTATTTTTTAGGACACATATGACTAAATAAATAATTTATCGCATGCGCAGGACATCGACTACGATGAACGTGGCCCCCCTCGACCCCCCTCGAGGCCCTGAGCACGATCAATGGCTCAAGGAAAAACTCCCTTGTCCTTGCATTAAGTGTAAAAGGGCAATCCCTTGCTTGAGACGCATTGCATTGGAGCACGTGGAGAACGAAGGGCTTTGGCATCCTCAAAAAGGTGCTCGAAGAGAAGAGAGCTCCACTCACCCATCTCTTGAGGAGGTGCCCCATTGGTCTGTGTTCGGTGGTGGTGCACCAGCGCGCAAGACTGAACAGCAGAGGGAAGAGCTATTGGACGATTTGGGTGCACCGCATGGTGATCCTCCCATTAGCTCTGCTTTGACAACTCCTCTGGCGTCTCAATCGCACTTTGAGGCAAAGGATGGGCACATGTTCGACATGTGTGATGAGTTACTGGCTCATGAATGTGACGTGTGCGAGGAGGATTGCCAGCCCTGCACTCAATGGGCAGTGACAGCGGAGGATAGATTCATGGCGAGTACCCAAACACCTCTTTACGACGTCATAGTACTCGGTGCTCTGAGCATCGTTGGAAGTCCTCAACTTGCAAGTGAAATTCAGTTGGAGCAATGCAAGTTTCGATGCACTCCTTGGGCAAGTTTGAAATATGGATTTTTATATACCCTTCACTCGCTTTATGGTGCCGCCTCCTTGCAATTGTACTAATACGCTTGATTATTGTAGTTTGATGGGACAAAATGTTGTCAAACGATCACCACATGCCTCCTGATTGTTGACGAGCTAGATCGTATGTCACTGCACTTGAAATGGAGTATGAGCACATCCATGTGTGCGTCAATGATTGCATGCTATATTGTAATGAACACGGACATGCTATCTCATGTCCCGTGTGCAGGGAAGCACGATACAAGACCAGAGTGAGCGGGCACACCTACCTTGTAAGGTATTGAGACATTTTTCAATAATTCCTCGCATTCAACACATGTTTAAAAGCAGGTCTATCGTGGAGCTTCTCGCGTGGCACGCCAACCACCACTCAATGATGGAATGATGCGTGTCCCTGTCAATTCACCTGTATGGAGGCACATCAAAACTCAATGGCCAAAGGTTGGGTTGGAGCCTCAAAACTTGAGGCTTGGGTTAGCAAGTGATGGTGTCAACCTCATCGGCACTAAGTCTACTTCATGGAGCACTTGGCCTATGGTGATTGTCAACTACAATATTCCACCATAGGAGACAACCAAGAAGGGCAATATACTTCTTTCCTTGCTAGTGCCAGGGAAGTACAAAGTGTCAAATATTGGTGTCTACCTCAAGCCCCTCATCAAGGAGTTAGAGGAGGTATGGAGAGGCATTCCTATTGTAGATGTCTCACTTGCAAAAGGGGGGAGAGAAGCCATTGTGAGGGAAATCCTTACGTGGACTATGCATGGCTATCTTGGGCTTGGAGAGAATTATGATATCTCCCTTTCCTCTCTCTCTCTCTCTCTCTCTCTCTCTCTCTCTCTCTCTCTCTCTCTCTCTCTCTCTCTCTCTCTCTCTCTCTCTCCAGAGCAAAGCTCGTCGCTTTACACCAGAGGCATACTGATCGAATGAGCGACTGAGCTGGGGAGGTCCAGACACCCACGACAGTGGAGGATTACACAACATCGATAGAGGCTGCATGAGAGGATCCAGGTCACTTTGGCTCGACATGCACAACGCCCGGTCAGACTACTGACCATGGAGGAGATTGACGAAATCCGCCAGCGACTAATGTTGGATCTCCTATGATCTACCTATCCCAGCTAGTTGTTTTAGCTACTTAGTCCACACCCCGCAGTCTATGATTCCATAATATTTTATTTTGTCATTTTGTCATCTTGTTACTCTGACTTTGTATCAGATCCACCACATTGTAACTTTCTGGTCTCATAGGTCACTTTGGCCTTTTGAAGACGTTAATATAACATTTCATTTCGTTTCATTTCTCCCCCTTTGATTTTGTCTATCTCTAACGATATGATATGTATGTAGGGTTGTCCACATTGGGTCACAATGCATGTCCTACTTGCGGGCCATCATTGGTGACAGAGAGGCCCGATGCCTTGCGCAAGGTAATCTATCCAAACAACCATCGTTTCTTACCCCAAGGGCATAGCAAGCACAAGCCTCCAACAAATTGGAAGACCCCTCTAAATCTCACGATGGCATATTGGGCAACCATTTGGGAAGAGCACTACAACAACAATCCGGCTCCGTGTCCTCCACCAAAAGGTATGTCAAAGTATTCCATATTTTTAAGGCTTCCATATTGGAAGGAATTAAAAATACAACACCTTTTGGATCCCATGCACATATTCAAGAATGTAGCCCAAACACTATGGGACCACATTATTGGCATGAAGGACTCTTTGGGTGCGAGAGAGTATTTGAGGCTTTTAAAACGTCTCCCCGCCTCTGGTACTCCACGTCGTGCCCCCAATGGAAATATTGTGCTTCCTAAAGCACCATGGATACTAGCCAAAGAAGAATTAAACAAAGTGAAGGGTATTATTGCTTCTATTCGCACACCAAGAGGATACATGAGGTTGCTAAAGGGAGCTTTCACAAGAGCAAAGAAGGGTGGAAGCGTTCAATTGTATGGGTTGAAGTCCCATGATTGGCACAAGATGCTTTAGGTAATTTCCCTCTCCCTATTCTATCTATAGTTTGTGTATATGACTTTCTCTCACTTTCCCTTCCCCTATTTTACATTGTAGTTCATTTTGCCATTGAGTATGTGTATATGTCGGGACAAGAAAGTTAGGGATGCTATTTTTAAACTTGGAGAGCTAGTAAGGTACACCACAAGACTCCACTCAACTACACTTTTTTATGTACAAAATAATCTCAACTAGCACTTAATGTATCCTTGTGTGTTTTCTTGCAGATTTGTGAGCTCCAAGAAAATTGAAATAGATGCTTGCAACAACAGAAACTGTGTGTGCAATTGAAGATGCATTTCCTTGATCGGTCCTTCTTAGTCAAATCCACCTCTTGATTCATGTAGTGGAGGAGATCGCTATATGTGGAGTAGTGCATGCACGATGGATGTTCTTCTTAGAGAGGTTTTAAAAGACTCTCAAAGATTTTGTGCGGCTACGGTCTCAACCAGAGGCATGTATGGCTAAAGGGTGGATTGTGCAAGAGGCATTTGTTTACATCTCAGAGTATTTGGCACAAGTTGATCCTTCAATGCCTTGCATGTGGTCAGATGAGGAAGATGCAAGGATGACTTCACACTTGCCAAGTGGAAAGGAAAAACTACTTAATATGGATATGAATCTATCATGAGTGGTCAATAACTTTTGTATTCTCAATGCAAAGATTATGACCAAGTGGGTGGACTTGTGGACAGTGGCAAAAGCAAGGTGTTTGCAAGAGAGAGAAGCATGGAAACAAGCACATGGAGGAAGGAGGGCACCCCCAGTGCCTAGACACCTTGCATGTTTCCCAGATCTCATTAGTACGGAGTGGATTCGTGAAAGAATGACCGAAGCAAAAGCGCGCGGAGAAGACATCACCAACAAAGAATGGGAGTATGTACGAGGCTGCGTATCAAAGGTAGAGTACTCATATACCTTAACTATATTGTAAAACTTTTACTTGATTTTATCTTTGTATTTGATAAAAGATACTTTCCTATTTTGTAGTGCCTTTCCTTTAACTCTATGTGGTCAAAGGGTCGTCACTTTCGTACGCGCCACATTGACGAGCGTAGAACCACCATGGATTGTGCCATCATGGGAACTTTGACACAGACGGTGATGAAGCCAAGTAGTGTGGAACTATTGAAAGGATACTAAAGGTTAATTTTAGAACCTTTCATACCTTCATCTTTGAGTGCAAGTGGTTTGCAAATGTGTCTAGACGACATGAGAATGGCCTCTATGTTGTGGACTCTAGTATGCATCACACAGGGAGTTATGACAATTTAGTTTTACCGTGCAATTGTGAGCAGGTGAGTGGTAGCTACCTTTTTTATTCTTATTTTCTTGTAACATTAATCATACCAATGTACTCACTTTAAGCTTCTCTTTTATAGGTCATCTACATCCCAGTAGTCCACCAACCAAAACTTTGGCTCGTAATTCCCGTAACACTTTGGGGAGAACCATTTTTTCCACTAATGAATTGGAGACCATCTTCGACCCTCTTCCACCTCCAACTTTGGATGAGGTGGAGATAGAGGAGAGGGAGTTCGATGAATCAAGTCCGGTGGTGGTAGGTCTTAGCAAGGATATTTGTCATGATGATGAAGATGATGAGATGGAGGATGAATAATCCGAAGATGATGAAGCCAATGCATCCACAAATGACAATTCCGTTTCTCTCTTTATCAATTTAGGTGCCATGGGCTTAGTATTGGATGATGCTTCATGTAAGGGATCTTTTGGAAGATGATCCATAAACATTTTTCATAATTTAAGTTATGAAGATTTTTGGCTGTGTAACTTTTAGAATCAATGAGAGACTTATTTTTAAATCGTATTCAAGTCAATAAATGGTGGAGAACTCTTCATGAGTTTAGCAAATTATGTTGGCAGATCAAGATTTCTAAGTATAGGATGCTATTTAGGTTAATTCGTTTTGGGGATGATGGATTACATTTATGTATGATGTCACTCGGAGTGTGGATGCTTACCTTCATTTGTGAAGCTAGGAATGTCATTATATTTGACCCTCATTCGACCAACATTCTCAAGGGTCCCCGCTATCATGGGGTCTATTCAAGAATAGGATTATGGAAGACTACCTAGCTATGCCTAGAGCATTGCACAACAGGGTGCAATGCTATATTGAAGCTTTATAGACATGTATATAACAATTTAATATAGAAACAATTTTCTCAGAGAGAGAGAGAGAGAGAGAGAGAGTTCAATTTAAATTTGACAACATGTTTGAAACATTGAAATGAAAACTTGACAATACTTGGAAACGTCATAGCTACCACTGCTTGAAATAAAACTGTCTAGTTTCATTCATAGCTACCACTGCTTGAAATAAAACTGATAACACTCAAACTGCAATGTGTTGTAGTTCCACTTTCTCTCCACCTTAATCCTTCCACCAAACAGTGGGGTGACGCAAACTTTAAATCTAGTACAAATGTAGCACCATGCAATGATGTATGCATCTGTGCCCATCGTTTTGTCACGACGTAAGAGTAATAATTGCAACCTTGTCTCTTACTACCAACCCTATTCCTTTTGTAACTTTTTGAGCGGCATCACACATATGGCTTCTGTAACTTTCAAATGGATTTAGACATATACCAATATACTTTACCAAACACAAATGAATCTTTGTCCACCAACCGCAACAAATCTACAAAAGGCTTTGTCACATTCACAATCTTCTCTACAATTCTGCAGAAAACTGGAGAATGGATGACCTGAGAGCATCGATGGGCACCATCCTAATAGTAAGAATAGTTGGCAAGCCATGCTTCCCAACGTCTGTCAGTAATTTTTCACATAGAGTGGCCTTCACATCTTGCAAAGTTGATAGCACATAATAACCTGTCGCAAATCTTATTGCACAAAAAAATTGCAATCCCTTGTTGGGAGACTACTGTTAGGTAAAGACAGTGTGCCTCACCGTGCTTTCCCCGTGTCCACCGGTCAGTGTCCGGCTGCCCACATTTATCTCCTTATTTTTTATACATACAAAGAATAAGGAGCTCTCACTAATTCTCACATTGTTCTCATACAATGAGATTTAGGATCTTCACCCCACATCCCTGTGTCATGCTCTCTCTCTCTCTCTCTCTCTCTCTCTCTCTCTCTCTCTCTCTCTCTCTCTCTCTCTCTCTCTCTCTCTCTCTCTCTCTCTCTCTCTCTCTCTCTCTCTCTCTCTCTCTCTCCCCATCTTGCTTAAAAATCAACCCACAGTGCAATAGCTTTGCAGATTTCTATTTTCGCATGTCATTTTTTGGACTCCAAAACAGTATCTTTAGCGTAACTTTTGCATACAGATTGCGATTTATGCAAGTTTAGGGTGTAACCTAGGGTTGTGGCACGCTTCAAACACAATGGTGCTATCCATTTGGATTGATTTTGACGTCTGAAATTTTTTCTGCAGCAGCAGCTGTTTATTGTGTGTCGATGATTTCACACATGGTTTACTCTCGGATGTGAGAGTGGTATTAGCTGCAAGTTTGCTCACATGTGGGAGGATACGATGTATGATCTTATGTGGTTTGATGCTAAAAGAGACTCACATGATTGCAGTTTGAGCTTGAAGATGTATGTCTCGAGCATGTTTCTGGTCAGACACAGGTAGAGCAGGTATTTGTGTACTAGATTTGTAGGTGTTTGCAATGATGTATGAAAAGTGTGGAGATTGGTGCATGCATTTGGAGTGTGGTTTGATGCGCTTAGGTTGCTCATGGTTTTTAGCATACAGTCACTTTGGTTACTGGTTTTGCAGTTTGAGCTCGACAATGTATGTCTCGAGCATGTTTCTGGTCAGACACAGGTAGAGCAGGTATTTGTGTACTAGATTTGTAGGTGTTTGCAATGATGTATGAAAACTGTGGAGATTGGTGCATGCATTTGGAGTGTGGTTTGATGCGCTTAGGCTGCTCATGGTTTTTAGCGTACAGTCACTTTGGTTACTGGTTTTGTAGCCATTTTGCTGACAAAACTCTGGTGACATTTTTCCAGCAATTTTATGTGCATCGTTGGTGCGATCGAGATTGCGATTGCTTGTAGCATTCAGGATTTGCGTGTGGTGTTTTCCTTTTTGGGTGGTGCATTGCGAGCATGTTTTGCTCTACATTTTTGGTCTTGAATTGTGAGTGCTCTGCCATTTGGAGCTTTCAATTTTGACTCCCAACTACAAGTTGAGTCTAGTACTCCCACATGTGTTTCTATTTCCAGTTGAGAACATCTTCTATAGTGTTTTGGCTTGCATATTGGTTTTGACACAGCAGGTGTCTTGAACTTTTGCTTTGTGTATGCTTTTGTGGGATAGAGGGAGGAGTTTACTCACCATAGTTTGTGATTGAGCTTAGCTCTCACATTGACAGGCTTACAGACAGGTTTGAGGGTCCTTTGTGAGCTGAATTTTTCAGCCATCGTTCCCTCTTTGCAGATGTCTATGTATGGCTCAATTGTAAGCTAATTTGCGGCATAATTGTGACCTGTTTCTTCAGCTATTTGAGAGCTAAATTTGGGTCTGTTTTGGGACTGATTTGCTGTCATATTTTTCAGCCATACACGAGCTTGTGTTACTCTACAAGTACAGTTCTTTTTATTCTTCATGGTGGTTGAGTTTTGACTCTCACTTTTAGGTTGTGTATGCTATGGTTTTCTAGCACATTGTTCAATCATTGACACATTTTGGCAGCAAGTTTTCACTCACATATGTATGTCATTTGTGGTGTCGTTGAGTGATACTCCGGCTAGAGCAGTTCGGCTCTAGGTATGACTTTGTGAGGTGATTCCGGATGAATACATTCCCGGATTGGCCATTTGGGCATTTGTTGTTGTCTCCATTGCGATTTACTGTTGAGTTTTTTCCTCCAATTAAGAGGAGACTCTACCACAATTTTGCCATATATGTATACCTATTACAGAGGCTAGTAAGCTTGACTGTTTTTTCACCTTATTTTCTTGAGATAGTGGTTTGCTCTTGGGTGGGAGAGTCTTGTGATCTCCATCATTGTTTGCCATACTTTTGGCATGGATATGGAGACGCTTCACGTTAGAGGTGGTTCTCGCTCATGATTACGACTGACACGTTAGCACTGCGGCCACAATGGGCATATTAGGCACAGTTTCTTTAGGCGTATGAGGTAGCGAAAGAGGCAAATGCATGGTGCTACTATAAGGACAGATGATAGAGAGTATGCATGTGACGGGCATGTCACTTTTGAGTCTAGCTTACCTTCAGACTACTTTGTGTCTTGGGATAGCACATTGTCTATGTGTTTTCTACTAGACGAGCATGTAGTTTTTCACGTGACGCCACGTCGTGATTTGTTTTCCTCTTTCTCTCGTGGGAGACTTGGTTGTGTGCAGTTTTTTGATGGTTCTTCATATGACATAGAGGGTATTATAGATGTATGCATGTCTTTACCTAGCGGTGCATTGCTTACGCTACAAGATGTACGTTATGTACCAAGACTCAGTCAGAGTCTCATTTCAGTGCATTAGTTGTAGAGTAGTTGACATTGTGTATTGCTTGGAGAGTGGTTATTTCAGATGCATTGGGGATCATTGGTGATAGCCAGAGGTGCTAGGAGTGGTCTGGTATACCCTTTGCATATTTCTGACACACGAGGCGGTGTAGTCTTTGTGTATTTGCAACCGCGAGAGACGAGGCGTGTCTCTTTTGTGGATGTGTTGCATGGAGAGCAGGTTGTGCATTTGTCTTGTGGTGAATTTCACGCAAACAGTGATATCTTTGGGGATGCACAACTTGGTCAGTCATTAGTTGATGTGACATCAATTGAGCCAAAGATCAATGTATTATTCTATGATGCATCTGATGCGTTTGAGGGTGACAGTGTCCTTTAAAAAGCTGTGTGTGATTACAGTGGTGCTAATTTTTTGGTTTTGTAGTCATTCTCAACAAATATGCCTTTCCCAAATAATGTTGACATGGTGATGCATAGTCAGCTGGTTCCTGATGAGGATGTGTGTGGCATTGAGGTTGCTGACAAGGATAGGTTGGCACACATAGTGCATGTTTTGTTGACTTTTGGGTCTCTCATGTGTCTAATCTTCTGGTCTCGAGACCTGATCTTGCTTATGCACTTGGTGCATTTGCACTGGGAGTTGTCAGTTGTGTGATGATTGACACTGGCATTGTGCATTGTGAAGCCATGTAGGTTGTCACTCAATACCTGCATCAAGAGTGTCATCGTGGCTCTAGCCCTAGTGGTATGCATTTTGCATTTCCTCTAGAACGATTACAGATGCACTCAAGTGTTTGTAGTGAGCCAGTGGGCATAGGTTGAGAGCCGTCTTCTCTCACCTCTTGTATATACTACTTGTAGGCTAGTCGTCTCACCATTTATCGGCACAAAGCCTTTAGTGGGAGAATGTTAGGTAAAGGCGCTGTGCCTCATCGTGCTTTTTCCGTGTCCGTCGGTCAGTGTCCGGCCACCCACATGTATCTCCTTATTCTTTATACATACAAAGAATAAGGATCTATCACTAACTCTCACATTGTTCTTATACAATGAGATCTAGAAGCTCCACCCCACATCCTTGTGTCGTGCTCTCTCTCTCTCCCTCTCTCTCTCTCTTGCACTCTTTCCATCTTCGCTGCACACACGCATGCCTACGATCCATTCCTTCACAACTACTTGTTGAACGGAGCATATGAAAATTGATGCTCGCGAATGAACTTCACTATGTGATTTTCATCTAATAGAGTTTGTTTCACAACCTTCAGTTTTTCAATATCTTTCAAAAGCGGATTTAATGTGTGCGTTGTACACAAAATCCATGTGATCTCGGGATATTTGACATGAATTTGATGTCCAATTGTTTTATAATTAGACGCACTGTCTATAATAATAGTCGTTACATTTTTTGGACCACTAGCTTTTGCTATTGCACATTGATAAATCCTTGATATAAAAGTACTAGTTTTCTCTTTCGAGAATGTATCAATGGGCACTAGAAATATGGACCCCTCAAACAACTCAACATTACATTGGTCAATGGATTCTTTTCACTACAAGAGGTTGTGTGCACTTGTGACGCTGTTAGCGACAAAAATACATTGGGTTTTTATACTCCCCGACGTCGCTAAAAGCGTCAATACAAGAACATCGCTATAGGCGTCGCTATAGACGTTGCTATATAGCGACGCCTATAGCGACAATCATAGCGACGCTTACAGGCCACCTATAGCGACGTTCATAGTGATGTTGCAGAGCTTATATAGCGACGCCCGAGAGAAAAAAAAATTTCTTGGTGGCAAGGCATTGAATGCCCTGCCACCCATCAACCATATTGAATGTTTCAATAATAGAGTAAACCTAAATGAATCCAAGATAAGCCTAGATTCACCTTTGAAAGAAAGTGCAAGCTTAGATATAGACCCAAACTAGTCACCCACAAGACAATATAACCATTAACTCCATCATCCATAGTATTGTTTGCAGAATAAAGATACAAAATTGACAAAAGTAAATTGATGAAAGTAAATCAATGACAATTGTACACATCATAGGCAAAATCACTTGATTGTTAAACTTTGCAAATGTAATAGGTTACAACACCATTGTCATATTGAAAAAATATACATGGTTTTCCAATAGTTACAAAAAGACGTATAAACATCATCTCATGATACATATGCTATGACAAAAGGAAACTAATGCTATCTAGCTACGGCTAGACTGACGTCGTCTAATCAGACGTCTCATTGCGTTCAAGTGGCGTATCTGTCGAATTCTGTAAAAAAAAAAATAATAAGATGGCTTTTTGTAAGCATAAACATATAGTTTATAAAACAATACAATAAATAGAAAAGAGTAAACCCTAACACTAACCATGCCATCGCAAGAACTCAGAATGTCCATCAGGGCGTTTAAGCCCTTCCTGCCTGCATACTCACGCTCGTATGGTGTGGGGTCACGTCCTGTCACATCGACCACTGTCAAAACATACAAAGAATCCATTATGTTAGAATTTAAAAACCCCTAAACCCTAAACTATCAAACCTAAAGAGCAATGCAAAAACACTTACAAAATTGGCTTCAAATGATGCCCACCCGCCGCTCCCCAAGTGGTGCGAGCTCCCTGCCTCTATTCGCACTTTGGCTGCCTCCTTTTGTTTCTTCCACTTTTCGGGATTCTCGCGCGCTGCTTTCTTTGAATTCTTCCAGTCTTCTTTGGCCAGCCAATCTGGTTTGTTCCACCCATGCTTAATTGCTTTTTGCACTTCGGAACACTTGTGCTTGCAGTATTCGTGCATTCGAACCTTCATCGTGTCTTCATTGAAGCGGTCATCCCGTGTTGAAACAGGAAACTCGTCATGCAGCATGCTAATGATTCTGTCTTTTAAATAACTTAGTACTTCACTCCAGGTGTTTAGTATGTAGTGTCTAAACACTTGAGAGCAAAGACCACGCATACACGAGATCACCTTCTTGCCTTCATCATCCAAGATGATGCCGCCGCTAAAGTTGACGGAGTAAGGCAAGCCCTCTCGTCGGTGACGCATGAACCTGGGTGTCTCGACAAGGGTCGCTAGCAGTGTGTCAATGGGGGTACAGACGTCAGGTGTCTCCACTGGAGTCTGGGCCCCAAGCAAGGAGTGTCAATTGGAGTGACTCCTGGAGGAGTAGGTAGTGGTGTGTAGCTGCTAGGAACGGTCGTCAGCCGTGCAAAACCTAGTGTAGATGCCAATGTCGTGGCTGGTGTGGGGGCGGTAAAAGAAGGGGAGGGTAAAGAGCCTCGTCGAACACGAGGCGGTGTCGAGGCATCGGTGGCGGCATCCCCACAACAACCACTGCTGCCACCAAGTTGCCACCACTAGAGCGTCATGCCTAGACAAGTGTGAAGATCGTCTCGTCGACACCAAAGCTTCAGAGCGTGTTGAATGCTCCGAAACAAAGGGAGATGCTAAAGGAGTAGGAATGCATGATGGTGCTCCAGAGCGATGACGCTCCACGTACCACTGCCTCTGCTGGGGTGACAAAGAAGAAAGAAACTCATCATCATCCATACTTGCACACAAATATTTAATCTTAATATTGAATGAATGGAGAAGAAAACATGGACAAGTAGAGAGAGAGAGATAGAGGACTCATAAAGGGGGAGGGATTCCTATGTAGAGAGATTTTGTTGAAGTTCTGTGAATTTTTAAAAGCACTGCACTCCGAGTGCCATGGAGATTGAAACTACAATCATGAAGGTGATCCGTCTCTGCTCATAGATGCTGCTTGTCCCACCATTAAATCTAGTTGATCGGGTGAAAGAGATGCTAAGAATCAATAGTAGTTCTTCTTAGTGTCTCTTTCACCCGATCAACTAGATCTAGCGGTGGGACGAGCAGCATCTATGAGCAGAGATAGATTACTTCCTTCACAATTGCAGCTTTAGTCTCCATCGTACCCGGAGCGTAGTGCTCATCGTCCCTGCTTGTGAGAACATACCTAGAGCATACGCACCTCGAGTGGATGCAAAGACCATTAAATACAATGATGCACATAGACAAGAATGGACAAAAGGCCATGTGAATACAATATATATTATAAAATGAAGAAAAATTATTCAAATACAATAATCCTCGCAAAGCTCAGCATAACTTCCTATATCTATATAGAACTCTCCGTTTAAACAGATGTCCTCCGTTTCATTTTGTAGATCCTCTGCATGCACCCCATAGAGAGTAGCAACTTGATGCTCATCTGGCAACACCTCAGCGGCTTTTGACTGAGCATCTTCTCCGATCTCCTCCATTGATGCCACTGTGATTGGCACATGGTAGCCTTCATACGTCCATGCACTACAAGGGACTACCTCTATGACGTACCACCAGTTTGATGCAGACTTTGTAGGATGAAATATCACCTACCGAAGCCACATAACTTACATGAGAGCTTCCAAGCACATAACTTCTAAAATTGGATGTCAACTATTTACATACTTACTTGTTCACAATGATAGGGTAGTACGAAAGTGTCTCTTAGGTCAGTCCATTTCTTAGTTGAATCCACCTAAAGAAAACCAGACTCTCCTCTATGCACAGTAGCGTTGCGACCCTCCATGATTATCTTGAACCATTGCACGTCGAACAAGTCGACAAAAAATCCTCTATAATCGATCCTCAAAATCTCTTGTAGCGTGCCAAAGTAAGTGAGTTCCGCCACCACAAGATCTGCATCAGAGGACCGTCGTCGACTAGACTATTCAAATTCTGCCATGATTCCACAATCTTGACTAAAACGCTTTTTGTTGATCCGTTCCACCCTAAAATGTAGACCTTTACACCATGTTGTTGTGTATGATTTATACTACAACCAACAAAGATTATGAGTGGCCGTTCAAACATCTAGAAAGTCATTAGTCGTACATTGCAAACTTACCTTGGTCGCGCAACACCAAGAGTACTCCCACTCCTCCTCAGTCACTTCTTCACCGCATTGTTTTGCGCTTTTCAATTGGTTGTGCAACCATCTTAAGCTCATGAATGTTGGTAGGATCTCCAGACCTGCCGGATAATGCATCGGTGGTCATCTTCCCCGTCTCCACTTAATTCGTGCCCTTTGTCGCTCTTGTTTTGCATCCTCATATTGTGAAATCCACTTTTGCATCACTAAATTGTGAAGCATGCAAAATCGGTTGAATTTAGCCTCTAGATCTTCCATCATCTTCTTCTCAACACCGAGATTGCACATGACAATCCCAGATATGCGCTCATGATCTATGGTTTGCCATAGCGTGTCTCGGGCTTTATCAAATCCGTCTAGCCACTCTCCAATGTACACTAGGGACTCTGATACCAGCCAACCTTCTGCCATGCTACCCTCCAGATTTTCCTTCTGACGCACATATCCCTTGAGCATTTTCATGAAATGTTCCAAAAAGAACATCCATCTGGAATGTACTGTGCCAGCTATTTCCACCTCATCAACTATGTGAACAAGAAGATGCACCTGAATGGTTAGCATGGTAGTAGGAAAGTGTTTCTCAAACATGCACACAACCTCCACAGCATTTAGTTTGGCGAATGGTATGGAGTCTACGTTGATCTCCTTTTGTGAGATCCATTGCACCAACTTCGCAAGTTTGTAGATTGTGTTATGAACGTCAAGAGACAAACATCCCTCAATGGCCACCGATAAAATAAACTGCAAAACACGTGCAGCAATGATATTAAAGTCCACACACGAATTTGTTACACAATTCCCACTATGATATATTCCACTATGATTATACCTGACACATTTTATGCTAGTTGTGTGACTTCAAACCGGTAAGCTTTTCTTCTTTAGTAAAACATGTTTGGAGCGAGTGCATTACGCCAATGAGGGTCTGCATAGATCGAATGGTCTCTTTTACTTTGCGTTCTTGGGCTCCTATGAAAATACATGGCGCTTAAGGGATTTTTATCGATCTATCGGATGCTCTCTTCGGCCAATATTTCTCCATACGATCCACATTTCTAAGGTCAACCTTGGCTCCCAAAGTGTCTTTCTTGTCAGTCAGATGGTCCCATAGCAGGTTACCCACATTCTTGAATATGTGCATTGGATCGAGGAAGTGATTGATCATGAGTTGGGGCCAATATGGTAACTCATACCATAGAGAGAGTCTCTTCATCCCTGGGGGCAAACGGTCAACACACATCTCCTTCTTCTCTAACCATGCTTGTGCAGACATCCTCGGTGCCTCTCTTCCCAAAAATCCATCGCGTAACACATGATTATCTGGAAGATGCGCTTGATGAACTTTGTAGATTTTCTTCTTCAATGAGGGCGTCCGACGTGCATTTAGTCTAGGTCCACATGTGACACATGCTCTGGATCTGCTTGTTTGAAGCCCTGCATTTATACACATGATAATAGATAAGCTTGAGAAAAACCAAGATTTATAGTGTTTGAGTTTAAGTGTAAATCACCTGAGCATTCTGTTAGTCCGGGATAGTCATGCATGGTCCACATTAGAATGTCTCTTATCAAAGAATTCCGTCGACGTGTGTGTCGGTTCATATCCACCACTTCTATGCGAATCCACAATTGTTGTAGCTCTTCCAATAGTGGACAAAGATACACATCCATATTCTTTACTTTATACTGCCCCGGCACAATCAAGCTTAGCCATAGGTGCCCCTTCTTCGTAGTCAACCATGAAGGAATGTTGTAGTTGATGATGACAACGGGCCATACACTGTAAGATTTTGATCTTTGACCAAATGGATTTACGCCATCCATAGCCAGGCCTAGGCTCAAATTTTGAGCTTCCGTGGCAAAATCCGACCATGTTTCATTATATGTTTCCAAGGTGCGCAATCTGCAGGAATCTGTAGCACACCATCCGAAGATTTATTCTCCTCATGCCATGGTGCTAGGGCGGCCATGGACTTACATTCGAAGAAATGCTTGATGCGAGGAAGCAGAGGAAAATGTCGCAAAACCTTTTGTGGAATTTTTGTTCCGTGGAGATCTATTCGATATCTCTCGAAATCACATTTTGGACACTTCTCCATGTTTATGTATTCCCCTCTGAAAAGAATGCAGTTGTTAGGACAAGCATGGATCAAATTGTAATCCATCCCCAAGTTTCGTAAGATATTTCTTGCTTCCTCTCTGGAATCTAGCATCACATTATCAGCTGATAGTATGTGCTCTTTGAGCAATCTACACAGCGAAAAAAATGCGATACAATTGTGTAAAAATCTATCAGATCATTATACATCTAGAGTTTTTTATTAAACTAAACATGTTGTAATAGATCACCTGAAAAGCACTGTGACGCTAGTGTCACTCCATCCAAACTTTCTGTGCATGTTGAGAAGAACCAGGAGCGTCTTCAATCTAGATACATGTGGTTTATCATACAATGGTGTATCGGCTTTACTTTTCATATCATCATAGATAAGCCTTTCTCAATCCATGATCGTCTCAATCATTTCATCGATCTCAGGCTCAAACATTGCCTCATTGGGAATGTGGTCTACATGATCATCCCCCGAGCTATCAAAGGCTACATCTTGTGGCCTCACATATGCTGCTTGACCAAAGCGCCTGCGAAAACGTCTATTGGGTTGCAAGATTGCTGCATGTTGGCCAGCGTCAGAGTCCGATGAGCTATAATTGGCAACAACTTGATCTATAATAGATGGATTGAACTCGCCAAATTCGCAAACATGCTGCAAAGAAACACGCCTTGTCCATCACAGAGCATGCTTGCATTGATTACAAGGACATAAGATCCTCATTGAGAGATAGGTGTTTTGGTTGGACGGCCCCACATCCTCGTCACTGCTCATAATGAGGGTAAAACCTGGACGGCCCCATATCCTCATCACTGCTCATAATGAGGGTAAAACCTGGACATAAATTTAATCTTCTATTGGCATTCTCCGTCTTCTCTCTCTCTCTCTCTCTCTCTCTCTCTCTCTCTCTCTCTCTCTCTCTCTCTCTCTCTCTCTCTCTCTCTCTCTCTCTCTCTCTCTCTCTCTCTCTGTGTATGTGTGTGTGTGTGTGTGTGTGTGTGTGTTCACAGTTTAAACTACCTCACATTCTTAGTCATGTCCAATCCCCGCACACCTCGGTCTAGAGGTGCACGGAGATCAGAACCACCGGGTTATAATCTCGTCTTTATTGGTCAATGTCTATATTTGTGGGTACAAGAAATCTACACACCCACGTCTACATGACCGTGCATGTGGTGGAAAAAACCCCTTTGCCTCTTCTCTAGCTGTAGCATTTCACAGCATCTTAACATCCTTTCACAGTAGATCTTTGTTCGAGGGATTACTTAGCACATTACATGTTGGCCTCCAATCTGAGTATCATGCCGTTGAAAGCTTTCTAGCTTAAGGTCACATCCGTAGAGAGGAAGAGAGGGATCACCGTTCGTCTAACTCTAATTTTTTTGCCATAATCTCAAAGGTGGACTCTAATATAAAAACTCAATCCAAAATCTAATCTTAAATCTAACCTAATTGGACATGTGGTGATTTGAGGCTAATTGAATATGGTTAGTGTGTGAGTTAATAGGTGTCAGATTCTGATGGGAATATACATATTGTTGTGTAACTAGTGTTTGCTCTTTGGGCAAAGCGCATCTTCATTGACATGCACTAAAATCTAACCTAAATCTAAAAAAAGCTAGTCCATTGAACATAAATCTAGATCTAGTTTAATCTTAAACTCAAATAAACCTAAATCTAATGTAAATCTAAATCTAATGTAGATCTAATCTAACATAAATAAACCTAAATCTAATCTAACGTAAATCTCACTCAAAATAAACTTAAATCTAATATAATCTAACCTAAATAAACCTAAATCTAATATAATGTAAATCTAAATCTAACTTAATCTTAAACTCAACATAAACATAAATCTAAATGTAATCTAACCTAATCTAATTTAAAATATAACCTAATCTCTTTCTCTCTTTATTTTCTCCCCTTACCTCTCTCTTTCGTCTTCTCCCCCTCTCTCTTTTTGGTTTTTTATTCTCTCTCTCTTTCTCTTTGTTTTCTCTCTCTCTCTCTCTCTCTCTCTCTCTCTCTCTCTCTCTCTCTCTTTTCCTCTCTCAATGTGTGTCTGTATGTATTGTTTGTTTATGCATGTGTGTGTGTGTGTGTGTGTGTGTGTGTGTGTGTGTGTGTGTGTGTGTGTGTGTGTGTGTTTTCTTTATGCATGTGCTCTCTCTCTCTCTGTCATAATAATCAATATCTAATTCTCTAAAATGATTTTCTCATGTTAAACTGATCATTTAATATGGGGAAGTTCCAGGGGAGAAAAAGCTAGAATATTGGTTAAGCTAGCAGACCGGCCACAGTAGGGATCCAAAGGAGGGGAAAATAGGGATCCAAAGGGAGGGCCATCTGCAAAAGAGCCATGTGCAACAATGGGCTAAAAAGACCCTAAGGTTCAGCCCATTAAGACTTCCAAAATGCCAAGGTTCCAAAATTCAAAGGTTGTGTCCAAAGGTCAACCCTAGGGGAATTGGATGCTTTGTGTGTGTACAAAAAAGTCTTTTGCAATCCCTACTTACGAGGGGGCGAGCCTTTCTTGTAGGGGATGAGAGAGAAAGCCACACACATACACACAAGCTCCCTTTACACAAAGGGAATGAGGGACACATGTCAACTCCCTAGCCCAGATGCCCACAAGGTGTACCCAATTCCTATTGGATGGCCTTGGAGGTGGACCAATGAGAATTAGGCTAGAGTAAATCTAGTCTAATTAATTTAAAAACACTTAATAAAAGAACCAATGAGAATTAAGTCCTCTAGAAGACTATTGGACAGTCTCCCAAGGGGTCCAATGAGCATTCAGCATCCCAATGGCTTGCCTGATTCCTATTGGCTAGGAGGAAAAGGGGTCCAATGAGAGTTTAGTTGAATTATTAAATTACCTAAAGCTCTCACAAAAGGGGAAAGGGCGACACATGTCAGAAGGCTATCACTTATGTTACTTAATAGTCATTGGCTAGCCCTGGGGAGGTCCAAAGGGAGGATAGCAAGAGCAATTAGCAAGAGGGCTGATTTTTGCAAGGAATTATCACACACACACTCTCACACAGTCTATGTGAGAAGGAAGAAAAAGACTATCTCTTCCCAAGCTTTAATGGAGAGCTCATCACCTACTCCAAGCTTGTGAGATAGAAGCCTACATCGACACACTCTTGGCATGTGGATGCAAATCCAACCAAGAGCCAATCTTCAATGCATGCTCATCTCCTCTACCATGCTAATTACTAAGCTAAGCTATGCTAATATGAGTGATTATGTGAGGAGATGTACATCTTTCTCGTAAGATACTCCTTCCTCTCAATCTACTCTCATACCCTGCTAGCTCTCACCATCTTCGAAGGTGTGTGAGGTCTTGGGTCTCAGACCGGGGATAATTGATGTTGTGTTTGCTAAGTGTTTTGCTTAGTGCATGAAGCTTTCATCTTCATTGCACTAGCTAGTCTTGAAGGAACACAAAGAATTGTATTGTACAATGTCTCTCTTGATGGGAGAAACCATAATACAAAGCCTTTTGAAGGGGGGACCGACTCCATGCAAATCTGGACCTCAACTGTTGTCAATAGCTTAATTTCTCTCTCTTTTGAAAGTATTGTTCATGCTATCTAACTAGGTGTTATGTTTTTTGTTGCTCTCTCCACCCAAGCACTCTTGTAATTCTCATTAGGAATCTATTCTAATGAAATGCCCACTATGTTCATGCTAATTTCCGCTACACACAAGTTTTTAGGCCATTAAATGTTACATTGGTATCAGAGCACAAGGTTTTTCTTTTCTTGCTCAAGAAGGGAGGTCCTCAAGCTAGCTATAAATGGTTGGTATTATTAATTGCCTATGAGTAAGTAGAATAGGGATTTTTCAGCCTTGCAGTGCGTCTGCCTTCGTGCAGTTAATGGGGCATCACCATCGAGAGCATGGTCTTAATAGTGGAATCCTACGGGGCTTGCCTACGGCTTAACCACTATTGAGCTATTAGAAGCTTGACAGGAGCCGGTGCTATTTTGGTGTTGAAAGACCCTCTCTTCTATTCCTTGCAATTAATGGTATTCGAGCCACGAGTACAGTAGCTTGAGTGCTTTTTCTAAAGGGGTAAAGAGGAGTAGCAACTAGGGCTTGAATTGCCAAAGTACAGCTAAAAAGTTTACACCTAAAAGTTGTTAGAATGGTTGATAATAGTAAAGAGACTGAAATTAATGTTGATAACTTTGATTTTGCTAATGAGCAAGCTACTAATGATGCTCCGATGCTTGTTAACTATCTTGTTTCTAGGCTTCAACAAGCCATGGGCAATCCATCTCTCCAAAGTGAACTGCAACGACAGCTCCGTGCTCACGGGATTCTCCAAGCTCATCACCATGACGAGAGAACATCTAGGAAGCCTCCTTGTGAGACTCCCAAAAGAGGTCTCTCTCCGATTTGGGAAGAAGAAGAGAATCCATACGAAGGGCTCAAGAATTTACTTCTTGATGATGCATTTCCTTCCCAAAGGAGAACTCAAGAGCCTCCACCAAAGGAACAAGAAAGAAGTGAGTCTCCCGCCACCTCGGCGGAGATGGCTCCACGAAGACGGCAGGCTAAACGCTCTCCATCACCACCAAAGCTGAGAAGACCATCACACTCTTCTCCACACCATAATTCAAAGAGGGATGATAAAAAGCAAGAGAAGAAAAAGGTGAGAAAGAGGACACCCTCTTCTCCATCTTCTTCATCCTCTTCCTCTTATGAAAGTGATGGTGAAGATGACGAAGATCAAGACAAGAAAAAGGCGAGAAAGAGGTCACCCTCTTCTCCACCTTCTTCAAATTCTTCACCTTCTGAAGAAAGTGATGGTGCAACCTTTGAACCATCAAAAAGAAGAGGCCATAGAAAATCCTATGCCTCATGGAAGAGGTCATCCAAGCTAAAGAAGTTCAAAGAGGGAGGGAAGAGCATCTCTTTCCTTACCTATGATGGCACCTTTGGTGCTACGGACAAAGTCTTGGCCTTTATCCAACAATTTGATGCGGCGTTTGGAGATGAGGGCTTCACGGAGTCCTCTAAGCTACGCCATGTAGCTATGCACTTTCAAAAGTCCGCCAGGCAATGGTGGTCTAGCCTACGAGCCAACTGTGAAGCTCACGAACATGGAAAGCTTTAAGAGCTTCCATTATGAAGCAGTTTTTGGCCACCGATGCCAAAGACAAAGTACTCACCAAATGGCGAAGCTTAAAGCTCTCTCCCTATGAATCCATCCACAAATATGTAGACAAGTTTTGGGACCTACAACTCAAATCCACTCTCTTCAAAAAGTTGGATTTTGGAGAGCAAAAGCAACAATTTTGTGCGGGCTTAACCGAAGAAATGGCGGAGTATGTCAACTCCCAAAGGCCACGTACCATATCGGCGGTAGTACACCATACTATGGTGGCCTCTCGAATCAATTTCCAAACGGGGGCTAAAAGAAATAATAAGCCCACAGAAAACAAGGGTTCCAACGAGCCTAAGGGGAAGGACAATGTTTAAAAGTCTCCTAAGGGCAACTCCAACAAAGCTAAAGAGAAGGGAGTTTACAAAGATAAAAACAAACTCTCTCCTGTAGAGCTTGAGCGTTATCGCAAGGATAACCGGTGTTTCAAGTGCGGCGAACAAGGGTATGCGTACCCCGCTTGTCCACAAATGAACAACCGCCAAGATCCTCATAGAGCTTCCTTGGTTGAAATCCAAGAGGAGGAGACTCATCAAACTCATCACAAAGGATCTCCTCTATGCCATGCTTGGGGAAAGGTAAGAGAACATAATGCTTTTATTCTCTTTGACCCTCGTTCTACTCACAATTTTATATCTATAGAGTTGGCCACCAAGCTAGGCATACAAGCTTACAAGATGGGAGATGTCCTACCCGCAGACAATGCTTTCAAGGGGCAAGAAGCTTCAGTCACTCCCTTAATCGGGAAATTGAGGCTTCATGTCCAAAGCTATGTGGACAAAGAGGACTTCTTTATCTCTCCTCTCAAGCATGAGGATGTAATCCTAGGGGCACCATGGTTTGATCGCCTGGCTACCAATGTTAAATTCCCTGAAAGGAGAATCTCCTTTAAGTTTAGGGAAAAATACATGTATATAGATGCTAAGGAAATGGGTAACACTATCCCCATTGTACATACACCAGCTTTCAACAAGTCAATAAAGAGCTCTATTTCCGTGTACATGATTTTTGTTAAAGATTCTCAAAATGAACCTAATGCTTTAGCAAAAGAAAATAAAAGCAACCAAAAGGAATTAAAGTTATCCAATTTTCTCAAGGGGTTTCAAGATGTTTTTATTGACGACATCCCTTGTGAGCTACCTCCTAAACTAGGTAATGATGACCATGCAATTGAACTTCTTCCAGGAAGTTCACCGCCTAACAAACCTCCTTATAGAGTTTCTCAAGCTCAACAAGAGGAGATTATGCGGCAAGTGCATGCGTTAGTTGAGAAGGGCATGGTTAGGCCTAGCTCATCTCCATTTTGCTCACTTGTGCTAGTAGTGCAAAAGAAAGACGGTACATATCGTATGTGTGTCAACTATAGAGCACTAAATAGGATCACTATCAAGAATAGGTTTCCTGTTCCACGGGTAGAAGACCTATTTGATAAGCTACAAGGATCAACCTACTTCAGTAGGATTGACCTAAAAAGTGGCTATCATCAAATAAGGATAGTTGATCAAGACATTGTAAAGACGGAATTTCGCACCACATTTGGTCTTTATGAATACATTGTCATGCCTTTTGGCTTGACCAATGCACCAGCCACATTCAACCGCTTGATGGAGAAGCTGTTCAGGCCTCATCGAACCTTCACTGGAGTGTTCTTTGATGATATTATCATCTACTCTAATTCATTACACGAACACAAGCAACACCTCCAGGTAATATTTCAAGTTTTGAGAGAGAATAAACTTTATGTTGATCGAAAGAAAAGTGAATTTTTCTTGCAAGAGATTCAGTATTTAGGTCACATTATCTCTCAAGATGGCATCCAAATGGATCCATCAAAGTTAGAGGTAATAAAAGGATGACCTAAACCAAGGAATCTTCATGAACTAAGAAGCTTTATAGGTATGTGTGCATACTATAGATGCTTCATAGAAAAGTTCTCACAAATTGCGGGACCATTACATGACCTAACAAAGAAAAGCGTTAGATATACATGATCTGCTAAGGAGAACAATGCTTTCGAAAAGCTTAAAGAAAAGCTTATCTCTCAACCTATGCTTACACTATCGGATCTCTCAAAACCATTTGAGGTCCAATGTGATGCTTGTGGTGATTGCCTTGGAGCTGTTTTTCTCCAAGAAGGGCATGCCATAGGCTATGAGAGTCGAAGGCTCGACCCTGTTGAGCAAGCTCTAGGCATATATGAAAAGGAACTCCTTGCAGTTCTACATGCCTTAGACTCATGGAAGCCCTATTTATTGGGGACTCCTTTCATTCTGCGAATGGATCACCAAAGTCTTAAGTACTTCATGACGCAGACCAAGCTCTCCGACAAACAAATGAGGTGGGCAAATTTCCTTTCGCAATTTCATTTTCATATTGCTCACATTGTTGGCAAGCATAATCAAGTAGCTGATGCACTCTCAAGACGACCGAGAGTGAATGCGGTTTCCATAGCAACTCACAATGATCTATCCTCAATGATAGATGAGTATGCTATTGATCCCGATTTTAGAGATGTGATTTCAGCCCTTGCATCAGGGAAGAAAGAAGAACCATTTACTTTACAAGATGGTTATCTTCTCTATGGCAATAGACTGTGTTACTAACTCACTACGTGAGAAAGTAATGTATGAATCACATGCTCCACCTTATGCGGGGCATAGAGGCATTCAGTCTACCTTAAAGGGAATTGAAACATATTTCTATTGGCCTACCATGAAAGTGAACATACAAGAGTATGTTTCTAAATGTGTGGTATGCCAAAAGACAAAATTTGATAGAGGGAAGCAACTTGGATTGCTTCAACCCTTGCCAATCCCCAATTCACCATGGGAGAGCATATCCATGGATTTTATCTTTGGATTGCCTAAGTCTATCCATGGGAATACGGGATTATGGATGATAGTAGACAGGTTCAGTAAACAAGCTCATTTTATACCTGTCAAAAAGACTATCAAAGCCCATCAAATGGCAACCCTCTTCATTTCACAAATTTTCAAGTACCATGGCTTGCCAATGTCCATAGTGTCGGATAGAGATCCTAGAATGAACAGTAATTTCTGGAAGGGTCTCTTTGAGAATTTAGGGACAAGGCTAAACTTCTCTTTGGCCTATCATCCACAAACGGATGGCCAAAGTGAAATAGCTAACCTAACAATTCTCGATCTACTAAAAGCCTATGTAACGGAAGTAGATCAAAGATCCCAATGGGAGAAGTACTTACCCTTAGTGGAGTATGCTTACAATAACATTGTACATACTTCCACGGGAAAAGCACCTTTCGAGGTAATTGAGGGAAGATCAAAAAGTCCCTTGCTACTTAAGGTACATGGGAAGATCTTCGCTGCAGATGAGTATAGCCGAGAGGGCCCGAGACCTACAAGAATCTTTTCAAAATATTAAGGATGCTATCTCTATCTCACAGCAAAGGCAAAAGGTTGTTGTTGACAAGCACAGAAGAGCCCAAGCCTTTAAAGAAAATGATTGGGTCTTATTAAAGTTTCCCAAGGCTCGATTAAGGCACACGACGGGCAAGAATCCTACGGGACACCAAAAGTACTATGCTAAACTAGCAAAATGGTACTATGGTCCCTTCCAGATTCTTAGGCCAATCAATGAGATGGCCTATCAACTCAAGTTTCCCAATCATTGGCTCATACACAATGCTTTCCATGTGAGCCTATTAAAGCCTTACAAAGGAGAGCCACCTCAAGAACCAACTGTTGAAGACCCACTGGAGATCGAGGACCAAGAGGGGTGCTGCAGCCCGAGTCCATTCTCTGACATGAAGACAAGGTATTAATAGGCGGTAAGACTATCCGACAATATCTTATTAAGTTTAAGAATTATCCTTTTGAAGATGCTAGATGGATGCAAGGCATACAATTAAAGGATAACCTAAACCTTGTCAATGCTTACAATGCTTCCCTAGAGTAAGCAAATGTACAAAATGTTAAAAATGAACAAAGTTTTTGTCTTATAAGACTCTCTTTTTCTTTATTGTGCACAAAAATGAAGTAGTATCCATGCTTAGATCAAGTTTGCGGAGACGACGTCTCCCAAACACCAAGTAGAGCTTGTCCCTCTACTATGGAAGATTGATAGGACTAATGTGCAGACATGCTTACGGCAGCCTTAGGCTCTCAAGCGCCAAATGGACTAGTCATCCATTGTGGAATGATGTCGTAGGGTAACATAGGGATCCTCTACCCGCTAAGAAAAGGACTCATGAATATGCTTTATCTTCTCTACACCATAGTCGAGGATGACTATGATTTCAAGAGAGAGGTAATGTCATAATAATCAATATCTAATTCTCTAAAATGATTTTCTCATGTTAAACTGATCATTTAATATGGGGAAGTGCCAGGGGAGAAAAAGCTAGAATATTGGTTAAGCTAGCAGACCGGCCACAGTAGGGATCCAAAGGAGGGGAAAATAGGGATCCAAAGGGGGGGCCATCTGCAAAAGAGCCATGTGCAACAATGGGCTAAAAAGACCCTAAGGTTCAGCCCATTAAGACTTCCAAAATGCTAAGGTTCCAAAATTCAAAGGTTGTGTCCAAAGGTCAACCCTAGGGGAATTGGATGCTTTGTGTGTACAAAAAAGTCTTTTGCAATCCCTACTTAGGAGGGGGAGAGCCTTTCTTGTAGGGGATGAGAGAGAAAGCCACACACATACACACAAGCTCCCTTTACACAAAGGGAATGAGGGACACATGTCAACTCCCTAGCCCAGATGCCCACAAGGTGTACCCAATTCCTATTGGATGGCCTTAGAGGTGGACCAATGAGAATTAGGCTAGAGTAAATCTAGTCTAATTAATTTAAAAACACTTAATAAAAGAACCAATGAGAATTAAGTCCTCTAGAAGACTATTGGACAGTCTCCCAAGGGGTCCAATGAGCATTCAGCAGCCCAATGGCTTGTCTGATTCCTATTGGCCAGGAGGCAAAGGGGTCCAATGAGAGTTTAGTTGAATTATTAAATTACCTAAAGCTCTCACAAAAGGGGAAATGGGGACACATGTCAGAAGGCTATCACTTATGTTACTTAATAGTCATTGGCTAGCCCTAGGGAGGTCCAATGGGAGGATAGCAAGAGCAACTAGAAAGAGGGCTCGCCCAAGAGAGAGAGAGAGGGGGGGCTGATTTTTGCAAGGCATTATCACACACACACTCACACACGGTCTATGTGAGAAGGAATAAAAAGACTATCTCTTCCCAGGCTTTAATGGAGAGCTCATCACCTACTTCAAGCTTGTGAGATAGAAGCCACACTCTTGGCATGTGGATGCAAATCCAACCAAGAGCCAAGCTTCAATGCATGCTCATCTCCTCTACCATGCTAATTACTAAGCTAAGCTATGCTAATATGAGTGATTATGTGAGGAGATGTACATCTTTCTCGTAAGATACTCCTTCTTCCTCTCAATCTACTCTCATACCCTGCTAGCTCTCACCATCTTCAAAGGTGTGTGAGGTCTTGGGTCTGAGACCGGGGATAATTGATGTTGTGTTTGCTAAGTGTTTTGCTTAGTGCATAAAGCTTTCATCTTCATTGCACTAGCTAGTCTTGAAGGAACACAAAGAATTGTATTGTACAATGTCTCTCTTGATGGGAGAAACCATAATACAAAGCCTTTTGGAGGGGGGACCGGCTCCATGCAAATCCGGTCCTCATCTGTTGTCAATAGCTTAATTTCTCTCTCTTTTGAAAGTATTGTTCATGCTATCTAACTAGGTGTTATGCTTTTTGTTGCTCTCTCCACCCAAGCACTCTTGTAATTCTCATTAGGAATCTATTCTATGAAATGCCCACTATGTTCATGCTAATTTCCGCTACACACAAGTTTTTAGGCCATTAAATGTTACTCTCTCTCTCTCTCTCTCTCTCTCTCTCTCTCTCTCTCTCTCTCTCTCTCTCTCTCAAAAACACAATGTGTGAGAGAGAGAGAGAGAGAGAGAAAGAGGGGAAGGGAACATGAGAGAGAGGAGACGAAAGGAGCATACCTGGCTCTCCTTCCTCTCCTCGTGTGTGTGTGTGTGTGTGTGTGTGTGTGTGTGTGTGTGTGTGTGTGTGTGTGTGTGTGTGTGTGTGTGTGTGTGTGTGTGTGTGTGTGTGTGTGTGTGTGTGTGTGTGTGTGTGTGTGTGTGTGTGTGTGTGTGTGGGTGGAGAAGAAAGAGAGAGAGAGGGAGAGAGCACGGGTTACCTCTTTGCTTGAGCACCAAAAACTCAGATCAGATCTGAGATCTGAGTTTTCGAGTGCTCTTCGTTTATTTTTTACCCCTTGTCGGTGTCGCTATGGGCGTCGCTATGTTACAAATAAACTAGCAACGCTGATAGCGATGCCATGAATTTTTATTTTTGAGCGTCGCACTGTGAGCATCGCTAATGTGAAGTACCTCTTGTAGTGTTTGACAATTTGTCCATCCATCAAGTGCTATTGTACAACCATATGTTGGTACAAAATCTAGCACGGTGCATTTGAGAATAGACTTGGAGCTACCTTTCACCTTGTGAAGGTACTTTGTGCACATTTCATTATAATCTAATAGATTGTGCAATACATTAAACAAAATCTGGCATGCAACAAACACTTGATTCTGCTTGAGATGAAGCTCAACTAGCTGACACACATGTAGATCCATATGAGAATGCTGATGTTGATGGAGATGCTTGGGTAGACCTCGATAGTCTGATAGGGTGTACATTTTTCTGACTCATTGATGGTGAACATTGAATACTCATCGGTTCCCTCTCTTCATTTCTAAGAGAAGAATCCATTTTCCATTGATGGAGACACACCCTTGGGTGCACTCTTTCCTATATTGGCTATGATTGCCTGTGCCTTCTTCGCATATTCAGGAATTCTTTCAAAGATTTCTCTTGGTGGATACTTACAAGATGCAACATTGCTAAGAACTTTAAATAGATGTTCCTTTATTCTACTTGCATTTTTGCTATTAAAAAAATGCAAGGTAAGCACATGACATACATATTAAACACGACATTGTTTTTCTTATCACCACCTCATCTACATAACTCCATTCGGGTCCTTTCACCATGATGGGCAAGAACAACAAATAACCTATAATAAAACATACAATATTTTTACAGTCCTATTGACTACCTAAATATTCACTCTACACTTTACACGTTCAATTTACTATCTCTACGTGCTGCATTTTTTACGTTATTAACAACTTGGCAAACACATTGTTCTAAGGACCACAATTTTGAACTTTGACTAGCTTCTTGTGTTTATCCAATTTTGAACTTTGACTAGCTTCTTGTGTTTATCCAAATAAAGAGATCGATATCCTTCCTTTGTTGAAAATTTCATTAAAATTTGTGACTCTCAAACTGAAGGGTGAGAAAATTAAACTGGCCTTCACCATATTGACAATTAATGCAAGACAAGATGTGCAAGGAACTTAACAAAAAAATGCATGAAGACATGAAACACGTTGACACCACATGCACCAAAGTAAGAAGAGGCAAACAATGGAGGCTGGACAATTCTTGCAATTATATCTATAAATAACTTAAACCAAAAAGGTGGGCTGTCTTGGCATGCCCCCTTGAGCAGAAGGAGGTGGGTACATCCTAGAGATTTATATTGGGCTACAAATTCAACTTTGTGGCTGACTTTTTTTTCTTTACAGAAAAAGTTTTGAGTGGGATATCATAGCCAAAGTCAACACTTATTGACAATTGTGCTCGCTTTGATTTTGGCGTAGCCTTCTCTAGAGATGGAGAGGTATCCGTTTGAGCAATGCTTTCCTTGATCTCTTCTAGTGTCTCTGCCAACTACATGTCCATGCCCAAATCTTCATTTCATTTATGTCAAATTGGTAGCTTAGATCTGGTAGGAGTCTCTTAGGACTTGTACTTTGGGGAGGATCCTATAGGCATAGTGGACCCATATCCACCTTTTTGGACATTGTATGTGTCTTTGGAGCAAGATAACTCACTTGCCTCTCACATTCATCCGTTGGTGTCATTGGGGACTCACCTAGTAGGGAAGACCGGGCTTCACTAGTCGTGTGCCTCATAATGGCCAAGCAATCTTCCACATCCTCTACACCAATACTCTTATCTAAGCCATCCTTAAACAATTGTTATGTTTCCATTACAAGGCATTAGTTTGGAAAAGCATTTCTAGTCACATGTAGGTGCAAGGGTAAGAAAATACACCAGCCCCTGCTATAGTTGTGGGTGCACTTTTGGGAGTCTGACATACATTCCATCCCTATACTCTGAGGTTGCTTTACGTAATAGAAAAAAAACTATGGAAAGTAGTTAATTTGTATTGTTACACAAACATGGAGTATAGAACTTACCAGAGTTGATCTCTTTCTTCTTTGCCATGATTGTTGAACAAAGGCCTAGCATATAGATCATCGTCTCAGGTAGAGGTTCACTGCACTCAGCAACCACACATGTTCCATCCTTTAAGAACATGTGTGCAAATCACGGCATGTGGTAAACATGTAGACAATGCAAAGAGAAAAACATGTAGTGCAACTGCATCAAAAGCAACACCACATTCCATGCATGCACAAGAGTCTCCAATATAGACTGCAACATTGATCCCATGGGTACTTTGGTAGGGAGTGCCATAAAGGCATTGTGCCCCATTGACTCAACCTCCTTTTTTAACATGTCACAAAATTGGGAGTTCTCATATTCCTTGGCTAGTTTATTTGAATTCAAATTTTCCCTCAAGAATGGAATTCAAAATCTAGCAAGTAAAACCATATCATGTAGCATATCTATGGAGAGAACTTGACCCGTAGATTACAAATCTATGATCTCTGCTCAAATTAGAGAGTCATATGTGGGAGTTATGGAAGGCCAAAAATCATAAAATTATATATCCTCATTTTGGGGGGAAAACTGCATCCTTTGACCACTCTTACACATCTCTTACACACCCACCATTCTGCACACATGGCGTACCTATTCACCAAAATTTTAGTCACCTCCATAAGGTCATGGCAAATAAAGAGGCACTCCTAGACCTCATCCTCTTCCTAATGTCTACTAGGAGGTAAGTTGAGTAAAATTTAGAGAGTGTAGGACATACTCCTCTGAGGCCATTGTCTCTTTCTAGATGTCCTCTATCTCTTGCTCAATATTTACCTTTACGTATTTATCGGCCTCTGCAATAAAATTTTCTATTGGCATTGTATCTTCCTCCATCTCTAGAATGGAGGAAGATAATTGGTGCCTTTAGACTCCTCCATGCATTGAAACAATTGCAAGGCTTGAACTTCCTTAGTGATAGGCTCAATGGTGTCTTCTTCTATGATAGTTTGTTTTCTCTTCAGTTGCACTCGAGTTTCTTGTAGGTCTTCTTGAAGCTTTGCAATTTGTTTTTGATATTCTTCTTCCTTGTGCATATAGCTAAGTGATAGTTCTTTTCTTTGCATTTGCTTGAGCTTTAATTCTATCTCCATATCTTTACTTCTCTTTCCCTAGCTTAGTAACTAGGTTGGATCCTTAGAGAGTCAGGACAGTTGTATTTGTCCTTAGCTTGCTAAGAGCTCTTTTTGGTCCTTTAGTCTTGATTTCTCGTGTGTTACCTAGATTTTGGCAACATCCAGGTGCATCTATATACTGAGCATGTGCATTAGTGTCTAGGACTATTGTATTCAATTCTTGGATCTTTTTCTCTTGGTTACACTTGATGATGTTCACTTCTCTACAAGCATGGTCATATCCATGAGCTTGGCCACTTTTTCCTCTTGCAAGCTCTTGATTTTTGCTTGAGATTTTTTGTGGAGAGCACTAAATTCCTCCAAGAATGCATCAACTACCTCTAGTTTCTTCTTTCTACCTTCTTGGATTTTCTTTCTTGTGCATATGCTTCAGCCTTCATCTTTTCAATAACATGGTGGTAAAACCAAGAATATTCTTCAATATCTTTCATTCCATCTAGCTGAGATGTGCTAGCTTCTTCAGTCTCTACCGTATCTTCTTCCTTTTGGTTATCTTCCTTTGGCAATTCTTTGACATCTTTCTTGTATTTTTTATCTACCTCTTTGGAACCCTGCTCTGGAGCTTCCTTGGCTTTGTCAATTTCTAGATCTTTAGAAGCTTTTCCCTCTATCTTCTCTTTGACTTGTGCTATCATTGGCACATCTGTCTCTATGGTGGAAAGCTCTTGGGTAGCTTCTTCTTGCATATTTTCTTGAGAATCTTCTTGGATGGGAGATAATGGCTTTGTAGAGGTTTGTGGGACCAATACAGTGGTAGAAGTGCTCTCAAATTTAGTCTTGCTTATGGTTTCTTTTGTCTTTACTTCACCCTTCATTATCTCCCTCTCTTCTTGGCCATATATAAATTCCAGCTCTACAAGAGGGTCCTTGCATTGATGGTACATCTTGCAAGGGTTTGACTACCAAAACTCTTCCAAATCACCGTGTAGCCTCTTTCCCTTTCAAAGGCCTCTTTTCTCTTTCTATCCTTGCAGCTCTCTTGATAGGTTCTTCAATGATCACTGGTGATCGTACTTTTAGGAATTTAGAACTCCTTTTTCCCACCTCTATATATTTACTTTCATCAACCCGTCTTTTTTCTTCTTTAGTGTCCGATGGTTCAGAGGCACTCTCTATATACAGTTGGGTCTTCCATATCATGTTCTTCTATGGGCCTTTGTCACTTTCTTCATTCTTATCTCCAAATGGTTGCACTAGTTTCCTCTTTGATCTTCTAGTGGTGAGAGTAGCGGCTTCTTTCTCTTCTTCTCATTTTCCCTCTTCCTATCAAACAAGCATTTTGATCAAGGGCAAGTGATAGGTTATCGGACATACCCATTACATGGTAGGAATTCCTAGTAGCCACTTTAGGAGCTCCCAAGTAAGTGATCCCCTGCTCTTCTTTGTACTCTTTAGGGCATTAAGCATATATAATGCATGATCTATAGGCATTGGCAGTTTTGTCTTCAAGATGGTTATTATGAATGATGAGGTCACTATTTATCTCTGTAGTTCCATAATTGAACCCTAAAATTGCCAGTTTCTATTATGATTCTTGAAGATATTACTAAAGCCATGTAAACATGATGAAACTAAAAAAAATATCAATTTGGACAAAAAATTTACAAGCAGGATAATAAGCGTGCTTATTATCTAGGGCTAGATTTTTGGATGGGATTTTGACTTTGACTTTATACATGGGTTGAGGGCATCATGAATAGGCATTGATTGGCTTTTGGAAGAATTTGGATCATTCATATGAGAGTGAGGGTGAGTTTTGAATCATAAGTCTTTTGAAACTGGCTAGTTGTGAGTGCGAGTACATTGGATATCCAAAATCTTTAAAAATTAGTGTATGGGCTTGTGATCACATGTTCTAAGAAGGTGTACCAAAAATTTGTTAAGCTGGGTCAATTTTGAGCAAGAAGATACTAAACACACTTATTATCTACCTTTCTGTTTTTTCAGGTTGTGATGTACATGGGTTGAATAGTCGTGTCTATGCATAGCCATGATTTGCTCTACCATGCTTGTTAGGTCAATGCATTGCAAAAAACACTATGCTATGCAAGAGGAGGGTCTTGAGCTGATTTCTCAGAGGTTTCTAATGTCGAGGCTTCCTACTAATTAATTCACCTAAATAGAAGATCTTGAAGCAATTGAGTGTGTTCTTTAATGGTCCTTTGCAAACAGCCATCTTTGTCTATATCAATATTTTAAGAGATTAAATGTTGCTTTGGTGGTAGAAGTGGTGGTTGTTGAAGCTTTCGTACCCACTTATAAACCGTCTTGATTGGTGAATTTTCTTTTGGCTTGTTCTTTGGTATCCACACTCACTTGGTCTTTGGTGTTTGCACTTTCTACTTTGTTTCTTGGTTTTCTAGCTGGTTTTGGTGGTTTGCAAGTACTTTGCTTGATCCTTTGGCATCCAAATTTGTTTTGTCAATATTGAAGCTTGTAGGTTAGCCTTCCATCCATTTTTGCTGTAAGTAAATAGTACTTTCACATGTCCACCTTTGAGTGTAAGTTCCAAGACCTTGGCATACCAATCTTGAATAGCTTTATATGTTCTCATCCATGGAACTCCTAGTACCATGTCTTTGTTCATGTGCTCATTCGGAATATGGATAAACATGTGTGTGAAGGGAAATCCATGCACAAAGATGTTGAGTTTGATCATTCCCAAAGTTGGAGTAAATTCTTTATGGCATGCTTTCACTTTAGCTGCAATACTCTAAGGGTTGGGTAGTTTCCGCCTTGTAAGTTGAGAACTTACCACATTAATTATGGCACGTATATCTACTAATGTTTTGACTTTGGTTCCATCTTTTAAGGTCATTGTAATCCTCATGTCAAGAGCATCTAGCTATTCATCATCTGTCTTGACTTTGTCTTCTACCAAGGTGTGAGTGAAATAGAGAGCTTGAATCTAAAGCGTATTGACTGGCATGATTTTTGGGATTGATTGCAGTATTGCTTTTCTCTTCAAAATTCAAATCCAAGACTCCTCCTAAGACTCTTCAATGACCTATTGACATCTATTTTTTTTGTTCTTTTGCTGCATGTATTCTTACTAAGAGTTCATTGGTTAGTGGAAAATTATATTTTTGCAAACAACATCCACTTTTCCAATTTTCCATGATCTCTTCATCTAACGTGGCTAACTTAATAGTCCCACTTGGTGAAACACTTTCAATTACAAATGGGATGTGGCCTTTTTTCTTAAATTTTGGGATTTGTCGTTTCAAGGAATAGACCAATACAAGATCCCTTGTTTGAAAAAAAAAATCACCAAATGCGAGTCAAAGAATTGTTTTTGTTTTCTTTTTTGAGCATAGATATGCACAATGGTTACCAGTCTTTGCTCATCTAAATGTTCAAGATTTTCTAGTTGTTTCATTACTTCATGACCTATCCATTCTAGATCACGTGCAACTCTGAGAGTTGGAAGTAAAAAATCCATTGTCAATAACAACATCAAGTTCGTAGACTAGATTAAAAGTAGTGGCATTCAAAATTGTTTTGTAATAAGCCCAACGAATTGAATGGAGATTCCTTTCCTAGTTAGTATGTCTAGATCTCACAATATTTTTAAGCACAGAGCTAAGGATTTTGTTTGTATGCTCTGCTTGGCCATTCACTTGAGGATGATAAGGTGCCAATTTGTGATGGACAATCATAAAATTGTTTAGCAAATTTTCTATCACCTCGTGAAGGAAGTGTGTCCCTCTATCACTCAAAATGTCAATAGGAAGTTTGTATCTTGTGAATATACATTCATACAAGAATGTAGTTGTGGTTCATGCATCATTCTTATAAGTGGCTCTAGCTTCAACCCACTTGGTCACGTAATATGTGGCTACAATAATATATTGTGCCTGCATCTTTATGACCAACAAATTCAATAACCCACTTAGCAAATGCTCTTGATCCCATCATTGGTTGCAATGACATGTTGTCCATTCTAGTTGGAATTTTAGCTCTTTGACAAGAGTCAGATCTCTTGACATGTTTTTTAGCATAAGCAAATAGAGGCCACCATATGCTAGCCATCATAATTTTCTATGGTGGTGGTCTCATGAGAGAAATGACCCTCTGCTAGACCCCTCGGGGGGGGGGGGTGCACTATGTATAAATTTACAATATCATGTGCACTCAAGGACTATTTATAAAACTCTTTATCCGTGAATTTTCTACAAATAAAATACAGACTTTTCTTATTCAATCTATCAACTCTTTTTCCAAGTCCATTTTATGGTACCCTTTTGTATGTAAATATGTTGTAAGAGAAATTGAAATTTAATAACCCCTTCTGCTACACTCACATGATAGTCACATAAACATTAAGTGACCCCCCCGAGCTAGACCCACATATTCCCATTCCAAAATAGGAATGTATTCGTCTTTATTAGCACATAATCCCAATTATTGGTCTTTTCCTCATCGATATACCTATTGGCCGATCATGGTTTAACTTGTAGCTTTTTTTTTATTGCTCTTTGTCTATGTTTACTCATATATTCAGGAAATTTCCTATTTGTAAATGACTCCACCAAACATTTGCTTCACTTAGGTGAAAAAATATTTGGAATAAAGTAGCATGTGGTTTAGCTACTCTCTTTTTGCATTGGGAGAAATTGTCTACATAGGCATGAACATCTCGTTTTGTGTTTGGCCAATAAACCTCCAACCACATAAATATTTCACAATTTGATCTATTGCAAAATGGATCCCAACTACATTTATATGAGCTTGATGCGGGTAGTTATCCTATTCCTCTAGAATGATGCATAAAAGTAAGATTGTGTCACTATTCTTTCGACACAGTCTTCTTGCTAACAATTGATACATACCAGATTTCTCAATGAGTTGTGATGTTATGGGAAGTGGAATTTGAGAGTCCGTTTGTGCTATGGGCATCATCAGTGTAACTAGAGACTCTAACCATCTAGGAATTATCTCAATTGAGAATAGACGTGTATCTAGCAAATCCTCGTCAACTCCCTTGGGAAGTTCCCCTCATGTGATCCTTGATAAGTGGTTAGCTCTACGATATGTGGTGCCCTCTTTAATAACCACCATAAGGTCTACCTCCAAAAGATGATGAACCATCTTACAATTCTTCTCATATTATGTGTGAGGTCCCCTCCCCCGTCTCACCTTGACGGAACTAGAGGACACCTGATGGTCGCTAGATCCTATGCAGAAGCAAACAAAAATTGGCTAATAAGAAAACTAGTGGATCGTCTCTCATCACTTAGTGAGTTGAGTCCAAGCCACCACTGAAAGGAATCTAGCTCCGCCCCACAGGGGAAGTGTAACTATGTACTATCGGTCCTAATCTCATCTTCCAGGAGGAGAAGAAACGTGGTGCCTTTTTCCCCGTAGCTTTTTGAGGCACGTACACCAAGTTCTTGCTGCTCTGGTGTAATAAGATATTCAATTTTGTACTCTATTACATAGGGTAGAGAGTTACCAACTGATCAGGACCACCCGTCTCGTAGTCTTTGGCAACCTGAGCCAAGCTCTCACTTTCCACCCCGCACTCACACAGAGTCTTTGTGTGACCTAATTACTAACACATTGTTGTTCAACACTTAAGGTTCCTTATTTATATTCCTCAACATAAGTTCTTTAAGACAATTCCCTTTCAATCAAGAAAAATCGGCACCAAAACATATCTTTCCTAGGAAAAGGTACTCACAAACAATACTTCATTAAAAATTCCAATGTTGTTAGACTGCGGGGGACTGGACCATGCAACTCTCCACCCAACCGTGCCATATATAGACTCCTAGCCCCTAAATATAGCGCCCCTTGACCGCATGTCCGTCCTGGCCCTTGGCCTGACATTACTCCCCCCTTGGAGAAGCGTTTTCGTCCTTGAAAACACAAGTGGTAGTATCTTCGTAAGAACACTGATGTTTTCCTTATTGGCATCCTCTACACGGGCCAATTGTCCATATGACCAATACCTGGTGCAGTGAGGAGGTTCAATGAAACCAAGAGCAACATCTTGATTTTCAACATTGTTGTCTTTTTGCAACCACCCGTATCTAAATGGTAACTCATGTGAGTATCTTGAAAATCTCATAGGTACTGAAAGATAGAATAGGGAGTGTCCTCATGTCAGACTTCTGAACATTTTGGAACACACAGAACCACATGTTCACCCCTAACAAAGGTTACATGCCAACATACTCTATCAGCACACCTACTAAGTCCTTGACTTATGAAACTATCGGTATCCAACCCCACCACAACAGGTGTTCAAAGTTTAAAACCTAACCTAAGCAAATTCTAGAATAAGGAGAGAATCACCTATTCAGAATGCATTGTGCTAACGTATGCTCTTAGTAGATCCTTTAGCACGGTTTACTAACGTATGCACTTAGCATATCCTTTAGTACTAAATAGAATACTTGTAAGCTACCCATGGGATGAATAACAGCAGTAAGAGTGAGGTACTTTCCCCAACCACTTACAGACAGTCTTCCACGACTGACGACAAACTATGACTCAACCATTGAGTATCCAGCCATATACTCGATATGGAATGGAGACAACCAACTAGGTTGAAGGTAGATTGGAGGTTCCAGCAACCAATCACTAACATCCATACTCAGCCATCACCTTGTATGGCAGGGTGTAAACTCATACGAAATCTGCAAGAGAGATTGCACTAGCAGTGGAAAAGGGTGCAGAAAGAATAAAGTCCATGGATTTGCATGCCGCTCCAAATAAATTTGTGTTAAACACTAGGGCCCATAACACCTAGTGTGCATGCATTTAACACAAACATATCCAAACCGCAATTCCATGACGAGACTTTCCACGATACTTACGTAAAAATCTTGCAACAAAGTTGGACCATAATAGAATGTGACAACCCGGTCACACCTAGGAACCAACCATGAGACCTTCTCATGAACGTAGCAGACTGTGCAGCAAAAGTTGGACCATAATAGAATGTGACAACCCGGTCACACCTAGGAACCAACCATGAGACATTCTCATGAACGTAGCATACTTTGCTATATGTAGAAACGACCCTCCGTTAAGGTGGTTTCACAGCACTTGTAATCACAACAAGTATGTACTTAGTACCTGACAATTTTTGGCCACTGAAATTGTTCCTGATATTGTGTGCGTCAATTGGTCTAATGAACGGATGCAACCAGCACCTAGGGACTTCATCGCGACACATCATTTCGAATTGGGAGCCAGTGTCAGTCCCAGAGACTCATATTCTCCACATGTGGAATATGTCTCAAGTAAGGATGCCAGGAAAAGTGACATCCATCAAGTACGAGCTGTACTTGTGTGTGGAGGTAACTACAAACACTCTGCAACGCGAGTGAGAGGGACCCTCATTATCATGCTCCACACTGGCTAAACCAAACTCCTTGAGTTCCTAGACCATGTTGTATCCCATGTGACAACATGTGCCAAATCGAACCCTACAAGTAGGTTCATAACAGCATAAGGCAAAAAGGTAGATTGGACACTTGGCCCAAAATACTTTGTGCCGACATGCCCTTGGCATGGAGCTGTAACATTCAAGCGTACTTATACATCTTGAAAAAAAAACAAGCAAAGCATACAAAAAATGGAATAACACCAAATTAATAGATGCGTACCTGGAGGTTTGAACGTAATTTTCACTTACCAGTATTCAAACGGAGAGGAGCACATCTCCTACCTGAAAAACAAACAGCATTGCACTGGGAACCGTGGGTGTTGCCTTCGCAATCCAACCCTTTTGGTTAAAATCTACGTAGTCAAACCCCTTGGTAAGACCCTTTGTAGAAACTGCTCAACTAGCAGGTAACGGCAACCAACATAGTTAACCGTGTACATAATGATTGGAATCAACTTGAAAAGTTGGGTTTGTCCGCTACTGCGTGGTAGATTGCAGAATTATTTCCTTGAAAGTCTAACTGAGAGAGATCAAACTGTGATCCTCAATGCAGATCAATTGTGATCCTCAATGCAGATCAACTGTGATCCTCAATGCAGATCAACTATGATCCTCAATGCCTATGGGGTGATGTAGCAGTCACCCGTCGGGTCATACCCCAAAACAATATGTCCATAGACACTCCGTAGTGCTATATAGAGAGCAAGAAATCCACACAAGTGAACTGCCTAGCTCTAGTGGACAGCCATGCTGTCTCAACTGATTGCTGCATCTATACTGCCTTGTAAAGATCAGCTGCTGTGAGTTGAAGATGTATCAAAAACTCAACTTGAGTGTTGCACTAAAAACATGTAGTGCAAAAATGACACCGTGAACATCTGTAATGACAAGACGCTTACTTATGCATTAACGTCGATGTATACTTCCCTGGGTAGATCTGTTCGATCTGGAAAACAATCACCCAAAGAATGCCAATAGTTGGGTCTTACCCTTGGCCTGACAATGGCTCTTAGCCTGTGTGGCTCATAGCCCTTGTGCAAATTAGTGTTCAATGGACGAACCGATGAAGACTAATTTGAGAAGATTTTTCATTTTTCCGTTAAAGAGAGAGAGAACTAGAGAAGAAGAGCATGCTGGGCTGAGCAAATTTTCTTAAGGTTGTAGAGCGTGTGCCCAAGCTGTGTGCGTTTAAGCATCTTATGCCTAACTTGTAGCTTATCGTATAAGCATTCCACAGTTTTCCAATATGACGCTCTCAGCGAGAGAGGTAACAAAAAAGCACGAAACTCACTCCGACCCACCTACCTTGTAGGGGTCGTGATTGTATGAGTATGACTGAGCTGTGGCACTTTTCCCATAAAATACGTCCTTAGTGTTGGTGCGTGTTAATAGCAACCAACAATCATGTTAAACATTCCTGTGAAATAATCCATCACATATGCTGTCCTTGACAGAGTTGTGAGTGTGATAGTGGAAGCATAATGCATGAAGTGGTGGAATCCATGCCACCTGCTTAGCATGCCTTGCATGCAGGGATTTCACTGGTAGTTGTTGTTGCAACCAGTTTTCATGAAATTCCAAAGGAAAAGCTCGCGTAAATGTGGCTCATAGCCAAATCTGTCGTGCAAGAGAGAGTTGTCACATATGGATATTCGCCCTCTTGTATCATATACATCCGTCGTATACATAATGAAATAATTTGTAAACAGTTTGCCAAAGCCTTCCCAAGTTTGTATTCTCATAGCATATGCCAAACGTGGTGAGTCACTATGCAAGATGCATAAATAGAAGCCTTGCTTCACCTAAATCTGGTAGTGCTAATAGCCAACGAATGTGGCGAGCAACTTGCTGCCTTCAACAAGTCCATTAATAGGCCATGTCGATCTCCTTGAGATACTAAAAAATTGGCCTTGCCTTTGAAAGAAAATGTAATCTGTGACAAGCGTGCGCTATCAAGGTACTCAGGAGAAGCCATGTTTCACATAACTATGTTTGGCCTCATTGCCAATAAATGCTATTGACGACAGATGTCATAGCTAATAGAGTCAACTGTGTCGATCAAGCACAGATAATGGACCTTGTCCAATTGTCCTATGTACCCCCATGAAAAGGTCATACCATACAGTTGTAAAATTTCCCCAATGAATATGCTCCTAGCATACTCCAAATGTTAGCAGGACAAAAATGAAAGCTTTGCTTCGGACCTTGCCCTTGTAAGTAGATACATGCCATGCATGATAAAAAGTCGCAAGGGTTAAATCTGGAGTGGTTTACTCAACACCACAGTGGTGTATGCACTTAATGAGCCTTGCTCAATGATCAGAACAACATGTTGAAGACCAAGTGAGCCGTGCTCGAGCATACAATTAGCAGTTGTACACTGAGAATGAATCAAACAAGAAAAGTGCAACAAGTCATCATATCAAAGAAAGTCGACCTTGTCGAATGATAAATCTAGTGAAAAAGCAGTATCATACGTGCAAATGATGCATCTCGTACCTGTGTGACTTTATGAATGATAGCCGTGATCATTCAGTCCCATGCATACCAGAGTTATCAAGCACATGCTCAATAACTACTCTACTGCATGCTGTCAAGGGCCTTGCCCAAATTGCAACCAAGGTGGAATCGTGTGAGAACTTCCATGCTCTTACCTGCTAGGTTTGAGTGCCATGGTTCATGATAATCACCACATGGTGCGGTTGACCGATGTATACGTATGGAAGCCTTGCTTCGCTGCAAGCCCAAACTACCATGCAAAACAACTATGCACGCATGAGCCGAAGTAGCCACCGGCCTTGCCGGTGCATCAAAGATCAAGCTTGGAAATTCGTTCTGTATGAGTCTACAAAGTAACATCACATAGGGATTAAGAAAATCCGTGGAATGACGAAAAAGCAAACCTGATGAGCATGGAGTTCATTCGTGGACGTGGCAAGCATATCCTCATCTTTGTGATTCCCTTGTGAGAAACAGCTTGTATGCCGCATAATCATCTCTACCAAGATTTCCCTGTCGAAAACCACGTTGGTAACCGACGAAAATGCAAAAATGGGGATATCTCCGTAAGCGGAATATCGAAATTTTCATGGCTCCTTGAGCAGTCTGTGACTATGTCCGAAAAACCCTTGAGTCGTCTATAGTGCCCCCTTGAGGCAAGACCACCACGTGCATAGACTCTGTGTTCCTCAGCAAGACCACCATTTGCATAGACTCCGTGTTCCTCAGCAAGACCACCATGTGCATGGCTATGCCTCGGATGCCAGTTACGCAGGCGGAATCTAGTTCGCCATGGGTTCAAGCCCTTAAAAGAGATGGGTGCCCAAAATAGGGCGCCCAAAAGGTCAAAATATTTTCAATTTTCTGTAAAAAAATAAACCTGCACAGGCTATGGCGATTTTGGTGACTCTGCGCAAGGTAATTTGCCAACATGCCGACTCATATGCTGCTCCAATCACTTCCATCAAGTGACGAAAAACCCTCTAGAGCCTGGGGCGCTTCCAACAAGGCCGAAATAGGAATTCTTTGTGCAGACCGAATCCATGCCTGTCCTCAAGGAAGAAACCGTTCCCGCGTCCTCTGTCGACTTCTACTCCCAACACAGGGGTTGCTCCCCACGGCTTGCTTGTCCGAGCGGCAGCAAATTCTTTAACCATGCATGCATGCTTGCATGCAATCCATCCAATCTTCTTCTTCTTTGATTCGGTTTTTCTACGTTCTGATTCAGGCTTTCCATGTAAGAGAGTCCATCCTTCACTAGAGAGATCGAGAGAGAGAGAGAACAAAAGGGAGAAAAGCCATGCGAGCCACAACCTTCATCCATAGCTCGCTCTTCACCCTCCCCTCCACCTTGCTCTGATACCAGTGTTAGACTGCGGGGGACTGGACCATGCAACTCTCCACCCAACCGTGCCATATATAGACTCCTAGCCCCTAAATATAGCGCCCCTTGACCGCATGTCCGTCCTGGCCCTTGGCCCTGCCCTTGGCCTGACAAATGTCCTGGAGTCGTGAGGACCTCCAGCGAGTGCTAACTCCACCCGTTGTCAACTGGCCACCATTACAACCAGTCCATGATCCACCCAATTCTTAGAGTAACTCTCCGGGTAAAATCCTATATCCACCGCATAAAAAGCAAGCCATGGACATATCCACCGCATAAAAATCAAGTCGTGGATTTAACTCCTACGATAACTTCGCGACCTACCACCCTGTGATCAATAGGGAGTTCAGACTAAATCAACATTGGAATAATGAATGAAATTTGGTTGAGATAATTTTTCCTAGCAATCATTCTTTCCTAGCTCAAAACAGTCTTTCCATAAAGCATTTATTTCCTATTTAATTCAAACTTAAATTTAGATAAAATCCATTATAATAATAATGCCGTTGTCTCTGTTGGATTTCCAACATATTTCGAGAAATTTTAGACATTCCTAAAGTTATTGTAATGCAATGTTTATGTAAGGTACAAAATAAAATCCATCCTACCTCATGAATTTCCTCCTTAGATGGCCGGATTTTCCTCTCGCATTGGTGCTTTACTGTTGTTCGCCATGTTGCTAGTTCCCGCCTCGCGGTCGTTAGCACCACCAAAACGTGTCCTCTTGGGGACCATATCTCACTACTTTGGGTTAGAAAAACTTCGAAGAAAGAAGGGCTAAAATATGGTATCAAGTAACCATATAAAAAATGATTAGGCATCCATAAGGATTAGGAAAAAGAGTACCTAATCTTACTCATAACAATATTCTACATCTAGGAGAGTGCAATGAAATGCTTTTAAGCCATAGCTTTCCTCAAGTAGAAGTTGATTTGAATTAGGGTTAATCACACATAAACTTGTGTAAAGCAACATTGACAAGGGAAAAACTAGCTAAGATTAATCGACATGCTGTTATGCACAAGTGATTTAGAGTAAAATAATTCTTTTCCTAATTAGGTATCTAATCCTACATAAAAAGGAGGATAATTCTTCCCTAATCTAGTCACTTGACCATGAATGAAGAAAACAAGCTTACCGTAAACACACACGCATAATCTTTACCATAATATTACCATAACTACATCCACCATATGCAATATAGGAATCACATACATACATCACTTTTGACTCATCAATACTATGCACAATGTATGCCTATAACCATGCTTAGACTTGGGTAAAAGAGAGGATCAAAATCTACTTAACATGCATAAATATGTGCATTTAGATTAGTGCAAATAGACCTCTAATCATACATAATCTTTAATGCACAAGAGAACATAATCATGCAAAAATTTAATGCACAAAGAGAGATTGATTTCACCCTTTAATCATGTATTCACTAGAGCATAAGAGGGGAGATTAATTCCTTCTTAATCATGTACTAAAATCACATAAGTGGGTAGGAAATAATTAAACATTAATTATGCATAATTAAGAGAATTTAGATCTCCTTGAGAGATTAGGATAGCTTTAGTGCTGCTTAATCTGGCAAGGAAGGGAATGATCAATAGGTAAGAGTCTATTGATAATCACCCACATTAATAAACACTAGGGAGTAGAAATCATGATGTAACCAGCTAGCAAAAATAATAGAATAGGGTAGGCTCAACATAGATCCCTCTAGAGAGGGGAATTAGGGTAACATAACTTGAATTAATCACCTTGATTAAACCTCCTTGTGTGTGCTAATTGATGTAGGTAAGCTCCTCCAATGGAATCTCCGATAGCAGCACCTTCTTGTAAGACTTGGGGGTTGTGTGTCTACTAGAGAGGGGTGAGCTACACTTATATAGGCATCCCTCTCAAGGAGGGTCAATTTTCCTTGCTAAAACTGGAACTAGAGATCCCATACACACACACACCTCCAAGTGCCATGCGAAGGTGTGGGGTTTCCCTAGTGAGGTGTCCTCACTTGCCCATCTCACTTACCTATACTCCCTCTCTCTCGCTCTCTCTCACACACACCTTCAAAAATCAAATTCCACAAGGGAAGGTAGCGCTAGTTCTTTGCTAATTTGAGGGGGTGTGGTGTCCTAAGCCCATGCTCCATTGCCCATACTAGGCCACACCTCACTCTTTGACCCATGTTCTACCTTATCTAGGCCAAGCTTAGTTCCCATGCTACACTCTCCATGCCTAACCTAACACTTGTCACAAGACTAGCTATGCACATGACCCATGACCATACATGATGGGGACACATGCACATTCACATTCATACCATACATACTTTAGAAAATGCTAACCTTAGGCTTAACTTAACTTATACTAACCCAAATTCAGTTCTGAAACTTGCTAACTCGAGACAGACCTGCATGTAACAGATACGACTACCTGCCATAATTAGCACTTTTCGACATCCAAACCCTACTTTTAAGGAAACGTGGGTCGGTGCACAGTTTGACAAGCCGGTTGACCCTAGACCATACCGCGGGTCAAGAACTTTCTACTTATTGAAAATTTTCACAAAACATGACTTTGATCAAAATTAAAAGTTCTACAAGAATTTCAATACGGAAATGACATCTAATCACTAAAAACTGCTAAAAATAGCATCTTTTGCCAAACTGATATTTAGGCTTAAAATTTTACATAGGTAACCCTCTTCTAGGGCAAATAGAGACCTTACATTCTACCCGATGTGAAAGAATTGAGATGTTCTCATCTCAAGGGTAAGTCTGGGTAATCCGTGTAAAGCATTAGGTAACCCTCTTCTAGGGCAGATAGAGACCTTACATTCTACCCAATGTGAAAGAATTGAGATGTTCTCATCTCAAGGGTAAGTCTGGGTAATCCGTCTAAAGCATTAGTTGATCTTCCCACATTGCATCTTCTTCTCAAAAATCCTTCCACTTGACTAGATGTTCGATGATGTTCCTATTCCTTAGTTTTCTTTCCCGCGTCTCAAGGATGTAATCAAGTTGTAGCTCAAGAACACCTTGAGTAGGAATAACGACTTGTTCCGCATCTACTAGATGATCGGGATTGGGAATATAGGGTTTAAGCAAACTCGTGTAAAAAACGTCATGAACTTTAAGGTTTGAGAGTAACTGCAACTTGTAAGCTTGGTCACTTACAACCTTTACAATCTCATAAGGTCCACAGTATCTTGGGCTAAGCTTCTTGAATTTTCCCAAGGATAGATTACTTCTCTTGGGTTTAACCCTGAGAAATACCTTATCCCCTAACTTATAAGTTCTTTCAGGTCTCTTCTTGTCTACATAATGCTTCTGTCTGTCCTGAGTTGCTTGAATATCCTTGTGAATTGCTTTAGTTTGTGCTTCCATGTCTTCTAACATTATATTTGAGGCCTCCACTTTAATAGTTGGATCAAAAAAGTTCAGTGGAGCTATACACTCTTGTCCATAGAGTGCCTTGAATGGTGACATTCCTATGCTTCTATGATTGAAAGAATTATATGCATACTCTACTAAAGGAAGATGTTGTAACCATTTCCTTGGCTGTTGCGAACAGTAAGATCTAAGAATATCCTCAATTACTTGGTTTACCTCTTCAGTCTGCCCATCGGTTTGAGGATGATATGCTGTACTGAAGCATAGCTGAGTTCCAATTGCTTGAAAAACAGAAGTCCAAAACTTTGAAGTAAACTTCACATCTCTATCACTGACGATTCTTCTTGGTAAACCGTGAAGTCTAAAGATTTCCTTGATGAAAACCCTACTGATGTCAGAAGCACTGTAGGTTGTCTTGATAGGTATCAAGTGAGCCACCTTAGTGAGCATATCGACAACCACAAATACAAAATCGTAGACTCCAACACAAGGTAATCCGGTGACAAAATCCATACTGATACACTCCCATTTCATTTGAGGTATATCAAGAGGTTTGAGTTGCCCGTGAAGCTTAATTTGTTCGGCTTTAATGTTACCATATACATGTGGTAGTGATGTGTGTGAACACACTACAACCGCCGGGGGATTTTTTCCCTCTTTAGGAGGTTTTTTCCCCCGAGCATTGTATATACGCCTATCACTCTAGGGCTATCTATCTTTCCATTGCACACTAAGTTATACACTCTCTATTGTGTGCCTTGATCTTCCTTCGTCTTCTCCAAGATGTGTGTGTCTCTTTGCAACCCTAATTCCAAAAATTGGTATCAGAGCAGGTTGCGTCCTCCCGGGCTTAGTCGCCAGTTGCTCCAGTACACGCCTGCTCACTTTCTCTGATTTCAGTGAGCTTTGGCGAGCGTTCACAGGTGGACAAATACTTCGGGTAAGCTCGTAGGGCTTGGTCTGCTCAGATTTTCGATTTGGGCTCATTTCAGCCTCCGTTTCCACTACAAGCAGTGTTGCACATGCTATTTTTTCATTTTGTGCAGAGTTTCTGTCAGTGCCGTTTTTTGCATAATAGGTGCCTTACAGTCTTTGTGCTATATAGCACGTATTGTTCCCACTCTGTTTCTCCTAATTTCAAGCATTTTTCACATCAGGTGCAGCATTTACCATGGCTGACAACAACAACACAGATGTGTTCAAGATGTTTGCTGCTGAGGATAGGTTGGATGGGGACAATTACCCTATGTGGGCTTATATGATGCAACACGTTCTTGTGTCAAAGGGCGTCTGGAATATTGTGCATGGCATTGATGTACGTCCTGGTTCTGAGGATGTAGGCGATGTTGAGGATGTTGCAGGTCTTGCTGCAAGGATTGCTGCTATTAGAGTTGTTTTGCCTACGACAGAACAAGCTCATTGGGATGTTAAGGATGCGCAGGATCATGCATTGATTGCGTTGTCTGTGAAGCGCATCATTGTTCCTCACATCCGTTCAACAAAATCTGCAAAACAGGCTTGGGATATTCTAGCAGGTCTTTATGCAAGCCGCAATGAGGCTAAAATTGCTTTGCTGCGTAAAGAGCTGGAGTCGAAGATTATGCATGAGGAAGATGATATGGACACTTTCCTTGCTAGTGTCAAGGATATCAATGAGCAAATTATTTCTGCAAGTGAAGTTATTTTAGACAATTCCCTTGTACAGACTGTTCTTGATGCCTTACCATATTCTTACCAGACTTTTGCTAGTACTTGGAGACTTATGACCCAAGGAAATCTAGAAGTTGTCAAGTTTGATGCATTATGCACATTGCTGTTGTAAGAGTCACTTTCCAAAAAAAACAGGACTAGACAACGTGCAGTTGAACTAGCTTTTAATGCTTCTCAAAAAAGGGTGGTAACAGCAATGCAGCCACTTCTTATGGTTCTGCTGCGAGTGTCAAAAATTCTGTTCCTAATGCTTCTATTGTGGCAGCAATTCGTCTGGAAATTCTGGTGATAAGGGTGCAAAAAGAAGATGCGTTGCCATTATTGTAAAGCCAATGATCACTTGATAGGGTCGTGTCCTAAGTTGAAGGCCAAAGAGGCTAAGAAGAAAGAGGGTGGTTCCACTACAAATGTTGGTTCCACTACAAATGCCGCCATTGTTGAGTCTTCTATGAAAGGAGACTATGTTGCTGATGTTGATGCAGAATGGGACTTTAGCGTAGAGTGTACTTACAATCCTGCTGTCCATGATGCATGCTTGTCAGTTGTTGCTGCAGAATCACATGTGTGGTATTTTGATAGTGGTGCTACAAGGCACATTACCTCACATCGTGAATTGTTTACCTCTCTCGAGTCTGTCCCTCATGGGAATTCAGTCACTTGTGCCAACAATGCCTCTTATCCAGTTCAGGGAGTTGGAAAGATTGTGCTTATTGCTGCTAATGGCAGTTCCTTCACACTTGTTGATGCACTTTATGTACCTGGGATCAAGAAGAATCTCTTGTCTGTATCCGCACTTGCTAGACTTGGACTTGTAGTCAAATTTGTGGATGAGAGATGTACAGTTCATGATCTCACTTTTGGTGATGAAATTATTGCATCAAGCCTTTTGTGGCGTGGGCTGTATAAGCTCACTATGTATGACAAGTGTGGACAAAATTTTGCAAATGCTGTTGCACATTCAAGGGCTATTTCAGATGCAAAACTTTGACATGCACGTTTTGGTCATCTGAATTTTGCCAGTTTGCTGCGTTTGCAGAAATTTGATATGGTTGCTTCTTTGCCGCCTCTTGAAGCACCTGTCAAACATGTTTGTGAAGGCTGTATTTTGGGTAAGATGCAGCGTTCTAAGTTTCCAAAGGATGGTTCAGTTCGGGCCACATGCAGGTTGCAGCTTGTGCATAGTGATGTTTGTGGGTCCATGCAAACTCCGTCCTTGGGCAATTATCTGTACTTCGTGACTTTCATTGATGATTACTCCAGGCATGCATGGGTATTTCCACTTAAAGCGAAGTCCGAAGTTTTTATGTGCTTCAAACAATTTTTGGCTATGGCTAAAAATGTCTCGAAATGTACTATGGGCACCCTCCGTTCCGATCGAGGGGGGGAGTATATGTCTCATGAATTTAATACATTTCTGGATACTCATGGGATAAAACACCAATGTACAGTGCCTTATACACCTCAGCAAAATGGTGTTGCTGAGAGGAAAAACAGGTCACTTACAGAAATGGCACGATGTATGGTCAAAAGTCAAGCTTTGCCGCATTCTTTTTGGCTTGAGGCCATCATGTGTGCCACCTATGTACTTAACAGGTGTCCTACGAAAGCTTTGCAGTCTATTACTCCATATGAAGCATGGCATGATAGAAAGCCTTCTATTGAGCACATGCGTGTTTTTGGATGTTTGGCATATGCTTTGGTGCCACAAACACAGCGCAAAAAATTGGATGATAAGGCTGTCAAATGTATTTTTGTTGGTTATAGTGCTGAAAGCAAAGGTTACAGGTTGTATCATCCACAAACAAAATGTATTCTGGTTTCACGGGATGTAGTGGTTGTGGAAGATTCTGTTCAGAGCTTGCTGTCATGTACTAGAGACAGTAATGTAAGCTCACATGACATTTATGACACTTTGTTGCCTCTTTTCAGTGGTGGAAATACTAATGTAAGTTCCAATGAGGCAAATGTACAGCCTATGGGGGTTTTTGAAAATGTTCTAGATCAGCCTATTATTGATGCAGATGTACATGATGTACTTGATGAGGAAAGGGCTGAAAATGAGCAGGCTAGAGGTATGCCAAAATGAGTGGTGCACACTTTGCATGACAGTAAATTGGATGCACTTTGTCTAGTCGTACTCGTTCAGGCTCTCGCCATGCGTCTTATGCATCAGATTGTTATGCTTTGGTTGTGTCTAGCTTACATGATGTTGAGGAGCCTCTTTCTTTTGATGAAGCACAGAATTCAAAAAATTGGATGGCTGCCATGCAATCAGAATATGATGCACTCATAGAAAATGACAATGGACTGTATGTGATTTGCCTCCTCGAAAAAAGGCCATTGGTACGAAGTGGGTTTACAAGTTGAAACGCAAGCCGGATGGTGAGATTGATCGCCATAAGGCTCGACTTGTGGAAAGGGTTATGCACAGCAAAAAGTCATAGATTATGAAGAGACTTTTGCTCCCACTTGTCGTATGACTACTGTGCATTTTCTATGTGCATTGGCAGCTCATTTTGGTTGGGATGTACATCAATCAGACATTGTTACTGCTTTCTTGAATGGTGACATATTTGAGGAAGTTTATGTAATGCAACCTCGCGGTTTTGTCATAAAAGGACAAGAGGACAAAGTGTGCAAATGTAAGAAGGCTTTGTATGGGTTGAAGCAATCTCCTCGTGCTTGGTATGAGAAAGCTGACACTCATTTGGTTAAACGAGGCTTTCGTAACAGTCCAACAGAAAGCACATTGTATGTAAAGCGTGAGGGTGATGTACTTCTCATTGTGGTTCTTTATGTTGATGATTTGTTGATCACTGGACCAAATGAGAGACATATTGGTGAATTTAATGCTGATTTGAATGCTACTTTCAAGATGAAAGATTTGGGGCTGTTGCATCATTACTTGGGTCAGCTCTCGTTCTTTGGGGCATCATTATTTGGGGCTGTTGCGTCAGCTCTCGTTGACCGCATCACTCCAGGGGGGATTTGTTACCATATAGATGTGCTAGTGATGTGTGTGAACACACTAGGACTGCAGGGGCATTTTTTCCCTCTTTAGGAGGTTTTTTCCCCCGAGCATTGTTTATACGCCCATCACCCTAGGGCTGTCTATCTTTCCATTGCACACTAAGTTATACACTCTCTATTGTGTGCCTTGAGCTTCCTTCGTCTTCTCCAAGCTGTGTGTGTCTCTCTGCAACCCTAATTCCAACATTTAATTCGCTGACAAGATAAACACTGCTTTACGAAGAACATCACCTTTCATTGCTGGCCAAAAATCACTTCTTCGGACTGTGTTCAAGGTCTTTGCATACCCTGAATGTCCAGAAATCGGGCTATCATGAGCCTCAAATAAAATTTCTTTCTTTAGTGTTGGATCCTTAGCTACATAAAGTCTTTGACCAAGATAAAGAAATCCCCCTTGAAGAGAGTAGTCTTTAGCCGGTCTAGAAGTTACTTTAGATTCTTTGCCTTGTTGAATCTACGCTAACAGTCGTTGATACTCTGGGTCATTTGAAGAAGTTTCTCTAATCCTTTCCAGAATAGGATTATTGGTTATAGAGATAGCATTGAGGAAAGACTTACGACTGAGTCCATCTTCAACTACATTCTCCTTTCCAGGTCGGTACTTGATATCAAAATCATACTCTTGAAGAAGTTCAATCCACCTCCTCTGTTTCATGTTGAGGTTGGGTTGCGTAAAGATCCACTTTAAGCTCTTGTGGTCGGTAACTAGCTGAAATTTGCGACTCAAAAGATAATGTCTCCATAGCTTCAATGCATGGATGATAGCGAGAAGTTCTCAATCATGATTCAGATAATTCTTCTCATGATCTCTGAGCTTAAAAGAGGTAAAATCTATTGGTCTCCCTTCTTGAGTAAGAACTCCTCCGAAGGCAAGACTACTGGCATCGATCACAACTTCAAAACTTTTACTAAAATCTGGAAGCTTAAAACAGGAGAAGAAACTAAATATCTCTTTAACTTTCCAAAACTAGCTTCATGCTCTGCTTTCCAATCGATTCGCATTCCTTTCTTCAGAAGTCATGTCAAAGGTGTTGCAATAAGAGCATAATCTCTGACAAAAAAATTTGTACTACCCTGTAATTCCAAGAAATCCTCTGACTTACTAACAGAAGAAGGCTGAGGCCAATCCACTATATCCTTGATCTTCTCGGGATCAACTGTGATTCCATCGGTGGATATGATGAAACCTAAATAACAAACTTGGGGAGTATAGAAAGTACATTTGCTTTCCTTAGCATAAAGCTGATGCTGACGTACAATTTCTAACACTTTCCGGACATGTTCTTCATGCTTTGCTTCGTCTTTAAAGTAAGCCAAAATGTCATCAAAAAAGACTAGGACAAAGTCATCCAAGTAAGGTCTAAAGATATCTTGCATTAGTCGATTGAAGCTTGCAGGTGCATTTATAAGATCAAAAGACATAACTGTGAATTCATAATGCCCATACCTAGTATTAAAAGTTGTCTTTGATATGTCTGATTCTTTGATTCTGATTTGATAATATCTTGATCGAAAATCAATCTTTGAAAAGATCTTGGATCCATGGAGTCTCTCCAGCAATTCATCAATTCTCGGAATCGGATACTTGTTCTTGAGAGTCACTTGGTTAAGCCCATGATAATCTATGCATAGCCACAAATCCATCCTTCTTCTTTTGAAAACAAACTAGTGCACCCCAAGGAGAAGTACTAGGTCTAACAAACCCTTGCTCAATCAGTTGCCTAAGTTGTTCTTTAAGTTCTATAGCTTCTGGTAACGACATCTTGTATGGTCTCTTAGAAACAGGCTCACACCCTGGTATAGTTTCTATCTCATGGTCTACCTCACGATATGGTGGCAGATTGGTCAAATCTTCTGGGAAAACATTGGTATAATCTTTCAACCATTATGGGTGAAAGTTTGAATCTGATTGTCCCACCTTGTTAAGGTTCATAGCGTAGATCTGTTGTCCCTTCTTAAGTCCTTTTAGAAGTCTATTGGCTTTAACTAGATGAGCCTTGCGCATCCCATTTTTCCCTTGAACTAGAACTTCATTCTCGAGTTTCTCTACGAACATAAAGTTTCCCTGAGCACAATGAATATGGGCTTGGTTCTTTTTCAACCAGTTCATTCCTAAAATTCCATTATAAATTTCTAAAGGTAAGGTATAGAACTGTGCAGAAAGTAGCATAACCCCCTAATTCAATATCTATCAAGCCTGCAGAATGTTGAGATAACACTTCCTTCCCATTAGCTAGTTCTACTATTAGTCTACTTGCAGGATACTGGCTTACTTTTAACTTTCTCATGCATCTAGGAGATAGAAATGAATGCGTACTTCCACAGTCTATGAGGAATTCAACTTTATCACCTTGGCGTGTTCCAAGAGCTTGAATTACGGTGTACTACTGGCGAGCACCAGGATTATCTATGGTAGCATGCAGCACTGCCCTTTCGTCTGCTTCATCTCCTACATTCAGTTGTCCAACTGCACCACGTCCTCGTTCTCTACCTCCTCTTCCTCGTCCTCCGTGATTATTCGGTTGACCTCTTCCATTGGCATTGAGAGGTATTGCATTTGCACCGGATGCACGAGTCTTCTTGGGACATTTGTTTCTGTAATGTCCGTACTCTTGGCATTCATAGCAGCACACATTGGGAAATTTGGTAGCATTTGAAGTAGCTACCATGGGACGATTCTAATAAGCAAGGTTTGTTGATCTATTATCCCAATTATTTGGTATGGCCCTCTTTGCTAAGTAATTTCTTCTACCCTTAGCAGCTTTCATGTTTTTCACAGTTAACGGCTTGGCTCTTAACAAGGCATCTTGCAATGTTGTTGGTCTAAGAGCTTCCAATCTATTGTTTAATGGTTCTGTGAGGCCGTGCAGAACCTGGCCACTTGCTGTTCCAAGGTCATCTTTGGCTCATATCTTTTCAGAGTCACAAACTTGAAGTAATACTCCTCTACATTCAAGGATAGCTACTTGAGTGAGAAAAACTTGTTCATTTGATGGCCCTATGAGCTGGCGGTAAGTAGCGTTCGGTCACCGTAGTCTTAATTTCTTCCCATGACTGAGAAGATCCAACAATGTCAGAACCCCGGCAATGTTTTTTCCACCATATTTTGGCGTCCCCAGTAAGTCGGAACATGGCAAGCATAGTTTGATTCTGCGGATGAGTTCTCGCAACTTCAAAATAATCCTCCATAGCCTTGATCCAAACTTTTGCATCTCATTCCACGTTAACCCCTTAACCTTTGAAGCTGGGGGGTTGCCCTTGCTTGAGAAGAAGTTTTTTCTCCTGAACCACAGTATAAAGAGCAGAAGGAGGTACCTACCTGATTTCATAAGATCGGTAGACTGAAAAAATTAAAGACTTATCACACGATTAAGATTTAACTTCAGAATAGGCACACGATCAAGACACTCAATTCAAAAGACTTGATCCTTTATTCACAAAGTGAATATTTACAAGGATAGCCTTACAAAAGAGGCTTAGGGTATCTCATCCTAACTTATTACAATTTTTTGCAGCCGACTACTTGGAATATGGTGATACAAATGATGGGTGTTTGTAGTCACATTCTGCAATGTTCTAACGATATGTATAGTAGTTCTTATATTCATTGGAAATCGGGAAGTAAATTACAAGATCCATATTCTTAGGGGTATTCGGAGGAATAGAAAAAGTTTTGATTTTTCGATATGAAATTATCTCCACCACTTTCTGCCATAGCCATTCGTTCAGGGGTTTCTCTGTGCCTCTTGAATAAGTGGGAACAGTGATAGTCGAGCTTGTACCCAAGAAGTAGTACAACTGAACCACACTCAGTTCCTCTGCCCAGCATAGTTTCTTTAAGTCCCTGGTAAGACATCCCAGTTTCCAAGCATTGATGTAATAAATCCCGCCTTCATTGCTCTAGTTGAGCCCCCAGCCTTTATCTATCCGAGTCAAATGAGAAGTGTAAGCCTTCATCAGTAGCTCCATCACATCGAAAAAGATACTTTGGAGAATGACAGACACTCTCATAAATAAGCTTGAAGACTTGGGATTTGTGATATTCAACCACAGGATCTTCCTGAAATATCGACGCATAAGCCTTGGATTAGCTATCCAATTTTTTTCTTGTTTTTAAAATTTTCAGACAGTACAAATTTTTCCAAACTAACCTAGGATTTGAACCCTAAGCTCTGATACCAGCTCTGAGGTCCCCTCTCCCGTCTCACCTTGATGAAATTGGAGGACACCTGATGGTCGCTAGATCCTATGCGGAAGCAAATAAAAATTGGCCAAGAAGAAAACTAGTGGATGGTCTCTCATCACTTAGTGAGTTGAGTCCAAGCCACCAGTGAAAGGAATCTAGCTCCGCCCCATAGGGGAAGCGTAACTATGTACTATCGGTCCTAATCTTATCTTCCAGGAGGAGAAGAAACCTCAGTGCCTTTTTCCCCGTAGCTTTCTGAGGCATGTACACTGAGTTCCTACTGCTCTTGCGTAATAAGATATTTAATTTTATACTCTACTACATAGGGTAGAGAGTTATCGAGTGATCATTGTAAGGTACAAAATAAAATCCATCCTACCTCATAAATTTTCTACTCGATGCCTCGTGAGATGGCCGGATTTTCCTCTCTCATCAGTGCTTTACCGTTGTTCGCCATGTTGCTAGTTCCCGCCTCGCGGTCGTTAGCACCACCAAAACGTGTCCTCTTGGGGGCCAAATCTCACTACTTTGGATTAGAAAAACTCCTAAGAAAGAAGGGCTAAAATATGGTATCAAGTAACTATATCAACAATGATTAGGCATCCACAAGGATTAGGAAAAAGAGTACCTATTCTTACTCATAAAAATATTCTACATCTAGGAGAGTGCAATGAAATGCTTTTAAGCCATAGCTTTCCTCAAGTAGAAGTTGATTTGAATTAGGCTTAATCACACATAAACTTGTGTAAAGCAACATTGACAAGGGAAAAACTAGCTAAGATTAATCGACATGCTATTATGCACAAGTGATTTAGAGTAAAAGAATTCTTTCCCTAATTAGGTATCTAATGTTACATAGAAAGAAGGGTAATTCTTCCCTAATCTAGTCACTTGACCATGAATGAAGAAAACAAGCTTACCATAAACACACATGAATAATCTTTACCATACTATTACCATAACTACATCCACCATATGCAATATAGGAATCACATCCATGCATCACTTTTGACTCATCAATACTATGCACAATGTATGCCTATAACCATGCTTAGACTTGGGTAAAAGAGTGGATCAAAATCTAATTTACCATGCATAAATATGTGCAATTAGATTAGTGCAAATAGAACTCTAATCATACATAATCTTTAATGCACAAAGTGCATAAGCATGCAAAAATTTAATACACAAAGAGAGATTGATTTCACCCTTTAATCATGTATTAACTAGAGCATAAGAGGGGAGATTAATTCCTTCTTAATCTTGTACTAAAATCACATAAGTGGGTAGGAAACAATTATGCATAATTAAGATATTTAGATCTCCTTGAGAGATTAGGGTAGCTTTAGTGATCCTTTATCCGGCAAGGAAGGGAATGATCAATAGGTAAGAGTCTATCGATAATCACCCGCATTAATAGACACTTGGAAGTAGAAATTATGATGTAACCAGCTAGCAGAAATAATAGAATAGGGCAGACTCAACATAGATCCTCCAGAGAGAAGAATCTATGGAGCATTAAGGGTAACATAACTTGAATTAATCACCTTGATTAAACCTCTTTGTGTGTGCTAATTGATGTAGGTAAGCTCCTCCAATGGAAGCTCCAGCAGCAGCACCTTGTTGTAAGACTTGGGGGTTGTGTGTCTACTAGAGAGGGGTGAGCTACACTTATATAGGCATCCCCCTCAAGGAGGGTCATTTTTTCTTGATAAAACCGGAACTAGAGAGCCCATACACACACACACACACACACACACACACACCTCCAAGTGCCATGCCAAGGTGTGGATTTCCCTAGTGAGGTGTCCTCACTTGCTCATCTCACTTACCTATACTCTCTCTCTCTCTCTCTCTCTCTCTCTCTCTCTCTCTCTCTCTCTCTCTCTCTCTCTCTCTCTCTCTCTCTCTCTCTCACACACACACACACACACACACACACACATACACACACACACACCTTCAAAAATTGAATTCCAAGGGAAGGTAGCACTAGTTCTTTGCTAATTTGAGGGGGGTGTGGTGTCCTAAGCCCATGCTCCATTGCCCATACTAGGCCACACCTCACTCTTTGACCCATTCTCTACCTTATCTAGGCCATGGTTAGTTCCCATGCTACACTCTCCATGCCTAACCTAACACTTGTCACAGGACTAACTATGCACATGACCCATGGCCATACATGATGGGGACACATGCCCATGCATACACATCCATGCCCATGCATATCCATGCATGCACATCCACATTCATACCATACATACCTTAGAAAATTCTAACCTTAGGCTTAACTAGACTTATACTAACCCAAATTCAGTTATGAAACTTGCTAACTCGAGACAAACCTGCAAGTAACAGATACGACTACCTGCCATAAATAGCAGCTTCTGGCGTTCGGACTCTATTTTTAAGGAAACTTGGGTCGGTGCACACTTTGACGAGCCGGTCGACCTAGACAATACCGAGGGTCAAAAACTTTCTATTTATGGAAAATTTTCACAAAACATGACTTTGACCAAAATTAAAAGCTCTACAAGAATTTCAATATGGAAATGATATCTGATCACTAAAAACTGCTAAAAATGGCATCTTTTGGCTTAAAATTTTACATAGGTAACCCTCTTCTAGGGCATGTAGAGACCGTACATGCTTGGTGATCTACAAAAAAGAAAAAATTATTTTCCAATAAGTAATGGTTGAACCTTTTGATGGCATAAACCATTCCAAGACCTTCTCTCTCTATGATGGTATAATTGTTTTTTGCTATGTCAATTTCCTACTAGCATATGAGATGGAAAAATCCATGGTTCCCTCTCTTGGTTGTGCCTATAGACTTGTCAATAGAAAAATTTGAAGCATCAACATGCATATCAAAAAATTTAGACCAATATGGAGTTTTGTACATAGGTGTTGAAGACAAAGCTTGTTTGAGCTTTTGAAATGACTCTTTGCACTGTGTACTCTATACAAATTGAGTGATAAGGCCATAAATGGGTTTAACAATTAAAACATAGATGTAGATAAATCTTTAGTAATGTCCCATGAATGCTTGGATCTCCCTAACGTTAGTCGATCTAGGTTTTTCAGCCATCACTACCACTTTCTCCATATCCATAGCAAGCCCATTTTTGGGAACAATATGTCCAGGAATTTCTCCTTGTCTAACCATGAATAACCATTTCTCAAGATTTAAACAAATCCTATATAGATGGCATTTCTCAAAGACACCTTGGGGTGCTCAAAACGGTTTTCTCATTTTGATGAATGAATGCACAAATCATCCATATAAACGTCTAAAAAGTCTCACAAATATTCCTTAAAAGCATGGCTCATTAACCCTTGGAATGTTGCTAGAGCATTTGTCAACCCAAAATACATGACTCTATATGAAAATATCCCCATTCTGTGAGAAAAATCCATTTTCTGTTGGTCTTTAGGATCAATGACTAGTTGATTATAGTTGGAGAATCCATCTAAGAAACTGTAAGATTTCTTTTGATCCACTCTCTCTAGAACATGATTAGTGATCGAAAGAGGGAAATTATCTCTTATGGTCGCAACATTCACCTTATAAAGGTTAACACGCACTCTCAATTTACCATTTTTCTTTATCCCCTCCCTCCAATTTCTACTCCACTCTGCCTCACTTGATGTCTTTGAATCTTTGTGTGTTCTGTTTATGTGAGTTTTATGCATGTGTTTGTTTTGTTTTTGCATCATGCGTGTGGTTTATTTCATTGTGTGTGTGTTTCCTTAGTTTTTACTTGTTGGTGTGCTTGTTGGATTGCTTCATTGTTGCAAGCTCAATAGGAATTCCCTCTCTTCCAGCTACTATATTCAATGTTTTTTTTCATTAACAAGCCAATAGGCTTAGGACATTGGAGAAATAACAACACATACATACATGTGTGTGTATGTGTGTGTGTGTGTGTGTGTGTGTGTGTGTGTGTGTGTGTGTGTGTGTGTGTGTGTGTGTGTGTGTGTGTGTGTGTGTGTGTGTGTGTGTGTGTGTGTGTGTGTGTGTGTGTGTGTGTGTGTGTAGAGAGAGAGAGAGAGACAGAGAGAATGATTAGCTACATTTTTTTAAGGTGCATTCTTGTTTTTTCACATTTTTTCAAATCTTGGATGAGGGAGATTTTGTGTTTTCACTAAGTGATTTGCATTGACTAAGGATGGTGAGGACTCCGTTATGTCTTCTACAGGCAAGTCAGAGCATTCAACAAGTGTTATCAGAGGTATACCCCCATGAGCATCGAGGAAGTTTTGTTTCACATTGCAATAAATTGACGACAAACACGGCCTCAACCCTCGTAAACTACATGGGAAGCATGATGTCAGTCTGAAGTGATGTATTCATATGTTTGAAGCCAACTCTAGGGAGCAACAAGAAGGTGAAATCTTATCACGTCAAACCATATATTGTTGAGTTGCTTTTCAATAGACATTGGGACATTTATCAAGAGGGTAGTGTCTTCTATGAGGTCACTCAGTCTTTTGCAAAAGGTTTTGCATTAGAACATTCTTTTTCCACAAAAGTGCAATAAGTAAAGAAGACTACACGATTGCATGGGCCCTTTTTGTAGAGCGTGCAATAAAGAGCAATGAAGGGAACCATAATTCGGACAACAAGTACAAGAAGTGAGACAAGATGATGATAATCGGAGGTGCATCAATGTGATCAAAAACTGAAGTCCTAGGTAGACATCAGGATGTTCTCAAACTACTATCTGACCCATTACATTTGATAGAGGTGGTAACCTCAAGCCAAAGAAGGGTGATCTTAGCCAAAAAGGCAATTGAGGCTGCAGTGCTGGCTATTGAAGATACTACTCAATCTCTGCACATGGTTGAAGGTAGTCGTAGAAACCCACTAATCGGTCACCTTAGGAACAAGATGGTGACATTGAAAATGGAGTCTGATCGTCATTGCATGCTAGATTGGATCCAAGAGTTCCAATAGCAAGATGATATTAAGGAACTCAACAGCTTGCAGAGGATTTCATGAGGAAAAATATATGTGCTAGTGGTGAATTGTCATTTGCAAATATCATTTAGTTGATAGCTTGTTTGGTCATTGCAAGCCAGCTATACATTAATCTTGAGGTTCAAGTCTAACTATCTAGGTGACCTTGCTTATAAGATCCGTGCAGCATTGCTCTATAGAGATCTCAATTTCTAGTGACTAATGATCATAGCAATGTTGCTATATAGTGACCTTCATTGCTATGTATTGAATTTGGATCATACCAATGTTTCTATATAATGATCTTTGATCTAGTCTAACTATCTAGGTACACACATGATAACCTAGAACTTGTATTAGATAGCTGAAGTTGTTGCTATACTTCCATCATACTTGCATTAAGTTATTTGTTGTTGGTGCATGTCCACTGGTATATGTAGATCTAGATGTGCATGTGTTGCACAAGCTATGCAGCTTCTTCACCAGGTATATAGCAACTATACCGAGAATGCAAGGTTTTATTCAACTATATTCAGGAACAATATAGCTTTTGCAAGTTACATAGTTGTTGTTCCAGCTATTCAACATGCTAGGTATAAAAGTATAGTTGTTTTGCTAGCTATATAGTTGTTGTTTAGCTAGCTATATAATTAGCTAGGTGAATATAACTAGTTGCTTTGGTGCATTATTTACTAGCCATGCATTTGACCACATTATTGTATGAATGTCAGTCAATAATGTTATTTGTTGTCAATTATTAAGGTCATTTGTTGGTTAAAGAAGAGTAAATAATCAAGTTTCAAAGCTAGCCTTAGGGCCAAATAGTGTATTTAAGACTAAATGGTCATCATGTATGCTTCATGGAATCTTTTCTAGTTCTTTTTTTGTTATAGTGTGTAATGTTATAGTAATATGAATTGTTAATGTGCAGAATTCCTTAGCTTTGTGTCAGATTAGACCCCATTCTCTCCCTAATGTCATTGATACATGGCATCACGAGTATCTTCCTTATCCGCTAGTAAAGTATAAAGTTCTCAAGGTTAAAGAAAGATCCCTTAAGGTCCAACCAATTGATAATGCAGATCCACATCCGGCTTAAAAGAAAGTATTGGGTAAAGAGGCATCCCAGGTATATAATACTATACACATAGGCCAGCCTTTAGAGATCATTAGGAAGAGGGTAAGGTCTAGGAGTGCCTCTTTATTTTCCATGAGATTATAAAGGTGATTAATACATTTCGACAAATAGGTGCACACCATGTGTGCAAGCATGGTGGGTGTGTAAGAGAGGTGTAAGAGTGGTCAAAAGATGCACTTTTCCCCCCAAGAAAAGGGGTGGACAACTTTGTGATTTTTGGCCTTCCATAACTCCTACATGCAATCTTGGATTCGACGAGGATTCTAGATTTGTACTCTATATGCCGAGATCTTTCCGTAGATATGTTACATGTTATGGTTTTTCTCGCTAGATTTTAAATTTCATTTTGGGGAAAATTTTGAATTCAAATGAACTAGCCGTTTTTCTTGTTTAATTCAAAAGTTGTCCTTTGATTGCTGTCTTAATACTAGAGGTTTGACTCCCTTAAGCTTCCAAATAAAGGGGCCCTCCTAGACCCATTCTCTTCCTAATGCAAGACAGATCCCACCATCTGCCTAGTTCCATGAGTGAGGAGTTGGGACAGTCATTAGATCATTTTGAATAAATATCCTACTTGGTTGAGTTATCCCAGGCTCTCTCCACCAAAAGGAAAGGTCATAGAAGACATTTATAGATGCAATAGGAATTTCAAGAGAATCCTAAACTTGGAATGCATTATGTTAAGATAATTCTTACATGCATGCAAACATTTCATAAAGCAGAGCCAGCAAATGCACCATGGATATCTTTCTTACAAGGAAACCAAGGGCTTTGCTATGACATTTGTGATCAGTCACCACATGAATTTCTCTACGGGATGTATACAAGGGTGATGTTCTTACCATCCTAAAGAAGCTTTGTACATTGGATTGGTCGATGCACTTTCATGACGGCCAAGGGTAAACGTGGTGTCAATAGCAACTTGCAATGATCTATCTTTTGGCCTGCCAAATGCTCCAGCCGCATTCAAACTCATGATGGACAAAAATCTTTAGGCCACTCAAATTCTCTTGAGGAGTACAAGCGACACCTCCAGGTAATCTTTCAAGCTGTGAGAGAGAATAAGCTTTTCATTAATCAAAAGAAAAGGGAATATTTCCTACAAGAGATTGTCACATTATCTCTAAATATGGCACCCGTATGGATCCAACAAAGTTAGAGATGATAAAAGGATGGCCAAATCCAAGGAATCTACAGGAGCTATGAAGCTCTATAGGTATGTGTGCATATATAGATGCTTCATAGAAAAATTCTCGCTAATAGCAAGCCCATTACATGAGTAACAAAAAAAGAACATTATGTATTCATGGAATACAAAAGTGCAAGAAGCTTTGAGAAGCTTAAGGAGAAGCTTATCTCTCAACGTGTACTCACACTACCAAATCTCTCAAAGCCATTTGAAGTCCAATGTGATGCTTGTGGTGATTGCCTTGGAGCTATTTTGCTTCAAGAAGGGCATGCCATAGCATATGAGAGTCAAAGACTCAACTCTGATAAGCAAGTATTGGGAAAATACAAAAAGGAGATACTAGTTGTTCTATATATCCTAGACACGTGGAAATGCTATCTCTAGGGGACTCCATTCATCCTACGGATGGATCACAAAGCCTCCAGAACTTCATGATGCAAAACAAGCTCTCCGACAAACAAATGAGGTGGGAAATTTTCTTTCGCAATTTAAATTTCATATTGCTCACATTGCTGGCAAGCACAATCAAGTGGTCGATGCACTTTCACGATGGCCAAGGGTAAATGTGGTGTCTATAGAAACTTGCAATGATCTATCTTTTGGCCTGACAAATGCTCCAGCCGCATTCAAACTCATGATGGACAAAAATCTTCAGGACACTCAAATTATCTTGAGGAGTACAAGCAATACCTCTAGGTTATCTTTCAAGTTGTGAGAGAGTTAAGCTTTTCATTAATCAAAAGAAAAGTGAGTCTTTCCTATAAGAGATTCAATATTTAGGTCACATGATCTTTAGAGATGGCACCCGTATGGATCCAACAAAGTTAGAGATAATAAAAGGATGGCCTAATTCAAGGAATCTACAAGAACTATGAAGCTTTACAGGTATGTGTGCATACTATAGATGCTTCATAGAAAAATTCTCGCTAATAGCAAGCCCATTACATGACTTAACAAAAAAAGAACATTAAGTATTCGTGGAATGGAAAAGTGCAAGAAGCTTTTGAGAAGCTTAAGGAGAAGCTTATCTCTCAACGTGTACTCACACTACCAAATCTCTCAAAGCCATTTGAGGTCCAATGTGATGCTTGTGGTGATTGCCTTGGAGCTATTTTGCTTCAAGAAGGGCATGCCATAGCATATGAGAGTCAAAGACTCAACTCCAATAAGCGAGTATTGGGAAAATACGAAAAAGAGCTACTAGCTATTCTATATACTCTAGACAGGTGGAAACGCTATCTCTTGGGGACTCCATTCATCCTACGAATGGATCACAAAGCCTCAAGAACTTCATGACGCAAACCAAGCTCTCCAAAAAACGAATGAGGTGGGAAAATTTTCTTTCACAATTTAAATTTCATATTGCTCACATTGCTCGCAACAAGCACAATCAAGTGGTTGATGCACTTTCACGACGGCCAAGGGTAAATGTGGTGTCTATAGCAACTTGCAATGATCTATCTTTTATGATAGATGAGTATGCTACTGATCGAAACTTTAAGTACATAATTACATCCTTTGCATTAGGGAGGAAAAAGAACCATTCACCTAGAAGGATGGATGTCTTCCAAACGTCAATAGGCTATGTGTTCCTCACCCATATAATAAGAAATTCATGTATAAATCCCATGCTTCTCATTATGCCGGGCAAAGAAGGGTTCCATAATCTACTCTTTGAGGAGTAGAAATGTATTTATGTTGGCCTACCATGAAGAGTATGTTTCAAAATGTGCGGTATGCCAAAAGTCAAAATTTGACTGAGGGAAGCAACTTGGATTGTTTCAGTCGATAGTCTTAACAAGAAAACACACTCTATGCATGTCAAAAAGACTATTAAGGCACATCAAAAGGCAACCCTCTTTAGATCTCAAACTTTCAAGTATCATAGCTTGCCAAAATCCATAGTGTCGAACAAAGATCCTAGAATGACTAGTAATTTCTAGAAGGGTCTCTTTGAGAATCTAAGAATTAGATTAAATTTCTCTTCTGGACTATCATCCACAAACGGATGACCAACGTGAAATAACTAATCTAATGATTCTTGATCTACTAAAAGCCTATGTCATGGAAGTAGATCAATGTTCTCAATGAGAGAAGTACCTACCTCTTATAGAGTATGCGTACAATGACATTGTACATACTTCTATGGGGAAAGCATCTTTCGAGGATAAAGAGGAAAGATCCAAAATTCCCTTACTACGTAAAGTACATGGGAAGATCTTTGCTGTTGCTGATGAATATAGCCAAGACTCACAGGAATCTTTCCAAAGATTAAAGAGGTTATATCCATCTTAAAGCAAAGGCAAAAAGGTCGTTGCTAATAAGAACAGAAGAGCCTTAGCCTTGAAGGAAAATGATTGGGTCTTGCTAAAGTTTCTCAAGGCTCATCTAAAACATAAGTTACAAGTAGGAATTCTACGGGCCACCAAGAGTATTATGCTAAACTAGCAAAAAGATACTATGGTCCTTTTTAAATTCTTAAGCCAATCAATGAGATGGATTATTACTTAAAGGTTCCCAATCATTGGCTCATGTACAGTGTTTTCCATGAGAGCTTACTTAAGCCTTACAAAGGAGCACCACCAAAAGAAGCAATAGTTGCAAACCCTCCAAAAATCAAAGATCAAGAAGAAGTACTTCAATCCGAGTCCATCCTATGACATGAAGACAAGGTATTAAGAAACAGTAAGATTATCCGACGATACCTTATAAAGTTTAAGGATTATCCTTTTAAAGATGCTAGATGGATGCAAGGAACCTAGCTTAAGGATAATATGAACCTTGTCAATGCTTACACTGCTACACTAGAGTAAGCAAGTGAAAATGCATTTTAAATTAACAATGTTTTTGTCTTATAAGACTCATTCTCTTTCTTTTCTTGTGCACAAAATTTAAGAGGTATGCATGCTTAGGATCATGTTTGTGGTGACGACATCTCCCAAACACCAAGTAGAACTTGTCACTCTACTTTGGAAGTATGATATGGACTAAAGAGCAGACATGCTTGCGACAACTAAGTCTCCCGAGCACCAAATAGATAAGTCATCCATTCTGGAATGATGTCATAGGGTAAAAAGGGATCCTCTACCCGCTAAGAAACATGGACTAATGACTAGGATTTATCTTCTCTACCTCATAGTCAAGGACGACTATGATTTCAAGAGAGAGGTAATGTCATAAAATCTAATATCTAGCTAACCCAAATGATTTTCTCATATTAGACTGATCATTTAATATGGGAGAATAAACAAAAACAAGAGTTATAATAAAGACATGTGCTTCTAGACCTATCTTACCAGGGGACCAAAAGGAGAGATGGTTGCATCTCAATAGGGGTCCAAAAGGAGACGATCTACCAAAGAGCAATGTGTAATAAGTGCTTCTAGACCTATCTCAGCAGGGGACCAAAAGGAGAGATGGTTGCATCTCAATAGGGGTCCAAAAGGAGACGGTCTACCAAAGACGAATGTGCAATAAGTGCTTCTAGACTTATCTCAATAGGGGACCAAGAGGAGAGATAGTTACATCTCAATATGGGTCCAAAAGGAGGTAGTCTATCAAAGAGCAACGTGCATCTAATGGAGCTTAAAAGACCTTAGGGTTAGCTTCATTAAAGACCTACAAAGTTTAGTGTTAAAAAGCAAGCTATGTGGTAACCCGGCCCGAGCTTGAGGTGCTTGTCATGCTTGGTGTTGAGGTGCTTGCTGACTAAGGTGCTTGAGGTGCTTGTCGTGCTTGCTAACTAAGGTGCTTGAGGTGCTTATCATGCTTGATGAGGAAGGTTCTTGAGAAGCTACCCATGCATGGGGGGTAAGGTGCTTGAGTCAAAAAGAGACCCTACAAAGGAGGGGGAAAGCCCAAAAGTTAGGGGAATATTTGACTTAACCTCCCACTCACCCAAAGGGCACCCCCTTTCTCAAGGGACACATGACACATGTCAAGGTCTCCCTATGCTTAGCCACATGGTGTGCTTGAAGTCTACTGGCTGGGCTAAAGAGGGGTCCAATGAGCTTCTAGTTCAATTCAACAAATATCTACATATTTTCAAGTTCTCTCTCTCAAAGGGGTGAGGAGGACACTTGTCCAAAGGCACCCATGTTGCTTGAAAATGCATTATACATGTGATTGGCTAGGCTTAGAGGGGTCCAATGAGCTTTAAGCTTGAGCTACAAGCGGGGGTCGACCAAAGCAAGCAAGGGGTGTGCTTGGGGGTATACACCCTCTCACACATTCATTTTTCACACATTCTCACTTGGTGAAAGTGCAAGAACTCCATCTCCTTCTCCAAGCTTGTTGAGAAGTTGAGAGCCTACACCAACACTCTTGGCTATGGAATGCAAATCCAACCAAGAGCCATGCTTCAATTCTTAAGCTTTCCATCATCTCCATCTTCATTACTATGCTATTATGTATGCTAGCAAGAAGAGTGATGATAAGTGAGGAACTATTTCTTTCTCCTATGAATGTTTCTTCTTCCTCTTTCCTACCCTCATTCACCGCTAGCTCTCTCCACCTTAGAAGGTATTTGTGGCCTTTGGGACTGAGGCCAGGGATGGTTAATGCTTTTGCAAAGTCTATGTTATGCTTGTGATGCATGAATTTTTCCATCTTCACAATATCACCAAGGTCACAAGGAACACAAATATTTTATTATACCAAGTCTCTCTTTATGGGAGAATCTATAATACGAAAGCCTATTGGAGGGGGGACTGACTCCACATAAATCAGGTCCTCAACTATTGTCAAGTTCTCTAATTTTCTCTCTCTCCTGCAAAAATATTGTTCATGCCAAGTTAATAAGTATAATGGTTATGTTGCTACCGCTAATTAAGTTCACCCTCTACGTTCTCAAAGTAGTCTCATAAAAATTCTCACTCTAATTCTCTTAATTGCGCTATTCTCAAAGTTCATGGGCCATTTCCATTACATAAATGTTGAACAAGGGGGTTGAGAAATGATGATGCAGCCAAATCTTGTTGATGCTAGGAAGTGTGCGGTGCAGTGTTTTTTATGCTAACAAGTGCATGGTAGAGTAGCAAGGAAATTGTGGAGGACCTAGGGTAGGCAAGTGATAGTTGGAATGTATGGTTGATGCGGTTTTTGGGCCAAAAAGGCTCCAAAAAGGGCCAATTGGGATGGAATGTCCATGTGTCTAAAGTGTGTGAATGGTGCCCTAAAATGTGGTATTTGAGGTGCTCTATGCACTAGTCCGGACGGCTCCTCAAACGGAGTCCGAGTGTGAAAGGTATGACTGTGTAGAGATGGAATGCTTAGCAGATTTTTGACGAACATGGCAAGTGGGGGCATGTGGTTAGAGCTAATGTGAGTAGATAGATGCAAACTGCTTGAGTTGTGGAGCATGAGGGTCTTTTTGGATCCTCAATCGGACCTTGATCGAGCAAGTTATGGTCAGCTTAAAGTTTGACAGGGGCCAATTATGGGTAGCACGGTTGCCTCGTTAGATGTGCCATCTCGCGGTTTTTGGTCCTTGTGACAAGGTTCCACAAGGTAGAGCATAGTGTGTGGAGTTGACGAGAAGAGACCATTTGTCAGTTGGATCCCCAGACAACAAGATATGTCAAGTTGAAGTCAGTGGCAGTTGCCAACGATGCGGTGTCAGATGCCTTTTCCCAGTTTTTGCAGCTTTGGTTTGGGGCCCCGGGAATCTTGGAAAGCAAAAAGGACTAGGTAGCTTGAAGATGGGAAAGTGAAGTTTTAGTGGGAGTTGGTGGCTTGGCAACTGCAACAAATGGCAGGCAGAGGAAGTTGGAGGGGAAAAAAATAGTTCTTGATGTTTTTCTAATGGAAATTGGTGAAGTTTGGAGGCCCTTGGAGGGGGGCTACCCACAATGCACCACGTGGTAGTAAGCTTACCCCACATGCACCGGCTTGGGGCACAGGTTCATGGTATATAGGCTTAGGCATGGTGCTCTTTGGAGGCATCAAAGAAGAGAAAGTTCCTTGGGAGCTCTTGAGCTGGTGGTGGCTATGGTATCCATGCATGTGCTACGTGCGCACACAAGCCCAATGGCAGTGGCAAACTCTAGTGGAGCCAAGAAACAATTGAGCACGAGGTAGATGATGACATGGCATCTTGGGGGGGGCCATTCCCATGTGCCCTAAGGGGTATAGTTTTTTGAACGTAGAGTGTGCAAGGGAGCAATTACGACGGTGCCATCTTGACCCCTTGAGTAAAGGGTGCTCATATGAGAGAGAGAGAGAGAGAGAGAGAGAGAGAGAGAGAGAGAGAGAGAGAGAGAGAGAGAGAGAGAGAGAGAGAGAGAGAGGTGTTTGAGTGTGTGGCAATGCAAGAAATGGTGGCCTTTGTGGGCATGTGGTGAGTTGTGGTCCGCACAAGCATGTGTGCATTGAGTTGAGCGTGAGTGTGCATTTGCTATGGGACTGTGCGTCATTTTGAAGGTGTTTTTTGAGAGGATAGAGGTGCTTTGAATACCCTGGGCTATGGAGAGGCATTTTTGTGTGTGATGGGCATGCTTCCCATTCCCCCTCTCCAACGTCCATTGCGGTGACCCGCTAACAAAATCTTAAGTGGGTGTATGCATGATCTAGTGATAGCTATAGACTTTGGGGGTGGTATCAAGGAATTGGCTCTATTGGGAAAAAAAATAGGACTAGGTAAATAATATAGAAATTTTTAAAGTATTTTTAGTCAAGGGTGAGTTAATTTTACGGGGAAAACTTAAAACACATTTTAGATAATAGCAATCCCCCCTCCCAATCTTGCACCACCATCAATCATCATGAAGCTCTCCTCTTGGTTGTAGTAGAAGGACCAATCTATAGCCAACATGGCAAGGGTAGCAGCACCTTGGAGTGGGGTAAAAGTAGTCAAGGAAGGAAAGGCAATTGTGAGGGAGATCGGTAGCCTCCATAGCAAGGCATAGTCAGAAGCTTGTGGCTCCCTCGGGGGTACACCTTTAAGAAACTATTCATATAATGTGCTTACAAAGGGTATTAAAAAAACCATTTTACTTACATGATTAAGGTAATAAAATTACCCCCCTTTTTCTACAAAAACTTATGGGTTTTTCTCTAAAATCGTTAAAAACCCCCTTCTATTAATATAATCCTGTTATAATTTTAAAATTGAATTCACGTGGTAACTTACATGTCAAAGAGGTGAACCCCCTGAGGTGGCTCCATCTTCTTCTCCCTCTCTTGCTCCTTCAAATTGTTTGGTTCTGCTCCCTCAAGAGTTCTCTCAAGAGCCATCTTGAGGCAGGAAATCTCACAAAAAGGCAATTTCCTCTTCTCCTTCCTTAGGTGTAGAAAGTGCAAAGGGTCCATGACAGGGTAATTTTTTTCTCTTATCCAAATCCACTCCTTTTGGCACACCAAAAAAGAAGCACAAAATGAAATTGGTATTGGATGTCACTCCAAGCATAGTGGTGAGATTCTTTCTAAAGAATTCTTATGAATGCAACTATTTTTTCATGTGCTAGGCATGTGGTGAACTTTTCTGGAAAAAAATTGTGCACTCTAGAGATTTTTCCATGTCTCTAGTTTGTTTTCCTTTTTACATTTTTGGGGGTATTCTCATGCTTTTAGGGTTTCAAGGGGTAGTGTAGGTGTAGCTGGGGTAGTCATCAAGAAGTGCAAGCCTCTACATGCCTTGAATCTTTGCATGTTCATGCATTTTAGAAGCATAACTCTAGGTCTCATGTGCTAGAGGCCTATGGATTCAAGATGGATGTCCAAAGTATACACATCATGCATGGACCATTCTTTTCAAAATTTTATGCATGTGATGATTTTTTGTGCATGTGATGACCTAAGCATGCTTAACGCATGTTGTAGGGGAAGTTGCATTGGTATCTTTTGTATGTGTCATTTGAAAGGAAGTTAGATTATTTTCCATGAAAATTGTGTAGGCACGTGAAGTGCATGGCCTTTTTTATTCACGTGTGGATGCATGGACATTGGAAAAGCCAAACTTCAACAATAATGATGGGCTAAATTGTTTTGAGTTTCAAAGAAGGATCAATAAAGTCAAATGTAGGGATGTGGAGAAAAAAATTTGGCCTAGATTCTACATGTTATTTACATCTCTTTACCACACCAAGAACCTTTCAAAAACAATGGAATGGAGGGAGCCAAAGAATTTTCCATCATGGAATTTTAAAGGGTCGAGTAAATTGGGCTTTATTTGCTAAGGAAGTGATTTCTGGTATGGATGCATTGAAGCTACATGGGCTTTATTTGCTAAGGACGTGCTCTCTAGTATGGATGCATTGAAGCTACATGCAAAGAAGAATAGATGTTTTCCATGGGTCTTCTTCAACACATAGTTTTAGGTTGCAATATGATCCACCAATAGGAGGTAGGACAAGAGCAAGGGCCAAAAACTCCCTTGTTGGGATTGCAAGATGTGAAGAAGAATATGTATTTTAGTCTATAGCCCATTATATAACTGGATAGAATTCATGAGCAAGGGCCAAAATCTCCCTTGTTGGGATTGCAAGATGTGAAGAAGAATATGTATTTTAGTCTATAGCCCATTATATAGCTGGATAGAATTCATGAGGCAATTGAAGCTAGACATGCTATTGTGCTATGGGAATATTGTGAAGCTAGAAAAAAGGTAGATTTGCACAAGGTAGTAATGCATCAAGAGGAAGGTGCATAGCTCTTGGTGGATAGTCTAAGTCAACAATTGCAAGATGTAGAAACTCAGTTACAAGAGGCTTGAAAGACCCAGAAGCACAATATGCAAGGAAATTGTTGGATAGTCTAAGTCAACAATTGCAAGATGTAGAGACTCAATTACGAGAGGCCTGAAAGACCCAGAAGCACAATATGCAAGGAAATTGTACTAGGTATTTAGGAAGAAAGCTGAAGTTGGTTCTCACCATCTAGACATCGATAGGGGTGGTTGTGAATAGTGTACCCAATGGTGTTAGGTATGCGACTCTAGAGAAAATTGAATGGCATAGTAAATTAAAGGGAAGAGTATGTGCTCATACAAAATTGGACTTTGTCAAAGGCATGCCTTCCAAAATAATTAAAGTTTTGTTATGTGTCTCTACACCTGATTTACCACTTGTTGATATGGGATCCTCAGATTTGTGTAACATTTATAGTGCTTGTAAGCTGATTATGTACAATTCAGATGGTTTTGGAATGTTCGTGCTACCTTGTAATCATGTGTACCATGTTTAATGTTTTTCTCCCTGGCTTCAAGCAAGGAGACTTCCATGGCTATGGGATGCATGTAAACCATCTCACATGTGACATACTTTTTGGTGATGCTTGGCCATATTGTCCCCCACGTTATGGAGTGGAGTCACAAACTACATAAGTAAGTGTGCTCTTGCACCAAGTGATCCAAGAGAGCCCCACTTTTTCCTTAGCCTATTGACCCCTAATCATTCTCTCTTTCTATCAAGTGTTAGTAGCAATAAGCTACACAACCACATTGCAATTCTCATATAGTTTGGGTACATTCATTGTGAGCCACTACCCTCATTTATGAGAAGGACACATGATTAGTAGCAATTAACATGTGTTTAGTTCATTACATCTATATCTTAGTGTCTTTTTTCTGCTCATAATCACGGTCTTCAATTATTTTCTTTAATGCTCATAGTACATCACATCACTTGTGTTTGGAAGAAGCATTGATCAAGATCCATATGCTTATCAGAGTTGAGTCTTTGATTCTCATATGCTATGACATGCCCTTCTTGAAGCAAAATAGCTCCAAGGCAATCACCACAAGCATCACATTGGACCTCAAATGGCTTTGAGAGATTTGGTAGTGTGAGCACACGTTGAGAGATAAGCTTCTCAAAAGCTTCTTGCACTTTTTCATTCCAAGAATACTTAATGTTCCTTTTTTGTTAAGTCATGTAATGGGCTTGCTATTAGTGAGAATTTTTCTATGAAGCATCTATAGTATGCCCACATACCTATAAAGCTTCATAGCTCCTGTAGATTCCTTGGAGTAGGCCATCTTTTTGTTATCTCTAACTTTGTTGGATCCATACGGGTGCCATCTTTAGAGATAATGTGACCTAAATATTGAATCTCTTGTAGGAAAGATTCACTTTTCTTTTGATTAATGAAAAGCTTATTCTCTCTCGCAACTTGAAAGATTACCTGGAGGTTTCGTTTGTACTCCTCAAGAGAATTTGAGTGGCCTTAAGATTTTTGTCCATCATGAGTTTGAATGCGGTTGGAGCATTTGTCATGCCAAAACTTGTAACGTATCAAATAAATCTTCTACCCGCGGCACAGAAAATCTTTTTGTTTATAGTGATCCTATTTAGTGCGCTATAGTCGACACACATGTGATATGTGCCCTCTTTCTTTTGCACTAAAAGTATCGGTTAACAAAATGGATAGGAGCGAGGCCTCACCATCCCTTTTTCCACCAATTCTTGTACTTGCCTCATGATCTCCTCTTGTTGAGCTTGTGAAACTCAATAAGGAGGTTTATTAGGTGGTGAGCTTCCTAGTAGGATTTCTATTGTGTGGTCATCATCCCTCGTTTTGGAGGTAGCTCACTAGGAATTTCATCAATGAAAACATCTTGGAATCCATTTAGGAAACTAGACGACTATAATCCTCTTGATTCCCTTTATTACTACTTGTGAAACCATTGGAATCATTTACACAGATTCTCCAAAAAAAAAATCAAATACGCACAAGTAGAGCTTTACGCAGAAGTAGAGCTTTTCATGAACTTATCAAAAGCAAGCGTATTTACCAAGGATATGGTGTTCCCCGAATCATTAGCATCTATCTACATGCTCTTTTCCCTGTAGGTGAAGTAGATTCTTCTTTCAAGGAACTACATGTTGGAAGCCATGCAGTTAAACCATGGGGCCCCAACAATAACATCCTCATGTTTGAGAGGGGAGATGAAGAAATCCTCTTTGTCCACATAGCTTTGGACATGAAGCCTCAATTTTCCAATCAAGGGAGTAACTGAGAAGTCTTGTCCCTTGATAGCGCCATCAGCTTTCAATGCATCTCCCATCTCGTGGGCTTGTATGCCTAGCTTGGTGGTCAACTCCGTGGATATGAAGTTGTGAGTTGAACCAGGGTCAAGAACCAGGGTCAAACAAAATAAAGGCATCATGCTCTTGCATCTTTCCCCAAGCATAGGAAAGGAGAAATACTTGGCAATGAGCATCCTCTTTTGGAGCTTTAACCATAGAGACTTTAGGCGGCTCATTGCAAACATTTCTTTGGGGAATCATGATAGGCATGTCCTTGCTCTCCGCACTTGAAGCACCAGTTATCTTTGCCATAATGCTCTAGCTCCTCGAGAGAAATTCGATTATTGCCTTTGTAGACTCCTTTATTCTTAGCTTTATTGTTGTTGATAGAGTTTCCTTGGGAAGAATTTTGAGCATTGTTCTTCCCCTTTGCTTCATTTTGATCTTTGTTTTCCATGGGCTTGGCATTCCTTTTAGCCTCTTGTTGGAAATTGATGCGTGAAGCAACCATAGAGTGGTGGATTACTTCCGTGATAGAACCAGGCCATTGGGAGTTGACATGCTTGGCCATTTCTTCAGGTAATCCCACACATAATTGTTGCTTTTGTTTGGTAAAGTCTATTTTTTGAAAGACAATAGCCTTGAGATGTAAATCCTTAAACTTTTCCACATACTTGTGGATAGACTCATAGGGGAGAAGCTTCAAACTCCACCATTTGGTAAGCACTTTGTCCTTTGCATCGCTTGAAACAAGGAATTGCTTCATGAGGAAACTCGTAGATTTTTCCATGTCTTTGGGGCTTTGCCATTTCCACAAAGGCTAGCCCACCATTGACGAGAAGAATTCTGGAAGTGCATAGCTACACGATGTAGCTTGGAGGACTCCGTGAAGCCCTCCTCCAAAGGCCACATCAAATTGTTGCATAAAGGCCAATACTTTGTCGGTAGCACCAAAGGTGCCATCATAGGTGAGAAAAGAAATAGTCTTTCCTCCCTCTTTGAGCTTCTTGAGCTTTTGGGACCTTTGTCATGCAGGGTAAGATTTGCGATGTCCTCTCCTCTTGTATTCTCTAGGCAAATAGCTATTGCTTTTATCAGAAGAGGAGAAGGTGACCTCTTTCTTACCCTTTTCTTCCTTTGTTTACTCTCTTCCCTTTTGCAGTGACGAGGAGGACTGTGGGTTGACTGTTTCCTCTTCGGAGGAGTTGGAAATCGTCTAGACCGCCATCTTCGTGGAGCCACATCTTTATAGGAACTTAGGAATTTTTTACTTTCTTGTTCTTCATATTCCTCCTCTCGTATGGGAGAGAGTCTTCTTTTGGGAGTCTCATCAAGAGGCCTCCTTAGCTCTCTCTCTCCTCTTGGAGAGGAAGAAAAATCCTATAAGCATGAAGTTGTTAAGTAACTTTGGCTTGCAAAGCGAGGTTGCCCATAGCTTGTTGCAACCTAGTAACAACATAATTAACAAACATGGGGGCATCATCACTAGCACCTCATGAGCAAAATCAAAGTTATCAATGTTCATTCTACTCTCTTGGTTATTGTCAACCATGCTAATTAAACTTATGTATAAAATTAATTTGTGTTTTGGTACCCTCAAAAACCTTAATCTCTACTCTTCTTTAACTTTGAAAATTAGTTCTCAAGCAGCTATACCCATGGTTTAGACATTGTTGATTGCAAAGACTAGTGGAGAGGATCTAACATTGCTCGATTGATTATAGTTTCTGTTGAGCTTACTAGTAGCTCAATAATGGTTAAGCCAAAGGCAAGCCTCCAGAGACTCCATTATTAAGACTATAGTTCCCAACGGTGTACCTTGAACTAATTCCTCTCAACCAAGATAATAGATCCTTCACCCACTTACCCTATTGCAATAAACAGGCCCAAACTTTCATGGATAACTTAAGGACCTATATTCTTAATTAAGAAAAGAGAAACCAATAGCTGTGATACCAATGTAATAGAAATGGCCCATGAACTTTGAGAATAGTGGAAATAAGAGAATTAGAGTGAGCATTTTTATGAGCCTACTTTGAGACATAGAGGGTGAACTTAACTAGTCATAGCAACATAACCATTATACTTAATTAACTTGGTACGAACAATACTTTGAAAGAGAGAGAGAGAGAGAGAGAGAGAGAGAGAGAGAGAGAATTAGAGAACTTGACAATAGTTGAGGACCAGATTTATGTGGAGCCGGTCCCCCCTCCAATAGGCTTTTGCATTATAGATTCTCCCATAAAGAGAGACTTGGTATAATACAATCTTTGTGCTCCTTGTGACCTTGGTCATTCTATGAAGATGGAAAGCTTCATGCATCACGAGCATAACATACACTTTGTAGAAAGTATTAACCATCACTGGCCTCGGTCCCAAGGCCTCAAACTCCTTTCAAGGTGGAGAGAGCTAGCGGGGAATGAGGGTAGGGAAGAGGAAGAAGAAACATTCATAGGAGAAAGAAATAGTTCCTCACTTATCATCACTCTTCTTGCTAGCATGCATAATAGCATAGTAATGAAGATGGAGAAGATGGCAAGCTTAAGCATTGAATCATGGCTCTTGGTTGGATCCATAGCCAAGAGCGTTGGTGTATGCTCTCAACTTTACAACAAGCTTGAAGAAGGAGATGGAGTTCTTGCACTTTCACCAAGTGAGAATGTGTGAAAAATGAGTGTGTGAGAGGGTATATACCCCCAAGCACACCCCTTGCTTGCCTTGGTTAAACGCTCCTTTTAGCTCAAGCTTGAAGCTCATTGGACCCCTCTAAGCCTAGCCAATCACATGCATAATGCATTTCAAGCAACATGGGTAGCCCTTGGACAAGTGTCATGCTTACCCCTTAGAGAGAGAAAAATATCTAGATATTTTTTGAATTGGACTAGAAGCTCATTGGACCCCTCTTTAGCCCAGCCAATAGAATTCAAGCACACCATGTGGCTAAGCATAGGGAGAGCTTGACATGTGTCTATGCGTCCCTTGAGAAAGGGGGTGCCCTTTGGGTGAGTGGGAGGTTAAGTCAAAGATTCCCCTAACTTTGGGGCTTTCCCCCTCCTTTGTAGGGTCTCTTTTTTACTCAAGCACCTTACCCCCCATGCATGGGAAGCTTGTCAAGCACCTTCCTCATCAAGCATGAGAAGCACCTCAAGCACCTTTATCATAAGCATGGCAAGCACCTCAAGCTTGGGCCGGGTTCCACCTCAAGCACAACCCTAGCTTGCCTAAGGTCTAATGACTTTTAAAACTAACGTGTGGAGCTCTTTAATGAAGCTAACCATAAGGTCTTTTAAGCTCTAGCAGATCCACATTGCTCTTTTATAGACTACCTCCTTTTGGACCCATATTGAGATGTAACCATCTCTCCTCTTGGTCCCCTGTTGAGATAAGTCTAGAAGCACTTATTGCAAATTTCTCTTTGGTAGACCATCTCCTTTTGGACCCTATTGAGATGCAACCATCTCTCCATTTGGTCCCCTACTGAGATAGGTCTAGAAGCACTTATTACACATTGCTCTTTGGTAGACCGTCTCCTCTTGGAACCCTCTTGAGATTCAGCCATCTCTCCTTTTGGTCCCCTGCTGAGATAGGTCTAGAAGCACATGTCTCTATTCCAACTCTTGTTTCCATTTATTCTCCCACATTAAATGATCAGTCTAATATGAGAAAATCATTTGGGTTAGCTAGATATTAGATTTTATGACATTTATGCTCAACCACAAGAATGCTTATTGCACCTAAAAAAACTGCAACACCAAACAAACACATTGTGCACACCAAACCTACTACGATATGTACAAAGCTTTTCCCATTTACCCGTTGCTTTTGCTCAAGCAGGTTGCCCAACCCCCTGTTTTACAACATGGCTTCCACCTGGATCAAAGACCTGGCAATCGAGCATGCCCATCCACCAACAGCACCCTCCTATAGTGTTTTACACCAGCACATAACCATTCACATGCACAAATTGTGCCACAACATACCTTCACTACACCAAGCACTCCTTGTTGTCACTTTTGGCAGAAGCGAAGATGGATATTGGTGTTGCCTACCTTTTTGGGAGCTAAGCCTCTTTGGGTCATTGAATTTATGATGGATCTTGCCCTTGGGTTCCATTGCAATGTTAGTCCTTTGCAATATTTCACCAACTTTGAAGTATTGTGTGAGATCCTTATATGATTGTTGTTGATAGATCTCTTGCTAAATTTGTCATTGCTTCTCAATTGTTTTTGTATGCCATTCTTCAACTTTCCATTGTTTAGTGGAGCTTTGTTGTTGTCCTTGAAGATTAGAGTTACTTTTGACAAGCATAGTTGAGACCTACAATTGTTGCTCTAATTCTTTGACGATTGATATGGGTAGCAATTTCCTTATTTCTAGTACTTGATGTACAAGGAATATATACAAGAGGATAATGATGAGTGATTCTAGATTAGGGTCTAAAACTTGGATGATCAAAGGGAAAAAATGAATGGAAAAAAAGTACCTTTGGTATACACGCTTATTGGAGTTGAGAAGTTGGAGTTTAAGTACATGTTCATGCAGGGTGAGTGCTTGGGAGAAACAAAAGAAAAGTGTCTAATGCAAGTGTCAATTATGGGACAATCTATATGCATACAAGAAATTTATCAAACAAAAGCATGCAGTGTGAAAGATGGATTTAATGGGTGCTTTACGGGAAAAAATGTAGCACATGTGACATCAAAGGATGTCACAATAGCTTCCACAATTTTAAGAAGGGCTTTTGATGTAGAAGCTTATTCACTCCTACCTCATTGCACTCAATGTGTGAGTGTATTTTGGACTTCCTCCTTCACTTCATCGAACTTAAAATACATAGACTTTGAGTCTTATGCTCACCTATACTAGCATGAGCAACACAATGTAAATATACTCAACTCTTCCAGCTTGAGTAGTACCTAGAATATCCAGGACTCTTAGACCATAGAGGATATTACTAGAAGCTTTGGGACTAGCACCTCGCTCATTTAGTGTCTTAGTTTCCCAACTTTGACTCTTATGCCATGTATATTTAATGGCAACTCGGACGTACATGTTCAAGGTTGTTAGTAGGCTTACCAAACAAGCGCCCTCCTGGTTGGCTACACCATCATAAAGCCATAGTTTTTTTGTAATCACACTATTTTTTTTAAAGACTTTTATAAAAGAGGAGTTGCAAGTACTAGGTTGCATCATTGAAAGCTCTAAATTGTAATCTCTTTGTCCTAAGCATAAAGCCTTGTAGGCCAGCCACTAGCCAAATGAGCCCTAGATATAAAGTTCAAACTTGAAAGTGTTAATTGATTCAACGTCAATTAACAAAAGCTACTAAAGGTCTGAGCCTTACGGATGTACATCAAAGATCAACAGGAAGAAGCAGTAAAGATTGGAGTTATACATTTTCCAAAATGGTCATGTATTGTGAATTTTTTGTTTATTTCAATCCATTGTAATATTTTAATGTGTTACGGGCTCAATGGGAGTTCCAAGCTATAAAGAACAGGTCAGCTAGTGTGCCTAAGTTGCAGATTCAGTAAACTGGTGGAGCCCTAAAAGCCTTCGGTGCCCGGACATTGCATATTTTTACCCTAGGTATATAAAATAGTGTGAAAGAAATTAGGGTTCTCAAGCTCATTTGTTGAGAGCACTCTCTGGTGAGAGCTCTTGAGGTGTGTGGCTATGGAATCCTTGAGCTTCTCCTTGCTCATGTGACTTGGTTAACACTAATCAATGTTTAATTCTATTTTGCTATGCCTCTCTCATGCTTCTTATGATTGCCTTCTCTTGCTTGTGTGTGCATGTAGGTTTGATTGGAGAGTGGTGCTTGATAGATCTATGTGTGTGTGCTTGAAAATAATGTGTTGCATGATAGGATTAGTGTTGTGTGCGTCTTGCAATCATTAGTGTGTGTGATTGGGTTGATTAGAGGTGAAGAGAAGTGGATGTGGAGATTGCCCATCATTATGGCTTAGCTCCTCCATAGGCCGAGAAGGTCACCTCATAGAGTCAACCCTTCGTGTTGCCATGATTAGCTCACCAATCGTGTGAGTGTTTCCATACCCTAGCCGGGTAGCGCTTCCTCCGGATTGATAATTTTGTTGGTCGTTGGAGAAATGCAATGATGGGACCCCCAACATTTGGCGTCATTGCCGAGGACGATGGCCTACGCTAGTGTAATTGTGGCATAATCGAATGTGTTTCCTCACTAATTTCACTTGTGTGTTTATGTTTTTGTGGATTTTGGATGTGTGTGCATGAAGCAATGTGTTCATTATTCCGTAGTTTGTCACCGTATCTTGCCAATTGTGTGTTTACGCACTCTAATTTCACACTAACCCCATTCTAATTTGACTAATTTTGCTAACTTACACACTAATTTGCTATGAAGGATTAGAGCTTTCAACCATTCAATTGATCTTCATTGGAAAGGTAATCAAGGTGGTATTCTCAACCTCCCTAGAATCTAAAGATGTGTAGAATTGTGTAGAGATTCCACCATGATGCAATATAATGTTGATGTTATGTTATTGCAATGCAATGTTGATGCTATGTTGCTTTGAAAAAATTTTGATTGTTCGTTTTCACGCCATTGTAAATTTTCCAGATTTGGTGGCATATGAATTTGAGAAGTTCAATTGCTAATTGGTAAATGTGCTTTGCTAATTGTGTTCTTAATTGAGTTAATTGCATGCTTGAATGGTCAATTTCAAGTGTGTGTATGTGTGTGCATTCTAATTGAGTGTGTGTATGCTTAATTTTAAGTGTGTGTGCATTATTTTGCCCTTGATTGTGCACCTAAAAATCAATGTGTGCTTAATGATTTTTCAATTGTAAAGATTGATTTGTGTTGTTGTCATGCCCAACTAATGATTTGTGAAATCACATTGCAATTTCGACAAGGTTAACCCTTTTGTAAGCGCACTTAAAGATTAGTAAAAACTGCCAATTATTTGTGTGTGTGTGTGTGTGTGTGTGTGTGTGTGTGTGTGTGTGTGTGTGTGTGTGTGTGTGTGTGTGTGTGCGCGCGCGCGTGCCTAAAAAGTGCTTGATGTACATGATTAATTCAATTTTTGATTGCATGTTTAATGTGTGTAATGGTTAATTGCTGCGTTTTTGAGCTCAAAACAGGAATTTACACACTCCAATTACGTCGAATTTTGATCTAATTTTGTCACTAATTTTGTCGATTTAATTATCTAGTCTTGATTTTATTGATGAAATTGTTTGGCAATTTAATTGATGTGCTTTTTGTGATTTTAATTGGCTGCACTAATCCCCAATGTGTGTAGAATTTTCATACATTTTTTGATAATTTTTACTTTTTTTTGTAATTTTCTGCTAATTTTTGCATTAATCTTTGCTTAATTCCGTTAAAAAATCCATATCTTGTGATCTTTATGAGCTATTTCGTGTGCGTGTTTATGGCTTGATTTCAAGCACTATGGGGCTTTCATTCATCAAATTTTGAGCGTTTTACTATTTTCGAGGGCCGGGTTGACGATTATGTCGAACTTGGCTTTTTCGATAAAAATTGCTATTTTTGGTGTGCTTTTGCGTGTCAAAAGTGTTTGATTGTGATTGTCAACGATTTTCTTAACTGTTTAGAATTTTTTTGGATTTTTTTGGTGATTTTTTGGATTTTCGGGTAAATTTTAGCATTTTCGGCTAATTTTCAGCCTATTTTTGGCATTTTCGGACGATTGCCTTGCGACGCATAAAATTCCTCGCTTCGGATAGATCTTTACGGTCTCTTGGGATAGTTTCCTACGATGCTAAAATAATCTTGTTCGTTGTTCTTCTTCTGCTTTCTCGCTCCGTGTGAACCTTCCCGTTACACTCCCTCTCTCTCTTCTCTTACTCTCTCTCCTCCCCCTGCCAAGAGTCCGATTATTTACACTCTCTCACCTCCCTCTCTCACTCTCTCACTCTCTCTCTAACTCTCCCACAACTCACGATCATTATCACTCTCTCACCTCCCCGTCACTCTCTCTCTAACTCCCTCTCTCTCCCCGCTACCCCTCTCTCTCTCTCCCTTTTGTCCTTTTCTCACACACACACACCCTCCCTTGTGTCGTATACCCAGTAACCCCGCCCTTGTGTCGTATACCCCCCTGCCCGCCACTGACAAGCGCGTGAGCCAGCTCGCCCTCTCCCTCTGTCGTGTACCGAGTAACCCCGCCCCTCTCACTAATGTTCCCGTACAGCGCGCTGCACCCCCCACTCGTCAATCGCCAAGCCACCAACCTGCACCTCTCTCCACTGCGCATTCTGTCCTGCCCTCTAACTGGTGCTGACAGGCCTGCCACGTCATCTGTCGCCACGTCACCGACACCCACTCCCTCCGTCTATTTCGCCATCAACCCCGCCCCACGCTCCTGCCTTCCTCCTCGTGCCCTGCGCGCCAGACATCCCTTGTGTGCTAGTGTCTGAGCTGGACGTCAACGCCCTAATCCAACGTTGTACGCGTCAGCCAGGTAAGCATTCTTTTAATTATTTTATTATTATTTGTTTTGCATTGTAAGTAAAAATTTTAAAAAGTTTCTAAAATTAGACAAATCATTAAAAAACATAAAAACAATTTAAAAATCCAAAAAATTCAATAAAAAATCAAAAAGGGTTTTGAAAATCACACAAAACTAGAAATATAAAAAGCTCACAAAAACTCATTAAAAAATCAAAAAGGGATTAAAAATTAACAAAAAAAATAGAAAACACGTAAAAAATTCACAGAAAAATAAAAATCTCATAAAAAATTCACAAAAAACATAAAAACCTCTTAGAAAATTCATAAAAATTTCATAAATACCACAGATAAATACAAAAATCACCAAAAAAATTATATAAAATCAAAAATTTTCCAAAAAATATATTTTTTAAAATCATAAAAATATTAAAAATTCAGAGAAATAAAAAGAAAGTCGTCGAAAGTGCTAGAAAAAGCCAGAAAGAGGCAGAAGAGCAAACAAACACACACCGTCAAGAAATTACACACCGCAAAAGCGAGTAAGCAAAAAAAACACCGCAAGGAAAATTTCACACACCACAAAGCGTGCTAAAAGCGAGAAGTGCGAAAACAGTTAAATTGAGTCATGGGCAGGGGACGCATTCAATAATTTGTCTAACATTTAGTGAAAGCGAAACCGTGAAAACTGAGAAATCAAGGTTTGATCGAAAGCTGACCAGCTTGTACACGTTTACACAAAACTGAATTTGAAATTAGATTTATGCATAAAATCAAGCCATATGGTAGTTTCACATGTCGAAATTGCAAATCGAGGTTGAGATTAGCAGATTTTTAACAAAAATTGGCAAAATTTGAGTCGAAGTCTCGCTAAAACCTAAAATTTGGACCTAGAATCAGGGAAAATCCTTACGAACTGGGAATGAATTAATTTGGCCAAGAATATTATTATTCTAGCTAAATTTTGACAGAGTTGTCGCGATTCAATCAAGGAGCTAGAATTGATCGTGCACGCTATAAATTAGCTAGTGCAAGTAATTGCAGTGCAAATTTAGCTTCCAATCGGATGAACACGGATACAAATCACGGTGGATTGCAAATTAATCTGTTAAAGGTCCAAGTTTTCATCGTTTCAAAAGGTTACAATCGATTCTGAAATTGTCAAGCTAGAGTTAATCAACTCTTGTGAGTCTAAGAGCAGTCAACTGCAAAAGTGCTTTGGCTAAAGCAGTTTAATCAAAAAACGAGCAACAAAAATTCTGCTAATCAATACCAAAATCTGCTGGAAGACAGTTTTTATAGAACAAGCCGACATGGACTCAAATCGAGTTGAGAGTTCAAGTACAGCAGAGCAAGCTAGTAGCAGTGGCACCACATGCACAACTGCAACAGATCAGATTCTACAGCTATATGGCTATAATGGGGATAAATTTTTGTACACAGATTCAGAAGGCCATAGATATCTTATGAGCAGTAAAAGAAGCATAGGAGCCAAGATCCTATTGATCAAAGTAAAGCCAGATTCAGATAACTCCCAGATGTTCACATACTTCAGTGGAGCCAGGTATTGCAAGCTCAAAGATGAAGTGCAGATAGAAGTTCAAAAAATCAACCCAAGTGTTTGTCCAGAAATCTACACAAGCCAGCAAAACATACAACTTGTGTATATGCAATCAGGGTCATTGTACATGGATTGCAACGGTCAGATCTATAGTCGAGAGCCAGAATTGCAAGATCCAACAGATCAACCAATACAAGCCAATCTAATTAGAGAACAAAGTCGAAGACGGTACAAAGGTCAAGATAAAGCAATCTACAGCTTGATGCTCAGTGTTTTAAAAGAAAATGCCGATAACTTGGCAAGCATAGAAGCAAAAACCTCTCAGCTAGAGCTTGACATGACATAACCAAATGAAATACCACTAGTCATGGCGTATTTCTCATATTGTGGACGAAAAGATGGACATTTTTCTGAAGATTGTCCAAGAAACCCACACAACAAGGACACATCAACTGCCAAGCAAGGCACAGAGAAAATTGGAAATGCGAATCTCGATGTAAGTGCATCTAACTTGTCACTTTTAATGCAATCGGATGATTCAGCATTACCATTAGAAGCACCAGTAAAAACACTGCAAGATCAAAATCAGCATAAAGATACACAGGCACCTGAAAAGCTTAACATTGATTCTTTGAACAACAAATTCATGCATGAGTTTGGTCAAGGTGTCCAGATATCACCAAAAGACTGTTAGGTTTGCAAATGATTCTGCATCCACTGCCACAAGTGTGCAATCATTCACGCGTCTAAGGGACACATCAAACAGAATGATGTTCGCTTTGTATGGTACACATAATTCATATGCACACTATGTAGACCAAAAAGGGCAACTGTTCAAAAAGGATCAACCAGTGTTTGAATGGCCCACACACCAGCGCATAGAAGCGCGTCCATTGATAAATCAAAAAGGATGGTTCATTTCAGAGGAAAGAATCTATTATAGCCCATCCTCTTTAGAGCTGAAGGATATTACCCGAGTGAACCCAGAAATCTGTTCAGAGACAAGCTCTCCTCCATTGGGAATCAAGCTTTGATGTTGTGACCAAATGAGCATATACTTTGACCAAAACAGCCATAGATATAGATGAGAGTCTAGCATCTATGATGCCTTGGGTCCTGAAACCACAGAAGCTCATATCATAGGAGACCCATGGGATAGACAATATCAGGGCAAAGATAATGCTATCTACAGCTTAACTTGGGAAATAATTTGTCATGTTTCACGGAGATACATAGGAAACTATGCAGAAGGTTTACAGATGCCAAACATCAACAGTGCTACCCAAAGTGTACCTTCACATTCCCAAAAGGTAAGATTAAACCAGAGCCAAACAATTTTGAACTCTTACAATGAAGCAAGCTATAGTGATCACCCTAAGGAAGGGGGGAGCTGTAAATCCATCAAGCTCAGTGTATGTACCAGGAAATGCTACACCAGTTAGAAGCCCTAGAGCCTTTAACCAACAAACTCCTTCAAAGCAAAAACCATTGAAAGATCATATGGTTGTTGGAAGTTTCCAATTGACCCATATTCCATCAGAGTCTGCAGACAAATGCTCATATGAAGATCATCAGGGACAAAAGTTTCAACTAATCTCCACAAGTCAGAGTCAAAAACCAACAAATCCAATAGTGTTCATACAATTACATGTGACCAAGCTCACATATGCATATCGAGATGCACATGGTATTGAATACCAGCAAGATCATGATCTTGTACTACAAACCCCTACGGATGGCCCAACTGAAGTCAAGGACTATCTGAAGATGATGCAAGGCCTCAAGCTGCCAGAACAGGTGACAGAAAAGTCAAAGCCAATGGGATCTAAAGTCCAGAAATCTACACAAAGGTCACCACCAAAATCTCCTTCGACGAGACAGATTCTGCCAGAAAGTACAATGGATCTTCTAAGATCAAAGGTTACTCAGATGCAAGCGGATAATGCTCATCAATTGCAAACAAAAAGTGCAGTATCACAGTCATACGAGTCAACATCAACCGAAGCAGGTGGTCAAAGCAAAGAAAATGTAGATAAAGCTCAACCAAAGGACACTGCCACATCAAAAGCAGTCAATACAAAAAGAAATCTTGAGACGATCAAGTGCAACATTGTTGGTGAAAACAAAGAAAAGCTTTCAAGTGAAGTAAAGCTTGATTTTCAGTTAGACAAGAACCTCGTGTCTTTTTGCACTTAGAGAAGATTTGGACAACCACATTTGGTCGGATGCTCCTGAATTTGTGAGCATATCAGGAAACAAACGAGCAAAATGCTGGGGAATCATCTCCACCTCCATTGAAGTAAGTTCACATATCATCATAGCTCAATTCCATGTGATCACAACAAAGGATATGCCAGACAACATCATAATGGGAATGCAAATGGCCCAGAAGATGTTAGAGATACGAAATTCAATGAAAATGCAGTCTTCAGAGACAACAAAGAATGAAGATCAAGATTGGTCACCTGCAGACGACAGCACAAGGTCCTCAAGCACAGTTAAAATGGAGACTTATATCAAAGCAGATCTTATTGAAGATGATTCATCTCCATCAATCAGAACTTCAGGAGAGCTTAAATCAAATCAAGCAATAGCAAGTGCAGATCAAACAGAGCAAAGAGCAACCACGAAATCTATTGAGAAGAGATTGCCACCAAAGCCAGAACTTAAGAAGAATGGGGTTGCAGACAACCAGGAAGAAATAGGAAGTCCAAAGATCAATCAGACAGTGCCAGTCGAATCAGCTAAGGTAAGTCAGATTGGAAGACAGAGTCTCAAGTCACCCTCCATAGAGACACGGTTATATCAAGATGAGACCATGGCAAAAGCAGGACAGAAATCTTCAATAGAACCAACAACAAGAATAGCTATAGTTCTCAGCAATACAAAAGGAGCAAGTGTCAGATGTAATGCTCTATTGGATAAAGAAGAAAATTGCAATATGGTTGCAGAAAACATCCAGATCATTCTAGAGATTACTTAGGGCAAGCGAGATAATAGAGAAATCATGGGTAAGGCTACAAGTCAAAAAGAAATGGTTGCTACCCTTAGCATCCAAAATCGTGAAGAGCAGGTAAAGTTTCAAGTGAAGCCTTCAAAAGACATGCATGCAGATGTCATCCTTGGACATCAGTGGCTAGATCAACACAAGGCCTACAAAGAAGATACAATGCTAATACTCTCTTCTCCAAGAAGTAGCCAGCAACATTTACAGGTACCATTAATGCTAGATTCAGAGTTGCAGAAGTCACAAGAATCAAAGACAAATCTTACAGACAAAGGTAAGGCCAAAGTGGACCTTCCACTGATTAGCAAAAAAGGTGTGATATCATATGCCTCTACATCAAAGAACCCACATGGATCAGCTCCTTCAAGCAAGTCAGGCTTTCAAAACTTCAAGTCAGTTGTGTTGAACCAACTGAAACCTCAAAGCAGACATTAGGAAGAGAATGGGGTCTAGGAGGGCCTCTTTATTTGGCAGTTTAATGAAGTCAAAGCTCTAGTGGTAAGAAAGTAATCAAAGGACAGGTTTTTAATTCAAACAAGCAAAACGACTAGTTTATTTGGATTCAATTTTTCCCTCCAAAATGAAATTCAAATTCTAGCAGGCAAAACCATATCTTGTAACATATCTATGGAGAGAGCTCGACAAGTAGACTATGGATCTATAATCTCCATTCAAATCCAAGATTTTATGTAGGAGTTATGAAAGGCCAAAAATCATAAAGTTGTCCATCCCCCTTTTTGGGAGAAAAAGTGCATCCTTTGACCACTCTTACACCTCTCTTACACACCCACCATTCTTGCACACATGGCATGCACCTATTTGTCAACATGTTAATCACCTTCGTAATCTCTTGGCAAATAAAGAGGCCCTCCTAGACTCCATCCTCTTCCTAATGCACCCAAAAAAGCGAAGATATTTCAACCAAAGTACTCAAGAAAGCAAAGGAAAGTCAAGCAAGTGTTTATTCCGAGCAGTTTAGTCAAAGTCAACACAGAAAGACAAACACATGGGATGGATAGCATCACAATGGAGCTTAAAGGAGCAGGAGTACTATAGAGGTAACAGACAGATATGGGTACAAAAACCGCAGGTTAGGGCATATGAAGTAACTTCAAGTCCTAAGGTATCAACCTCAACAATATCCTAGGATACCTAAGAAGCAGGTATACAATAAAACAACATCGAAAGATGCTAAAGTCAACCACAACTCTCAAGAGGATACAAAATAGAGATGGATCTTGAAGAATCTTTCTCTTAGACAAGGATTCTACATAGGTCATACAAAGATTTGGCTACCAGGGAGCCACGAGCCAAATGCAACTACACCAAACCTGCATGAAGATCTCAAGAACTCAACAAGACCTAGAGTGAAGCAAAGTCAATAATGGAGATACAAAGGTCATCAAGAGATTTGGATTCCTAAGTCTTCCAATGCTCCTAGTCAAAAGCCAAATGCTGACAGTGAACAGAGGCCTACAACAACATCAAAGACTCCTATCAACATGCCTAATTGAAGAATCAAACAACTAATAGAGTCATCAAAGTCAAAGAAGAACAACCCAACCAACACGAATGCAGATTCAAAGATGATAAAACAGGTATGGCAAAATAAACCTTCAATGCCAACTTGATCCTTCACTAATCCTCTTTTTGAGGATTCAAGCTTACTTTTACCAGAAGTAATATTTGTAGTAAGCACAAGAATGTAAAAAGTCAAGTCACTAGGATGCAAAAAACACTCTTTGGCATAGTCAGAGTCAGGTTGCAGCATTAGTCCCAAAGCTTCAAGTCATATTAAACTATGTGCTAAGAGTCATAGTTATTAGGCTTACACTCAAGCTAGAAAATTTAAGTATATCAAAGTCATGTCGTTCATGCTGGATGAGATGAGCATAAGAGTCAAAGTCTATTAATTCAAATTTGGTGGAGTGTCGTAGAGTCCAACACTCACGCACAGTGCACAGTAAGATGAGAGCACATATCCTTGACAAACGAAAACCATTATTAAAGGGGTGCCAGCTTGCAAATCCATGCCATATGCTTTTATAGCTGCACCATCTTCCTGAAGAACCCCTAACAATATTTCTTGCATAGCATATTGTTTCCCATTCATTTTTGTATATGCATATATAGGATGTCCCACCATTGGAAATATGCATTAGACACTCTTTTTGCTTCCACCTATGCACCTTGAGTGGACTACAATACGCAAACCAATGTTCCATCATGCTACCCTCTCATATTTGCTGCCTTTTTTATTCCTATCCTATCTATCAGCAAATAATCCTTTGAGTACTTTACTAATATTTCCAATGCTAATGAGTACTCCAATAATTCGCGTATCCCAAAGGCACTTTCTTCCCGCTGGGGTTTTTCCCTTTGGTCATCCAGGTATAAGACCCTAATTTAGAACCTCATCATTCTACTTCCCTTGTACATACTTTTCTAAATAAAGGGTAGCCTCATCATTATCCTATTACAATGGACAAATGCAACATCATTTCTCACATCAGACATATTTGGACCAACCAAGATGCTACAAAAAATTAAACCTCATCAACAAATTCAACGACAAATGAAGACGATCAGGCCATCAACAATCGATCAAAAACCTTCCACAGCCTCCACGGACACTTTTCAACAGTGCCTAAGGACGGGCACTAAAATCGAAAGGGGCGAATGTTAACTGAGTCAATGTTAGTCAAGAGAAGTTGCTAAAGGTCCGAGCCTTACGGATGTACATCAAAGATCAACAGGAAGAAGCAGTAGAGATTGGAGTTACACATTTTTCACATTTTCCAAAATGGTTATGTATTGTAAATTCCCGATTTATTTCAAGCCGTTGTAATATTTTAATGTGTTACGGACTCAATGGGAGTTTCCAAGCTCTAAAGAACAAGTCAGCTAGTGTGCCTAAGTTGTAAGTGGTGGAGTTCTAAAGGCCTTGGGCACCCGGCCATTGCATACTTTTACCCTAGGTATATAAGGTAGTGTCTAAAAGAAATTAGGGTTTCAAACTCATTTGTTGAGAGCACTCTTTGGTGAGAGCTCTTGAGGTGTGTGTCTATGGAGTCCTTGAGCTTCTCCTTGCTCATGTGACTTGGTTAACACTAATCAATGCTTGATTCTCTTTCACTATGCCTCTCTCATGCTTCTTATGATTGCCTATGATGCTTAGATTAGCTAGATCGTAACTAATTAGTGGTTAATCCCTCTCTAAACTTGTGTGATTGCCCTCTCTTGCTTGTGTGTGCATGTAGGTTTGATTCGAGTCTAGTGCTCAATAGATCTATGTGTGTGTGCTTGCGATTAGTGTGTTGCATGATAGGATTAGTGTTGTGTGCGTCTTGCAATCGTTAGTGTGTGGGATTGGGTTGATTAGAGGTAAAGAGAAGTGGATGTGAAGATTGCCCATCATTATGGCTTAGTTCCTCCATAGGCCGAGAAGCTCACCTCATAAAGTCAACCCTTCGTGTTGCCATGATTAGCTCACTAATCATGTGAGTGTTTTCATGTCCTAGCCGGGTAGCTCATCCCTCCAGATTGATAATTTTGGAGCTATGCAATGATGGGACCCCCAATAGAAAGTTTGAACAGAGAACTTTATATCTTATCTAAAGTTTTGAAGAGCCCACAACATACAACTAAAAGCGGCTACTCTGAAGCACATTGTAGTCCATTTTTCTCAAACTTTGGTAATTAGATTTTGATTCCAAAAAGTGTATTGAGTTCCTTGTCTTTTGTTCTTTTAGTTAAGTGTGATCATTTTTAATTTTGCTGTGGTTCGCAACTACCTATCTGTGAGCTAAATATGTTATTGTGAGTATAAAAGTGATTGTTATTTGATGTTTTGACCATAGGAGAGTGTTCCTAGACCATAGGATGAATTTTTGTAGCTAGTTATGTTGCAGTTTTAAGGACCTTGTTCATGATGGATTGTGATTTTGGTACCTTATTGGATTACAACCAGACTTTGTACGATAGCATCCCTAGACCTATTTTACCTCCTCCTTAAGTTTTTTTGCATTTTGAGTTTCTTTGAATGACATAATGGCATGACGATTGAGAGCGATGAGATAGGACGACATAGGCTGATTTTCCTGAGTAGAGAATGATAGATTTTCTAGTGCTAATGATAGCTTCACTTCTTGAGATTGAAACTCTCAAAGAGTCTTTGTGCCCTATTTGAGTCGCTTCCCTAAGTATTGACATTATGTTAGTGCCAGACACCTATGCTACAGACGTCTGATCACAATGACCTGCTAACATTGGCGCCGTTGTCAGAGGTAGTGATCCTTAGGTGGTGAGTGATCCAAACGTCTTTTTAGCCTTCTTATCTTTTGATTTTGATACGCATTCTATTTACACCTCAGCAGTCAAGCTGCTAGACGCAAGGTTTAGTGCTTGGTAGAGGCTAGAAGTCGGGGACTGGCTAGATCTACTCTTCATAGGCATAAAGAAATGTGAGTGAGATACGAAAAGCACTCCGTTTTGTATTTTTCTCGACGCTTTGAAATTATTTTTCCATTATCCATTTCACCTTCAAATTTGAATTGTTTGTCGCTTTTTGCTTGAGGGGTGCATTATTCGGTACCCCCTATATAATGTGCGTCCGCGGGGTAATTCAAAACCCCCTGTTTGAATGAATAAAATGACCGTTATTTTAGGATTTTTTTCAAATTTGAATATAAAAACCCCTTATTTTAATGCATCTCTATTAAATTGCCTAAATTTTTTGCATTTTAAAACCCATCCTACTAAACTCACGTGGTGTGTTAACATAATTACATAGTGCACCCCCCAAGAGTTTTTGTTCCTAGATTCATTTGACAGTTAGGAGTATGCTAAGTAGCAACGATTATCATCAAATTGGGATGAAAATTTCAGGGCAAAAACTATCTAAAACCATATTCTGGTAAACAAGAACATAATTTTGGAAATTGGAAAATTTGATGGTCACTGCCTGAAAGCTAATCAAAATTCAAAAATTTGGTGCAAAAGGGGATAACCAAACCCATAAGAAGCAAGTTGCAAAGTTTCACCCTGTTTGGTGGAGGAAAATGGATTGCGATCCATGTACCTTTGTGACAGTTTGAATAGAGGCTAATACAGTGGGTCAAGGGTGACTCCTAGCAACTGAATATACAACTTTGAAGTGAAATTGACATTGAAAACACGCTCAAAATCAAGAGATTGGATAAAACCTGCAAAAGCTTGGGAAATTGACCAAATTTGAGGTTTTCAAAGTTTTAGAGATCCAAATTCAAAAAGGGGTGGGAATTGACCTCCACATGGCATAGAGAATCAGCTGGCCAAGTTTCATGCTAAAATAATGCATGTACCTTTTGAGCATTTGGGGCTAAGATTTGAGTAGTAGGTAGCTGTTACCATTTGAAACAACTTTTTAAAAAGGCACTATAGCAAAGAAATTGCAAAATGTTGGTCAAATCACCAAAACATCAGAAGCTTGCCAAAAATTTCAAAGCAGACACAAAAATTTTCATTTGATTTGCAAAATGTTGTCCAAATCCAAACAGACTTTAGGAGTAGACTATTTACATTGCAAGTAACCAACATGCCAAATGTGTCCAAATCTGATGGAACGTGTACCTTTTTTATTTTTTTGGATAGAGACCATACTAGCTGGTAGCAAACAACATTACAAGAAAAACTTGCATAGGCAAGGTAGCCAAAAACGTTCAAAAAGTGGATCAAAAGTGAACAAAATCAATTCAAGGCCAAAAACCACCAAGTAGACCTAGGGTTTGACTTTTGGGTGACCAAAACTGATATAAATTAGACAAAAATTAGATAGTTGAAATCATAGACCAAGGGAAAGTTGTGTACCAAGTTTTAGCAAGTTCTAACACAAAGGTACATGGATTGTGATCCATGTTCATTTGTCACAAATTAAGCCCAAAATGTACCATAGCTAGAGTTAGGCCCAAGGAGCATAGTGGTCTTTTCAAAATTGAGTTTGGAGTTGAATTGTGGACTTTACAAGCCAAAGAGAAAAAAATCCAAAAGTGCGATAAACTTTTGTCTACTTCAAATTTTGACTAACATAGCGGCTCTAAACTCATAGCCACCAAGTGCTTTTTGTGTAGATTGCAAGAGCTAGAGTGTGCAGCTCATAGAGGGCTTAAGAAATGAGACTCTCAAGAAATATTTGCACTTGAAGGCATGCACCACATTTGAGCAAGTCACTAGAGACATTGTATCTAGTTGAAAATTGCAATACGGAGAGGTATCGGAAGACATAGATACAACAACCAGTAGTACCTCTTCAACCACCAGTGAGACATCAACAAAACGCGGTGCTCCTACTTCAATCACACAAAATGTTGATCAAATGTTTAAATAAGTGATTCAAAGAATGAATCAAGCTTACCAACAAAATCCAAACCTATGACAACAATCGTTGTAGGAAACAATTGTACCAAGACCATTGAACAATCGAACAGAAATACACCAACCACAAGACAAATGAGTGTCTTCACAACCAAAATTATGTGAGGGAGAGGCCATATGGACCAATAGGGGTGAAACCTTTTCCACCACCACCGAGGTACCAAAATAGGATTGAATAATGCAGCACAAGGGGGAGAACCCGTGTTGGTGGGCCAACAACCCCCTTTATCTCAAGAAAATAGGTCCATTGTTCAGTATACATAGCCAGTGGAACCACTCATGAGCCAATAGATGTTGCCACCAAATTTTTATATCATGAAGAGCTAGTAGATACTTATGGGAGAGAGCTTGAAGGAGTGACCTATACCAATGAGGCGTGTCCTTTTTGGAAAAGCATAGAGACGAGGCTATAGAACATTCATTTGTATCTCAAACACAAAAAAACCATTACATGATGAATGAAAACAAGCTCACGTTAGTAGCAAACCATAACTACAAACCGCGAGGATATCCTCCTAGGATAGGACAACCAATGGGGGCACCACTAGCCGCTCAATCAGAAGGTCCTTGCTATGAATGTGGAGGTAACCATTGGGCACGAGTTTGTCCACACAAGGGCGAGAGAGCAAAAATATTTGCAAGGGTTGCAAAAAAGATCACCTGATCCAACACTGCCCAAGAACCCAAAAAATAAGGGAACTACAATTGTGAGTGTCATTGGAGTTTTGCCTTAGTCAAGTGGATCTGAGTCAGAACCGACAACTCTTGTTAAACCAACTAAATTAGAGAGCTTAACGGTAAGGCTCAAAGAAAATCTTGGAAAGGAAAAAGAGACAAAATAAAAGCAAAAAGGCTCAAGGAAAAAACAGCCTTAAAGACAGGGCTAAAATAAACATGAACAAGAAAACAAAGGAAAATTTGAGGAAACAAAAGTGTCTAAAACTTTTTTGGGTGGTTTAGTCTTAGTGGAAAAAGTTAATGAGCATTTGGATGCCATGATGAAAGCCTATGAGGCAAGACTAAAAAACAACTAGACATTAGAACAAAGATGGTTGATGTATCCGCATCCAGAAGGCGAGACAAAATGATTGAAAATTTGTAAACTGCTTGTAGAGGTAGCCAAAGCTCTAATGCAGCCAGAAACATTGAATATTCCTAAAACAAGTAGTGGCAATATCTAAAAAGGAGGACAAAAGCGCACATAAAGGAAACAAAATGAGTGACCCAATGAAACTAGGAAACAAAACACCAGTTGATACAATGGTAGTTGCAAATACAACGGATGATATCAAGTCTCAAGAGATACACCCTATCCTTGAAGTGGAAGATCCGTGGCTACAATCCTTGTGGGAAACAATCAAAAATCAAAAAGATGGTAGTGCTACTTTACAGTCATTATCAATCCTAAAAATCAACATGGACCATGAGATTTATCACAAGGATATACAGTCATTATACAGAGATGCAGAGCTTAAAGAATCCACAGAGAGTAAACTTTGAACATGAAAGACTTTGCCTTCTTTTATAGGGAACACGAGACAAAATAAGAGGTTAAAGTCGTGCCATCTCAATGGAGTCCGTTTCAGAGATGATGGACACAAAGATCCTTCATGAATTGATGTCTTCTTCTATAAAATGCATCATTACTCTCTCAAAACTTTTGAATATTAGACCACATTTATGAAGTCAAATGGGCAAAAAGTTGGAAAGAATGGGGTTGAAAATCCCTCCTCAAGATGTTCCTGTAAATGAAAATGTGTATAAGACTCAACCAGAGAAACCAAAGGAAAAACCTGGGCCAGTGGACAAGGTGGGTGACTATTGTGAAGGGGAAGAAGGGAACATCACCTTACCACTAGAGTACAAAGGAGTGAAAACTACAGCCATACTTGATAGTGGAGCTATTGTAGCCATTGCTACAAAAGAAATCTGGGAGAAGTGGTGCAGACCAGCTCGTAGGAAGACATGAAATTACAACTAGCATACGGGTTTGTAGAGAGATCTTTGGGTATGCTTAAAAATTTATTGTATCCTCTTGTGGTATTGAATATGAGCATAGATTTTCCATAGTAGACTTTGGTAAAAGCAATAACTTTGACGTTATTTTGGGATGACCATTTATGCGACTCAAAGTGGTGCAATATTGGGGCTATGACCATCTCTACCTACGGCATAAAGGCATAACAACGAGGGTCAATACAAAGGACCATAGTTACATAGACGTTAATCAAACCTCGCTGGAAGACTTTGATATAACTCTAGTTTTTTACAAACAACTCCCTACATGCTTGGCAATATAAACACATGTTTGGATGTGCGGAGCATCTGAATGTGGAAGCATGAGAAAGGAGGATTGCATACTAGATTGATTGGTATAGAATAAAAGATACATGCGAGAGCCTTTTTGTAGAGGATTCATTTGAACCCTTTGGATGGGATCAAATATTGGGACTCTAGATGTGTGCGTAAACAAGTTAACGCCCACAAAACTTTGTGACAAGGAAGGTTATGACATAATACCCTTCCAGATGGTGAATGCTATGTTGAAACCAAAAACCTAAATTGAGACAGTGGTAACTCAAAAGACGGTTGATTGTAGGTGAATAGTGGAGGAGGCTTCCATTCGGGACATTAGTAATGAAAGTGACAAGGAGCTCCATGATTTGAGGGATGACAAGCTAGAAAATGACGTTGAGGATGAGCTATCGAGTAGCTCTGAAAACAACAATAAACCAAAACAGCACGAGGCAATCTTCTATGGTTTTCCAAATCAAAAATCAAGAAGACAACAAAGATATCAAATGAAACAAGCAAGAAAACAACAAAGCAAACAAGAGAAACCAATGCCTCGATTAACAAGCAAAACACAGTATCTTATGCTCATGGGAGCGGGCGACTCTGTCTGAGACAAAATCACCAAAAAGCCATTGAAATTAGCTTCTCTAAATACAAATCAAAAGAAAACCCAAGGATATAGTTGAAGCATCATCCAAAATGTCCAAATTGAGCGAAAACGTGAATATAAAAGGCTAAAACAAACCCTAAAAGAAGTTTGGAGAACCGAGATAGAGAGTGAAGAGGGGAGTGTTTGCATGGTCATATAAGAACCTTAAGGGAGCTGATCCGAGCATTTGTTATCATACAATAGCCCTTAAGAGAGATACCAAACCTTGTAGGCAATGTCCCTACACTTACAATGGAACATTTGCGAAGAAAATCAAAGAGAAGATAGCTAAACTTAAAGAGACGGAGTTTATCAATGAAATCAAACACACAAATTGGGTGTCACCAATTGTGGTAGTGTCCCAAAAGAATGGAAAATTGTGAGTGTATGTGAATCTCAAACAAGCACGTCAATGCTGCAACCATAAGAGATAATTATTCCTTAGCCATTACAGATCATGTGTTTAAGAGAGTCGCAGACGTTGAAGCTTACAGCTTTCTTGATGGCTTTTTGGCTAAAATAGACTCACTTTAAAGCTATAGGATCAGCAAAAATGGCATTTGCAATAGAATGGGATATATTTGCTTATTGAGTGATGCCATCTGGTTTAACCAATGCACTTATCACATTCTAGAGGCTAATGAGTCACGCGTTCAAAGAGTATCTAAGACAATTCTTATAAAATTACATGGAGGACTTATGTGTGCATTCTCTCCTGAGAAAAGAACACATAGAGCACCTAAAAAAGGTCTTTGAGAAGTGTAGGACTTATCGTATCTGCTTGAATCCAAAAACAAATGTGTCTTCATGGTAAGACAAGGGAAGATTTTGGGACATATTGTGTCCAAAAATGAAATTTCCATAGATCTCTCTCTCAAAGGGGTAAGGAGGACACTTGTCCAAAGACTACCTCTATTGCTTGAATCGACCTAGACTGGCTAGGCTTGAGAGAGCCAATGAGCTTAAGGCATGAGCTGGGATGAGGGGTCAATGCAAGCAAGAAGGGGGTTAGCTTGAGGGATATACACCTTCACACACACACACACACACACACACACACACACACACACTCAGTGTGAGAAGTGCAAAGAACTTCGTCTCCTTCCCCAAGTTTGTTGAGAAGTGGAGAGCCTACACCAACACTCTTGGCTATGGAATGCAAATCCAACCAAGAGCCATGCTTCAATGCTATGCTAGCCAAATTCTTCATCTCCATTACTATGCTACTACACTATGCTAAGCTCTATGAGTAATGGTATGAGAGGACCGTATTTCTTTCTTGTAAGAATACTTCTTCTTCCTCTTTCCTACCCTCATTCCTTGCTAGCTCTCTCCACCTTTGAAGGTGTTTGAGGTCTTGGGACTGAGGCCAGGGACAAGTTAATGCTTTCATTTAGCTAAGTTAAGGGCATAATTGTACTACAATTTACTTAAATCCGCTATCCTCAATGCTCATAGTCCATTTCCATTACAATGGCTCTCATGTGTGAGGTTCCATGCTACTAGCCATCATATATTCTTTCCACGCTTTCCCACAACCTACTCTATTTCTTCCTCTCATTGTAGCATCTTTCCATTCAGAGCCCTACTCATCAGCATCAAATTGACATTCTCCACTCGTTGACCTTTGACCACTTGACACTCATCAAATAAGACAATGAGAATTTCTTTTCTATCTGCCTCCTCAATAGTGAGGTCAGGAAATTGGATTGAAGTGCCTCCACCTCAATGAATACGTTATTGAACTTGTTGTAATAATGGACGGACTTCATAAAAGACAGTGGAATTGTCTTGGACGTACTTGAAACCACCAAACATGGTCCCAATGTCTTCACTCATTGATTTCCTTATCATTTAAATGGTGTATGGAGTTGGCAGCAAGGACCTCACAACACCTTTGCATGCGATGCTAAAGTGATCAAGCAGTATATTGCTTTGTATCCTCTATGGCTAATACCTGTAGAATCACACACGTTGAGCATCTCCCTTAGAGTGACCAAGCGATGTACCTCTTGCAAGAAATGTGCTCGCAAATATTTTTGCAATATTTCATTAGATGAGTTAGTTGTCATATTGATGATATCCCTTTTGTAGATGAGATGTTGTAGCAGCGAAGCTTGTACCTCTCCCTTCTCTCCATTGCACCCTAAATTTGCTTTGCCACATTTCCTACCACCGCATAATGTTGCCTTAGTGATTTACCAAAAAAAAAAGTACGTGATGCATTGACATTGAATCAATAAGAACATTGTTTACCTTGTTGCACAGACTTGCCTCTTGTGTGCCCCTCCGGTGTTGAAGAGAAGCTCTATGGCTTTGCGCTTTCTATGGATTGCATGAAAGCCAATGGGAAGGTGTGTCAAGTGGTCCACATAATGGCGAAGGTTGCAAGTGGAGGATCAAAGGTGAACATAGTTGTCTATAAATAGATCAATTGTGCAACCATGCTCTTCAAGTTTCCTTCTTTGCATAGCTACCTCCTCCATGAGATTGCCGATTCTTTGAGTCATTCTTTTGTTCTCCTCACTAAGAGAGGTTTGAAGTTGGTCAAATTCCTGTTGCACTTCCTTTGTTCTTGTAAGATCTTCTAAGTAGTAGACATACAATCTTCTACAATATTTGAGCAACCCATTGAACCCGCCAACAAAAAATCTCACAGAACTAGTGATGTTAGTAAAGGGGGGAGGAGCAGTAGAAGCAAGGTGAGGTGGATAGAGATTCTCCTATATCCATAGGTCAATGGATTTGGATATATCCGTTCAAAGCTAGTTGTGTGGAATGATAATACACTTGCTATGTAATGTAACATACTCTGCATCTAAATCAACATGTAAAGGAAACTTGGATGGCTTGTTGGTGATATCTTACAAAGGCGTTCGTAGGGATGGCAAAAGAAAAGCTCTATGGGTAGAAGGGTATGCAGGTGGAGAAGAAGACTAGGGAGGATGAGAATAATTTGACTTCTTGAGCTTAGAACATGGAGATGGAGAAAGGGGGCAAGCAAGGTGGTGGAGATGGAGGTGAATAATGGTGATGGAGAAAGATTGGAGGATGGGGATGGGGAAGGAGATGGAGATGAAAATGGTGCACATTTCATAGCTATGTCTTGTAGAGAGAGAGAATGGCGGTGGATACAGATTGGAGGGTGGGAATAGAGATGGAGATGGTACAGATCTCATGCATATGGTTTGTGGAGAGAGACAGAATGGGAATACAAATGGAGATGGTACAAATCTCATGAGGGATTGTACTCTTTTGTGGTCTTCTCTTTACCTAAAGTGGTGCTTCATCAAATTTGGTGATTTCTAATTTGTGACAAATTTTCTCTAATGCAACGTTTACTCAAAATCCTCCATGTAGTAGATCTCCCTTGAGCAATGCATTCAATCCTTTAACATCCAAGACTAGGACTTCATCACGCACTAAACAAACATCTTAAGGATTTTACTAGCACTATCCTCATTTTGAATTGTCATAATACACTTTTCATCTAGATCAGCCAACATAGTTTAACTGAAAGCTAGTACAAGGTCCATGGCTCACTCCATAGTAACATTTAAATGTGCTTTCATGAAGGTCCTCTATAAATTCAGCACTCTCACCAACCCTTATAAACCTTGCTACACATTTAGATTAGAATGTGCTTCTATGAAGGTCCTCTATAATTTCATTAGTTCCACCAACCCATGATTAATAAACCTCCCACATCCTCATAGGTTAGGATTGGAAAGAGGGGTGCTCTTCTTGCTTCTTCTCCATCCCCCCAAGTTCTTTCCTTATAACCTTTTGTATATATTCTCGAAGATCAATGGAGATGTTTTTCTTATTGAATTTTTATAAGGGCTTTTGCTCTATTGTCTTGGATCTAGTAACTACCAATATCTTCACTTTTCGTCTTCCCTCACTACTTATAAGTGGATGACTCAACTATTAGATTTCTCATAAGGGTATTGATTTCCTCTATTCTTGTCTTTTCAAGATCTACTCCATTTGAAACTATGAATGCAATTTCAACTTGCGCTACTATCTTAGGTTGTCATGGTTGGCTCTCTTCCTGCCTGACAATTAGTATGCATTGGCCAACAGCTACGCGCGTGCACCATAAGTCACAAGGTAATCCTTTCATGTGCACATGTGCTCCATAAAAGGTACAATTTCTGCTAATGTTATAATTACAATCCATGTAGAAATTTCTTTTTTAATTGCCCCACTAACTTTGATTTGATCTATCTACTGAAATTGCATTTACCTTGTACTTAATCCCTTCTAGGTGGTCCCCTACCTCTTTTACTTTACTCCATTCCCACCCAATTAACTTGAAGCAATATATTTTCATAAATTCCTAAAAGTCCAGATGGTCAAATTACCTTTTTAATTTGCTGATTTCCTTCAAGGCAAGCTTGCAATATAGTCCAAATTCTGCAATTTTATATGGTGAAGAAATACAGCAAAGGTTAGTATTTGTACACACTTACGTTGCACATGAATGGTTCCATCCCATAGCTACAAATTGCGTGGGTAAGGTGGAACCCTTCCAGAACAACGCTAGTGTGTATAAAAATGGACCTATGCTGTATTTCTTCACCAAATAAAATTTGTGAAATCTATGCAAAAGTTACCATATCATACCAAGTTACCACTGTTGCATATTTACCATGTTTTAGTGTACAATAGACCTTGAAACCAGGAGAGGTTTGCATATGTTCTCTTTTTCTTTGAATAGAAAAATACATTTTTAGGTGCCCGTTTTCTATGTCTTCACTCTACAATCAAAACTCCTATAAACCAAAATGCATCAAATGGATCTATTGAGTGGCTCTATAGAACAATTGTGATGGATTCGATAGTCTTTGATTACAATTAACAACATGCTTCAAGTTATAATCTTGGTTAGCTCAAAACTTTTTTCGTCATCACACTCTTCTACCAAGAAGGGTTGCCTTGTCTTGAATATCATAGTTGCACAAGGTGGTTGTATAAGGCCATATGAGTATATCCATGTCCGCTCGCATCAAATTAAGATTTTACCCATCAAAACACGTACAGAATAAGAAATTTTATGTTTTTGTTACTTCTGATTGACCATCAAAGTTATCCTTTTACGAAGTCATTTGTAAGAACCACTAAGTCATGCCTTCACAAAGACTCAAGACACCAGTAGAATAGACCCTGCAAAAGCTTTTGGCGTGTGCTTACATTAAATGCACTTACTAGATTATTCAGTTAATTTAACTTTTCGTCTGAGATGCACAATTGCATGTGAAATTGGTTCTTATTCTGAACCATAGAGGTGCTGCATTTTTCCAGCGTCAATGCTGAGAGAGAGAGAGAGAGAGAGAGAGAGAGAGAGAGAGAGAGAGAGAGAGAGAGATTGTAACATCTTAGGAGCATCCCAAAAGACCTCAAAGATGCATCAGGCAATGTTTATCTCGAGTGGGGATGCGAGAAAAGAGAGAGAGAGAGAGACAGAGAGAGAGAGGGAGAGAGAGAGAGAGAGAGAGAGAGAGCAATGGATAAGGTGCTAAATGGGTTACCTCACAGGAGAGACCCTGCAAAATAGGCTATTAAGTTTACCTTGCAAGAAACATAGCCTAGTTAATGCTCGTGTCAAGCAAAAGTAATCCTGGGTAATGAAGGAATGCCAGCGCTCGTTGTCCAGCTAAGCTAACGGTACAATTCTCAGCTATACAAAGGTCTTGGAAAGTGAAGAGGAAAAGGCATGCCATTACCATACCATCCAGGGAAAACTTCATTGACAAAGGTGGCTCTTCAAGAATTTTTTCCCACATGGCTGCAACCCATACCCACTTTCTGTACTTGACATGGTGCGATAGGAAATACAAGAGTTATAGTGGAAGAGAGTGCTGGGTGTAAAACTATCGAGTGACCAGGCAGTATGAGAATTTCATTATTAGTCTATTAGAACACCTTGCTATGCCCTTTATGCAGAACGGTCTTGTGCAATCCACAATAACAACTTTTGTATCATGAAACTGCTTTGGGACTTTGAACTGCCCGGCATACACGATATTAATGCATGCACATGTGCCTATCTGAGCACACGAGGGCAAATTATTATGATTTAAAAGTAGGAGGTGAATGCAGAATGCAGAAGAACTCCCACCAACATAACAAGGAATGCATGTTGTCTCTCCACAGAAAAATACCCAAAGCAGCTAGAAACATTGTCGGCTGCCATTGACATTCAGACAGTCAACTACGATCTTCTGATTGCTTGCAGTGAAAGCTCTTTAATGATACATTTCAGCCTTGATTTGAATAGAATAAATGCAAGCCCAAGCAAATTGAGTAAAATCCTTCTAGAACCGGAGATTTCCATACTGTGCTAAAACCACGTGTGTTCCCGTCATAGATCAGTGTGTTCATGTCACTGGCCTTCATAATGCCCCAGAAAATGATACAATGCACCACCATCCACATTCAAAGGACAAAAAAAAAATCATGATAAGAGGACCTGAACAATTATTCAGGCCAAAAGAATGAAGGTACATACTTCAGAGAAATTGAAGCAATGGTGAGGTAGTCTGGTACTTGAAATGCAAGCAAGCTCTACACTTGATCTCCAACCTCCCCCCCCCTTCCCCCTTTCCTGCGCGGCCGGGGGGAAATTATAACTCCCATTTCCTCCTCCACACACTGCAAGAAGCTACTTTGTAGCCCATTCAGTGGCATTTTAAGCAACTCATATCAAGAGTGATAATGACGTCAACCCACAGAAACTGATGGTCTTTAGCCTTGTTTCAGGATCAACTGACTTGCTCACCAATCAGATCAAGGCCAACTACAAGAAAAGCAATCCCTTGGAATAACAAGAAGTAGAAATGAATACCTTGCACAGATAATAAGCTTCTAGCTGATGCAGTCAAGAGAAGGAGAGCGAGTGCTAGCTCTTTACGATAAATTCGATTCACCTTTTTTTTATGTGGCTGTAGAGGGTCAGCCAATTTGGGCACAGGAAGTTCTTGCTCTGTGGTGGCCAACCCTTCTTCCTGCTCTGTCAGTTGGCCAATGCCAGCAAGATCCGTCTCCGATGCCCGCCCGACTTTCTTTGTCACAACCCACTCATAAGCACTTCCAAGCTGGAATAACCCAGAAATCATAGCATTGAACTTGGTCACTGACATGGTATTCTCAAATAGAAGATAGGGCACAATAAAAGGGAATGACTTGGGTGCAGGCATGATGTTTAAGAAGGACATCAATGCAGGAACATAACAGACAACCCAAGCAGGTAATTGGGCTTCTGGTATAAACATGGTCATTGGAAGTATAATGCAGAAAAGTGTGAAAGAATAAAAAGGTAAGATCAGCTTTCGAAGTAGAAAGAAGAGAAAAATCAAGTTTGCTTTCTTGCCCTTGGAGATCTGAAAAACAAATTCATAGCATTACAACAATTGAAAAACATTTTAATCTGCGACTGCAAGAGCAACAGGATAAGTGCAACAATGCTACATCACCTTCGACGATACAATGTGAGGAAGGCATAAGCGAAACAGTTGCATTGGACCGGAGTGCCACCGATGCTGTTGTTTCCGGTATGTCTCAAAAGATTCTGGCAGCTCACAAACACACTGCACATGGGAGCTTTAAATTAGCAAAGCCAAAACTGGGAAATGTTTGCAATTGACATGTCCTCAAGCATAAGATAATAAAGGTTGAACCTTGACATCATTGAGAAATATGAATTTCCAGCCACATAGATGGGCTCTGACAGCTATATCCATATCCTCCACAGTTGTCCGCTCTAGCCATCCTCCAGATTCCTCCAAAGCTTTTATCCTCCATACCCCAGCAGTCCCATTGAACCCAAAAAAGTTGAGGAAAACACCGTTTACTTGCTGTTCTACTTCAAAATGATAGCACAAATTGATGTCCTGAAGCCGTGTCAGGAGATTTTCATCTCTATTGACAAAAATCCACCTTGCTTGCACGAGACCCAGCTCATCATTGCCCTTTCAAAACATAATTTAGACACAATTCAAGACCACTTTTCGCTGAGAAGCAAGTGCAGCAAAAAATAAGTTCACCTAAGTATATATCTCATTAGGCTAGAAAGATCTCAGCCTACAAATGTGAAAGATACAAGTATTCACAAGAAACTACTAAGACAATACCACAAACCACATAGGAAACCCCAAAACTAAAACATCAAGGAGAGAAATGAAATCGCTTGCTTGTACAGAAAATTTGACAACTTATATCATAAAGCTTATGAAAACAAGCAAAAGTCTTAAGTCCAAACCTTGAAATGGATGACAGTTCGCTTCAAAAAGTCTGGCTGAGGCTGGAAATCTGCATCAAAAATAGCAACAAACTCATAGTCTTTCACATAGTCACAGTTCATGGCAGCCTTCAGATTCCCTGCCTTGTAACCAGTTCGAACAACACGGTGCTGATAAACTATCCGCATGCCATTCTGTTGCCATTTTTGCACTTCACTTTTAATAAGGTCTTGCACTTCAATATCGTCTGAATCGTCCAGTACTTGAATAAGGATTTTTCCTTTCGGCCAATCGAGATGAGCAGCTGCGGCTATTGATTGCTGGTAAACCTGAATATACCAACAAATATGCAGACATTAACATAACAATTGAAATTCAGTATAAAAAATAGATCCCCACCCCCAAAAAAAACATCTCCCTCTCTCAGACTCAGCCATGTAGGCCATAAATGAATTGACATTATTTGAATAGGACAGGACAAACATGCATGCAGCAATGGTATGCTCATTCACACACCATGGCTGGAAATGCACAATTTATGACCATTCCAATATGAATCAATTCTGCAAACACAGCACCATTGTGATGAAAACAAGAGAAAACGAAGTGAGTTGGCACAAACTCACACCAACGAGAGATCAACAGACACACCTCAGCCTTGCCTCATGAAAATGACACATTGTTGTTGAGATCAACTTCTTCAATTAAAACACAAGGTCTTCACCAAGCTCCAGCCACCTTTATATCTGCATGTAGATATGTGACATGCTATGAGGACTTGGCCAGCTTAAGAGTCACATTTAATGGGTCGGAGGTTGATTCAGCGGAGCACCAGCCACATATTACACTCAGCACTTCTAGCCCAAAGCATATCAAAGCAGCCTTCCATTTAACACATCAGAGCCTCGTCATCATCTCCACACACAGTGTGTGATGAGCGAGCGGCGGTGTGTGCAAGTGATAGAGCATGCCGAGATGTGCAGGGCGTGTACCTTGAAGAGGGGCGAAGGCCTGCACACCTGATGGCGCTAGGGAACGAAAGAAGAGAGAGAGAGAGAGGTAGCGCACGATTTTGGAAGGGGAAATTTGAGTGAGTTGATTTGGGCTCTCACTTCCCTTTATTATAAGTATAGGACCAATTTAAAGTTAGTGGCCAAGTTCAATGTGAACTTGGCCAAAGGTTGATAACCTTTAAAAACTATACACAAAGGGGGCCATTTGGGCCTTTAACCCAACAACCTCCCACTTAAAGGCATAAATGGCGCCTTTAAGCTACATGACTCCCACCATCTGTATGCATAGATGATGTTGTGCTTTGGATAAGCACTTAGTGAGAGCATCTGCTGGATTTTGTGATGTATGGACCTTAACCAATGTAATAAGGCCATCCTCAAGCACTTCTCGAATGAAGTGATACCGCACATCAATATGTTTTGTGCGTGCATGAAACATCGCATTCTTTGCCAGACATATAGCACTCTAGTTATCACAACCAAGCATAGGTGCCTTGGCAGGCAAACCAAACTCACTGCATAGGCGTGCTAACCAAATAGCTTCTTTAGAAGCCTCAGTGGCTAAAATATATTCAGCCTCTGTAGTAGACAATGCAACGATCTTTTGCAATCTAGAACACCATGAAACAGCACCTCCCGCAAGAGTAAACACATAGCCACTTGTGGATTTCCGTGTGTGTCCACATCACCAGCCATGTCAGAGTCACAAAATCCCTTCAACTCCAATGGTCCTTTACCATAGCAGAGGCATTTGTTTTTAGTCCCTTTCAAGTACCTCATAATGGACTTTACTACATCCCAGTGCAACCTGCCTAGATTAGCCATAAACCGGCTCACAACTCCCACTGCATGGGCTATGTCAAGCCTAGTAGCAACCATAGCATACATAAGTGAACCACAAGCTGAAGCGTAAGGCACACTTTGCATGTCATTGGCTTCTTCCTTTGACTTGGGGCAATCATCTTTTGAGATTTTGACATATGGTTGTAATGGCACACCAAGAGGCTTTGCTTCAGCCATGTTAAATCTGTCCAGCACCTTTTCAATGTACTTTTCTTGCGACAAATACAATATGCGTTGGTCCCTTTGCCTTGTAACACGCACTCCAAGTATATGTTCAGCTGCCCCAAGGTTTTTCATTGAAAATGCAGATTTCAACTACCCTTTAAGAGCATCAACAGTGCTTCTTTTCTTTGCAGCTATCAATATATCATCTACATGGGCTGCCATCCTCATCACGTTTGGTATACAAACAATGGTCTGCATGGCTTCTTTTGTAACCATGTTTAAGCATGAAGCGGTCAAACTTCTTGTACCATTGTCTACATGATTGTTTCAACCCATACAAGCTTCTATTGAGCATACATACCAAATGTTCCTTGCCAGGAATAACAAAACCCTCAGGTTGCTTCATGTAAATCTCTTCCTCCACGTCACCATGCAAGAAAGCGGTATGTACATCCATTTGGTCCATTTCCAAATCAAGAGCAGCCACTATGGCAAACAGTACACGCAAAGTGGTCATCTTCACAACAGGAGAGAACACTTCCCGAAAGTCTATGCCCTTGGTTTGAACATATCCCTTTGCAACTAGTCTTGCCTTATACTTGGGTTTTGCATCAACTGTCTTGATTTTATACACCCATTTGTTAGCAATAGCCTTCCTGCCTTTGGGCAATTCCACTCTTCCTGCATAGCAAGCTCCCACTTGTCGTTGTGCTCACATGTCTTTGCCTCTTTATACGTAAGAGGCTCTCCCTCATCTGTCAACATAATGTAATGCAAAGAGGGATCATATCTACTCACAGGCCATCTTTGACAAGTTGACCGCCTCACCCAATGATCCACATTATCCGGTAATGGGTCTACATCAGGTGGCATGATAAAATAATCAACAATGGGCTGCTGTACATCATTTTCAGCACCATTTTCAGCATTGTTTCGTGGCTGCAAATGCCCTTCAGGAGCCTCAATTTGCTGCCCAACATCATCTGGCTCAAACACCACTGGATCATCTACATTTTCAGCCATATGTGGTGTATCCTGAGGGTCAAAAATAGGCCTAACAAGTGGCTAGTCATGCTGAAATTTGACCCTTTTATAGTAGTGCTTTGAGGCACAATTGTTTTGTAGCAGCCTTGCCTCATTAAAAACAACATCCCGGCTGCGTACAACCCTTTTGAGCTGAGGTAACCAAATCATGTAGCCCATTTCGCCTTCTTCACCATATACCATGAAAAGGCCTTTAATGGACTTGGCATCTAGTTTGTTCTTTAACTCGGGTCTAACATGCACAAAAGCTTCGCAACCAAAAATGTGTAAGTGATCATATGAAGCAGGCTTGCCAGACCAAACATCTTCAGGGATGTCACCTTTCAAAGACATGTGAGGGGGTCGATTGCATATATGCACTGCAGTTTTCAAAGTTTCTCCCCAAAATCCATGAGAGAGTTAGTTGTGGACAGCATGCATCTCACCCTCTCACAAAGTGTCCTATTGAATCTTTCAGCCACACCATTAGAAGAGGGGCTGTATGGCACAGTAAGCTCCCTCTTAATGCCCAAATCTTCACAAAATTTGTTAAATTCAGCACTTGTGAACTCCCCATTGTCCGTACGCAAGCATTTTAGTTTTCTACCTGTTTGGGCGGTCATAAATGCATGAAATTTCTTAAACGCAGCAAAGGCTTCATCCTTAGATTTAAGCAAATAAACCCAAATTTTCCTAGAATGATCATCAACAAAGGAGACAAAATAGCATGCACCTCCCATAGACTTAGAAGGCATGCTACATACATCACAATGTACAAGATCAAGCACACAAGATTTACGAGAGACACCAGAGTAATAAGAACGCTTTACTTGCTTGCCATATTGACATTCATTACAAAAGCCAAGCTTTGTGCCTTTAGCATCAAGTTTGTTCAAAGTACAAAGCTTAGAAATGCCCTTTTGGCTCATATGGCCAAGCCTCTTGTGCCACAACTCCATGTGAGAGTTAATTTCAGCCAATGCAATAAACTTGCCCAACAGGGCCTTTCCATGCATGCAATAAAGTGTCCCTTTCTTTGTGCCCTTTACAATCAGCCTTGAGCCTTTAGTCATTTTCCATGATCCTCTCTCAAACAAGATGCTGTAACCATGCATATCCATATGACCAACAAAAAGCCAACTCTTCTTGATTCCTGGCACATGTCTAACATCATGCAAGAGAAGCTCATTTGTGCCATCTATGGAGAGATGCACAGTGCCAATACCCTCAATGGAACATGCATGATTGTTTCCAAGGTATACATGGCCATGCTTGCCTGCATCAAAAGTAGAGAAACACTCCTTGATAGGAGTCACATGTAATGAAGCACCGGAATCAACTATCCAAGTCTGGGATAATGCATCATTGACAGTCAACAAAGCATCAATAAGATCACTCTTCGTGATATGCATGTCCTGTGAATGAACATTAAGAGAGGCATCAAGGTCATAAGCATCATCATCTGACAAAGTGGCACACAAGATGTCCTCTACATCTGACAGCTCCTCAATCACAACACTAGAAGCCACACTGGCCTTCTCTTTGTCCTTTGAGCTATCCTGTGCATCTGTCTTGACTTCCTTCTTCTCTTTCTTTTTGTCTCCGCCATTCTTTTTCCGTTCTAACTCGGCTTTATAGTACCTGCAATCAGGTTTCTTGTGACCTTTCCTGCCACACTGATAGCAAGTCACATCACCCTTGCCTTTGCTGGCATTTCCCCTTTAATTACTCTTACTCTTACTCCTTTGTGCATAGACAACATTCTTCTCTGTCCTGCCTCTAACCATGTTGGCAGAGCTGCCTTCCTCTCCACTTGCTTTCCTCCTGATTTCCTCATTCAAGATAGAACCCCTAACACCATCAAAGGTCAAATTGGGGTTATTGGACAATGAAACCACCAATGTTTCCCATGACTCAGATAAGGTCATAAGCAAGAAGATAGCTTTCAGCTTATCATCGAAAGGAGGCAAGCCTGAATCCTGTAACTGCGACAAAGTACCTACGAATAATGACAAGTGCTCTCCCGCGCTCTTTGGACTCATCTAGTTGCATACCAACAAGTTTTCGCATCAAATGCACTTGGTTGACAGGCGTTGTATTCTCATACATTCCCTTTAACTTCTTCCACATATCAAAAGCACTTGTGAGACCTTTCACATCAATGACTGTCTCATCGGTCATGGCCATTTTAATGTATGTAACAGCCTTCCTGTTCAGGCTAACCCATGCTTCATCCGTCATATTCTGTGGCTTTACCTGTTCAAGTGCCCCTTCACAATCCTTAAGAAATAGGATTCCCTGGATCATGTCTTTCCAAAGGTCGAAACCTATTCCATTGAACCTCCTAACCTCGAAGAGATTCTTCACATCCGAAGAAGATGAGGCCATAGTTGCACGAATAAGAGAGCTAATACGTTGAATTTTTGGACAAAATGCACAAAAACCGGAGTATAGCCTCACAGAGGTGTGCACTACAGTTCCAATGGTCACAGGAGCAATTTGGGGCAAAATAGGTCGATTTAGGCACAAAAAACAATTTCTGAAATTTATGCGCAGGAAATTTCAGCGAGCGAATTTGTGCTCAAAAACAACAATGCATGTATGAGCAAAAGCCCCAATTTGTAGCATCAAATTGTACGAAATTGAGCCACAAATGGTCATACATAGCCAAAACTTGTCAAACGTGCGTAGATTGCATCAATTTGCACTTTCCCCAATGTAGTCGCATCATAAAAACACTTGAAAAAACCTACGTAAACCTGTTTTGGGACCTGTTTTTCGGTAATTTCGATGTTTTCGGGTAGCGGGGACCTAGCAAAGATGTTCCCACACCTTAATACATGATTTGCAAAACCTGTATTTTGCTGTCATAACCTGTAATTTGCTGCTTTTTACTTAATTTCAGCCTGTTTTAGGTCAATTTGGCTTGCCGGGAGCTCTCTATTGTCCGGGGACGAGTCCTTTGGCGATGAAAATGCAAAATCTCGCGTGAAATTTGACCTCCTTGGCTGAAAATCAGCGTTTGCAGGTTTGGGAGCAAACCCTAATTGGGCTTTGATACCAATTGATGAGCGAGGGGCAGTGTGTGCAAGTGATAGAGCATGCGGAGATGTGCAGGGCGTGTACCGTGAAGAGGGGCGAAGGCCTACAGAGCTGATGGCGCTAGGGAACGAAAGAAGACAGAGAGAGAGGTAGCGCACGATTTTGGAAGGGGAAATTTGAGTGAGTTGATTTGAGCTCCTCACTTCCCTTTATTATAAGTATAGGACCAATTTAAAGTTAGTGGCCAAGTTCAATGTGAATTTGGCCAAAGATTAATAACCTTTAAAAACTATACACAAAGGGGGCCATTTGGGCCTTTAACCCAACAGTGTGAACACGCAGACACCTATTGCACCTATAATGCATGTGCAAGTGAGATGCAAATAATGACAGTGGATGTCACAAAGTGATGGCGTGGCATGACCTAAATGACACACTCCACACAGAGAGAGGTAAGGGCCCTATGGAAAGATGCAGAGAAGTGCTAGCAACTTGCAGAGCCTAGCCGAGGGACTTGAAAATAAAGACCAAGAATTTTATAAGTTGTTCCAACTTATGAGTTCCCATCCGACAGGGCCTACAGTGACACTAGAGATTGAAATAAAGCTTGGACACCCAAATCGCGTAGAGATGCTAACGCAACAGCGTTGTATGGACGTTCCGTGATTTGCGTTGGCTGCTGGCGTGGTACCTGTACAGCTTTAAGGATACTCACTGCCCTCGCTTTTATTCATCAATCTAATATTGCATACTCTGGCGGACACCATTCAGAGCATTCCAAAGTCCGGAGGGTGGCATCCTACCTCAAGGGGAACGCACAGACTTGGTGGTATACCCTGCTTCTATGGAGGGAGGCACCAATAAAGTGGCTTCACTTCAAAAGAGTATTTATTTCCTCATGGCTCACTCAAGAATATGAGCGAGATGTGATAACAGCTTGGAATCATCTAAGGATGACCAAGACACACTAGATACTTATTGTCAGATATTTTTGGACACTTTCTTACTGGCCTCTTCTTTCAAGAAAATTACGTTCAAGCAGCAAATAGAGCGATTATGTTGTGGTCTACCTAAAGAGATACGGGATTATTGTTTGTGCAGAAGTCCGAGTCGGTGCAAGAACTGATGGAACATGCAAAGCAAGGGTTTGCAATGCATGGGGCACTCTTACGTACCCTACAGATAGATTGGTCACAGATCCAACCGGACAAGATACGAACAACAGTAACAAAAAGAAGGGAAAGCAACAGAAGAAGAGACCTTCATGCCCTCGACTATTGATAGAGCAACAAGCCGAATACTTCAAGGAGGGTAAATTTTACGGTTGTGGGAAACACGGGCATGTGTTAGCCAGGTGCCCTAACAAGGCACTAAAAGAACAGCCAGAGGACAAGCGGGAGAGTTCTATCGCAGCGGAGGAACGAGCAAAGAAAGGAAAGACAAAAGCTGGATTGGTAGCATATTTCGTGGGGACTGACCATGAGCAAATGGATGAAAGTACAGAGCTCTGTAGAGCGAGGGGCAAAGTACGAGACCAAGAAGCCCTCATCTTCTTCGATGGAGGAACCAAGGCCAATTTCATTTCGACTGAATTGGCGGCTCGACTTGGAATTACGCCAGATGAAATGGGACCACCCGCTGAGGCAGTTCTAGCAACACCTAGACAGAATGTTGCCATTATACCCGTCAAAGGCAAACTTCGGATGCATTGTTAAGGGACCACCCGCTGAGGCAGTTCTAGCGACACCTAGACAGAATGTTGTCATTATACCCGTCAAAGGCAAACTTCGGATGCATTGTTAAGGGTATTTAGGGCACGAGGACTTTTATATCATGCCTTTGGAGGGGTGTGTTGTCCTTTTAGGAATCCCTCGGTTCCACAAGAACAATGTGGTGGTCCACTACACGACGAGAAAATTAACCTTGAAGAATGAAAAGGTAGAGAGATAGTACTTGATGTAAAATTGAAGGGCGAGTCAGCCCCACTTGTATCGGCTTCGACCATTTCCAAATTAATGAAATGCACTCTGTTTGTTCACTCGATCTTCTTAAATGAGATAGATGACAAGAAAATGTCAAATTTGTCCGACCTTAAAAAGGAACGACCGGGAATTTTGCAAGCTCAGGCTAACTGTTTCTTTGAAGGCTTACTTGGAGAGTTACCTCTTCAACATCGTGAAGATCACAATATTGATTTGATTTCAGGCAATACGCCACTGAACCGGCCACTTTACAAAGTAAGCAGAGCCCAAAATGAAGAGATTATGAACCAAGTGAAAGAATTGTTGGAAGAAGGATTGATTCAACCCAATACATCACCGTTTTGTTCACCGGTGTTGTTGGTTCTTAAGAAAGATGGATTTTGGAGAATGTTCATTGACTACAAGGCTCTCAATAAATTCACCATCAAGAACGGGTTTCCAATACCCTAGATCGATGATATACTGGACAAGTTACACGGTTCTACTTGTTTCATTAGAATCGACCTGAAAAGTGGCTATCATCATATCAGAATTGCTCTTGGAGATGTATACAAGTCTCAAGACCGCGTTCAGGACGCCCTTGGATTGTACAAGTATTTGGTGATGCCTTTTCGTCTCACAAATGCTCCTACAACATTCAACAAGATGAGGAACAGGATTTTTCGAGAGATATAGATCATTTGTAAACACCATTTTTGTCGACATAATCGTATTCTCCAAGAATGAGGCAAAGCATCGACACCATCTGTTACACGTTTTTCAGGCACTAAGGCAATATCGGTTGGTACTGAATGGGAAGAAGAGTGAGTTTTTCTTACCGGAGATCCACTTTTTGGAACACGTCGTCTCTGCAGAGGGTGTCAAAATCGACCCGACCAAGGTTGAGACCATCACAGATTGGCCAAATTTGAAGAATGTTCACGAGGTTCGAAGCTTTTTGGGTTTATGTTCTTACTATCGACTGTTCATTCGAAAGTTTGCAGAGATTGCTTCTCCTCTACATGCTATGACACAAAAAGGGGTTCCTTTCACATGGGGATCATCTGAGATTGCAACCTTCAAGACTCTCAAGGAGAAGTTGACGACTAGCCAATGTTGCTTTTGCCAGACTTGCAAAAGCCATTTGAGGTATACTGTGATGCATGTGGCTGCTACCAGAGATCCACTTTTTGGAACACGTCGTCTCTGCAGAGGGTGTCAAAATCGACCCGGCCAAGGTTGAGACCATCACAGATTGGCCAGATTTGAAGAATGTTCACGAGGTTCGAAGTTTTTTGGGTTTATGTTCTTACTATCGACTGTTCATTCGAAAGTTTGCAGAGATTGCTTCTCCTCTACATGCTATGACACAAAAAGGGGTTCCTTTCACATGGGGATCATCTAAGATTGCAGCCTTCAAGACTCTCAAGGAGAAGTTGACGACTAGCCAATGTTGCTTTTGCCAGACTTGCAAAAGCCATTTGAGGTATACTGTGATGCATGTGGCTGCAGTCTGGGAGCGAGGTCTTGATGCAAGAAGGCCATGTTGTGGCCTATGAGAGTGGAATGTATTCAAGACCATAACGGGTTGCGGAGATTTACGAGGAGGAGCTGTTGGCAATTATCCATGCTCTACTCAGTGGTGACACTTTCTACTCGAAGCCGATTTTACATTATTCACTGATCACCAGCGTTTACGATATTCCTTGTCTCAGAAACAACTTTCAGACAAGCAAATGCGATGAGCAAACATTTTGTCACATTTTCACTTTCAAATTGTCCATGATCAGGGACAGAAGAATGTGGTGGCGGATGCAATGTCGCGTAAGCCTTTGGTGTTGGCTATTTCGGCAATTCATCATCACAGCTTCGAGGATATGGTAGATCAATACGCCACAAATCCGGATTTTGCAGACATCTTTAACCGATTGCAGAATGGGGAAGTGGTTACGAGCTATTGGCTCAAGGAAGGCTATTTGATGCGGAAGAACTTGTGTGTTACACAAGAGTTAAGAAATAAGGTTTTGACAAAGTGTCACTGTCCACCTTTTTGGACCACAGTGGCATAGACACAACCTTGAAAGGTGTGGAGCGGTTTTTCTATTGGCCGAGGCTCAAAAAGGATGTGGATGAGTTTGTTCCTAGTTGTTTGATATGCCCGAAGGTCAAGTTCAACAGGCATGGTCTTTTGCAACCTTTAACTATACCTAGCCGACAAAGTCTACGCCTGGTCGCTTTGTGAAACCCCGTGCAACAAGTCTCACCTTGTGTTTGTAGAGGGAACCATTAAGTCCTTCTCCTTCATCAACTTTGCATCAAGAGTTGGATGGTTCTTGAACTTGACCCAATATGAGTCGACCAACTTACCCTTCGCTTTCCTTTCCTTGTGCGATAAGGCCTGTTGTGGAACGAGAATCTCTTCCTTTTCTGGTTGCTCGTGTGGCTCCCTGTCCTCTAGCACTTCGCCTTTGAAAGGTCTCAAAAGACTCACATGAAATGGATTATGAATCTTCCAAGTATCTTGCAACTTCAATCGAAAGAATACATCGTTGATTTTTCTTTGGTATCTGGAAGGGCCCATAGTATTGCACATTAAGCTTTGGGAAAAACCTCTCCTTACCCGTCCTCTTTCGTATGCACGCTTTTTCAAACCGAAGTAACTCCCAATCATTCTTCTTTAATTGCAAGTCGCGTTGATGCTCGCGGCTGTTGCCTTCTAATGTCGTGCTTGAAACTTTCGCAAAGCCTAGATCGTGTTTGTATTGTGATCTGCTTCAAAAGTCTTGTCTCTGGTGCTGAGAATCAGTGGAACCTCTCTAATACCCTCAACGACATCTTTCTCGTAGACCTGTGAACACTATTGTTGTAAGCAATTTCTACCAGAGGCCAATACTACTGCCAATAATTCTTGTGATCAGAGAGAGAAGACTTCAAAAAGTCCAAAAGCACTGAGTTGCCTATCTCCAATTGCCCATCTGTTTGAGGATGAAACGACGATGATAATTTATGCCGAGTGCCTAGGCATATTCTCCCACACTTCTCTATAAAATAAGCTCGTGAATCTAGGGTCTCTATCTTAAGCTATAGATGTAGGCATGCCAGGTAGTATCAAAATTTGTGAGACAAACATTTTGGCCAAATAATCTATTTTTATTGTCCTCTTTACCGGAAGTGAGCCTATTTGTTGAAGTCGTCGATGAGATCCAAATACCATCATGTCAATTCCAAGTCTTTGAAAGGTCGAACTTTCGAAGATGAAATCCATTGCTATACTTTCCCCAGGTTGGTTAGGAATAGGTAAAAGCGGAGTGCTTTCAATTTGTGCGTGGCAAACTTTACCTTTTGACACACCAAACAAGTGTGCACAAAGTCGCCCTCATCCTCCTTAAGCTGAGGCCAATAGAATTACTTTTCCACTCCTTTCAAAGTACTCTCAATGCCTCTAAGTCCAAAAAGGAGGGTTATGGCACTCCGTTAACACATTTTTCCTCAAACCTCGTGTCACGCACAATAGTGTTTTCCGCATCAATTAACCTTCCTTGATAGTATAGCATGTCGTTGCCCCACTTCGTATCTAGTCAAAGATGTCTGCAAAATTAGGATTTGTCTATAGTTACCCGAAACGGGAATGGGGAACGAGAATGGGAAGGTCCAGAAGGGGACAGGAATGGGGAGGAGGAGGAGGGGCCGAAATAGGAATGGGGGCAAAACGGTCGACTAAAGTAAGGCTTGAATTACCTCCATGCAGCTTAGTCCTAAACCAACTCCAAAATTGCCCCCAAACAGCCCCAAATCTGCCCCAAATGCCTACTTTTCTGCCCCCAAACGCCTACTTTTGCCCATTCCGCCCCGCGTCTCGCCTTGTTCCTCCCCCTTTTGGAACTCCGTTCCGGTTACACCCCGTTCCGGAACAGTGTTCCGCCTCGGCTCCGTTTCGGGAACGGGACTTGTCTAGAACGCCGTTTGGGCCGAGTTCCGCTCGTTCCCTGTCACACTAGATTTGTCACATAGTGATTAAGCATATCCTCAAAAACGTATGGCCGAGATAGCCGATACGTGTGACGTCCAAAACAATTCATTTGCCACCAAATTCTTCTATCATGAACGTGAACACATGAACAATGTGGAAATGGAATTGAGACAAAATGTTTGCCCGTCTCATTTGCTAATTTGAAAGTTGTTTCTGGGAGAAGAAGTATCTCAAACTCTGATGATTTGTAAGTACAGTGAAATCTGCCCCAAGCAAGTAATGTCTTGTTAGGTGCAGCGGAAGTGTTTATGGATTTAGCTCGGAACTAGTACTCCGGACAAACACAAGGGACATTTACTTCACTTGAAAGAACTGAACTAGACTCAATGAAAAGAGAGAGAGAGAGAGAGAGAGAGAGAGAGAGAGAGAGAGAAAAGACACGATATGTCGGGTCCCAAACCCTCAAGGACCCCCTTGCTCGGTTGCCAGATCAAGTACTTTCTTTATTCTTGCACAATGCTCATACAATGATGCTAAATGCTGAGATGCTGATGCTAATGGGTATTGATGCTATTGATGGGTACTACTAGGTATTGGTGGTACTGCCAGTACCACGAGGTACTGAGGTATTGAGAGGTTCTATGTCGACGACGATGATAACGACGACGGGTTCTGTGGATCCCTATGGGCACAAGGGGTACTAGATGATGGGGTACTGTGTCGACGACGGTGACGACGATGATGTCGACGACGACGACGCTAAGGCTGAATGTTGGAATCTACTAGCGATGTCGATGGCAAGGGATTTGCAACCATGACGAGACTAGGCTGCAATTTGATGGCGCTTCAAGATGAAAACGCTGGCTGTCTTGGGCTGAAAACGCTAGTCATCAAGGGCTGAAAACGTTGATAGATGTGCTGCGAGGAATGGGGTGGATTTGTGAGGCTAAGGGCTGAAAGCTGATTGTCCAAAGACGCTGATGACGGCGAGGTACTAAGGCTCAAAACCCTGATGCAATGAGTGGCAAAAACGTTGGAAAGCCACTGTGCTTGAGAGGCTCTATTGCACTACTCCTCTGCTCTTCTCTCCCAACGCTAGGGTTTCTTTTATAAGAATTATAGTCTGGGTCGGGCAAGTTTTCCAACAAACTCACGATTTTTAAAAAGAATTCTAAAAGTCGCTTATAAATAAATGACCTATTGTGCAAGAGGTATGCAACTATGACTGGCCTGGGCATGCTCGTCTTGCTAGAGGCTCACATAGGTGCCAAGCTCAATTCTAAGCTAATGACTAATGCTAGACCGTAGCAAAAGCATGTCCACGTAGCACAAGTGAAGTGTGCACGTGACATGTCTCCACTAAGTTAGAGAGTGTATTGGTGCTAACAACTCCTCCTTGTAGATATGTGCAACCCTCTCAAATCTAGAGAACATTCTACTCTTATAAGCTATGACATGGCTCTCCTACATTAAGACCGCTCCTAGAGTGCTACCACAAGCATTAGAGTAAAAAGGCTTCTTCAATTATGTTAATATTAAAACCAGACCAGTCGTCGACTTCTCTTTCAATGTATTGAACGTTGCAATTTTTGAGGGTCCCCAAGTGAACGAAACACCTTCCTGAGTTAGGCTATGTAAACGCAAAGCAATCTCTCCAAACTTTCAAATGAATTGTGTGCAATACGAGCACAAACCCAAATGCTTCAAACTTCATCGACATTCTTTGGTTATAGCCCATTCCGAATGGTCTCTACCTTGGCCACGTCCATCTATACACCCTCTGTAGAGACGACATGACCCAAAAAATGTATCTCTACGAGGAAAAACTCACTCTTTTTCCTGTTGAGCACCAATTTGTGTTGCCATAGTGTCCCAAAAACCTGTAAGAGATGTTTCTTGTGTTCTTCTTCATTCTTGGAGAATACGATGATATCGTGAAAGAAGGTGCCAACAAATTGCTTGTACTCCCTTAGAATCCGGTCCATCTTACTGTTGAACGTTGCAGGAGCGTGTGTGAGACCGAAAGGCATCACCAAATACTTGTACAATCCAAAGGATGTCTTGAACGTGGTCTTGTGCTGAGATACCATGAGGATTGTATCCATTAGTAGGACTCTTCCCTCTCAAGTGTCTTAAAATGACTAGTCGAACTCCGTATGACACCTCGTTTGAAGCTGAGGCTTCGCGCCACCATGAAGCTGAGCATACCGTTAATTCATAGATTGCCTCTAGTTTCGATTTGTGGACAATATCCACTCTAGGCATCTCGAGTCAGGGCTGGAACAGAGACGTTGGAAGTGAACCTCTTGATCCAAGATAATGGATTCTAAGATCCGACCCAACATTTTGACAAGGAATAAAATGGTTTATACTCTCGGCCGTATTGAATTACTATTGTTATAACTTTGTTTGCTGAAGGACCTTTATCTGCTTGCAATGGAGATGTACAATGGGGTCCTTAACAGATGCCTTTGTCCAAAGCAGTCACTATAGCAGACTTGGACACTCCGATCTGAGAATCTACCACAACACACGAGAGCAAACTGAAAGAACTAAACTGAACAAGACTGAGAGAGAGACGACATGGCACGGTGTAGTTTGACGCCCAAAGAGATTGGGCCCAAAGACTGGCGCCCCTTTCGGTATTTTCTTTTTTTTTTCTAGAGAAAAAGATCCTTCTATTAGTTAATGAAACTGCCCATAGGGCTACAACCACCTCTTTGAGAGAGGGCTACAACAACCATGATGGGGAGACTCTCCCAATGAAAAAACAGCATATGTACAATGAGGCTAAATCAAGAAATGGGAGGGGGGAAAGCCACACAAGTGGACGGTAGTGCGATCTGAGTACACCCTGGACCATGGTGAAAAAAGGCCCAGGACGCCAAAGTCGAAGGAAGGCCTCTCTCCGCTCCGTCATGCGGTCGGAGCTGCCCTGAAGTCTCTTGAGCTGCCCTCTGAATGGGTAGATCAGCTCTAACCAAAGATAGCGAACAGTCTCTGCCGGTGGTACAAGGCGAACATCAAAGACGCGGAAGCAACGGGCCCGCCAAATGAACCAGAGTGTCAGGCCACTAATGAGCTCCCAACACTCCTCTCTCTCTCACTGCACCACTCCTGTGGAGCAAGCTCTATGGCAGGCTGGAGTGTAGGTCGCCCCCCCCCCCTGCATCACTATCATCCTGCTGGTGGAAGATAGCTCAATTTGAAGTGTCGGGCCCGTGAGTGTGGACCAAGCAACTGCCCCCCAAGTGTACTGCCGAGCCGTGGAGAGAGCAGGCATCAGCCGAAGAACACGAAGCCACACCTGCTGTGCCAATGGACAGTCCCAAAGACAGTGACGCTGACTCTCCACAAGATGGTCACAAGCTTCGCATGCAACCGAGAGACCACTATGCACAAGCCAACTCCCAACTGCTGTAGCTCTGTGTGTGACCAGCCACTGAAACAAAGTGACTCGCCTCGGCTGCCTGGAGTCCCACAACCTCTCCCAAAAAGCTGCCAAGAACTGAGCTGTGAGACCCTCCTCCTGCCAATGAGGTGCTGCAGCAGGGCGAGCCTCTCTCTGTGCTGCCGGTATGTGACGTCCCAGTCGAACAATGTGTTGAAAGAAAGGGACACCTGGGTGGTCTGCAGAAGAGAAAGGGTCCCTCCAAAGCCACTCTCCAGGATCCCACTGTACTCGTGCCAGTGGACAGCACTCCCAAGCCCACAATCTCCAATTTCCAATCTTAAGAGCAGCTGGGTCAGGATCGATGACACAAGTCCTCCCACAAATGCCCACCACTCGGATCCTCTGAAAATAGCACTCTGCCACCTGCGGGGCCTCTACTGCAATTCGCTGTAAGCGTCCCTCCCCCTGAACCTCGAAAAACAGGGAGGGAACAGTCTCTGAGCAAGCCCGAACTGAGATGAGAACCTCCAGTCGAGTGAAGGCTCCCATCCATCTAGGCACTGCTGACTCGAGAGGTGTGAGCCACTCAATTGGTACTGCCTCTGAGATGTCCTGGCACATGCTCTGCACCCCTCTCATGCCCTATAAAAACTGAAAGCCATGCAGCTCCTCTAACAAGCTTGAAAACTGTAACCAGTCACCTAAAGAGCTTGCTGGACCCGCTGCCATGGAACCCCAAGAAACATGAGGCCGACTACCAACCAAGTGGCCTCTCTAAGTGCTAACCATGGGGTTCCAAACAAGGGGTTGTCACATGCGCTCCTCCGTGCAAGTGCTCCCAAGATCGAAGCAAACCAACAGCGAAGCGGTCCTCCAATCTCCTGCTCAAACCAACTCTGCGCATCTCAGTGAAGATCCATCTGGTCAAAGATTACCAGGGGCCTCCTGCCTGAGGCACCTTAGCACGAAGCAGCTATAGCAAAAACTCCTTCCAGGGCTCCTCACCTGGAAGAAGTCCTCGGATGATGAACTTCCCAAGAAGGGCTTGCTCTGCTGTGCTGGGTCTATGATCCCAAGCCCTCCCTATGAACAAGGAAGAGTGATGACCTGCCAAGCCACTTTGGCCTGGGTTGTCTGAGTGTCACGCCCTGACCAAAGGAAGTTCCTGATCAGCCTCCCTACCTGGCTGATACAAGAACTCGAGAAGATCCAACAAGAAGCGATGTACCACATAGTAGCAAACACCACTTGGTTGGCCACTACAACTCTACCAACCAAAGAAAGTCGTGCGGAACTCCAATGTAACAACTTCCTCCTGATAGACAAGAGGAGAGGAGCAATCTACTGCTCGGGAGACAAGTCCAAATCAAACTAACAACCCAAGTACCGAACTGCAATCCCTGGGGGAATCCACCTGAAACCCTCACCTTGCATCCAATCGGGTACAGAAGCACTACCAACCGAGAAAGCCACTGTCTTTCTCCAGTTGATCAGTGCGCCAGATGCACAACAGAAGGTCTCAAGAGCCTGCTCACAGCTGTGAAGGTTGGCCTCCTGGCCATCCAACTACAAGGCTGAGTCGTCAACAAACTCAGCGTCCAATAGCTCATCTCCCGAATAGGGAGTGCTAGGCCCTGTAGACCAACCTGCTGCGACACCAAAAACCTGCTCATCGCCTCAGCATAGAACAGAAAGAGGAATGGGACAAGAGGGCAGCCTTGTCTAACCGAACGTGTGAGCATGAAACGATCACCTCTACCTCCTGACAAAAGTACCAGACTCTGTGCCCGTCTGTATAAAGCTGACACCCCTCTGATCCAAGCATCTAAGAAGCCCATCCTGCGTAGAGTGCCCTCCAAAAAGTCCCAATCAACTTTGTCGTAGGCCTTCTCAAAATCGAGAAGAAGAATCACAAGATCCTCACCTCGGAGCCGCGCTAGGACAGAAGCCTCCCCAAAAGTAAAGATGTTGTCAAGGATACTGCGCTCCTTGACAAAACCTGTCTGAGTCCTCGATCCTCAAATTCAGAGCCTTGGCAAGAATTTTGTAGGCTGAGTTGAGGATGGTGATGGGGCGCCACTGTCGAATCTCATCCAAGGAGCCACCCTCCTTGGGAATGAGGTAGATGAGACCCTCACTCATGCTGTCAGGCATCTCTCCTGTGTGCAAGATGTATTGAGAAGCACTACAGAGATCTGGGCCAAGCAAGTCTCAGTACTCCAAGAAGAAACTGGGAGTCAAGCCATCCTCACCTGGACAGCTACCACGGGGGAGTGCACTAAGAGCCGTGTGCAACTCCTCAAGCTGAAGTGGCAACTCAAGCCTCTCACGCATCTCCTCAGTCACAAGGCAAGGCATCTGTGCCCACACCCACTCCCTGCATGCATCCTAACGCTCTGACTGAGGCTCTACAGACAGTAACTTACGGTAAAAGTCAATAGCAACTGCACACATGTCCTCTCGCTCAAAAGCAACTGCCCTGTCGGGCCTCCTCAACTCACCTTCCTTGGCATGCGTATGCCGAGGTCCCACTGCCTCGAAGAAAGCACCAGTCACTGTCACCCACCTATGTCCACTGAGATGTCTGTCGATGGAAAGCGAACTCATGGCGTTGCTCCTCTGTGCTGACAAGCTCCTAGCGAGCCTGCTGTAACTGCTCCTCCAACCAAGGACTGTCTGGATGCTGCTCCTGCATCCTCTACAAGGAAGTAAAGCCCCGTCTGAGATGCTGCTCCTCCTCTCTCGCTGCAGCTAAGCGAGCCAAAGACTCTTGGAGAAAGAAGCGGCTAAGTTGAGCTAGTCCTGTCGCCACTCTGTCAACAGGAGAATCTTGCATGTCCAAGCTCTGTGTCCAGAGAGCCTCTACTCGCTCTCTAAGTCTAGAGTCCAGCAAGACCCTCTCAAGGATGCGAAGCATCGTGCTCCCCTTCCTCTGTCTATTTGCCACTGTGAGGATCACTGGTGCATGGTCCGAGAAGGAAGTTTCTGCCAGAATGCCAATTGTCCCACCCAAGTCACAGAAATGGTCACTAGTGTAGAAGCGATCTATCCGCGATAGATTCACTCCTCCCACTCTGTGGTCCGAGCGAGAGAAAGCCAGGCTGTCTAGGGACCTCACAAAGCTAGAGTGCTCCCGCACATCCGAAACCCTCAGTCATACAAAACCTCTCCCAAGCTGCAAGCTCAACTCCATGCACAGTAGCCTGGCTGCCACCAATCCTGTCAGAAGGGTCCTCCAACATGTTGAAGTCACCCCCTATGCACCTGCTCTGCCTGCGGTAGAGACTCAACAATCTGTGACCAAAACTCTGCTCGTGCACTCGCCACATTGGGCGCATATATGTTCAGGAAGCCCACAAGGCAACCCTGAACCTGCATAGTGATCCAATGAGCCCTGCCTGGCACAATAATCCCTCTATCCACAATGGCCTGCTACAAAGAATCCGCAATAGTCATACATACCCAACCTTGGATGCCTCAAGGTCCAAAAGCAGCTGACCAATAAGTATCATATCGTCCACGCAAGAGCTGACCACATCGTCTAATGCAGCTATCACATAGATGATGCTCATGTAGCATAAGGAAAACAATCTCTCCCCCCACAAGGCAACGCTGAAGCTCCTGACGCAATCGGCCCCTCTCACACTGAAACTAGGGCCCACCTAAGTCCCTGCACGTTCCATGAGACGATCCTCATGGGGAGCGAGAGAACAGATGCTGCCGCAGCAGCTAAACGTGCTATCTTCGAGGCTGGCTTGGATGGGGAGTAATCCGTATCCGAGAGTCCTCTAGATACGCGTGACTGCAAAGAGAGCATGGCCCAAGCCCAAGTAGACCGAGTCGTACGTAATGCAACCTCCTCTGTCCAGAGTCCTCATGAATGTGTGCATAGCATGGCGAGCACTGCGTATCAGCAAAGAAGTGAACCACAATGTGTCTACATCCTGCTGCATCTAGAGGGGTCACCGCAAACTTGGCCAATGGCCACAAAGTCTGAAGCATGTCTGTAACTCCTAGGTCTCACCATGTGGTGAGAGAACTCTAGGGCCTGTGTATGCAGCCACTCCAACACTAAGTCGAGTCCACTCAGTCTGGTCCCTGCTGCAAAGGGGAAAAGAGAAGCCAACAGCTGAGTCCAAGGCCTCTATCCCCCTAGCTGCAAGGAACAGAACATGAACCCTGAAGCAGGCTGTCTCAAGGTCTGATGAGAAGTCGCCGAGAAAACGTGTAAAGTCGTAGGCAAAGAAGTCCCATTGGCGCCGAATGTCGAAACTCGTCAAACCACGAGGGACTGCTCCAAAGAGAGACATCTATACCTGTAGCAAGGGTCGCAAGAAAGGCTGTCCCTCTCTCGCCAAGCGACTCGTGGCAAAGGCGCTGCCAAGAGATCTCCTAGCAGCAGGAGATGGCCTTGTCCCCTGGGTCGACTGTGGAACTGGAGCGGGAGGGGGGGGATGTAGAAGCAGGGGGAGGTAGGGAAGAAGAGGTCGGCGTGGAATGTCAAAACTCGTCAGACCACGAGGAACTGCTGCAAAGGGAGACGTATGTACCTGTAGAGGGGGTCGCAAGAAAGGTTGTCCCTCTCTCGCCAAGCGACTCGTGGCAAAGGTGCTGCCAAGAGATCTCCTAGCAGCCGGAGATGGCCCTGTCCCCTGGGTCGACTGTAGAACTGGAGCGGGGGAGGGGGGGACCAGCAAAGGGAGAGAGGCGAGGGGGAGAGGCGGCAGGAGCAGGAGGCGAGGGGGAGGTTGATGAGGAGGGGGGGAGGAGGGGGGAGGAGGGGCTGTCGAGGGTGAAGTTGAGGTGGGGGCTGAAACAGGGACCTCGTCCTGCTCAAGAGGACCTAATCAGTTCCCGTGGGAACCCACTCCTGCTGGGCAGGCACCTGAGGACCACTCTGAGTGTCAAGCTGTCGCTGCGGCCATAGTTGCAACGGAGTTTCGAAATGTTCCGTTTGTAACGAGTTTCAGAAGTTTCGAAACGGTTTCATCCGAGAAAGAAACACCAAAACAAAGGTTTCGTGCAAACTAAAGAAATGTACGTAAGTTTAAGTGGTATAAGCTGAGATCTATGTTTTAAGCATTACCTTACAATTAGACATGAAAAAGAGGGAGAATAGGACTAACTTTCATCATTAGAAGCAAGACAGAAGCTACATTCATGACATTGAGGATTTCATGACCGAAACAAAGAACAAGAGGCTTCAAGATTTACATCTAACATGAGCCTTGACTTTACCTTTGAAACGTTCACTCATACAAAAACGTTTCTGAAACGTTTCGTACATTTCATGAGTGAAGAAACGCGTTTCTTGGCAACATTGGTTGTGGCCCCTGCCGTCGTCGACCACGAACCTGCTGCCATCCCTCCTCCACTAGAGCTGGGGCTCGAAGGGTGGCTCTGCCGGTGTGCTCTGTCTCTCTGCCTCTGGCTGCTGGCCAGCCCTTGTAGGCTGGGGATGAGTTTGTGGTGTAGGTCGGGGCCTCCTCCGTGGACAAGCCTTCGCAAGATGGCCTATCTGTCGACAAATGAAGCACTGGTTCGGGAGGCCCGAAGACTCCACGCTCTGTCTAAACCAACCCTCACTCACCCGAGGAAGGAGGATGACCTTCGCGAGAGTGTGTGTTCCTAACCAGAACGCGCCTGGACAAAAGTGGTAGATACTCCCTCCGCAAACCAGGAAAGCAGACAGAGATGGGAAGGTCTACCTCCTCTACCAAAACATCTGAAGCAGGGTCAAAACCGTGTCCCCACTGTCGAAAGTGGGCTCGAGCTGCTCGGATGGTCAAGGGGCTCATAGCTATGACCTTGGACGCCATCTTGGAGGTCTCAAACTCGATCTGATAGTAGCCTCGTCCGAGGAACTGAACGTCCAAGATCTTGCCCACCTCTGCAAGAAGGCAAGCCTGGAGAAGGTCACGCAGCTCTCCTATGCTGGGTTGGTGCCGAGAATCTTGCAAATGACGGAAGTCGCCTGCAGACGATCCACCTCTGCAACTAGGCTCGCTTGCTCTATCGGAGTAAGAGCAAGTCGAATGGTGGGCTCAGCGGGGTCGGGCGAGGGGACTTCATCAGAGTCCCTCTGTGGCGGAGCTTGAGCCTCCATCTGTGTCTGCTGCTCTGTCGGAGAAGAAACGGAAAGAAATTTTCTCTGCAAAAGAGCCCCAACGAGCATTGTCCAGAAACTAGCACTTGTCACAGCCAATCACAAGAGACCTTCGGCGCGAGAGTGGCAGAGAACGAAGATAACGAAGGGGGGGGGGTGCGGGCTGGAAATGGCAAAAGGGTGAGGGTAGCGACAGCGGCAGCGGCAGCGAGGAGATGGCGGGCAACGAGTGGCAGCGCACGGCAAGGGGAGGGCGGGAGGCAGTGCATGCGCAACAGAGGTTGCTGGCGGCGCAAGGGCGCGGGGGGGGTGGGTGCTGGCGAGAGAGGGAGGGCGAGCGGCAACAGGCAACGAGCGCGCGTCTGTGGGATCAGTTGAGTAAAAAATTCAACCCTTTCTTTATTTTCTTTATTATTATTGCTTCACAAAGTACAATGTCCGAGGGTCCTCGTCTCAGCAGAGCTCCCAAGCGTATCTATCTGAGATTGAGGCCCTGACACTTTATTTATAGGCCATGGGCCTTCCAAAAGCAATGTGCGGCCCTGTCGGATGGGAACCCATAAGTTTGAATAACTTAATAAATCCTTGGTCTTTATTTTCAAGTCACTCGGCTAGGCTCTGCAAGTTGGTGGCACTTCTCTGCATCTTTCCATAGGGCCCTGACCCCTCTCTGTCCTTAGTCATCCCTTTAGGTCATGCCACGTGATTAGTGACATACCCCCCTCTTGAAAGAAATGTAATCGCCCTCGATTATGCTTGCAAAACCAACATAAGCCAGCACCATTTCAATAGACACGGACTCTAAGTACCTACACACTAGACAACACATCTCCAGTACTTGCACGAAGATGAGAGTCACCGAACATCCACATCACTATCTTCGTCGAGATCTTTGATGAGAATCAAGATCATCGTAACATATTTAGCAATCACATCCAAATCTCACCGATCTCTAGTAGATATCAGGATTGACTAAATCTTGTTACTTATCATATCCACATTAACCCTTAGGTGAACAAGACCAACATGTTGCAGTTATTTTGTCTTTTAGATATGCACTCAAACATCACACACATGAGAGAGCACATATATCAAATTCATTTAAGCTGTAACGCACTTGGACTCCCAAGTTGAAATCCAGCACGACATTAGAGTTACACCACCGTTGCTTCGCCATTTAGTACGGCTAGTGATTGTCCTAGGAGGGCCATCGCACATCATGTAGATTGCATGGGCGGACACTTTAGCACGTGTTCGGCCGTTTATTTTTAGAGCCTGGCTGGGTGCACACATTTTTAGCCATTTTTTGGGCTTTTATGTTTTTTGCACCAGTTACACGTTTTGCCCTGCCTCAACCTAAGATTCTATAAATAGAATGCTTAGGGTCTTATAGTCATTTAGATTGTGTATTGAGAGCATCATTTGCAGAGCACTTGTGTTCTCTCTCTCTCTCTCTCTCTCTCTCTCTCTCTCTCTCTCTCTCTCTCTCTCTCTCTCTCTCTCTCTCTCTCTCCACAACGTTTTCAACGCGCGTGGCTCACACCCTTTCCATTGCTCACTCTCACATGGTATCAGTCGCTAGAACCCCAAGAATTTGCATCGATCTTCCCCAAGGCCTAGCGCTAGCAGATATGCACCATTCCATCGCAAAGAAACTGCAGATCTCACCTAGCGTTTTTTGGACCCCTTGCATTTTTGCAAAACAGCCAGCGTTTTCCCATCTCAAGCCTGATTTGCAACCTCCCTCTCTAGAGCTCCCCTCCAGCAACAAAAACGCACCCAAATCGGTATCAGATCAGAGTGCATTTTTTCAGACCAGGTTGCGTTTTTTGGACAGATCTGCGTTTTCTTGCTGCATTTTTTGTGCGCTTGCTGCGTTTCTGAGGTTGCTGTGTCTTCTGCAAACGCTAAGCCTCTTGCACGATCGGGAGCGGCCAAGACTTGTACGGGAGACCCTTCTACTGACAGGCAGTCGTAGATCTACACCTTGGACATGTATCTGCACCCAATCGGCAACATTTGGTACTTATTACTTGCATTTTTTTCTCTGTTTTCAGCCCCTCGACGGCTGAAAAGTGCGGTAACTCCCTCCTCTGACACTCTGCGACACTCCCGTACCAATCGGTGGCATGCAGGCACGCTGAAATCTCTATTACAGTAGCGTTTTCAGCACCCTTTGCAGTGTTTTTTAGGGCAGACAGCACACTGAATTTTTACCCTTTGAGCGGTTGATCGCTCCCTTGCTTGTTAGGACACCATCAAGTGGTTGTTTGCGCGGTTATTTTGGACTTCTACAGCATTGGAGAGAGTACCTTCATAGGCGACTTGCGATCTTCTCGATATTCCTCTGGGACTACTCTTTGAGCATGCGACATGTAGACTCCGAAGTAGAAGGGACAACAACAACTGTACAAGAAGGGGGCCACTACGTCTTCGACGACTACAGCCACTTCCACATCTACGCGCCTACATCGGCATCTGCCGACACTACATCCAACAATTATGCCCTCACTCAGTTTGCTGAGGAGAAGAAGTTGGATTTACACAACTATTATGTGTGGAGGACACGAGACCGCACAATCATTGCCTACCATCGACTCTGGGAATGGTTGAATGATTTCACCCATTTGGCTACTCTGCCTTCCCTTCCCATTGCCACTCAAGCCCAGGTCGACGAGTGGGTGGATCGGGACATACGAATCTTCACCTTTCTTATGATGAACCTCTAGGACCACATCACGAAGGAAGTTTCCAAAGTGGAGCATGTACATCCATTGTGGAGACGGATTCTTGACTAGTTTGAGGAGACCTCGCTTGACAGACGAATCACACTTAAACAGGAGTTGTACAACCTCCAGTTCAAGGATTTCAACTCGCTCGATGGGTTGACCCACCGCATGCGGGAAGTCTAGGACAACCTTGTCTCTGCCGGAGGCGACATCACCTTGGTACGCATGGCTGGCCTCTTACTATTCAAGCTTCCTCCACGCTTTGATCCCTACTTTCAGAGTTTGCTCACATCTGGACGTACCTCTTTTCCCACCTGGGACGAGATTCTTCCTTCCCTAAGACAGATGGAGGGGCACTCGCATTCAGAGTCGGAGGTGCTATTGATGCAGAAGGAGCTTTGATAGCTCAAGAAGGTAACAAGAAAGTAACGCTAAGAAGAAGAAGAACAAGGAAATCAAATGTTACCATTGCCACAAGAAAGGGCACAAAGAATCACAATTCAGAAAGAAGAAGTGAGACAAGGCCAACACGGAGAAATAGACAATCTTGACTGCAGTTGTAGCCTCACGAGATGGCGGGGACTGCTCTTGTCGCGATGACGGGGGCCCCGCTCTTGCTACATCGCAATCAGGTACTTGGGTTGTTGACAGTGGAGCCACCACTCACGCGACTTCCCAACAGTCTTGGTTTAGCTCTCTCAGGGAGACTCATGGGCAGACCGTCACTATGGGTAAAAACCATGAGATTCAAGTGTCTGGCACAAGCTAGATTACCCTTTTTTGTTCTACCTCTGACCTGAAGTTCAATTCGGTGGAGGCGCATTACGTTCCAGGTATGGCCTTCAACCTCCTCTCTGTGTTGAGTTTGGACTCTAAGGGAGCTAGCATACACTTTGGGAGTGGCACAATCACCATTTCTGATTCTACGACAGGTACTATCCTTGCAGGCGGTGAGTGCGATGGTTCTCTATACCGCCTCACTGCTCTTCTGTCTCTGACCAGGGAGTCTTCTTCTCTATGGCATGCACGATTTGGACAACTATGTTATCAGCAGCTTCAGCGGGCTGCTAGGACCTCTATGCTGGAGGGGTTTACCAGCGATATGCTCCTCATCAGGCGTATGCGGGGCTTGCCAGATGGGCAAGCAACACAAGGTTGCCTTTCCGAAGTAGGCATCCAACAGAGCTTCGGAACCACTTGGATTGATTCACGTTGATCTATGTGGCTCGATGAGCACTCCATTTTCTGGCTCACAATTTTTGCTTGTTCTTGTGGATGATTTCAACAGGTACACTTGGGCTTCGTTCTTAAAGCTCAAGTCGGAGGCTTTCAGTTTAATTCGAAATTGAAAGACAATGGTTGAAAAGGAGAAGGACTTGCACATCAAATGTATTCGCTCAGACAGAGGGGATGATTTCACCTCGAAGGACTTTGCACAGTGGTGTAAGTCAGAGGGCATCACGCCAGTTGACTACTCCTTACACTCCTTCCCAGAACGGAGTAGTTGAGCGGAAGAATCGAACTATCATGGAGATGGCTCGTGCGAAGCTTGCGCATGCTTCTTGCCCCGGGTTTACTAGGCAGAGGCGTGCAACATGGCGGTTTACATCCAGAACCGTTCTTCTACCCACGCTTTGCAAGACATGACTCCTTATTAGGCTTACTACGGGGCCACGGGCACAAGCCCTCGGTCTCACACTTTCAAGTTTTTGGGTGTCCGGCCTTTGTCCATGTGCCAAAGGAGAAGAAACAGTAGTTAGACTTCAAGGCGAAGAAGCTCATCTTGTTGGGTTATTCACAAGAGTCTGCTGGATACGGCTTTATGATCTTCACAACAAGACGATAAGACTACCACAGTTAGCCGTGATGTGACTATCATGGAGCTTTTCAGCACACTTACAAAGGGGGAAGCATCCAGGCCCTATACCTTCCCTACCTCCTCCTCATCCACCTCCTACACCTGATCCTACCTCTATCCCTGTTTTTGTTCCTGTACTCTCTACACCACAGCCAATTACTTCACCCGATCATGCCATGTCAGATTTCGATTCTGATATGGATGATGGTTTTCGTTCGGTGGAGGCGGTCCCACCTCGCAAGGGGAAGTTAGTACATGGTTGGCTTTACTCTACGGTTTCTTCCTGTGGAGTCACGAAGCTACCAGACTTGCCAAGCCCTGGACAACCTCGACATTCTGCACGCCTCAAGGACAGGCAAATTTTATGATGGCGCAGAGTTCGTGAACTTTGCACTCATGTCTCAGATTCAGGCTTCACCAGTTGAGCCTTCCTCGGTGGAGGAAGCACTCCAGCATGATTGCTAGAAGCGTGCCATGCAGACAGAGATGGATGCTATCGAGCGGAATAAAACCTGGACTTTGGTTCCTAGGCCCAACAAGCGGAAGGTGGTTTCTACGAAATGGATTTTCAAGACAAAGTACAAGGCACCCGCATGCTTTTCATGGCAGTTGCTTTGCGTTCCTCTCGCCGTCCCGTTGTCAGAACCGCACATGGCCCGTCGGTTCCTTTGCGGCGGTCGCACCTACCAGCGTAAACCGTGTCAAGTCACAGTGTTGCGGTGATACCAGTTTCAAAGAGCAAGTGCTGCTAAGCAAGATATGGTCAAGTTTTCCGCCTGAAAGGTAAAAGCAAGAAAGTCCGAGAGTTTAAGGAAGGTGGCCACTCGATCAAGTTTGATACTTTTCAGGATACTCAGATGCTTCGAAGGCTTTGTCTTTCATACAGCAGTTTGACATCGCTTTCGCCTGTAACAGACTTGGACACTCCAAGTCAAGAATCAACCGCGACAGCACCAAATAACCACTTCAAAACAATTCACAGATCACAATAGATTTGCACTGGCCCGGCAGAGTTCCGTGCCTAGAGATATTGGCCCCAAAGACTGGCGCCCCTTTCGGTATTTCTTTTTGTATTAATCAATCATCAAAGTACAAGAGAGCGGTTAGGGTTTCACTCTCAGACTCTGCGTCCAGATGCTCTGAGAAGTGAGGCCCTCACCACTAATTTAAAGGTTACAAGGGATGCCCAAAAGCAGAGCCCCAAAAGCTTCAAATCAAAAGCAATTGCTCTCTCTCTCTCACAGAGAGTCAAAACATGAAAGCAAAAGCATTCTCTCTCTCTTTCTCATTTAAGTAGAGAAAAAGCGAAATTTGCGTCGCTCATCATTTTCCCAAAAAAAAAAATCAGCCTCCGCGATTTCCGGAAATTAGGGTTTCTGCTGTCCGCCACGTCATCACTTTGTGACAACAGGTCTTGAGTTCAACTCCTCGTCGGCTAGATCTTTAAGGTCTCTTGGGATAGTTTCCGACAACGTTAAAACTCTCTCTCTCTCTCTCTCTCTCTCTCTCTCTCTCTCTCTCTCTCTCTCTCTCTCTCTCTCTCTCTCTCTCTCTCTCTCTCTCTCTCTCTCTCTAGGTTCAATGGAAGCAGAGCAAAGGAGCAGAGACCTCCGGCTGTTGTACCTTTACGAAGTAATAAAGAAAAAAGAACCAAAAGGGACACCAGCCTTTGGGGCCAATGCATCTAGAAGCAAAACTCTACCCCTTCATGCGACTCTCCTTGAAACGAACACTCGGAGTGTCACGAGACCGGGCACCACATGCCAACGAAAAAGAACAGACTGAACAGACTTTTAGCACTTCAAATAGCAACTAAACTGAAAGAGATAGACGACACAAGACGGGGAGCGGCGGAGTTCCACCCCAAGAGAGCACTGGCCCCAAAGGTTGATGCCTCTTTTGGTATTTCTTTATATTGCTTGAACTCAATACAACGCCGGTACTCTAGACTCTGCACCTTCTCCCGGAAGCATGCCAGAGAATGAGCCCTTGGCTCATTATTTATAGGTCCTTGGCCATGAAAAGCAGTTACATGACAAGCTTTAAAGCTCAAACGCATTTGATCCCAAAAACTGGCTTAAAAAAGCTGCCGGCGCATCTCATGAAAATCTGTACAACTACCACGTCAGCACAGCCAACGCATCTTGCCGAAATCCGTACTGGTCTACCAAGTCAACATGTCAACACAGAATTCAGATATCTATACGGCAACTGCCACGTCATCATCTCTCCACGCTAGTCTTCTGGGTGCTTTACTCTAATGCCTTTAGTCACTTGGGCCCCATCGGACGGAGTCTCATAGGTTGGTAGCAACTTCTTCTGCTTCTTCTTCTTCTGTTGCTTCTGCTTCTTAGGGATTAGGCTCCTCAGCCGAGATCTGCAGGTTAGCTCCGTTCTTCAATGGCTTGGATCTCCCGGCTACACGAACTGCCTTCAAACACGCGTCGAACGAACCACCCGACCATAGCCACCATCCGTTACCTCCCACGTGATAGGGCTAGCGTCCCAGGATGTAGGCGTGCACCTGTAAGACCAAGCGTCCCATACCACCCGCACTCACCTCCTCCCTCACGCACTCCTAGCCTCACGAGCTAACCACTGGCACTCTACCAATGAAGGTTGATAACTAAATGAGGCCTTGGCCTCCCTTTAATAAAAGTGGCCGGCCACACTGGCCGGGTGGATTCACACTACGTTCGCCCGGACACTGTCTTAGACCAGATCCGCTCTCCAATAAGCGGGACATAACACTCCTCTCTCTATCTCTTTCAAGTTATGTTGTTCAAGTTTCTCACGTGTATTGCTATTGATTTCTCGCTTAGAGTGTCCAAGCCTGTTACAGATGCCTCTCACAACACAAGTTCGCTATGTAGGTCAAATTCAAAATGAAATCCAAGGTCTACATTGGGTATATATTATCTCTATTTTGATTTGATAAAAGAGTGCTATCAACTAAAAGGATCATTCATTTCTCAAGTCTTGTTTAAGACCTTAGTTATCAATAGTATCAATGAGGGACAAGGGTGTACCACCTACCAAAGGATTTGTTGCATGGTAGAGCACATTGATGAAGTCATCCCGGAAAATCATGGGAGGTATTGGAGATATGTCATTACCAGATGGTTGCACCTTAGGTTGCAATGTTCATCCCATAGTTGTATGGCCACAATGGCCTTGCATATGCATTTCTAATTCATTTTGCATATTTATTAGCTTTTATGCTAATGTGGAGTATTACTAGCTAATGTGGCACATCCATTAGCTTTAATGCCATATTCTTCGATGATGTGGAACATTCTTCACAACAATCACCGTTAAACAGGTGCCCGTTTCCCCAAAACTCTAAGTCACCTTTATCTATATATGGCAAAGTCACCAAAAACGTTTCAGAGTTTTTAACATCTTAAGGTTTCTCAAGCTTCACGACGGAACGTTTTGTGCTTTTGGGTAACAAAAGTCAAGGTTTAAAACTTTACAAGCAAGATCCTATAGTTTGTCGAATTCTTTCTAAGCTTACTTGGTGCTTGCCAAGCAATAGGCAATGTGGTAAAACATAAAGATTTGTGAAGGTCTATTTTATAGACCTTGAAGAACGTATCGTAAAGGCTCTCCTAAATAGGAGATTTGCATTAGATGGCTCACTAATTGCCACAATCAGTGTTGTATCACTTGTTGCAAGACGCGTGCATTAGTGACACCATGCGCATCCAGTTGCTTGACTTGGTTTCCTCCCTCGCTTTAGGAGACTACCTTGTCAATTGTTTCTTTCAAGAAGAGATGAACAAGAGTCCCATTTGCGTGTAGCAGTCGCAAACACTGAATACCAAGGGTTACAATTGTAGTGCACCTACAACAAGGTAGTTGCCTTGGTGGGAAGACTTGATCAACTTCTTGAGTGGTTATTCATAACAATTACTTCTTCAACATTACAAGTCGCATTGTTGCAGACATGAGTCAAAAACATTTGTTGATCATGAGTCTTAAGATTTATTAGAACAACAAGGAAAGGCGACATCCAAATTAGCTTACCTGCTTGGAATCTTGGAATTGTTTGGACAACATCTTTCCCAACTCCACGGAGACATCTATCAATCTGAAGCATGCATTAGATCATCATTGATACATCTTTGGCAACAGACCATGTCCTCTAGTCTACATCTTAATGGTTGAGAGCCACAAATCTAGAGCCAATAGATCCAAAATCGGGCGCAATCACAACAAGAATGACACCACTCGTGAGACTACCTTCACAACCACATACGTTGCAGATAGGAGGATTTATCCAAAGCTTACCAACAACCGAGTAGAAGTCCCAAGAGGATATACCTAGATGAATCCAAGATAAACCCAAATTCACCCTTAAAGAAAAGTGCAACGTATACACCTATGGTAATCACCCACAAGACAATATAACCATCAGCTCCATCATGCATGGTATTGACTAAATACCACGACATCCCCACTAACGTCGCCAGTGCCCAACAGTGGATGTAGAGGTACCAACAATATGCTCCCAGACACCACACACGCACACATGAGTATACATCAACACAAAGGTCAACGAGCTAAGTTTCTATCGTAACTCTGGAGATCAAGGGCAGACTCAGCCATAATGAAGCCTAGCACTAAAAGAAGCATTAACTCGAAAAAATTAGCACAAAAATGGGGTAGTTGATAGGGCATACGCACCACCAAAGATAGAAAGAATTAGCAAAATCAGAAAGAATTAGCAAAATATCAACTAGTTGTAACTAGGACAAAAACTTCACAACGTGAAGTCTACATGTCAGCTATACAACTAAAAAATATACTTAGGTGAATCCCGGATAAGCCCAGATTCACCCTTAAAGGAGAGTGCAAGGAGCCTTTGTCTCTGAGTTACATGGCGACATCACACATAGAACTTGCCACGCTTCATGAACAATACTTAGGTGAATCCAAAGATAAGCCCAGATTCACCCTTCAAGGAGCCTTTGTCTATGAGGTACATGGCAACTTCCGCAGACATCACACACAGAACTCGCCACGCTTCATGGACAATCCAAAGGATATGCCAATCTTCATCATCTATTTGGCAATGCTCTCATCAACCCAACCACATGGGAGTAGCATAGGCATGCATGTAACTATCATGGGCATCGACATTGGCAAAGGCATCCATCTGCTCTACAAGCATTCATGATTGGTTCAATGTCCGAGCCGGGGGTGGCAAAGGTACGCTTCATCATATGTTTGGCAATGCTCTCATCGATCCAACCACGTGGGAATAGCATAGGCGTGCATGTAACTATCACGGGCATCGGCATTGGCAAAGGCATCCATCTGCTCTACAAGCATTCGTGATTGGTTCAATATCCGAGCCAGGGAAGCAAAAGTACGCGTGTTTGACAAGCGTTAAAACTTCGGTAGACATCCAAAAACACCAACGTGCAGCTTACTATAAATACAACATGTTGATCTAGTCCCCAACTCATTCTAATCTCGTTGTTAGTAGCCACATTTGCGTTTTTGCGACCAGCATTCATCCATAGATCCCGCTCACGTTGAATGTGCATATCATCCCCGGACCTATTCCATGGTGGCCATAAACAGCCCACATCGAGTTAGATCACCATGTTCCATCAGATCTTAATCTTGAAGACTACTTCTATCGCTTGAATCTTCTCACAATCAGCCCCATAACTTCACGGTGGTAGTCTTTTGCAATCTAAATCGAGTAAATTCAGGTTGGTGCATCAAATCAGCCCCACAAGTGCATCTTGAAGAGTTGCAGTGGCGTAATCTCCTCATAGTCAAGTCGAGTCTTGCATTGAGATAGAGCATCTATGAATAATATGTTATGCAATGAAAAGGAAATACCTCATTTTCTAAGGAAGACACACACCAATCAATGTGTCCACTAGAGTCCTCTCTCTTTGACACACACACATTTCTCTTTCTCTCAGATTTGCATGTCTCCACATGGAAGTGACTATCTACATTGAGAGATCCATCTCTCTATACATCTCTCTATTGACTTTGAGTAGGAAAACATCAATACCCAAGGTTTCATTCATTAATGAAAAGTATTTCTGATTGTGTGATTTGCTCGATTCTACCAAACCTCTTAATTCCATTGCATCTCACACTTAAATACTAGGAGATACACCTTTGTTGATGCTTTATGTTTGATACCTAACTTATTTCCTCAATCACAAGAATATGGCTGATGTATTCCTTTGCTGAATGCACATCCTCTTCACTAATCATCTCTTCACATCTACCAAAGCACTGTGGTTAAGACAAAAATTGAATCATGGTGGGTTTCCTCAATCATTTCCTCCTCTCATCTATCTGCATTCCAACTTTGACTTGTAATCCAATTGTTTGTGATTCTTCTTTAGCATCGTGGACATTGACATCATCAGAAATTCCTATACCAACAAACAAGCAGAATTGTCAACCGATGACTCATTACGATGGCTGCTTGTCGCATGGCTGCATTATCGCAAAATCGATTGAGTTCTTGCAGTTCCCAGGTAGTAGAAAAAGCAAGTTAAAAACGTGCGCCTCTAAGACAGCTTGTGACCCTCTTTAAAAGATAAAGGACATGGGCATCAAGATAGAGTGTGTTGTAATTAATATTATGCATGTTGGCGCAAGAGTAAAAATGCAATCAATTACTTGTCTTCATGCAAAAGCTTAGGCCAAACAGACAATTGCCTAGATATGCATTTGCATGTAAACAAAGGAGACCATAAGTGCAGAAAGAAAAAAGCTCTCTCTAAACTCAAAACACTCTCTCGTGGCACATTTGCTAAGTACCCAACAGCTCCTTAAGAGGTTGCACACTTCTTCAACTGAAAAGAGATAATCGCAAATTACCTCTCTCTCATTGCACATCGGAATCTGGACCAGGACCATGGGGTATTCTGCCTCAGAATCCTCTACATCGCCAAGCTCAAAAGACTCCAAATGGGGTAAGGGCTTGATTCGCCTTACCTTAATCCACAATGCACCCAAGCATTGGGTGAATCTGTCAACCGATTGCAGAAGAAACATGAAAATACAGGCATTCGCCAAAGCCTGTAAGGAAGGACCCAGATAGTGCTCTCGAGCATAAAGCCATGCCAAGTAGACAGACTGAAGTAGACTCTGGAGATCAGGTGAGTGAGGCATGCGCAGATGAGGGGTGTAGAAATGCCATCCTTTGTAATGTCCGACAAGCTCGAAGCAAAGCATCAGAAGGGCAAATGCGAGGACGAAAATTATGGCCCTGTAGAGCTTACCTTTGCGGGGTCTGTTTGCAAAGGACGAAGAGCCAGGGGAGGTAGAAAGGCGCCTTTTGACTGCGAAAAGAACTGCCCACAGCCCGTGAGCCATCCAAGCAAGGCATCCAGCTGCTCTATGCGCCTTGAGAAGAAGTACCCATGTGAGCTGCTTTGCATTGCGTCCCCTCTCTTTGTTCCCTGTTTGGAAATCCCCATCGGGACTCTCCAGCTCCAACACAGACCAGTTGGGGTTCTCCATTTTCACCACTACAGATGTGCCATGGTGCGACTCCCTTCCCCACCAATCCACAAACTGGAAGGGCGGCATTTTGGGCGTTTCCTTGGTAAAATCAACGCCTTCTTATCTGCCCAGACCTGCGATCATACGCTCTCTCCGGTGGCTGGGATAGAAAGAGGCAATGATGAGAGAGAAAGCTTTTCACTTCCACCAGCAAAACAGCAGCTACGGAGGGGAATCGACGCAAGTAGCAGCATATTCGGTCGGCAGTTAGAAACGAAGAATGGCGATTCGCGCACACAGGACTCGGAGAGAGAGAGAGAGAGAGAGAGAGAGGGAGAGAGCAGTTGGGAAGCCTTTTTCACGCGCAAGCTCGGTGGGGAGTGCGCGAAACGCCCTCAGAACGTGAGCTCTGGCGGAAATACTTGCACTGCGCTAGACACCTGTGGAGGTAAGAGAGAAGAGAGAGAAGAGAGACTCAGGCTCGCAGGGGGAGAGAGAATTTCCGAGAGAGAGAGCATCATCGCTTGTCTGTGAATTAATGGGGTTTTAAACGGGGAGCTCTGCAATGGCCCCACATGAAGCCAACCGCAAGTTTAAAAGGTTTCAGTCCTAGGCCTGAGTCACACGCTCATCGCTCAGGGGCTTCATACAACTAGCATCGTCCACTGGATTAGAGCACCATGGGCTAGTGGGGCTCCCAAAGAAATAGGGAAAATTTATCCCCACCCACACTAACCCTTGATCTCACCCAGCGCCAAGGCTTTTAAGATATAAAATAGTCTTGCTTGGTGGGCCTTTGTCGTACATAATCTCATAGATTTTAGAGCGTAGTTGGTTACTTGGTTAGTTAATTCTGATTGTTGTCGCTTCGGGTTTTGTGGAACACAAGCATATGAGTAGAACCAATTGATAGGCACCAGTAATAGCTCGGCTTGGGACTTGATGAGCTTTGGGAAGAAGCAAGTTGTGTCCCATAGGGTTGACTATACAACAAAGGGCTACTAAAAAGGGTAATTGAATCGAGCAAAAGGGTTACAAACTTAACCTATAACCTACTTTGGTAGTTGTTTCCAGATTATCATTCAGCCTAATAATATCGAACATTTAGTCTCTAAATCATGGACCCATCTTTTAGACACCCATCTTATTTTGAATTAAGCGTAGTCAATTTTTCTTTATTTTTCGTAGAAGAGAGAGAGAGAGAGAGAGAGAGAGTTACGTGCTCTAACGTGTGGCTAAACTAAACTTAAGGAAGCTTTGGCAAACTCAAAAAATACAAAAAGCATCAACACACTATTAAAATTGAACTGCAATACCGACCTAATAATCGTGTACGGGTGTCTCATCCAATTGTGCTAGCCGGAGGACAATGTTTGAGTCAAGCTACATAAAAGCAATGTGAATAGTTAAACATTTTGTGTTGCAGTCAGGCACAAAGTGAAAATGCTAATTATACAGTGCACGTCATGCAGAAGTGCCATACAAAAGTATGGTGGAGAGTTGGCACTGTGGTCTCTCCAGAAATTATAAGAAACGAAAGTTGTGCCCTGTCCCGTAGTGTTATGTGTTGCGCCAAGCAAACGCATAGACTTGGAAAATTGGATGCAAGTAACGGACCTTGCAGTGTTGTTGAGCTGGAGTCGTGGTTGTGCAGTCAACACATCCATTGTTATGAATATATGTCCTCTCTGTCACACACAAAACACACGTTGATACAAATACAAAAGATCCAAGGGATGGATTAAACTTAAAGAGAGGCACAGATAACTTTATGTTCTACGTTATAGACGGTATATGGACTGGTGTAAGTCGTGGTTGAACTGTTGTATTGTGACCCCCCTCCTAGTCCTAGGCAGATAGAGCTGGCATACAGATTGGGCACAATACATGGCTACGGTAACACCTCAAGCTATATGAGGAGGAAGAAGTTAAGAACAATGTGTAGCTTCGTTCTTGCCACAACCATGGTTGCATATCCTTCAATCAATGTCCTGCAGCAGAAGATGACATTTCGGATGCTTATCAAAAACCTTTTGTGCTTATATAAGGGCACCAAAGCTCCATATTGACCAAAGCACTACCAAGCAAGGCATGCTCTTTCAATAGTCCTTGGCCATCAATCCCATCATGAACTCCCTCACGCATGTGAAGGCCTTCCACAAGGCCACAATATGCCTTCAAGGTGCAAGCATAGGTGATTGCATTTGAAGAAAGGCCCTCCCTGATGATTCCCTCACTTCGGCTTTCCCCCTAGCTTGTGTTGTTCACCCCCTACAACTGCTCGCTTTTTCCTTCCAAATCTCGCCAGCACTCATCAACGTGTGGTTTCATGACCCACTCTCCTACGGCCTCATGACCCACTCTTGGTTCCCTTTCTATATTATGCGGCCTTGTCTTTAAACGTTGCTTACGCTATCTCTGTCCAAACCTACCTTCTCTTCTACGCTACGTTATATCCCTTGCTCATCATGTTTTTCCTCTATTAACAACTCGTCTTAAATAATCCGCACTCCCACAATTGCAAAATCTTGCTAGTGCTTCTCCCTCCTTCAAAATCGGCTTGCACAATCCTATCAATCATCTTTGCTCAGAATCCCTAACAGCCGCCAGCTTCCTCAAGTTCTTTGTAACAACGCTGCTCGTTGTTTGTTTTCCTCCCTATGCAGCTCGCTGTCCTCTTGCCGTTGCTTGTTCTCTCTCTGTTTTTTCTTCAATTACTGTGCACTGAAAAACATCCCCTGCAGATGATGACTTTTTCTTCAATTTGCTCGCCTCTTGCGGTGGCCGCTCGTTGGTCCTTTGCCAGATTCACTAGCGCCGTCTCTTTTCTATAGCTCATTGTCTTCCTTATTGATGCATTGCTCGCTGACTTCCTCTTCTTTGGAGACGGCTCTCCCATCCCATAAAAAAAACAAATCCCATCCCTTTCTGTAGCTGCTCGCTCGCTTTTAACTGCAACTCTATTTCCAAATATAAAGCTGCTCTAATTAGTCGATCATGTTGTTTTTTATGCGCCACTTGGTTGCTTATGGGCTCAAAGAGTCCAAAAAGGACCTTTGGCTCACCAAGTAAATAAATGTAGGAACTCCACCGACTGGCTTCTTTTGACTCCCACTCAAATAAAATATAAAATAATGCTGATGAATTACCACAGCTACATCGGATTTCATACCTTCTATAGTTTGTTCAAAAGCTTAGCATGTGTCTCTTTATTAAATATGGAAGGTTAGGAGTCTAAGCACCATTATCAATGACAAATCTAGAGTAAGATAGGTGGCAACCTCCATTTTAAACACACACAAGGGATTGATCGAGAGTAGAGTGCATGTATGTGCACTTGTGCCCCATGATAGGAAGATCTAGAAGCAAAGAATTGTAGATGGCTCGAATATCCTCTCACACCCAATCATGCCTCGGCCCTTAATTGATAGCTTGATTAGCAGCGATAGCTGTAGGAGATGGCCAGCCAAGGCACTGCTCAGGTTGAGGTTGAGGTTGAGGCCAGGACTCAAATTGAAGCTAGACATTGCAGGAAAAGGACTAATCTATGAAGAAAAAGGGTGAGGGTTCCACTACGCATAGCAGCATGAGGAGGAAGACAAGCAGTAATCCATTTCGAAACAAGGTGACGATGACATCGTGCAATGTGACAACAAAGAAGCAAAGGTCTGACATGGATTCCAAAATGGATACTTCAACGAGGTGCCCTTTTTGATGGCTTGTCATAGAGCCATGGTGGGCAACAAAATGAGGCTAGGCTATGGTGTTACCAAGCTCCAACAGACCACATGGACACCATCTGTGTTTCCCTAAAAACGCTCTAGCCCCACCATGCATCTCTCTTGCATTTTCCTCTCTCTCTCTCTCTCTCTCTCTCTCTCTCTCTCTCAGTTTGTTGGCGCATCCCATAATAGATCCACTTGTTCATTGAAGTGCTTGTGAAAGAGCATCTTGCAAGAAGTGACGCATTTTAATATTTTTTGAGCCATTAAGGAATACATATGACTTTAAGCAAGAAAGATTACACATTTGTGATGTTAAAGTCAATCTCAGGTTTAAAGCAAAATCATGCTCAATTTTGCATAAAGCACTAATACAATGTACACTCCAAGACATGGTGTTGACCTAATAAGTACCTTGTACATTTGAAGATGTTTGCAACCCAAAAAAAACTCACCTTTGAGAAGCTATAGGAAAAAAAGAAGCACACAAGTTAAACTTTCCATACTATGAAAGTTGCAAAAACACTGAAAAGGTGTTATGCAGCTATTAAGTGATTGCCCTACAAAAGGAGATTTTGAACAGTGTCTCTCCAAAATTTATGAAGCGAGCTCTTCTCATTGGCATGTTGAGAAGGAAGCATCAAAATGGTAGGGATTCAATCGAGTTTGAGGGGAGATCATAAATTTTGTGGCCCCATTTTTGCACAAATACCATTTTCATCACACGTGCAACATGCCATGCATTACTGCCCTTATTAGTAATGCGCGCACAATTTGAGTGAAGGGAAACTTAACAAATATGCAAGTGTAAATATGTGATAACTTGACCCATTAGTCCATAAGGTTGTTGCTTGCATGAAATGTTGAGCCAACAAGCACTTCATGTTGATTAAAGAAAATTGTGAATTTTTTTTGCAGCATTGTATCTCAAGGGATGCCTCTCACCTTTGAATGGATGCTTCTACTCTTCAAGTGGAGTTAATGTTTCTCTCTTTAGCTACCTTGAGCTATATTTTAGGCGAGCTTAGGCATGATTCTCACGTATGAAAGTTTGACCTTTCTTTTAATTTCATGAGGTGATATTACGAAATGTGAATTGAATAATGTTTTTTTTTTAATCCACCTCAAATATTTTGTTGGTGAGCAATACAATACAATGTCTAATTGATGTATGTGACTCGTTCACTTTCGAAAGCCTCTATTTCTGCAAAAAAGGGAAGAGTCTATTTATCTCTCACATGATCACAACTAAAGAATCATTAGAGATAGACATCTCAATGTAAATATGTCACTAAAGCTAGGGTTCAAAGGTTACCTTGAAGAACAACTTCCTCTACAATGCCTTCTTGTGAGAAGTCGTTGAGGACGTGGGGCTCAAAATCTATCGAGCGCATCGACTGCCATATGCAAATAGTTTTGTTGAAATAGAGTTCACATTGTGTCCTCTCTCTGCAATGTTGAGCTTGGATAATCACGTGCAAAATGCCTAGGGCTATTGCACACATCGGTTCCCATCAACTCTTCTTCCCTTTTGACCACATCCCGAATTGTTAATCCCTATATCATTGAATAATAGCAAGGCTGAAAACTCTGAGGAGAGGAATTGTTAATCCCTATATCATTGAATAATAGCAAGGCTGAAAACTCTGAGGAGAGGAATGGAAAAGAAGACCATTTCTCTCTCTCTCTCTCTCTCTCTCTCTCTCTCTCTCTCTCTCTCTCTCTCTCTCTCTCTCTCTCTCTCTCTCTCTCTCTCTCTCTCTCTCTCTCTCTCTCTCACACACACACACACACACACACACACACACACACACGCACGCACGCACACTCACACAAAGCAGTTGGGAAATGATGTCGACACGTTTCACTTCTTCTCAAAGTGAAATGCAATAAAAAAAAAGGACAGATAATTTGACAGAGAATGTTAAATCGATGAGCACACTACCAAGCTTGAACAAGGCTTGAATAGCTAATGAAACACCAGCTTACATCTTTCTGCAATGTTGGAAATTCTTCTGGAAGTAGAGTTGGCTGTTACCATATACATGTGGTAGTGATGTGTGTGAACACACTAGGACTGCCGGGGCATTTTTTCCCTCTTTAGGATGTTTTTTCCCCCGTGCATTGTATATACGCCCATCACTCTAGGGCTATATATCTTTCCATTGCACACTAAGTAACACACTCTCTATTGTGTGCCTTGAGCTTCCTTCGTCTTCTCCAAGCTGTGTGTGTTTCCCTACAACCCTAATTCCAACAATTGGTATTAGAGCAGGTCACGTCCTCCCGAGCTTAGTCGCCAGCTGCTCCAGCACACGCCTTCTCACTTTCTCCGACTTCAGTGAGCTTTGGCGAGCATTCACAGGTCGACAAATATTTTGGCAAAACTCGAAGAGCTCGGTCTGCTCAGAATTTTGATTTGGGCTCATTTCGGCCTCCGTTTCCACTACAGGCAGTACTGCACAGGCTATTTCGTCATTTTGTGCAAAATTTCTGTCAGTGCCGTTTTTTGCATAACAGGTGCCTTATAGTCTTCTACGGTTTGTGCTATATAGCACAGGTTGTTCCCGCTCCGTTTCTCTATTTTTGGGTAGTTTTCACATTAGGTGCATCATTTACCATGGCTGACAACAACAACACAGATGTGTTCAAGATGTTTGCTGCTGAGGACAGGTTGGATGGGGACAACTACCCTATGTGGGCTTATATGATGCAACATGTTCTTGCGTCAAAGGGTGTCTGGAACATTGTGTAGGGCATTGATGTACGTCCTGGTTCTGAGGATGTAGGAGATGTTGAGGATGTTGCAGGTCTTGCTGCAAGGATTGCAGCTGTTAGAGTTGTTTTGCCTACCTCAGAACAAGCTCGTTGGGATGTTACGGATGCGCAGGCTCATGCATTGATTGCGTTGTCTGTGAAGCGCACCATTGTTCCTCACATCCATTCAGCAAAATCTGCAAAACAGGCTTGGGATATTTTAGCAAGTCTTTATGCAAGCCGCAATGAGGCTAAAATTGCTTTGCTGCGTAAAGAGCTAGAGTCGAAAATTATGCATGAGGAAGATGATATGGACACTTTCCTTGCTAGTGTCAAGGATATCAATGAGCAACTTATTTCTGTAGGTGAAGTCATTTCAGACAGTTTCCTTGTGCAGACTGTTCTTGATGCCTTACCAGATTCCTACCAGACTTTTGCTAGTACTTGGAGACTGATGACCCAAGGAAATCCTGAAGTTGTCAAGTTTGATGCATTATGCACATTGCTGTTGCAAGAGTCACTTTCTAGAAAAAACATGACTAGGCAGTGTGCAGTTGAACAGGCTTTTATTGCTTCTCAAAGAAAGGGTGGTAACAGTAATGCAGCCACTTCTTATGGTTCTGCTGCGAGTGGCAAAAATTCTATTCCTAATGCTTCTGTTGACAGCAATTCGTCTGGAAATTCTGGTGATAAGGGCAAAAAGAAGATGCGTTGCCATTATTGTAAAGCCAATGATCACTTGATCAAGTCGTGTCCTAAGTTGAAGGCCAAAGAGGCTAAGAAGAAAGAGGGTGGTTCCACTGCAAATGTTGGTTCCACTACAAATGCAGCCATTGTTGATTCTTCTGTGAAAGGAGACTGTAATGCTGATGTTGATACACAATGGGCTTTTAGCGCAGAGTGCACTTACAATCTTGCTGTCCATGATGCATGCTTGTCAGTTGCTGCAGATTCACATGTGTGGTATTTCGACAGTGGTGCTACAAAGCACATTACCTCACATCGTGAATTGTTTACCTCTCTCGAGTCTGTCCCTCATGGGAATTCAGTCACTTGTGCCAACAACGCCTCTTATCCAGTTCAGGGAGTTGGAAAGATTGTGCTCACTGCTGCTAATGGCAGTTCCTTCACACTTGTTGATGCACTTTATGTACCTGGGATTAAGAAGAATCTCTTGTCTGTATCCGCACTTGCTAGACTTGGACTTGTAGTCAAATTTGTGGATGACAGATGTACAGTTCATGATCTCAGTTTTGGTGATGAAATTGTTGTATCTGGGCTTTTGTGTCGTGGGCTGTATGAGCTCACTTTGTATGACAAGTGTGGACAAAATTTTGCAAATGCTGTTGCAGATTCAAGGGCTATTTCATATGCAAAACTTTGGCATGCACGTTTTGGTCATTTGAATTTAGCCAGTTTGCTGCGTTTGCAGAAATCTGATATGGTTTCTTCTTTGCCGCCTCTTGAAGCACCTGTCAAACATGTTTGTGAAGGCTGTATTTTGGGTAAGATGCAGCGTTCTAAATTTCCAAAGGATGGTTCAGTTCGGGCCACATGCAGGTTGCAGCTTGTGCATAGTGATGTTTGTGGGCCCATGCAAACTCCGTCCTTGGGAAATTACCTGTACTTCGTGACTTTCATTGATGATTACTCCAGGCATGCATGGGTATTTCCGCTTAAAGCGAAGTCTGAAATTTTATGTGCTTCAAACAATTTCTGGCTATGGCTGAAAATGTCTCGAAATGTACTATGGGCACCCTTCGTTTCGATCGAGGGGGGGAGTATATGTCTCATGAATTTAATGCATTTTTGGCTAGCCGTGGGATAAAACACCAATGTACAGTGCCTTATACACCTCAGCAAAATGGTGTTGCTGAGAGGAAAAACAGGTCATTGACGGAAATGGCACGATGTATGGTCAAAAGTCAAGCTTTGCCGCATTCTTTTTGGCTTGAGGCCATCATGTGTGCCACTTATGTACTTAACAGGTGTCCTACGAAAGCTTTGCAGTCTATTACTCGATATGAAGCATGGCATGATAGAAAGCCTTCTATTGAGCACATCCGTGTTTTTGGCTGTTTGGCATATGCTTTGGTGCCACAAGTGCAGCGCAGAAAATTGGATGATAAGGCTGTCAAATGTATTTTTGTTGGTTATAGTGCTGAAAGCAAAGGTTACAGGTTGTATCATCCGCAAACAAAACGTATTCTGGTTTCTCGGGATGTAGTGTTTGTGGAAGATTCTGTTCAGCCCTTGCTGTCATGTACTAGAGACAATAATGTAAGCTCACAGGACATTTATGACACTTTGTTGCCTCTTTTCAGTGGTGGAAATACGAATGTAAGTTCCAATGAGGCAAATGTACAGCCTATGGGGGTTTCTGAAAATGTTTTATATCAGCCTATTACTGATGCAGATGTACATGATGTACTTAATGAGGAAAGGGCTGAAAATGAGCAGGCTAGAGGTATGCCAAAATGGCGGGTGCACACTTTGTGTGACAGTAAATTGGATGCACCATTGTCTAGTCGTACTCGTTCAGGCTCTCGCCATGCATCTTATGCATCAGATCATTATGCTTTGGCTGTGTCTAGTTTACATGATGTTGAGGAGCCTCTGACTTTTGATGAATCACAGAATTCAGAAAATTGGATGACTGCCATGCAATCAGAATATGATGCACTTATAGAAAATGACACATGGACTTTATGTGATTTGCCTCCTGGCAAAAAGGCCATTGGTACGAAGTGGGTTTACAAGTTGAAACGCAAGCCGGATGGTGAGATCTCGATCGCCATAAGGCTCAACTTGTTGCAAAGGGTTATGCACAGCAAAAAGGCATAGATTATGAAGAGACTTTTGCTCCCTCTTGTTGTATGACTACTGTACGTTTTCTATGTGCAGTGGCAGCTGATATTGGTTGGGATGTACATCAATCAGACATTGTTACTGCTTTCTTGAATGGTGACATATTTGAGGAAGTTTATGTAACGCAGCCTCGCGGTTTTTGTTCATAAAAGGACAAGAGGACAAAGTGTGCAGATGTAAGAAGGCTTTGTATGGGTTGAAGCAATCTCCTCGTGCTTGGTATGAGAAAGCTGACACTCATTTGGTCAAACACGGCTTTCGTAACAGTCCAACAGAAAGCACATTGTATGTAAAGCGTGAGGGTGATGTACTTCTCATTGTGGTTCTTTATGTTGATGATTTGCTGATCACTGGACCAAATGAGAGACATATTGCTGAATTTAAGGCTGATTTGAATGCTACTTTCAAGATGAAAGATTTGGGGCTGTTGCATCATTACTTAGGTATACAGTTTAAGCAGTGTGATGGTGGTATTGCCTTGTGTCAGAAAAGTTACATAGAGACATTGCTATGTAAGTTTGGACTTGAGGATTGCAAACCTATTGCCACTCCCATGGAAACAAGTTTGAAGTTGAGTCTACATGATGTTGACGATCCTGCTGATGTCACTACCAAATTGCTGTTGGCTGCCTCATTTATGTATGCAACACCAGGCCGGATATTCAGTTTGCAGTCTCACAGGTCAGCAGATTTATGCATAGCCCAGGGTCTAAGCATTGGCAGGCTGTCAAGAGAATTTTCCGCTACCTTAGTGGCACTTTACATCTTGGCTTGTTTTATCCCAAGGGGGATCATTGCCGCCAGACTTACATGCTTTTTAGGACTCAGATTGGGCTGGTTGTTTTGACACGCGAGTGTCCACAAGTGGTTTTTGTTTCATGCTTGGCAGTTCATGTATATCATGGTTGAGCAAGAAGCAACCTACTGTGGCCACTTCGAGTTGTGAGGTTGAGTACAGGGCAATCTTCACAGCTACGGTTGAGTGTGTATGTCTCAGACGCCTTATGGCTGATTTGGGTGTTGGACAGGACACTGCCAACACTATCTACACTGACAGTCAGAGCGCATTGACAGTTGCAAGGAACCCAGTTTTTCATGCTCACACAAAGCACATTGAGGTGAATTACCACTATGTCAGGGATAGGCTCTCAGCAGGAGAGATCAGCTTGGCTTATGTGCCAACACAGGACAACCTTGCAGATCTTTTCACTAAGGCATTGTCTTGTGAGAAGCTTGAAGCTTTCCGCAAAGCTTTGGGCTTGCTCCCCTTTGTGGACCGATCCTGTCCTCAGGGCATGGCACTTCCCTTTACTCATGTGCCAGCTCTCGTTCACGGCATCACTCCAGGGGGGATTTGTTACCATATACATGTGGTAGTGATGTATGTGAACACACTAGGACCGCCGGGGCATTTTTTCCCTCTTTAGGAGGTTTTTCCCCCCTGGCATTGTATATACGCCCATCACTCTAGGGCTATCTATCTTTCCATTGCACACTAAGTAACACACTCTCTATTGTGTGCCTTGAGCTTCCTTCGTCTTCTCCAAGCTGTGTGTGTTTATCTGCAACCCTAATTCCAACACTAGCTCATTGATGTTGGCCATCATAAAAACCAACATGCACCACTCTTCCATCGAAAGATCAACCATCCAAATCCACAAGCTTTTGTTGCTTGTTCAATATGCCCGAACTAAATAGTGGTAGGAAAATCCGGTTCAATGATTTCAAATACAAGCATCCCTGTCATGATACCATACTTAGCACATTTTGATACAAGTTCATTCTCTAGTTCATCATCAACTTCACCTAGACCAACCATATTTCATAGAAGAACAACATGAGTAGATGGGCATGAAAAGGAAACTCCCGTCTTGGCTACTTTCTTTGCACTTGCATTCACGATAACACCTGTTTTTCCAGCCATAAGTTGAGTTGTGATGCCTTGTTCTTGCTTAACTAAACCTCGGCCTTCTTTCCATCCCATTTGAGCCATCACTTGCAAAAACCCTCCCAAAGGTATTCATGAAAAAATATTCTGAATGGGTGCTCAAGGCAAAGAGAATACTTGTTGAAGGAAAAAAGAAGGTTGGTCTTGTCAGGACAAGGGTCCTGTACCCTAAGAACTAGGATAGTCATGGACTACAGCCAAGGGTCGGATTAGGCAGTGTGGACAGGGGATCCATCTAGGGCAAGGGGTAGGAGCCCGCATATATAAAGGGAGGTTGGGAGGAGGATCTCAGAGTCTAGTTCCCTAGTTCTTACACTGGTATCAGAGCTTCGGAGTCTCTCTTCCACTCTCTCTCTAGGCGTGGTCTCTTTAGGTCCCTAAAAGCAAGCTCTTTAGGTGAGAACAGTGGCTTTTTTTGGGGGGGGGGGGGGGGGGGGGGGCTTTTCCAAAAATAGACTGTTTCTTTGACAAATCGGGCCGCCTTTCCCGTTTTTGAATTGTGGGTGGTGCATGAAGTCAGGAGGAGATTGGCTTAGAAGGAGCGCCATGGGAAGGTAGAGATTTGCGCCACCATCTCGCGGCCGTAGCCGGCTTGAACAACCCACACCATCTCCATCTCCTTGCTCGCAGAGAACGGCCCGCTGCCTGCGTTTTGAGCTTCAAAAAAAAGTTCGATTTTTCACATTGAATGGCCTTTTGGCCATTCGTTTTGAACCTTGGCCAGAGCAGCACAAGCAAGGCAAACACTTGGCTTCCCATCGAATCTCACGAAGTCCGACTACGCTCAGTACCTGCATAAATTTACAGAACCTGCATATTTTTTTGCGACGACTTCAAGAGGCGTTCAAGCAACATAATAGTCGAAGCTTCCAACAATTAAGCTTCGACTCAAAGGTGAAGCTTCAACCATACACGGTGCGGAGTTCGATTTGTACCCCGCCGATGCAAATTATTGTTTATTCGACGATTAAGTGCTACGAAGCGCAAAGGGGAGTGCGCTATACTTTGCAAGTGCTACCAAAATCAGGTATTTTTTTGTTGAGTACTTCTTTCACTGCACTGTGTAGCCATGGATTCGGATATCAACATGAAATTCGATTTTGAGCAAAGTACTCCCGATCCCGCCAATGACGGCTCGCGGCCGGATCCTCTCAAGGAGAGTACCCGCGACGCTATGGCAGGAGAAGATACTTATGAATTGCTCGATATTCAAGAATTTCATGCACTTCAGACACGCATGACAGTCATGGATGAAAATTTTAAGGGTTTAAATGAAAATGTTACTAAACTTTCCACATTAGTCATTCAATTGATGCAACAGCAGACTAAGAGTTCGGTTGACACCCACATGCATGAGCACGTTGGAACACAAGGGCAAGGCCCAATTAATCAAACACTACATACTCTCACTGCCAAAGAGGTAGATGATTTGTTGAAGAATTTTAAACCACCAGTTTTCAAAGGCTAAGACCGAGACCGCAATAAGGATGCAGTGAACATCTTTCTCAGTAAATGGGATGGAATTCACGCCTTACGAAGAACTTCAGATGCAGTAAGAGCTTTGCAAACGAGCTTAACTCTGGAAGGCAAGGCCTACAAATGGTGGATGTCTCTCAAGGAGAAGAACATCATACCACAGAGTTGGGTAGCCTTTGAATCAATGTTTAGCAAGGATTTTTTGCCTACAAACGAGACCGATCGGAATTGGACCGATTGGGACATGTGTTCCATGCGCCAATATCCGTCACTCCTTGAATATATCTCTCACTATAGGGATGTCATCCTCAAGTTGGAAGGCTTGGATACCTTTCAACAAGTACGAGGGTTCATACGAGGTTTGGCTCCAGAACTTAAGAAGTATGTCAAATCCCAGGACCCTAAAACACTTGAGGAAGCCATAGTGAAAGCACAATTCATGATGACCCTGATGATAAGAATTTATAGTTGCTAATTCAGATGCATCTAAAAAACCCAGGGGGTCCTCTCTCCCCTGAGGATTTTGATAAGGCCAAAAAAGAGAAGCTATGTTTTCAATGCTTAGGAAGAGGCCATGGGAAAAAGGATTGTCCCAAGGGGAAATCTGCTGCCCAGGGGAAGGAGAAAGCAGTGCACATGGTGCAACTACTGCCTCTCGAGTCTTCCTCCAAGTTCTCTACAGTGGAAGTAACACACACTGAGGTGGTGCAGGAATGTTGTCTCATAGCTTCCATGTGGCAACAAACCTTTGGACCACATGAGTTAGTACGTATGCACGGGTATCTGCAAGGGCACAAGGTGCGCATCTTGGTAGATGACGGTGCTACGCACAATTTTATCAATTACGGATTGGTGAAAAAGCTCAAACTGCCTCAAACTCCGAGTACCCACCGCTACAAGGTAGCAATGATGAATGGACATGATAGTGAAATATGGGATACTCAATGCCGAGCTGTTCCATTGGAAGTACAAGGGTACTCTACTTGTTTGGATTTTCAAGTTATGAACATGGAAAGGGCTGATGTGGTTCTTGGTAGGGAGTGGTTGCATAGCCTAGGGCCATCACTGATGCGTAGCTACGAGCACAACAGTTTAATGTTTGATTCCCATGGCACACATGTGTTGTTGTGAGGAGTAAAGGATATACCATCATCACCACTGATTTGTACTGTCGAGCTTATGCAGCTCGTTTCTGATAATGAAATAGAACAGGTTTTCTTGTGTCATTCACTGTCTAATTTTCTTTCTAACATTGAGTTTGTTGAACATTCCTCAACGCCGCATGCTTCTCTCTCCTCTATTTCGCCAATTTCTAATTCTACACAAGCAAACGTTGCTAATTAGTTACAAAAATTGTTAAAGAAATTTCAAGATGTCTTTCCTAATGATTTGCCATCAGGTTTACCACCGACATGCTCAGTGCAACATGGCATTGACGTGGCTGCAGGCTGTAAACTTGTTAGTAAACCACCTTACCGTATGAGTTACTAAGAGGCTAATGAGGTGGAACGTCAGCTTGCTGACTACCTTAGCAGAGGGTTTATACAACCCAGCTCTTCACCATGGGCTTCGCCTATCCTTTTGGTGAAGAAAAAGGACGGCAGTATGTGCATGTGCATAGACTACCGAGGTTTAAATGCGGTTACAGTTAAGAACAAATACCCATTGCCAAGGGTAGATGAGTTATTTGATAAGCCAACTCATGCTCGCATTTTTACGAAAATTGACTTGCGGGTCAGAATATCACCAAGTCCGTATTCGGCTTGCCGATATACCTAAGACTGCATTCCGAACACGGTTTGGACATTACGAGTTTTTGGTGATGCCCTTTGGGTTAACCAATGCGCCCGCGACATTCATGACCCTTATGGATAGTGTCTTGAAACCATATTTGGGCAAATTTGTCATTGTGTTCCTCGATGACATTCTAGTTTATAGTGCTTCTGAAGAAGAGCACTTACAACATCTCAGGTAGGTGTTTGAGTTGTTACGTGCAAACAAGTTATATGCCAAGGAATCTAAATGTGATTTTCTCAAAGAAGAAATTCATTATTTAGGGCATGTCATTTCAGCTAATGGCCTATACATGGATCAATCCAAAGTGGATACCATCCGGAAATGGCCACCTCCTAAAAATCTGGACGAATTACATATCTTTTTAGTCTTTGCAGGTTTTTACCGAAGGTTCGTTAAAAACTATGCTCACCTTGCTGTACCTATGACGGACCAACTAAAAGGCAAAGGTAAGGCTTTTCAGTGGGGTTCCGCTCAACAACAGAGTTTTGAAACACTCAAAGATGCATTAGCTACAGCTCCTATACTGGCAATTGTAGATCCTTTGAAACCATTCGTTTTGGAAATGGAGGCCAGTGACCGTGCTATTGGAGCAGTCCTATTACAAGACGGACGGCCAATTGCATTTGAAAGTAAGAAGCTGAATGCAGCTCAACAGAATTATTTTGCTTACGAACGTGAACTCTATGCAATAGTGTCTGCCTTAAAGACATGGCGTCACTATCTGTATGGTGCTCAGTTCGAGATTGTGTTTGACCATGAAACACATCAAATGGTTTACACAACAAACAGATTTAAAGGGTCGAAAAGCCAGGTGGGCCGAGATCCTTCAGGAATATGATGCCAAGTTAAGGTATCGCAAAGGCCGATACAATGTAGTGGTAGACGCTCTCAGTCAAATGCCAGAGATCAATTCGCTCTTGTTCACGGAACTTCGTAGTGAATTTTTAGAATCTCTCAAGGGCAAATATGAACAAGATGAAACATATTCCAAAGTGTGGAGCCATGTTCAAAAGAGGGATCCTTCTCACTCCAATGCAGGTAGTGTACAGTTAACCTCCACACCTAGTTCTCCTTTATCAAGTGATGAACTACAACGATGGAAGCATTTCACCACCGACAATGGGTACCTACTCCACAAGGGGAGAGCTTGTGTACCGATGGACATAGACATTCAGTGCCAAATTCTTTATGAATGTCATGATAGTCCAAGTGCAGGGCACCCGGGGATTAGAAAAACTTATTCTCTCGTACGACGACAGTTTTACTGGCCAGGTCTACATGGATTTGTTCAAGCTTATGTCTTGCATTGCCAAAAATGTCAAGTTAACAAAGCAGAGCGCTTGAAAGTGGGAGGACTCTAACATCCTTTGGAAATTCCCAATGGAAAATGGGAAAGTATCTCCATGGATTTCATTGTAGGTTTACCAACCACTATACGAGGTCTTGACTCAGTATGGGTGGTCATAGACAGGTTGACTAAACTATGTAAGTTTATTCAAACCAAATCAACGGTTAAGACACCGGAACTAGCAAGGTTATTTATGGACAATCTATACAAATTGTATGGGTTGCCAAGTAATATTGTTAGTGACCGTGACCCCAAGTTTAACAGCCACTTCTGGAGAGCTGTCTTTAGACGATTGAGTACACAACTCAACCTTAGTATAGCTGATCATCTAGAAACAGATGGTCAAACGGAATGGGTTAACCAGGTGCTAGAGGATATGCTAAGAGCATACGTCAGCAAAAAACAGACAGACTGGGAAGAAGACTTACCTATTCTCAAGTTTGCTTACAACAGTTCTAAGCATGTCACAACAGGCTTCAGTCCTTTCATGCTCATGTACAAGTTTCAACCTAAATGAGATCCCCAATAATTTTAAGAAGGTGTGTGCACGTTTATTTGGTGATGTAGAAGGCAGGGTAGCTTACACAATGGAAGCAGTGTATGCTTGATGTCCTGGTCAATAAGGGCCTTGCAATGCCATTGAAAGAGCATAACAAGGGTGTTTACACCGATGTTGAATGGGAGGAGCTTGCTGCTCGTGCTATGTTCACCATTTGCCTACACCTTGGTGAGTCCATTTTCTTTATGATTATGGACAAGACTACTGCAAAGGAGTCATCATGTTGAGCCTAGGATGGTAAGAGTGCATCGAACAAAGTGTTTCTGATGAAAAATCTTATGCGCTTGAATATGAAAGAAGGTAGTATTGTGAGTTCGCATTTAAATGATTTCAGTAGTGTTTTCACACAATTAGCTTCTAAAGGGTTGAATTTATATGATGAAATGAAAGCCATTTTCTTGTTATGCTCTTTGCATGCATCATGGGATCCATTTAACACTGCCATTAGCAACTCTGTCCCTCAAAGCACGCTTGTTTTCAGTGATGTTACTAGTGCTTTGCTCATGGAAGAGATTTGATGTCAATCTATTGTCACTAGTGGGCATGATGATGCATATATAATTAGTGGAAGTAGCCAGAAAAACCATCAATGGAAAAGATGTTGTAGTCGCAATCGTGGTCATTCTCAGGATTGCAACAATGCGCATTGCAAGAGTCATGGACATGACATGAGGAACATTGAATGCCGCTATTGTCACAAGAAAGGACACATGAAAAAACATTGCCATTTGCTACAAAGAGAAAAGGGTAAAGTCATTCTCAGGATTACAACAATGCGCATTGCAAGAGTCATGGGGACATGACGTGAGGAACATTGAATGCCATATTGTCACAAGAAAGGACACATGAAAAAAGATTGTTGTTTGCTACAAAGAGAAAAGGGTAAAGTCATTGTCGTAAGTCATGCACCTCCTAAGAGTAGTGTGAAGATAAAGGAGCTCAATGTCGTTAAGTCTCTACATGTTGATGTTGTTCCTAACATGTCGCAGTCACTAGATGTATTAGTCTTAACTTTCAATTTGAGTCAAGAGGCGTTATTAGCTCTTGATGAATGCTATGTACAGAATTGGATCATAAACTCAGGTGCCATCTTTCATGTTACTCTTCACAAGGAGTGGTTCTCTAGTTATACTTGTACACATGGTTCAATTAAGCTAGGTGATTCTCGCCAGCTTGAGATATGTGGCATTGGAGATGTGAAGTTGTGTATGCATAATGGTACTGAGTTCATGCTTTGAGGTGTTATTGCTAAAGCTAACTAAGAGCTTGGTTTCAACAGGAGAGCTTGATGACCTTGGCTACACTACAATGTTTGGCAATGGTTCTTGGATAATTAAAAAGGGTAGCTTGTCCATTCTCAAAGACCAAAAGTCTGGCTCATTATATTCCTTGTATGTCTCTTCTGTGAAAGAGAACGCTATACTATGTAGTTGAGTTGCCTTCTATTGAGTTGTGGCATAGCCGGCTTGGTCATATGAGTTAGAAAGGAATGAAGCAATTGCAACGTTTTGGCTATATTCATGTGAAACTATTTTGATTTTAGTTCATGTGAGCATTGCATATATGGAACACAAACTAGGCTCACCACTTTTCCATTGGATAGAAAGTTAGGGAATTCTCTAGATTTGGTTCATAGTGACCTATGTGGGGCCTATGCCACATAAGTCTCCAAGGGAGCATTATATATCTTGACTTTCATAGACGACTCTACTCGAAAGATGTGGGTCTACCTCTTGAAGAGGAAAGACGAAGTCTGTAGTGTCTTCCAGAAATTCCTAGCTATATTGGAGAACAAGTTTGGTAAGAAGTTGAAGGCTTTGTGCACTGACAATGGGGGAGAGTACATCTCCACTGAGTTTAAGGACTTTTCTAGCAAATGAGGCATTAAAACATAGTTTACCTTCTACACCTGCTCAGAATGGGCTTGGTGAGCGCATGAATAGAACTATTCAAGAGAGGGTCATTTCCATGCTATCTATAGCAAATTTACCTCATGAGTTTTGGGGAGAGGCTATTATGACAACGGTGTATATAATCAATAGGTCGCCTAGTACAACATTGAACTACAAGATTCCACGGTAGATGTGGATAGGCAAGAGGCCTAATTATGACAGATTACGTGTGTTTGGGTGTGAGGCATTCTCACATGTGCCTAAAGAGCTTGGAAAGAAGCTAGACCCCAAGTCACTCAAATGCATCTCCATTGGCTATGGTGCAGATAGAGCAATGGAATCCCGAAGAGTCATTTGCAACTCGTAAGTGATCCTTAATGAGTCAAAGATGCACAAAAAGCTTGTGAAAGAGGTTGAGTATCGCAAAGTGAGATTTGAGGATGTAGTCTCAAGTCTAATTACACAAACAACTCAGTCTACATACCTGCCACTAGTAATGCTCTAGAGGGTGCTAGTGATGGTCTTGAGAGAGCAAAGTTTAGCAGTCACATGCAATAAGGAGATCTACACATGTATCTCATGCCCTTGAGCGTTTTCAGACAGAATTAGACCTTTTTTTGGTCACTGATTGTAACGGAATATGGCTATAATATTGATTGTAGCGGAATTAAAGTAACAATAGTGAGAATTTCCTTGAGAGAATTCTTAAAGAGAATAAGGAGAGCACTTGATTAAAGGTAGAAAAATGAACATTATACCTAATTAGCTTGGCATAAACAATACTTGTAAAAGAGAGAGAGAATTAGAGAAATTGACAACGGTTGGGGACCAAATTTACTTGGAGCCGGTTCCCCCTCCAAAAGGATTTTGTATCATAGATTCTCCCATAAAGAGAGACTTGGTACAATACATGCTTTGTGTTCCTTGAGACCTTGTCGATGCAATGAGGGTGGTAAACTTTATGCACCAAAATTATGCCCGTAACTACCTTGAAAAAACATTAACTTGTCCCTGGCCTCAATTCCAAGACTTTAAACACCTTCAAAGGTGGAGAGAGCTAGCATGGAGTGAGGTAAGGGAAGAGGAATAAGAAATAGCATACGAGAAAGAAGTTACTCATATAGAATAGCATAGTAATGAAGATGGAGAAGATGAAAAGCATTGCTTTGACGCATGACTCTTGGTTGGATTTGCATTCCATAGCCAAGAGGTGTTGGTATAGGCTCTCTACTTCTCAAGCTTGGAGAAGGAGATGGAGTTCTTGCTCAACACAATGAAAGAATGTGTGTGAGTGGTAGAACGAGCCAAAATGAGAGCCCTAGCCTTGCCTTGGTCAACCCCTTTCTCTCTTGATGCTAGCTTGATCTCTATTGGATCTTGCCAAGCTTGGCCAATGGCAAGCCATGGTCATTTCAAGCAATAAGGGGTAGCATTTGGAGAAGTTTCCTTCTTTCCCCCTTTGAGAGGGAGAGCTTAGTTAATTAATTACAACCTACCCTCCATGCGGTTTTCACATTGCATGGAGATTATGGGTAAAGGGTGAAGCCACTTGGATGCTTCACGGTTGTATAGATGTACATACATAGGGTGAAGCCACTTGGATGCTTCACGGTTGTATAGATGTACATACATAGGCCACTTGGGCCACGTTGGACTACAAGTGGGGGATTGTTAGGGTTCAGGCCAAATGGCCGAACACCCATCACATTGACCGTACTAACCTTATCTATTTTTTTGATCATATAGAATAATAAGGAGTATTGAGGTAATTTTGAATCCTCACTGAGAGATCCATCCACATCGTGCTCATGTCTACTCTTCTTCTCTCTTGCACTCTGCACACAGTGCGCACTCTTCATGAAGCTATTGTAGGTGAAGCCACTCTGATGATAAAATTGAGTGGGATCCGGAAGATGTGGATCCAGACTGTTCAGATGTGGAGGAAGTGGATGATATGGTGCGTATGATTGACACTCCAGATGATGTATAAGCACTCCATTTTTTCTCATGCCTAACTCTTTTGTATATGATGGTTCAAAGTCCCATAACCACTTTTGTAATGATTCCAGAGCTATGTGCGGGTGAGAAATACATCATACCTTTAATCAAGTAAATCCCTCGGGTGTTAGACATCTCTCTCTCTCTCTCTCTCTCTCTCTCTCTCTCTCTCAGATATCAACTAATTCCATTAAATTGGTTATTACAAAGTGTGGGCTTTTACAGAAAGAGCACTCACAAAAACATGGGCTTTGCATGAAAAAGATCTAGCTCAGATCTCGGGTGTAATCTCCCATGATCTCTGATAGGAAAAAATCATTTGTTCCCATGGACCTACTTGTCCCTACTTCCAATATATCCTCTTCCAAGGGACCACACTTTGCCTTGTATCTTGCTAGTTTTTGCTTCAATCCACCATTCTCAGCTTCCAGTGCTTGCAACAATGAGCGTGCAATGATTGTGCAGTCTCTCTGTGGCTCGCCAGTTCTACACCTTGAGTAGCCAGGTGCTCAAGGATTGTTGTCTCCTCAGGGAGGTAGGTGAATCCCTTATTGTGCGTACTCATTCTATTGGGTGTCCCTAGCAAGCATTATGGGATCCATCTATACAAAGCAATAAATCCCATGCCTTAAGCCTACTTAAGGGATTTCTCTCTTTCCCTTGGGTGATATGTTGCAGCAAAAGAAGGCCTGGAGGGGTTAGACTTTTGTCCAAAGCAATTGCATCTGTGATAGAGGGACATGTAGAAGATGTGATTGCTATTAGAATTTGGGTTATAGATTGAACAATTGTTGGTCCTTCCTCTTCAGTCCTTGGGCATTTAGAGGAGTCTTCTGTTTTTGCCCTTGAACTTTGAACGGAGCTGTGAAATAAGTTGCATCCAATGTAGAATCCCTTGGGCAGTCTTGATCTTAAGATATTGGATGCTCCCAAACATCCTAACAATTTATCCCAAGAGATGCTTGATTGCTATATGCATGACTCCATTTGCTAGCATGATTGGGTCAAATTGGGTTGAAGAAAATGAGGTTTTTAGCTTGGTCAAATAGTGTCTCACAAGCTTTGTAATGAAGTCCTCAAACTTGGATGCAAGCGAATTGAATGCCTCTCATAGATGATACTCTGTAACATGACATAGGTAGAGTACAAGAACATCAATAGTGACTTTACGATGAGCACGCGGCAACTTTGTCTCTATCTTGGTTGGAATTTTGAAAAGTAAATTAGAAAAGTAAATCTAAAATGTTAATGCATGAAAATTTCATAATAACATTAGTGAATAGCAAAAATTGATAAGATTAAATATAAACATAAAAAGATCTAAATTGATGCAAGTGGTTTAAAATGAAAAACTTAAAGACATGACCCTCCCTATAGTGAGATGTGGAGGTCTGCACAATCAAGGACAAGGTGTACATTAAAACCATGGTCCTCCCTGTAGTAAAAAATAGAAGATGTGCACAACTAGCATATTTGTCAATTGTGCTCACCTGTCATAATTGAAAATGCACACAAGTCTTGCTTGAAGTAATGCATACGTGGTTATGCAACCCTTTAAGCAAACTTGCATGTGTATCTAAATATGATAGATGTGCACAGTGCGCACAACTTTTATTCCTCATCGATTTTGTAATGAATTGTTTTTTACGAGTAATCGTTACTTCATTGTAGGTAAGTAGGTGTGTATCACTCCGTAATCCTTCTTTGGAGTGCAACATGATGGTCTGTGCAGTCAAAGACAAAGCATTTGTTTATATTTATCCCCTCCCTATAGTGCAACACAATGGTTTGCACAGTGAAGGACAATGTATTTTCTTATCTAAACTTTGTAGTAAAGCCACTTGTTCAAAATGAATGATTATTCATTCAATGAGAAATGGAAAAGGTGCACGATTGGCACATTTGTCATATTTGAACACACACACAAAAAAAATATTCCTAAAGGGTTGCATAACTTGCTATGTAGCTGTTTAAGTAGATGTGTGTACGCAGACATGGTAGATGTGATGATAGTGTAGCTTTCCTATTTCTTATTGAGTTTCTAATGCACTGTATTGAACAAGTGATCAATTGATAAGTGTATCATTCCTTAAGCCCTCTCTAAAGTGTGACACAGTGGTCTACATAGCCAAAGACAAAGTGATTATTCAAACCTAAACCTCCCTATGGTATGACACAATGGTCTGCACAGCTAGAGATGAGGAATCTAACACACCCTATACTCTCCCTGTAGTGTGATGCAATGGTATAGTGTGTATTTTTCTAACTCCCCTATAGTGTGATGCAAAGGTGTATACAACCAAGAAAGGTACCTAAGATAAACCCTCCCTATACAATGAAAGTGCATGTATTGTGGATGCATGTGTGCACGGTGCAGTGTGTGCTTGTGAGGAAGGGGAGAAGCAAGAACGCGGATTCCTTATTTATAAAAACCGGGGTGGAAAAAGCCATCACCCAAAGTCCGGGCGTCCATACGCCAACCGACTGCCCATACAACCGGGCGGTTCCTTTATGATAAACTTGAAAGTACTATCCACAAACACAAAGTCTTGAGACAAGCTGTCTTAAGGATGGTCAAACATTTCTTTCCTAGGTCAATCAGTCATAACCCAATCATTTCTTTCCTATTTACAATCATTGCTCGTTGGTTTCGTGGAAGTTACCTTCCATTTATAGCCAGTTTATCCTTCATAACCTTACGTATGCAATGTTAACTTCAAAATGATCTTTAAAAGATTTTAAGTGAACAAAATAGAAATCCACATGGGACTGCTCGTCCATGTGCTGTGAGGCGGGAGCCCGTAGACTTTCCTCCGTTGGCCTATGGCTAGGCCCAGCCTCATGGTCATTAGTGGCCTTGTTTCTTTTGTTGCTAACATCCTCTTCCTCGGTAAGAGGATTTTTCCTGGTTCTCTTTGGAGCCGTGTCGACAGCCTTATAAAAAGACTTAATCGATTAGAAGTTTAATTGAATAATCTTCTTTTCCCTTTTTTACCCAAAAAATAAGGATTTTTGGAGACGTCTTATGTCCGATGTAGTGTAAGCTGTTTTTACAGGCATCAAATGGGATACTTTAGTCAGCATATCCACTACCACCATAATGGAGTCGTAACCCCCTTGAACAGTGGGAAGGCCTGTTACAAAGTCCATGCTAATGAGTTCCCACTTCATTTGAGGAATGTCCAGAGGTTGAAGTTTCCCTGGCATCATTACTCGTTCAGCCTTAATCCTTTAACAGGAAAGGCATTGTCTGATGTAGCGAAGTATATCTCCTTTCATTCCTGGCCAGAAATAGCTTTTCCTTATGGCATTAAGGGTCTTTGCATAACCAGGATGGTCGGCAACTGGAGCGTTGTGTCCTTCATAAAGGATTAACTCCTTTAAGGTTGGATTCTTAGGAATGTAAAGCCGATTCTTGTAATAGAAAAGCCCATCCTCAAGTAAATAATCCTTGATTTAGTCTTTCTCTTTCTCTTTTAGGTCCTGTTGATTGATAACCTGTAGAAGTTTTTGATAATCCTTATCTTCCAAGGAAGCTTCCTTAACCTTGTTTAGGATTGGATGGTCGACTGTGGAAATAGCCCCAAGAAAAACCTTACGGCTAAGAGCGTCAGCAACCACATTCTCTTTCCCTGGTTTATATTTTATTTCAAAGTCATATTCCTGTAAGAGTTCCATCCATCTTCTCTGCCTCATGTTGAGTGTTGCTTGTGAGAAAATCAATTTTAAACTCTAATGATCGGTGATTAACTGGAACTTCCCCCTTAGAAGATAGTGCCTCCATAGTTTTAGAGCATGGATGACAGCTAGGAGTTCCAAATCATGAGTTGGATAATTCAACTCGTGAATTCTTAATTTTTGAGAAGTAAAGGCGACTGGTCTGTCTTCTTGGTTTTAGACTCCTTCTATAGCAAGACCGTTGGCATCTGTTACCACTTCAAACTCTTGAGTGAAGTAAGGAAGTTTGAGTACATGGGCTGATGTGAGATTTTGTTTTAGTTTGAGGAAACATTCCTCCTGTTCTTTTCCCCATGTAAGTTTGGCTGTCTTTTTAAGTAGCTGCGTCAAGGGTACGTGCAGTGATAATTGCACTATCTTTGACGAAGATTCTATACCATCCTGTAATGCCCAAAAATCCTCGAATCTCATTGACCGTTTTGAGTTGTGGCCAGTCTATTATATCTTTAATCTTTGCGGGGTCTACTGAAATTCCTTCAGGGTTTATTATAAAACCAAGAAAACTAACTTCGGGCGTGAAAAACACACATTTACTCATCTTGGCATATAACTGATGTTGACGTAGAAGATAAGTATTTTACGTACATGGCCTTCATGCTCTTTTTCATCCTTGGAATATACCAGGATATCGTCGAAAAACACCAACACAAAATCATCCAGATATTCTCTGAATATATCCTGCATGAGACAATTAAAAGTAGATGGAGCATTCGTAAGACCAAAAGGCATCACGATGAACTCATAATGCCCATACCGGGTGTTGAAAGCAGTTTTGTAGATATCTGCCTCCTTAATCCGGATTTCATGGTAACCTGATCTAAGATCAATTTTTGTGAATACCTTGGCTCCATGTAATTTATCAAGTAATTCATCGATGCGAGGAATAGGGTACTTATTCTTTATCGATACCTGGTTAAGTCCCCTATAGTCTATGCAGTGACGTAGAGATCCATCCTTCTTCTTTTGGAATAGAACAGGCGCTCCCCAAGGTGAAATGCTTGGTCTTATGAATCCATGTTCAATAAGCTGATGAAGATGTTCTTTTAATTCAATAGCTTCGGGGAGGAACATTTTGTAGGGTCTTTTTAAAATTGATTCACTACCTGGAAAGGTTTCTATTTCGTGGTCTATATCCCTTGGTGGAGGTAAATTTGAGAGATCTTCCGGAAATATATCCCAAAATTCCTTAAGCCATTCGGGAGTTGTGTTGTCCCTTGAATCATCTGCCTTATTAAGTTTTACTACAAAGATTTGTTGCCCCTTACGTAACCCCTTCAGAAGTCGACTAGCTTTAACTAAATGAGCCTTAGGCTTTCCATTTGATCCTTGTACTAATGTTTCTTCACCTAAGTGATTTTTGAAGGTTAAGTTCCCTTGAGCATAGTGAATATGGGCTTGATTTTTTATTCACCAATCCATTCCTAGAATACCATCATAGATTCCCTAGCTGTAAATGTTGGGGTATAGGCGCCTGTGCCTTGCCCGGCCGCCCAGAGTCTGGGCGTCCACTGACTTGTATACCTTATACATAGCATAAGTGTATAGGGGGCTGCTCACTCTTTTGAGTCTCCCCACCCACATCGTGTGTGTGTCTCCTTCTCTCTCTCTCACTCTTCGTCTGTGGTGCTCCCCGATCCCCTTCAATTGGTATCAGAGCCCCAAAAACAGTGTTTTTTGCATAACTTTTGCATACGGAATGCGATTTATGCAAGGTTAAGGTGTAACCTGGGGTTATGGCACGCTCCAAACGCATTGGTGATGTCCATTTGAGCTGATTTTTACCTCTGAAATTTCTGCTGCTGCAGCAAGTTTTTGCTGCATTTTTGGGCTGAAAACAGTGTTTTTTGGTATATTTTGCACACTCGGACTCGGATACATGTGATCCAGGAGTCTACCATGGGGTTTTGACATGCTCCGGACGCGCTCGTCATATCAGAATTTTAAAATTCTGAACGCTGAATTTTCTGCAGCAGCAGCAGTTGTTTATTGTGTGTCGAGGATTCCACACATGGTTTGCTCTCAGATGTGAGAGTGACATTTGCTGCAAGTTTCCTCACAGGTGGGAGGATACGATGTATGCCTTATGAGATTTTGATGCTCAGGGAGACTAATGTGATTGCATTTTGAGCTCGGCAATGTATGCCTCGAGCATGTTTTTTGGCAGTCATAGGTAGAGCAGATATTTGTGTACTAGATTTGCAGGTGTTTGCAATGATGTATGCAAAGTGTGGAGATTTGGTGCATGCATTTGGAGTACGGTTTGATGCGCTTTGGTTGCTCATGGTTTTGAGCGTGCAGTCAGTTTGGTTACTTGTTTTGTGGCCGTTTTACTGACGAAACTCTGGCGAAATTTTCCCAGGAGTTTTATGCGCATCATTTATGCGATCTAGGTAGAGATTGCGGGTTGCACTCAACATTTGCGTGCGGTGTTCTCTGCAGGTGGGAGATTTGTGCGTGTGTATGCATCGATACCGCACAGTGTAGGCTTGGTGATTAGCTCACGGGTTTGACAAGCGTACAGTTATCTTGGCACACTCACAGGAGTGAGTATTGTGATGTATGCTTGTGTGTCTACGAGCTAGGTAGCCGGATTCGAGCACTAATGGCTTGAGGTTTTTCAGCAGGTTTCAGCTACAGGTTTACAAGTTTACAGGCAGGTTTGAGGGCTTATTTGGGCACTGAATTTTCAGCCATTGTTTCCTCTTTGCAGGTGTCCATGTATGGCTCAGTTGTAGGCTGATTTGGGACACATTTGTGACTTCTTTATGCAGCTGTTTAAGAGCTGAATTTTGGGGCTGATTTGCAGCCATATCTTACAGACATATTTGCAGACTTTTGTTGATGCGATTCGAGTCAGATTAGGGCTGATTTGGTTGACATTTGCTACTCATTGTTGGTTGCTCTTTTGCGAGCATTATGGCTGATTTTTCATTTGACTTCCAGCGTTATGGTCTGACACAGTTTGATGGTGCAGATTTTGTTGCTTGGAAGGAACATATGCTTGTTGCATTGGCGGATTTGGGGCAGGATAAACCCTTGCATGGTTTATCGGCGAAGCCCAATTCTATGCGTGATGATGATTGGCAGGATCTTGATGAGTTAGCCATGTCTACGATTTGTTTGCATCTGGTTGAGTCTGTTTACTGGTAGGTCTCGAGGGAGACTACAACTCATGCTTTATGGTAGAGTTTACATGCTATGTACGCGGCATCCATGTCTACTAGGGAGTCTAGTCCCACTTCTATGTCCATGGGAGAGATTGGTCCCACACGCAAGTCTCGACGGCATAGAGACTTGACATGTTGGCATTGTGGACATAGAGGGCACATTAGGCGTCGATGTTTCAGGCGTTTGAGACAACGGAGGCGACAGATGCGTGATGCAGATTTGGGCATGACAGATGCTAGTGAGATCAGTACGGTGGTTACTGAGTATGCTTGTGATGGCGATGTCACATTTACATCTAGCTTGTCTTCATACGATCTTATGTCTACGGATTGCATATCGGATTGCACATTGTCTTCACATTGGTTACTAGATTCAGATGCTACATTCCATGTCACGTCGCATCGTGAGTGGTTTAGCACGTTTTCTAGTGGGAGACTTGGTTGTGTGCACATGGCTGATGGTGCTGTGTATGACATTGAGGGTACAGGAGACGTATGTTTGTCCTTGCCCAGTGGTATGAGATTTACCCTGCGTCACGTGCGTTATGTGCCAGATCTGAGACGGGATTTGATCTCAATCAGACAGTTACGGGATAGTGGATGTCAGATTTCGCTACGAGAGCGAGATTTTGTGATGCATTTGGGTTCGCTAGTGATTGCGAGAGGTGCCAGGAGTGGTACAGGTTACCCATTGCAGGTGGATCACGCGAGAGACGGTGTTGTCTCTGTGATCATGCAGCCAGGTAGACAGCGAGAGAGCAAGCGAGTCTCTTTTGCTTGTGGGTTGCAGGATACTTTGCATGGAGTGCAGAGTAGTGAGCTCGTTGTGCACACAGTTGGGGCACGACTTGAGCAGTCACACAGAGAGGTGACAGAGTCATACATGCATGCTTTGCTAGTGACTGAGCAAAGCAGAGAGTCAGTTGTGCGAGATACTTCTATGCAGGATAGACAGGTAGAGCGGTCTTTCTCTAGTGAGTCACGACAGGAGGACGTTGTGCAAGAGTCTATGCATATGGAGCTAGAGCATGAGAGCTCTAGTGAGTCACAACAGATTGAGTGGTCATGTTTGCAGTGGATGATTGCAGAGGAGGCTGAGATGTCAGCGATTATGCAGTCATTCCTTTCTATGATCAACAATGAGCATGGGGATATAGTTGTGCAGCATATGTCTTCCAGCAGACACCTAGAGCAGCTGGTTTGCTCTGAGGTTGCACGACAGGTTGATGCGTCTTTTGTGGACAGTCAGGAGATGCATGTGGCTGACACGCCTTGTCAGTCAGAGATGCCTATTGCCAGGGATATATATGTTGATGCATGCTCCGTAGAGCTAGCAAGGCCTGCTAGCATTGCATCGGCATTCGGTGGTCTCATGTATGAGATGTTGATCTTGAGACCGGATATCGCAGCTGCAGTGGGAGCATTTGCAGTTGGGGTTGTCAGTCATTTGTTGACTGATGATGGCATAGTGCATGAGGGAGATATGCAGGTATTGCGTACATACTTGCAGTACGTGTGCGGTACGTCTGGTGGTGTATGGACTTACACGAGAGCAGGACAACCGGATGCACACGATCACAGCCAGCTAGTGGGCATCGGTTGAGAGTGGTTTTCTCTCACCTTTTGTAGTCTTTAGACTAGGTTCCCTTGCTTAAAGGCACAGTCGCCTTTAAGTGGGAGGTTGTTGGGGTATAGGCGCCTGTGCCTTGCCCGGCCGCCCAAAGTCTGGGCGCCCACTGACTTGTATACCTTATACATAGCATAAGTGTATAGGGGGCTGCTCACTCTTTTGAGTCTCCCCACCCACATCGTGTGTGTGTCTCCTTCTCTCTCTCTCACTCTTCGTCTGTGGTGCTCCCCGATCCCCTTCAATAAATTGAGATAGAACCTCTTTCCCTTTTGCTAGTTCTACCACTAATTTCTTGGTGCGATATTGGTCTAATTTAAGTTTCCTTAAACATTTAGGGGAGAGAAAATATTGAGTGCTGCCACAATCTATAAGTAGTTCAAAATTTTCACCTTCTCTGTTTGCAGTGGTTTGGATGACAGCATACTGTTGCCGAGCTCCAGGGTTATCAATGGCGGCAAAAAGAGTAGCTCTTGAATCTTCCTCATCCAGCAAGGTAGGCTCTCCTACTGCAGCATAAGATCTGGCTTCTCTACCTCTTCTTCTGCCTTGTCCTCTATTGCCTCTACCTCTTTGATTATTTCCTTGTCCTATCTGAGTTTGAGGAGTGGTTCCGGTAGCAACTCGGGGATTTTGCCCCTCATGACATTGACTCCTGTAGTGTCCCATTCTATTGCATCCATAGCATCTGATGTTTGGAAAGGTCTGCTCTATAGTGGCTGGAGCTGACACTGCCCTCCGTTGATTTCCTTGGCTACAATTTTCCCTTGCTCTTCCTCTAAAGTTATTGTAGTTGTAATAACTCCTGGCAGGGGGATTTCCTTCAGCTACAAGTGGTTTGGCTCTTAGAAGAGATCCTTGAATAGAGATGGGTCTCATAGCTTCCAGGCGGGTACTTAAAGGTTTGTTTAGACCCTCACAGAAATGAGCAATCTATTGTTCCATAGTCATTGGTGGTGTGTAACGTTGTAAAGACACATATTTGGTGTAGTACTTTACCAAAGTAAGCCCTAACTGTTTAAGGGCGAAGAATTCATTCATTTTAATAGCTTGGTGACTTGGAGGAAGATATATTTCTTTCACTGCCTGCTTCATTCTTTCCTAGGAGGGACTAATGGAAGGGTTATCTCTACAGTATTGTTTCCACCAGAGTTTGGCATCTCCGGTGAGTCGAAACATTCCTAACATTGCCTGATTTTTCGAAGCAGTTCCTGTTGCCAAGAAATAATCATCCATTGCGTCGAGCCAAAGGCTTCGGCATCACGTTCTAAGTTGGTTCTTTCTCCCTTGAAAGTTAGGAGTTGAACTTGTTTTAACAATAGTTTCTTTTCCTAGGTGGGAGTATAGAGACTTTTTGCATTTCCCTGGGTTTGTAACTAATGAAAATCTTTTAGTGATTACACTACTTTTGTTTTGTCATGCAAGTTTTCTAATCTATATACTTTTAAAACAATGGAAAGAGAAATCTAACAATCATTATCACCATCTTACTTAAACTACACAAGCATGTCATAAAACCATGGTATATACAAAGGTTAATACAACACTGACTCATACTATGTACAAGACGGACTCCTACTATGTACAAGATGGACTCATACTATGTACAAGATGGACTCGTACTATATACAATGTGTAATTCTCTAGATCAACATCCTCTTCACCACTGGTGGATTTGATAGGGGATCAAAAAATATGACATCTTTTGGTCCCCTAAATTTTAGGCCTACACTCATGGGCCTGATCCTACCTGGGTATATTACTTTCGCTACCTGATCATATACCCATTGATTTTGTGACACTTCTACCCCATCTATACTAATGATATGATCTGGATTTTCAGTCCCACTGAAAGAGAAAACTTTGATGGTCCGAAGTGTTTCTACCTACTTGAGTCTTTTCAGATTGAGTGTCAACCCTTCTAACTGTCCCGCATCAATCAGGAAAATTCCCCCAAACTGTGACCAACTGATTCCCCATGTAGGAGGAGTAGAAAACATTACATCTAATAATTGCATGATGCTCTTGCGAAGTACAAAGTTATTGGAGCTACAAGCAGCCTCGAACATGATGTTGAAAATCACAAACTTTTGGTAAGCTTGGTGGATATTTTCCTGTATTGATACGGAAATTCTCATTTCACAATATGCCATAATTAAAAATGCAATATAACTTGTGCCTATTTTTTCAACTTTTATCCTCCTAAGGTCAGGACCTTATTAAACCATGCTCTGATACCACTTGTAAGGTCCCCAATCCCTCCGACACCAAAAACGGGATGGTACCATTCACAGGTGTCTAGGCCTACTAAAGTAGAAGTCCTTAAACAAGAAAAATTATAGGGAATTCACCCTTACCATTGACAATGGTTTAGGTTTATAGCCCTAGAAAGAGACCTAGTCCTATCTCGCAGTGGAAACGGGACCATAAAAAAATAATTTTCGACCCTATAACTTCATCATTCAGATTATGGTTTCCTTAGCCAACAAATTTTTCCCCCTAACATATGTAAGGGCAGAGCCGTTGGTGGTTTCCTCTTCCAAGTGAAGAAGTTTCTAAACGTTTTAGCGCGCGGGAATGGATAGTTACCTGACTAATCAAGTCCACCCATCCATGATTGACAACCTTAGTCAATCCCCACTTACCACCCCACACTCACACATGATTTCTGTGTTCTTTAATTACTACCACATTCTTTTCACAATTAAAACAATGATTCCTTTTTAACTTTCACAACTGCATTTCATTAAGACAACCTTTGAAAACAGTATTTGAAGACATTCTTTCAGCAAACAAACATCTTTAGACTTAAGACAAGGTACTGTCATTCTGAAGTATCTCTGACTAGTATTGGCTTGTCTCAAGACCACCTATACAGGGGTGAAAAAACGGCACCCACTCCTTATTTATAAAAACCGGGGTGGAAAAAGCCATCACCCAAAGTCCCGGCGCCCATACGCCAACCGACTGCCCATACAACCGAGCGGGTCCTCTAGGATAAACTTGAAAGTACTATCCACAAACACAAACAAGCACGGGGTAAAGACTCCACTCGTGCTGAGAAAACCGACTCATCCATGATGGTATCTCCATCATTACTCATTACCTGAAGTAAAATATTTTCAAAGAATGAGAGGTGTCTTGAGACAAGCTGTCTTAAAGATGGTCAAACATTTCTTTCTTAGGTCAATCAGTCATAACCCAATCATTTCTTTCCTATTTACAATCATTGCTCGTTGGTTTCGTTGAAGTTACCTTCCATTTATAGCCAGTTTATCCTTCATAACCTTACGTATGCAATGTTAACTTCAAAATGATCTTTAAAAGATTTTAAGTGAACAAAATAGAAATCCACATGGGACTGCTCGTCCATGTGCTGTGGGGCGGGAGCCCGTAGACTTTCCTCCGTTGGCCTATGGCTAGGCCCAGCCTCATGGTCATTAGTGGCCTTGTTTCTTTTGTTGCTAACATCCTCTTCCTCGGTAAGAGGATTTCCTCTGGTTCTCTTTGGAGCCATGTTGGCAGCTTATAAAAAGACTTAATCGATTAGAAGTTTAATTGAATAATCTTTTTTCCCTTTTTTACCCAAAAATAAGGATTTTTGGAGTAAGTAGGTATCTTTAATAGTCAATTTGAGGAGATATTCCTCTCGTAACTTATTTATGCTATAAGTAATTTTCCATAATTACCATTTAATTTGGGAATCCCTTTAGCTAGATTTATCCTTAGTCTATAATCCATTTTAGCCTTAGTAAATTATAATTTCTATCGGCTAATGGATTACTCACCCTAAATTGTAATTGAATATGTTCTATCTTTAGGAATTTTCATAATTTGATTTATAACATTTTCCTCCTATACTTATGGTCTAATTTAGACTGAATTTTACTGATAGTAATTTGTTATACCAACCATTTATGATGAGATAATTTTCCCACCCTTTAACAGTGATTTTGGACCTCATATATTTATTTGGTAATTAAATAAATTCATTTATTATTTTCCTTCTTTATTCTATTCGCAAAATGGGTTACTTTTCTTGAAGATAAATACCTAAACTATTTATTTGAGGTTGGGGTATTTACCATGGGTTCCTCAAGGTGTGTTCTACCTCTGGTATTAATATCAACAGTTTTTGGATTAATTTACTATATTTTTTCGTTTAGTTTTCCTAAAAATAATGAATTTTACTGGGATAATTAGGTAAACTAATTATTTGAGGGTAACATAATTATAATGGTTTTTCTAAGGTGTAATTAACCTCTAATAAATAACTCAAAGCAATTTGAATTCATTTACTAATTTTCTTCTTTTAATTTTTACTAGAAACATAGTATTTCTTCTAACGTAATTAGGTAAATTAATTATCTGAGCTTGACATAATTATCACAGGTTCATTAACATGTAATTAACCTTTGATAAATAAATTAAAGCAATTATAATCAATTTACTAATTTTCTCCTTTTAATTTGTCTTAAAAATAGAGTATCTTTGCTAAAGTAATTAAATAAATTAATTATCTGAGCTTGATAAAATTATCACGGGTTTTTTGACATGTAATTTATCTCTGATAAATAACTCAAAGCAATTGTAATCAATTTACTAATTTTTCTTTTTTAGTTTGTCCTAAAAATAGAGTATTTCTTCTAAAGTAATTAAGTAAATTAATTATCTGAGCTTGACATAATTATCATGGGTTTCCTAACATGTAATAAACCTTTTTAAATAACTCAAAGTAATTGGAATCAATTTACTAATTCCCCCTTATAATTTTCTTTAAAACAAAGTATTTTTGCTAAAGTAAATAGGTAAATTAATTATCTGAGCTTGACATAACTATCACGGGTTTCCTAACATATAATTAACCTCTGATAAATAACTCAAAATATTTTGAATCCATTTATTAATTTCTTCTTTCTAATTTGTCCTAAAAATAGAGTATTGCTGCTAAAGTAATTAGATAAATTAATTATCTAAGCTGGACATAATCATCACAAGTTTCCTAATGTATAATTAACCTCTGATAAATAACTCAAAGCATTTTGAATCATTTTATGACTTTCTCCCATTTACTTTGTCTTAAAAATAGAGTATTTCTATAAAAGTAATTAGTTAAATTAATTTTTTGAGCTTGACATAATTATAACAGGTTTCCTTACATATAATTAACCTATGATAAATAACTCAAAGCATTTTGAATCAATTTACTAATTTTCCCTATTTAATTTGTTCTAAAAATAGAGTATTTATTCTAAAGTAATTAGATAAAGTAATTATCTGAGCTTGACATAAATATCACTGGTTCTTTTACATATAATTAATCTCTAATAAATAACTCAAAGCATTTTGAATCAATTTGATTATTTTCCCCTTTAATTTTCTCAAAAAAATAGTGTAATTTTGCCTAATTAATTATGAAAACTACTCAAAAAATTATAAGATAATTTTGTAGCTTAATGACTATCTAATGAAGCTCTGATAATTACCTCAACTTAATCTAAACTTAATTAATATATTTCCCATTAATTTATGGTTGATTTGGATAATTTTAGCCCTAATATGATAGGATAATTAATTAGCTTAATATTTTCAAACTTTAATTACAACAATCAGCAGAGAATATTTAATTAAGAGAGGATTTATGAGTATACATATGTTTAATCTTTAATTTAGTAGATTAATCTAGCCTTGCTAATTAAGAAGGATTAGGCTAATTACCATTTAAGTTAATCAACTAGAGCTTAATCTCTAGTGATTTCTGCATAGCGGTCTCTATAGATGAGAGAGAGTGTGTCAAGGCTCCGAGTCTAATTTTTTATGAAGGGAAGGGGGTCTTTTTATAGTTTTCTGGGTCCCGGGCAATTTTTGGCATGTTTTGACACCCCAAGCAGGCCCCCAGCTTGAAAATGGCGCCAACTGCTGCTAAATCAGTCTCTGGCAGGTTCCCCCTTGCTCCACACTACCCCCATACCTTCCAGAATTGATTTTAATTGATTTTACTGATTTCTAATGATGAAAATTGGAATATCAGTTAATTGTAGAACCTTAGGATAAGAAAGTCTTTGTTAATAATTATTAAATGAAACCATCCAATTTTTATTAACTAATTGAATTCCTATTGTAACCTTCCAGGGCCTGTAACTTTTCCAGTTTTTATCAGATTCTGATTCTGAAAATTACTAACCATAGTAAAGCTCTGCTTATGATTCCAAAAATACCAATATTAGCCGTGTTTGAATCCTTCAACAATGGTTTTCAAGTTAATTTTACAAGCTTTGTACAATTTTTAAACTTTCGAAAATTGAAAACCTTACAGTATTCACCTTTTGGAGGTTAACACATACTCTAATTTTTCCGTTCTTTTTTGGTACTGCTACAATTGACGACACCCAGTCATTGTGCTCGATTTTGTAAATGAAATTAGCTTCCTTGACTTTCTCTATCTCTTTATTATCTTTTTAGCAAATGTCCCATTGTAGGTTTAGGGCCTTTGTCTAGTCGGTCTAGCATCATCTCTCATAGGGATAGTGTGCTGACATATTTCAAAATCCACTCCCTTCAGATCTTTGTAAGACCAAGCAAAGATGGTCATGTTTTCCTTAAGAGTTTTAATGAGGATTGCTGCTTCTTCTTGACACAAATCTATAGCTATGTATGCTAGATTTGAGTCTTCTCTAGCTTGGCAATTTCAGGACCCTCATAGGATTTTCCAGGTTCCTTGGGTTGTCTCATGGACTGTTCCACTATGATCCATCGATCTTGTAGAGTATACTTCTTATAATGTGAGGGAACGCTGATTGTCCCCAGTCTATCACTCTCAAACTCCATTTCAGTGGTCCATACCTCTTTTAAGGTACTTTTCAAACCCTTATACTTAGCTTTTTGCTCCTCTTTTGTCATTGGAGGTTCCTTTCCTTTGGTTTCACAATGTTTGCTTGATTTTTGGGTAGTTTTTTTTTGTTGATTTGTGTTTTTTCCTTTCTCCGAGATAGGGTATATGCATGTGATCTTATTCTTGATACAATCTTTTCTATCTACCATCATCAAGAATCGAGTTTTGTTTGATTTCTTCTCAGGTTGCTCTCTTGTTTCCTATGATATCTCTATTGGTGTCTGGAATACTGATTCAGAAACTCAAAAAAAAATTATTCCCCTCCCTTGAGCAATAGCTTGGCCCTGACGTGTTCCTTTTCAAAGTTAGATTTCTCAATTGTGAGTGTGTCCTCCTTCAACTCATCAATGGCATCATAGTAGTGATCAGAGAAACTTGTTGCTCCTCGACCAGTCTATGGATACCATTTGGATAGGAATTATGTTGTATTCCTCCTCATCACAAAATTTTCTAGGGTGTGGATTTGTTGATGCATACATCCATAGTGGTCAAAATATGAGTCTACTCAATTGTTCAAACAAGTGTTCTGGAACGGGTCGATGTAAACTTCCAGTTTCAAAGGCTCCACACATCCAAACCAGTGTGTCTTTGTCCAACCACAATGGTAGTTTAGTTCCAACTGATGTCTCAGAAACCAATTCTTGGATTGGTGTCCTCGGAACATCCTTATATGAATGGTCTTTCAAGTTTACACGTGTAATTGATACAACTTGTTTCAAGTAAAGATAGTCATTTCCCTAGTCTTGGATCAACTGTATTTGTCTCATAAAAGGTTGTCCCAATATGATTTCATAGTTCATTTTTTTTCCCAAACCCACAGTGCTGTGTAGAAAGATCGTAACACTTATTATCCAAAAAATTCCCTTAGGTTTTACAAAAATTGGCTTTTATACCTTAGCCAAAGGTTTTGGGTTCAAAAATGTAAAAATTTATTTTGCAACCTAAGATTCCATTGATACAATGTGGAAGCATTTAGCCTCACTCTATTTGGCTCATAATCACATAATTGTTTACAGCTTAACTCTAAAAATCAAAAAGTTACGAGGGCTTAAGGCTATCAATGATTAAAAAAATATGAAAGATTACATCATAGGCTAGATATATAGGCTCCGATGTTAGCAATGTGGTAACACTAGACGACAAAAATGAATTGGTGTGTGGATCCAAGATGAAACAAAATAAGTTTCATCATTAACATGATATGTAGGCACCTTCCCATGTTTACTGAGAGAGAGAGAGAGAGAGAGAGAGAGAGAGAGAGAGAGAGAGAGAGAGAGAGAAGATCCTTAGTGTGAGCTATCATTATTAGTACCCAATCATTATAGTCAAAGACAGAAGAGTTGATCCTTAGCATGAGTGATCGTTATAAGTTTGTACCCCATAATCCAAGGCATGAAGAGGACCTTGGGCACCCAAGAGAATGTCCCTTTCCCATGTTAAAAAGCAACATTCATTTACTTCTGCCAAGTTATTTCAAGGCCCAATAGGATCCCAAGGGTTGGCAGATCCTCATTGCACACAATGACATGTGTGTGTGTTTGCGTGCACTTGCACGTGCATGCATGCACACATGCTTGCCCTTACCCAAGCACCATACTCACTATTGGTAGTAGGCCAAAATGGTCCTACTACCTCATCACATTGATAAGAGAGTCACAATTGAGCATGATACTAGGCCAATTGTTATGTTTAATAGCAATGGTGATAGTTTGGAAGAGTTCTTGTCTACTAGATCGGTGAAGGTAGTGTTTGTTAATCAGTTGGTTAATCTCTTCAAACTTGAAAAGATGCTAGAAGAGGAGTATAGAATTAGGTAAAGCATACCCAAATAGGTATTGATAGTAGCTCTAAAAGGTTAGTTACCATTGTTACAACAAATTATGCAAGGAGTATGTTTAGTTTAACTCTTTTCCAAATAAACCTGAGGTTGGATTCCCAAGAAAAAAGGACCAAGTAAAGTAATGAAAAAGTTAAGAAATTTTGAACTCCAATTCAAGATTTACGACATGATGAGTAAGTTAAGTTTTCAAAAAATCAAGGTAAATAAAAGGTAACGCCCTCATGGGGAGATATATTATTAGTTCTTAGGATATCATCTACGTATCTGAAAGTTTGTGAGAAGTGATAAGCTTCTTCCAAAAAATTTGCAAACCATGTTTTTCATAAACAATGCATTACACTAAAAAAAAATCAAGATGTAGGTTGCACACAACTAGTGAGTAGAAAAAACCCATTGGGATTCCTTTACATTGTCTAAAGAGAAGTCCACCAAATTGAATGAAGTAATTTTCTAAGCGTTGATGGTTGTAGATAACCATTTGGATTTCCTAGTAAGTGAGATCTTATTAGAGCCTTGAAGCTTTCTTCCATCAAAGGCTAGGTTGATAATTTCAAGTAAGATATTAATGAGTCCAAACTCCCCGATAAGAGGGATAATTTCATAATATTGGGTAATGTTTGTAGTGAGAAGACATGAAACTAATTTTCCACAAGATTAAAAATTGCTTTTGTAAAGTTTTTAACAATCCAAACAAAATTGCAATCAATCTATAAAAAAAAATTACAAATTTTCTATTTTTTCACAAATGTGTTCAAATTTTAAAAAATATCAAATTGAGACAAGTTATGATATCTTTGGTGATATATGTAGAGATGCAATCAGAAGCATAAGATATCCATCTACATTTGTGTTTATGAATTGTGTACAAAGGAAAGAGAGTAGGCAATTTTATAGTACCAAGAGAATACTCAATATTGATGCACTAGTTCTCAAAGGTAAGTATGTTATGAGATGTTAGCCACGCAAGCCTTTTACACCACGAAGATTGCATTCTTTGATGCTTTGTCAAGCCTAACAATGAACCACTTTTGTGAAAGGTTTTGGAAGTAGCCTCCAATCTCATGAGTAGTCCAAGTATTTTTAGACGAGAGCCATTAAGGTGGTAAGTATACAAAAAAGCACTTTTTCAAATAGTTTTAAAGGTCTATTCGGATTGAAGAATACAATTGGATTGCAGAATCCAATTGGAGTATACCAACCAAGTCGATCAAACAGGCAAATAAGGTTGAAAAGGCAAGATGAGGATTTCTAGATTGAACCATAAAATGGTTCAAAAGTTTAGCAAATAATCTTCTTTCTTTTAGATTATTCACAATTTTTAAATCACAACTACACATGTTCCGCAAATCCATCAAAGAGTCTATAAAATTTTGTAAATTGATTACAAAATTGATTACATCTGATGTCAGGAACAATATTTTTTCTGAGGAAATCAATATTGTATACTAACTGCTTGACTAAATTATGATAAGTCCAACCCACCATCATATTTTTAGTTAACACTAGAGTGGTAACAGAAACACTTTTATGTCCTTGGACACTTTTTTATCCCGTTAACCAAGCAACTTTCTAGATGGAAGAGATGCAAATTGATTTTTGAAGTGTTCTATATCCACAAAATTGTATTATGATCTGAGAAAAAGTTGGCATTTTTGGGCATATGGATTCCATCATTTACCTTGTGCTTCCAAACAATTTTTCAACCTAAACCATGTTGAAAAAGGAGTGTTGTTTTTGGAGTTTTTTCATGATTTGCCAATATGACTACCTTTAAAGTCATCTTGATGAGGCTTAAAGTGATATATATTTATCTATTAACATTTTTAAGGTGCATGAATGCTTAAAAGGAATAGTACATGCCTAGATTCCAAGTTATGTAGTATATACAAGGATTTGACCATGTTGATTTATTGATAAAATAAGAACATTTTGGATTTTCTAAGAAAATTGGACGTTACTTGTGGTTGCAGATATTATTGTGCATATGGATCCCATATCACATGGACATTCTTCCTTGACTTTTACAGCAACTAATACCCCATATGACTAAAGAAACAACGACGGGTTTTTTTGGCATTTTTTAAAAAATAATATGGTGCCTTAGGAAACCATAGATTATGATCAACAAATCATGAAAGTTACTGGGAAAAATACAAAATTTCTTTAGGGTCATTTGGACTAGATTGACTTTTCCACTTTGTTGTTTTTTGTTGAAATGCGCAAGTACATACACTTTGGAGGGTTTACATGACCAAATGGTAAGGAATTTCATCAAGTACTTATTTTTCCCTAATAGATTTGTCTTTTAGCTTCAACCTCAACAGGAGAACATGTTGAGAAAGAGTATTGAATTGCTTCCCAAGATCCTAAAAGAACACTTTTATGTCCTGTTAGGTTACCAAACTAGTGTTAATATACACATGGTGAACCAAAATTTTATCCAAACATTCATGAAAGATAGCTTGGAAGGGAACTAGTCCAAAAGATCATTTTCAAACTAACAATGTACAAAAATCGTTCCTTTATTTTGCACTTCATGAAGTATCATCTTTCTCCCACATGGCCCTACATGAAAAGTAGACACCGAATAAAAGCACTCTTGCCTCTGCCTCTAGTAAAACTTCCAGCCTTCTCTCTATTATTCCTAGAGGAAGATCCAGAAGTCAAAAAAGATGTAAAAGACTTGTCAAGTGAGTTAAGGGAGACAGGTCATTATAGAGTGGATGTTACTTCCTTGTCAATATAGGTTTTAAGCATGTTAGTAGCCAATTTGACACCCTTATTATTCCCATATGTTATCAAAATAATGCCAGGATCATCCGACTTAAGCTCTTTAAGAATGTCCAGAATCAAGCTCCTAGAAATGGCAATCTAGGAAATAACAAAGGACTTGTCTTGACCTCCCAGCCCTTGGGAGATTCACTAGTACCTTCCGTATGGTGGCACGTGAGTGTACAATAGGGGGGTTTTCTCAGAACTCCCATAAGCATATACAATAGGGGGTTGCCCCCAAATTTGGGTATATATAAATATCGTACATAAGGAGGGCACAGGGGCACAAAGGGGACGCAAGGGGTGGGGGAATATTAAATTTGTTCCAAATAGTATTTTTCATGCTAATAGTGAACATAAATATGAAATAAGTAGATGTTTATCTACATTGAAAGAGCATTCAACAATTTATAGATCTTCTATTTCAATATAGGGAGGTTTATTTATGTTTTTAATGGCTAAAATCCAATGAGGGGATCCTACATAGTAGATTATGAATTTGTTCAATAACAATATAGATGTGTCTTAGTTGGAAAAATTTAGTAAAAGATTGCCTATTTTCCATTCAAGGTGAAAATAGGTTTAGTACACATAAGGTAGGGGGGCTTTGCAAATATTCAAAAACTCGTATGTAGAGGTTTATGTAAGTTACATGATCTCCATAGATAGGGATCTATGAAGGTTATATGATCTTTGTAGATAGGGGTTGGGTCAAGACACAGTATGGACGGTTCTCTATATAGGGGAGTTTTGGCTCAAGGGTTGCTTATAGGTGACGTCCCCTTATAGAAGTAATAGTGGATCCCTTGAGTCCTAGCCAAGCATAGAAAAGAGACAGATGAATCTCGATTGCTTTATTTAAAAACAAAATCTCCAAGTGAGTAAGAGCATATCACATTGCATGGTCAAACCAAATCGTACTAGATTCACATGTTGCTTTTGGATCCAAAAATTTGCAAGCACATTTTAGATAGGGTCTAAAAACATTTTAAACAAACTCTAGTCCATATTACTCTTAGCAAATTCCATGGCCCCTTTAGTTCATATAATCCAAAATTGGATTATATGAACATTTGGATGCACGTTTGGAGGAGTGTAGAAAGTTCAAATTGAAAGGGGGTTTTATAAGTTTCCCTTTGTCAAGGAAATATACCCCCTTGAGAATCTTGAGCCTAAAATCTTCAAGAGTGGAGGCAGGCACTTTAGTCAAAAACACCCAAGTTCCACTAAGAATGGGGACCCAAAAAGCTTTTTTGGGAAAGATCTATAGTTGATGGTCCACACTAAAAGATTCCCTATCAATTTGTCTACAACATCCTATGAGCTTTGATGCAAACCGTCTCATAAGACCTTGAATGGAATTACTATTGATATGATTTGTCATTAAGTTATAGAGCTAATTACAAGGTGATTTGGAATAATCTTCAATAGTCTCATAAGTATTTTTTTACTCAAACCTACTCAAATTTTGTGTCAACAAGTGGTTAATATATTATTCCTTATGCCTTGCCTAGTCAACTGGTTAAATGTACACATAATTGTTGGTTTAAACACTATACATTTATAACCTGGTGTAGATCCATTGGTTTAAGCAACACCGACTTGTTTGGTGCAAATTCATTGGTTTAGACGACATGCCTTTTAATGCACATTCATCGATTTGGGTAGCAATAGTGTAGATTCATTGATTTATGTAGCACACCATAAACAACAGATTCACCAACTTAAGTAGTTAAATTGTAAATCCATCGATTTAGGCAGCACAGGTGCAAATTCTCGTAGCATGCCCAATTGTGTTCAATTTGTCAATTTAGGCAACACCAATAACAAAATCATGCTGCAATGGTCGGCCACCACTACTGCTAGTATGATTTTGTCAGCCCGAGTATGTGATAGACATGCTTTGGAATATATCGATTTGGTTTATGATGATATGATGTAGACAATGTTTATGGATTAGACTTGGAAATCAATAAAACTTGGTTATTGAACAATCATTGTGACCAATGATATCCTGATACATCTAGATATGACACATACTGCTTATTCTAGTGATATGGAACACTAGAATATGCAGTATGTGGATGATGGAAGGCATAAGGAATTATTGTATTTAATTTTATGAGATTTTATATTGGTACATGATATTTTTCACATTGTAAACCATTTTCTCCTTACCCCTTACCTCATACCCCTTTGGTTGAAGCATGTAAATTTCCTCCTCTAAGTCCCCGAGAGGGAATGTTGTATTTACATTCATTTGTTTGAGACTGGCCGTGAAAATTTTGGTTTTTGGTGAGTGATTTTCTTCACGCATGATGGCTTCTCCTCATAACGGGGGCCTTACAAATGTGCGTTTTTAATACAGAAAATTACAAGGGGTAAATCAGGCTCCATACTTAACAAATCACTGTAAGCAGTAGGTCAATTAACCAAGCAAGCGAGGGACAACAAGAGTCAAAGGAAAAGGATGCCAAATTGTAGCTCACGGGCTGCATCATTGCTCTCTCTCTCTCTCTCTCTCTCTCTCTCTCTCTCTCTCTCTCTCTCACACACACACACACACACACACACACACACACACACACACACACACACACACACACACATTAGACAGAGCGTGATTCCTCTTCTTGGGCAATTAGATAGAGAAAGTGGGAGAGAGAGCAGACGCTCTCGGGTGTGTATACATGAGAGAGAGTGAGATGGCAGTGTCTTTTGACTAGTGCACGATCGAGTAAGCCACTCATCCACCGGCATCGGTCCCCTTGACTCTTGGCCTTAGCTTTTGGCATCGAAGAGCTACGACATTCTGATTGAGAGAGCTTCTCCCGAACGGCTTCTTATCGGCATCGATTTGGAGACCAATTTGGCGGCTACGACATCAGCGCTTCTATATGGCACCAAAAGGCGGCCTTGAGTTTTTTCTGAGCCTTGAGCAATAGCAAGAGAGAGTGGCTTCCAACATAGTTTTTCCATTGACTACCCTTCCACATGCTCATCCAGAGTGGTTTGGCTTCGATGGGTTTCCCCAGCTTCCCGACTTTGACATACCTGGAGAGAGATTGAGCAAAAGGGCATCGACACTCCTCTAGCCTGCATTTGAAGTGGCTCGGGTTTGTAGCATCTCCTTGGTGACCCCCCCTCAATGGAATTTTGGCCTCGACAGTTCTCCAATTTCTAGCTTCGGCCACACATACCAACACATACAGCTCTGACGGACCATTCCATAGTGGTTTTTTCCCTCGAGCATGCTCGGATCTTGGATGATGTTAACGACCATAGGCAATTGGTTTTGCTTTGCGTTTGGTTTTTGATCAACGTGTTTTTTGATTGATGAGGTAGTGTGTGCCAGTTTTCAGGCATTTTGCTCATAGGTTGTGCATTCCTTAACAGTGCAGATTATGCGGCACATGTAGTGCTCTTGTATGACTATGTGGGTAAGTATCAAAGAGTTTTTAGCACGATTTTGTGCAATTTCATGCTTTGTATGTATATGTGGATATAGCTTGAGCTAGGTATAGCTTGCACGTAGTGGGTTCATAGGTTTACAGGTTTTTGGATACATGCAATTGTCCATAGAGCCACTCGTTCATGAGTGAGCCAATTTGCAAGGTTTTTGACAATGCATGTATACCATTTATGGACCTGTTTATTGAGACACTGAGTGTTTGTTTTCATGCGGTTTTGATGAGTTTTTACTCAATTTACAAGGGAAACAATACCCAAATTTTCCCAAGATTCTCGCCATGTTTATGTGTATCTACAGTTTACTCTCTGATGGTTTAGTGGTCAGGTTTGACTCCCACTTTGATAGGTTTTGTTAGCTTGGACACAATTTAGTGTTCTTGTACCCACTCGGAATGGGTGTCGTTTTTTCACCCCTGTATAGGTGGTCTTGAGACAAGCCAGTACTGGTCAGAGATACTTCAGAATGACAGTACCTTGTCTTAAGTCTAAAGATTTTTGTTTGTTGAAAGAATATCTTCAAATATTGTTTTCGAAGGTTGTCTTAATGAAATGCAGTTTTGTGAAAGTTAAAAAGGAATCATTGTTTTAATTGTGAAAAGAATGTGGTAGTAATTAAACAACACAGAAATCATGTGTGAGTGCGGGGTGGTAAGTGGAGATTGACTAAGGCTATGAATCATGGATGGGTGGACCTGTTTAGTCAGGTAATTAACTATCCATTCCCACGCGCTAAAACGTTCAGAAACTTCTTCACTTAGAAGAGGAATCCACCAACGACTGTGCCCTCACATATGTTAGGGGAAAAAAAGCGTTGGCTAAGAAAACCATAATCAAAATGATGAAGTTATAGCGCCGGAATTTTTTTTTATTGTCCCATTTCCACTGCGAGACAGGACTAGGTCTCTTTCTAGGGCTATAAACCTAAACCATTGTCAATGGTAAGGTGAATTCCCTTGAATTTTTCTTGTTTAAGGACTCTGACTTTAGTAGGCCTAGAGACCTGTGAATGGTACTATCCCGTTTTTGGTGTCGGCAGGATTGGGGACCTTACAAATATTGCCACCATACAAGATAACTATCCTCTTCCTATCACAAGTCATGTTTTAGAGTGGGTAGCTAGAAAAGAATCTTTTAGCTTCTTGGATGGTTTTTTTGGTTATAACCAGTTGGCCATAGATCCAAAGGATCAATATAAAGTGGCTTTTGCAATGGAATGGTGTATTTTTGCCTATAAATTCATGCCTTTTGGGCTGATCAATGCACCAGAAAAATTCCAAAGACTAATGGGCCATGCGTTAAAAGAGTATCTATGAAATTTCCTAGAAGTTTACATGGACGATCTTTATGTGCATTCAACAAAAAGAGAAAACCATTTTGCGCACATCAAGTGTGTCTTTTGAGAAATGTTGTCTATATAGGAGTTGTTTAAATCCTAAAAAGTGTGTATTCATGGTTAGAGAGGGCATGATTCTTGGACATGTTATCTCAAAAAATGGTAATGCTACTGATATGGACAAAGTGGTAGCAATTGCTAGACCGATGAGTGTCAAAGAGGACATTGTGGCTATTACCATAGATTTATCTACATGTATGTTGTTATTGAAAAACCCAATAATGGCCTTATCACGCACTTTGAATGGACTAAAGAGTGTGAAATGTTGTTTCAAAAGCTTAAACAAGTCGTGTCATTGACATCAATATTGAAGACCCCAGACTGAAATAAAGTTTTCCATGTGCATGTAGATGCTTCAAAATTTTGATATCGAATGTATACTAGCTCATCAACCAAAAGAAGGGACAATGGATTTCCCTATTTCATATGCTGCCAGGTAGCCAAACATAGCAAAAAAGACTATACCAAGACTGAAAGAGAAGCACTTGGAATGGTGTATGCCCTGGCAGCCAAACATAGCAAAAAAGAACTATACCATGACTGAAAGAGAAGGACTTGGAATGATGAATGCAGTCAAAAAAAATTGACACTACGTATTGGCTAAGAAGTTTGTCTTCTTTGTGGACCACCAAACCTTACTCTATTTGGTAAAACATGTCTGCAATACTAGTAGGATTGCAAGATGGTTTATCATCCTACTACTGGAGTTTGATTTTACTCTGATAGTTAAGAAGAGCACCACACATCAACAAGCAGATCACCTTTCAAGGATCGATTCTAGGGAACCCCCGAAAGGAGTGGATGATGATTTGCCAGATGCTTACTTGTTCTCAGCAGAAATGATTCCTAGATGGTCAGAAGATCTCGTCTCTGTGATGACCATTTCTCAAGTAGATTCATAAACTTCACTTCCAATCACACCGCGACTAATAGAGCAGTCAAATTTGTACCAGTTATTGGCTGTAAGATTGTATAAATAAAACAAAGGATTCTACTTCCTCGCATAAGCCATGAGGAACAAGCAAACTACCTAAATAAATCTCTTACTATGGTAGTAGAAATTCACTTTGCAGAAGATAAACTTTGTGACGACTAACTTGGTTAAGAGTTTACCGGTTTACCATGAAACAAGATGTTCATGCGTATGTAAAAATTTGTTCCTAGTGCAAAGAAAGAGCAGCCATTCCACATGGAACATCATTCGAGGTATTCATTGCACCAAAGTGGAGTAGATATCTGGTAGAATATCTAACAAATTAGAAATATCTAGAAGACATGAGAAAACAAAGAGACAGAGAGATAGAGATCGAAGTAACTAACTATATGATGGTCAGTCAACAACTTTACAGACGAGGAAAAGACCAACAACTTAAACTATGTGCCAACAAGGATGAATACCTTCCTATTTTGGAACAAGCATGTGTGGGGCTAGCAAGAGGTCATTTCTTGCATGAAACCACAACTAGAGCTATATTGATGGCTAGCATATGGTGGCCAACTCTGTTTTCCAATGTGAACAAATTTGTTTGATGATGTGACTCTTGTCAGAGAGCAAAAAATAACGACTAAAATCGACAACATGCCATTGCAATCTATGATGGGAGCAAGAGCATTTGCTAAGTGGGGTATAGACTTTGTTGGTCCAATACAACCATCTGCCTGTAAGACTCACGCACAATATATTACTGTGGCCATAGATTATTTGACTAAATGGACAGAAGCTAGAGCCACTAGGAAGAATAATGCTCAAACCACTACAACATTCCTGTATGAGTGCATATTTACATGATACAGACTTCCTATTGAGCTCGTGAGTGCTAGAGAGACGCACTTCCTCAATGAGGTGATAGAAAATTTGTTGAAATGACTTTATGGTGATCCACAAAAAATTTGCACCCTATCATCATCAGATGGCCAAGCAGAACATATGAACATGATCTTAAGTTTTATGCTTACTAAGAGTGTGAGCTATGGAAGAACTGATTGGGAGATGAATCTTTATTTAGTCTTATGGACTTATAGAGTGTCATTCAAAATGACTCTAAACGCCACTCCATTTAACTTGTTCTACAAACTTGATACTATATTACCAATAGAGTTTTTGTTTCCAACTCTCATAGTTTCACATGTGTTAGAGTGGAAAGGTCATGAGTTGTCAAAATGATTGGAGGATTTGGAACAGTTAGATGAGCAGAGACTAGCTGCTATTGAACAAATATATGCTCAAAAACAAAAACAAAAACAATTCTTTGATTGACATTTGTTGAAAAAAATATTCAAGCCAGGAGATTTGGTATTGGTTTACTCGCTAAAGCAACACATCCCTAAGTTCAAGAAAAGGGACATGGTCCTCTTGCAATTGAAAGTGTTTCACCAAGCGGGGTAGTTAAGCTGGCCACCTTAGATGGGGAAATAATGAAAAAATTGATTAGTGGATGTCGCTTAAGAAAGTAGCATTTTCCATTGAATAGTCATCTCTTGCAAAGAATGCACACAGCTAAGAAATGTAAGCTCACGACAACAAGTGATCAAATAAGCTCTAGAGGAGATGTGCATTTGAATATTGAAGTGAAAAGCTGCAATGCAACATATCCCTAAAGTTTTGCTAGTCAATACACTTTAGATTCACCCTCAACACTTTAATCAGTCTTTAGCAAAAGATGAAGTGGAGACTGATGATGAATGGTTGGACGGATTGGACATGAGGATAATAATAATATTGAAAGATGGATTCAAAGTCAAAGCACTTACAGACACAGGTGCTCAACTCAATGCAAAAAACTATTCAACCTATAAAAGGGCAACCACCCATCCATTGGAGCATTGCAGGGCTAAAGTCAAAGGCTACCATAAGGAATTCACTCCAACATTGGGTTTGATCAATCTCAATATCTTTGTGCATGGATTTCTATGTTCACATATGTTTATATGCATACCCATCGATGAGCATATGAACAAAGATATTGTACTGGGCGCTCCATGGATGAGGATATACAAAGCTATTCAGGATTGGGATGATAAAGTTCTCAAGTTAACACTCAAAGGGGAACAATTGAGAGTACCATTTTCTCACAACTGCGAAGAGTGGAAAGCAGCTCTTAAAACTTCTAAGTTGCTAGAAAGCACGGTCAACTAAGCATCACCAATGTCAACTATTGGACATCAAATTCATCCTCATAGCACATGAATGCAAGGAACCAAGAAACTTTGGGTCTCAAAAACTCAGCTATACAAAAATCCTACGTAGATTTGGGTGCCCAAGTAACTGTTGATCAACAAACAACAATCAAAACCAACACCTCCACAACCTCTCGGCCAAACAAGTCACAACAGTTGCATCGGCTTAAGTGAATGTGGATAACACCAAGGCAGCTTGAAGCCGAGCCCCAACCCAAGATAGAGTATGGATGGAAACCTAAGTCTATTTGAAAGTCATTGATACCCAACAAAGTGACTTACAGAAGGGTACCAAAACTTCAACCACCACCAACACAACAACTGACATCATTGGAGAATGATCCCATGAAAATAGATGGTTGTTCACCGTGAACTATCAAAGAACAAGAACAATTGCTTCAAGATCTACTCTTCGAGAGAGTTAACCAATAGGATGCTTTGTCTTTGACAAACCTTGAGCTCTCCGTTCAAGGCTCTCCTCTTACCCAACATAGCGTCTTAAATTGCATTGACATCGATGGCATGGTAGAGCCAATCTAGGCTATGCATACACACGACTTGACTACCCATGCACTGCACTACCCGGGCTACACCCCATCATCCTGGACGACTCTGACAAGGAGGGGGGAAAGCACTGAATGTGGACCCAGATAAATGAAATCGACAAGGAGAAGGGTAATGTTTTGAAGTATTTGTATGTTAATGTGTGAGTTTTTGCAATCCAAGCACGATGATCTTACAAATAAAGAGAAAGGGGACAATGTAATATGATAACCCCTAGGTGTGTGTAAATAGTGTAAATATCATGAAAAGCCAAAAATATAATAATTTTCACTCTTTTTGTGTGTTTTTTTGCCAAAAGAGTCATCAAAATGGAGAAATCCAAAAATATGGCCAAGTCTATTGTTTGTGTGTGTGTTTATGTAATTTTTAGATTGAAATTTTATTTTTTGAATTATTATCGTAATTTTCTCTTGATTTTTTTAATAAAAAGGATCAAAAATAAAAAATAAATAGTAAGAAGGCTCAGATGGAGAAATGAAAGATACCTTGGTGATTAGGATGGGAAGAAGGATGAGCATGTTAAATCTTGTTCAATTTTGACGATGGTGACAGAAAGCCTAAATTGGCCCAAAACACGTGATTTGTAAAATTCTTGGAAAAGGAGCAATCAATGTCCAAATGAATTTTCTTTTGAAAGGAAAGTGTACTACACAGTCTAGTAGGACTAATTAGGGAACTTGGGAGAAAATGAGTTGGGAAGCCCATATATGTATAGCCTAGGTCGACCAAAACTAGTCTCATTTCTACTTTGTCTACCTGGAGAGAGTATTTAAAGCCCTATCTTGTGCTTTCGCCTGCTTCTATCGACCTCGACACCACACAATCTTGTGCTTTTGCCTCCTTCTATCGACCTCGACACCACACAGTCTTGCATGAGACATGAGCGGTAGGTTCCTAACTTACTAATGTGCATATTTGAACTCACTTTGGGGGTTGGGGTAGCTAAAAAAAACCCTAGGTTATCGGGAAAGAATGAAGTGAAAAATGATTGTACCACGAGATCTGCGGACCAAAACTTACCAAACTTGACGGGGGGCATAGCAAGCACTATTAGAACATTCCCAATGACTCATATGACCATTTGACTCAAGGCTAGGGGGTCTATAGATAATAAATTGAAATTTGGTCCGAAGTCAGAATCACAATCTGACTTCATAGAAAGCTTTGACATGGGTTTCATAACAGATGTACCTAGTGTTGGGGTATAGGCACCTGTGCCTTGCCCAGCCGCCCAGAGTCTGGGCGCCCACTGACTTGTATACCTTATACATAGCATAAGTGTATAGGGGGCTGGTCACTCTTTGAGTCTCCCCACCCATATCTGTGTGTCGTGTGTCTCCTTCTCTCTCTCACTCTCCGTCTGTGGTGCTCTCCGATGTTGGAATTAGGGTTGCAGAGAAACACACACATCTTGGAGAAGACGAAGGAAGCTCAAGGCACACAATAGAGAGTGTATTACTTAGTGTGCAATGGAAAGATAGATAGCCCTAGAGTGATGGGCGTATATACAATGCACGGGGGGGAAAAACCTCCTAAAGAGGGAAAAAATGCCCCAGTGGTCCTAGTGTGTTCACAGACATCACTACCACATGTATATGGTAACAAATCCCCCCTGGAGTGATGCGGTGAACGAGAGCTGGCACATGAGTAAAGGGAAGTGCCATGCCCTGAGGACAGGATCGGTCCACAAAGGGGAGTAAGCCCAACGCTTTGCGGAAAGCTTCAAGCTTCTCACGAGACAATGCCTTTGTGAAAAGATCTGCAAGGTTGTCCTGTGTTGGCACATAAGCCAAGCTGATCTCTCCTGCTGAGAGCCTCTCCCTGACATAGTGGTAATGCACCTCAATGTGCTTTGTGCGAGCATGAAAAACTGGGTTCCTCGCAACTGCCAATGCGCTCTGACTGTCAGTGTAGATAGTGTTGGCAGTGTCCTGTCCAACACCCAAATCAGCCATAAGGCGTCTGAGCCATACACACTCAACCGTAGCTGTGAAGACTACCCTGTACTTAGCCTCACAACTCGAAGTGGCCATAGTAGGTTCCTTCTTGCCCAACCATGATATACATGAACTGTTAAGCATGAAACAAAAACCACTTGTGGACACTCGCGTGTCAAAACAGCCAGCCCAATCTGAGTCCGAAAAAGCATGTAAGTCTGGCGGCAATGATCCCCCCTTGGGATAAAACAAGCAAAGATGTAAAGTACCACTAAGGTAGTGGAAAATCCTCTTGACAGCCTGCCAATGCTTAGACCCTGGGCTATGCATAAATTTGCTGACCTGTGAGACTGCAAACTAAATATCCGGCCTCGTGTTGCATACATAAATGAGGCAGCCAACAACAGTTTGGTAAAGAGTGACATCAGCAGGATCGCCAGCATCATGTAGACTCAACTTCAAACCTGTTTCCATGGGAGTGACAATAGGTTTGCAATCCTCAAGTCGAAACTTACATAGCAATGTCTCTATGTAACTTTTCTGACACAAGGCAATACCACCATCACACTGCTTAAACTGTATACCCAAGTAATGATGCAACAGCCCCAAATCTTTCATCTTGAAAGTAGCATTCAAATCAGCCTTAAATTCAGCAATATGTCTCTCATTTGGTCCAGTGATCAACAAATCATCAACATAAAGAACCACAATGAGAAGTACATCACCCTCACGCTTTACATACAATGTGCTTTCTATTGGACTGTTACGAAAGCCTTGTTTGACCAAATGAGTGTCAGCTTTCTCATACCAAGCACGAGGAGATTGCTTCAACCCATACAAAGCCTTCTTACATCTGCACACTTTGTCCTCTTGTCCTTTTATGACAAAACCGCGAGGCTGCGTTACATAAACTTCCTCAAATATGTCACCATTCAAGAAAGCAGTAACAATGTCTGATTGATGTACATCCCAACCAAAATGAGCTGCCAATGCACAAAGAAAACGCACAGTAGTCATACGACAAGTGGGAGCAAAAGTCTCTTCATAATCTATGCCTTTTTGTTGTGCATAACCCTTTGCAACAAGTTGAGCCTTATGGCGATCGATCTCACCATCCGGCTTGCGTTTCAACTTGTAAACCCACTTCGTACCAATGGCCTTTTTGCCAGGAGGCAAATCACATAAAGTCCATGTGTCATTTTCTATAGGTGCATCATATTCTGATTGCATGGCAACCATCCAATTTTCTGAATTCTGTGCTTCATCAAAAGACACAAGCTCCTCAACATCATGTAAGCTAGACACAGCCAAAGCATAACAATCTGATGCATAAGATGCATGGCGAGAGCCTGAACAAGTACGACCAGACAAAGGTGCATCCAATTTACTATCACGCAAAGTGTGCACCAGCCGTTTTGGCATACCTCTAGCCTGCTCATTTTCAGCCCTTTCCTCATCAAGTACATCATGTACATCTGCATCAGTAATAGGCTGATCTAAAACATTTTCAGAAACCCCCATAGGCTGTACATTTGCCTCATTGGAACTTACATTCGTATTTCCACCACTGAAAAGACGCAACAAAGTGTCATAAATGTCCTGTGAGCTTACATTATTGTCTCTAGTACATGACAGCAAGGGCTGAAAAGAATCTTCCACAAACACTACATCTCGAGAAAACAGAATACGTTTTGTTTGCGGATGATACAACCTGTAACCTTTGCTTTCAACACTATAACCAACAAAAATACATTTGACAGCCTTATCATCCATTTTCTGCGCTGCACTTGTGGCGCCAAAGCATATGCCAAACAGCCGAAAACATGCATGTGCTCAATACAAGGCTTTCTATCATGCCATGCTTCATATGGAGTAATAGATTGCAAAGCTTTCGTAGGACACCTGTTAAGTACATAAGTGACACACATGTGGCACTTGTGGCACCAAAGCATATGCCAAACAACCAAAAACACGCATATGCTCAATAGAAGGCTTTCTATCATGCCATGCTTCATATGGAGTAATAGATTGCAAAGCTTTCGTAGGACACCTGTTAAGTACATAAGTGGCACACATGATGGCCTCCAGCCAAAAAGAATGCGGCAAAGCTTGACTTTTGACCATACATCGTGCCATTTCCGTCAATGACCTGTTTTTCCTCTCAGCAACACCATTTGTGCTGAGGTGTGTAAGGCACTGTACATTGGTGTTTTATCCCACGACTAGCCAAAAATGCATTAATTTCATGAGACATATACTCCCCCCCTCGACGGAGGGTGCCCATAGTACATTTCGAGACATTTTCAGCCATAGCCAGAAATTGTTTGAAGCACATAAAAACTTCGGACTTCGCTTTAAGGGGAAATACCCATGCATGCCTGGAGTAATCATCAATGAAAGTCACGAAGTACAGGTAATTGCCTAAGGACGGAGTTTGCATGGGCCCACAAACATCACTATGCACAAGCTGCAACCTGCATGTGGCCCGAACTGAACCATCCTTTGGAAACTTAGAACGCTGCATCTTACCCAAAATACAGCCTTCACAAACATGTTTGACAGGTGCTTCAAGAGGCGGCAAAGAAGCAACCATATCAGATTTCTGCAAACGCAGTAAACTGGCAAAATTCAGATGACCAAAACGTGCATGCCAAAGTTTTGCATCTGAAATAGCCCTTGAATCTAAAACAGAATTTGCAAAATTTTGTACACACTTGTCATACAAAGTGAGATTATACAGCCCACGGCACAAAAGCCGAGATGCAACAATTTCATCACCAAAACTGAGATCATGAACTGTACATCTGTCATCTACAAATTTGACTACAAGTCCAAGTCTAGCAAGTGCGGATACAGACAAGAGATTCTTCTTGATCCCAGGTACATAAAGTGCATCAACAAGTGTGAAGGAACTGCCATTAGCAGTAGTAAGCACAATCTTTCCAACTCCCTGAACTGGATAAGAGGCGTTGTTGGCACAAGTGACTGAATTCCCATGAGGGACAGACTCGAGAGAGGTAAACAATTCACGATGTGAGGTAATGTGCTTTGTAGCACCACTGTTGAAATACCACACATGTGAATCTATAGCAACTGACAAGCATGCATCATGGACAACAGGATTGTAAGTGGACTCTGCGCTAAAAGCCCATTCTGCATCAACATCAGCAACACAGTCTCCTTTCACAGAAGACTCAACAATGGCTGCATTTGTAGTGGAACCAGCATTTGCAGTGGAACCACCCTCTTTCTTCTTAGCCTCTTTGGCCTTCAACTTAGGACACGACTTGATCAAGTGATCATTGGCTTTACAATAATGGCAACGCATCTTCTTTTTGTCCTTATCACCAGAATTTCCAGACGAATTGCTGCAGCAAAAGCATTAGGAACAGAATTTTTGCCACTCGCAGCAACCATAAGAAGTGGCTGCATTACTGTTACCACCCTTTCTTTGAGAAGCAATAAAAGCTTGTTCAACTGCACGCTGCCTAGTTCTGTTTTTTCTAGAAAGTGACTCTTGCAACAACAATGTGCATAATGCATCAAACTTGACAACTTCAGGATTTCCTTGGGTCATCAGTCTCCAAGTACTAGAAAAAGTCTGGTAGGAATCTCGTAAGGCATCAAGAACAGTACGTCTGCACAAGTGAACTGTCTGAACTGACTTCACTTGCAGAAATAAGTTGCTCATTGATATCCTTGACACTAGCAAGGAAAGTGTCCATATCATCTTCCTCATGCATAATCTTCAACTCCAGCTCTTTACGTAGCAAAGAAATTTTAGCCTCATTGCAACTTGCATAAAGACCTGCTAGAATATCCCAAGCCTGTTTTGCAGATTTTGCTGAACGGATGTGAGGAACAATGGTGCGCTTCATAGAAAACACAATCAATGCATGAGCCTGCGCATCCTTAACATCCCAATGAGCTTGTTCTGCCGTAGGCAAATCAACTCTAACAGCTGCAATCCTTGCAGCAAGACCTGCAACATCCTCAACATCGCCTACATCCTCAGAACCAGGACGTACATCAATGCCCTGCACAATGTTCCAGACACCCTTTGACACAAGAGCATGTTGCATCATATAAGCCCACATAGGGTAGTTGTCCCCATCCAACCTGTCCTCAGCAGCAAACATCTTGCACACATCTGTGTTGTTGTTGTCAGCCATGAAATGATGCCCCTGATGTGAAAACTGCCCGAAAATAGGAGAAATGGAGCGGGAACAACCTGTGCCGTATAGCACAAACTGTAGAAGACTATAAGGCACCTGTTATGCAGAAAACGACACTGACAGAAATTCTGCACAAAATGACGAAATAGCCTATGCAGTACTGCTTGTAGTGGAAACGGAGGCCGAAATGAGCCCAAATCAAAATTCTGAGCAGACCAAGCTCTTCGAGATCTCCCAAAACTTTTGTTGACCTGCGAACGCTCACCAAAGCTCACTGAAATCGGAGAAAGTGAGCAGGCGTGTGCTGGAGCAGCTGGCGACTAAGCCCGAGAGGATGTGACCTGCTCTAATACCAATTGTTGGAATTAGGGTTGCAGAGAAACACACACAGCTTGGAGAAGACGAAGGAAGCTCAAGGAACACAATAGAGAGTGTATTACTGAGTGTGCAATGGAAAGATAGATAGCCCTAGAGTGATGGGCGTATATACAATGCACGGGGGAAAAAACCTTCTAAAGAGGGAAAAAATCCCCCGGCGGTCGTAGTGTGTTCACACACATCACTACCACATGTATATGGTAACATCCGATCCCCTTCAATTGGTATTAGAGCAACAGGTGTGAGAGCGTAGATGTCCGGACGGCTTCGCGATGAACTCCTCGGCTATGGCGGAGAGGTCATAGATCTGAGCGAAGAAATAGAGGAGGCTTGTGGACAGCCATACAGAGGCTTGCAGGAGAGCTCTCAAGAGCTTCCTAGTGATCATAGATCAGTCCACAGTTCCTCTACAGATCAGCCCACTGTGTACATCATTTTCCCTCTTCTCGATAAGCTTTGCAACGGCTACATCGGCGATAGATTGGAGCTTGGAGCTTCCATAGACATGGAAGCATTGTGAGATTAATACATTCAGCTCACGCATCGAGGTGGGAAGTGAGTTTGAGCTTTTCTATGAGCTCAAAGAAGCACAGAAGAAAGTCGTTCAGTTTTTTGGCAGTTTGACAGCAGTCTACTATTTTGCTCATAACTTGAGGTACAAAGTTCCGATTCCAAAACTTTTTGGTTCAAAATGTGTTAGAAAATAATTCGTAGCTAAATAGATAATTGAGTAGATTACTTAATGGAGAGAGACAGATTTATATACACGAGATTATAGAGTAGAGAGAGAGTACACACGATATATGTGGTTCACCCAATGTGGGCTACGTCCACGGGAAAGCAGCCACTCAATGGCTTTAGTACTTCAAAACAAGAAGTAGTTTACAAAGGGATTATACCCTTAATGGAGCTCCCGCCTTGCTTCACTCTCACCACCTCACACTCACCTTGTTGCATCAACTTCACACTATGAAATGTGTGTAGAAATGGCCAAAAGGGCTACCCTCTCTTATGAGAGATAGCCATGTGTAGCCGCCCTTGTGCGAATAAGTCCAAATCGGACCCTCCAATCCGCCCATGTGTGGCCGCCCTTGAGAAGACAAGTCCGCTTTTGAATTCGACCACCGGCCATCGGCCATTGACTTCTGACCACCGGCCATCGGCCATTGACTACCGGCCACCGGCCAACCGACCGGTTGTTTTCCGACCACTTTCCGGCCGCCGTCCGGCCATAATATTCCGGCGAAAAAAAGTCTCGGGGGCCTCCGCCCCCGAGGCCTTTAAAGTTGCCCCTGATTCTTGTCCGTGAAAATTTTGGTTTCTGGTGAGTCATTTTCCTTCACGCACGATGGATTCTCCTCATAATGGGGGCCTTACAAATGTGCGCTTTTACCACAGAAAATTACAAAGGGTAAATCAGGCTCCATACTTAACAATCTCCCACTTGGAGACTGATCTCCAAACCAAACCTGTGACTGATTTCCATTCTGGCTTCTTATCCTTGAATGCCGATTGAAGAAGAGCAAAAGCTCAACTTCTCCTTGTTGACCACCTTTGTAAACATGTCTGCAGGATTTTCACTTGTATGCACCTTTCCTAGCTTTAGTTGTCCCTCTTCCAAAAGAGTGCGTATGAAGTGATATCTCACCTCAATGTGCTTTGTCCTTGAATGAAAGGCTGAGTTCTTCGCAAGATGGATAGCGCTTTGGCTATCACTGTACAAGACACAATTGTCTTGTTTGAATCCAAGCTCTTCTAAGAATCTGTGAAGCCACATAATTTCTTTGCTTGCCTCCGTCATTGCTACATACTCTTCTTCCGTGGTAGAAAGTGAAACCACTTTCTGCAGCTTTGAAGCCCAGCTTACTGCTGTGCCTCTAACCGTGAACACATAGCCAGTAGTGCTCCTTCGAGTATCTTTGTCACCTGCCATATCTGCATCAGCATACCCTTCTAGAAAAATATCAGTTCCTCCAAAATACAAAGCATTTGTTGTTGTCCCTTTTAGATACCTAAGTATCCACTTCACAGCTTGCCAATGCTCTTTACCTGGGTTGTCCATGAACCTACTCACAACTCCCACTGCATGTGCAATGTCTGGCCTTGTCCAGACCATAGCATACATTAGGGAACCTACCGCTGTAGCATATGGAACTTTAGACATATAGGCTATCTCCTCTTGTGTCTTTGGACACATATCCTTCGTTAGTTTAAAATGACCAGCCAAAGGTGTAGAAACTGGTTTTGCATATTGCATTGCAAACCTTTCTGGTACCTTCTTGATGTAATCTTCTTGAGATAGCTTTATTGTCTTCTTCGTCCTGTCCCTTGATATTTTCATACCAAGTATCCTCTTTGCAGCACCTAAATCTTTCATTGAAAAAGATTTGGACAACTCCTCTTTTAGGTCTTTGATGTCCTGCATGTTAGCACTTGCAATCAACATGTCATCAACATACAACATTAGGATGATGATCCCATCTCCCAAATTCTCCGTGTAGACGCAGTGATCCGAGTTGCATCTTGTGAATCCATGATCCAACATCCATCGATCAAACTTCAAGTACCATTGTCTTGATACTTGCTTTAAACCATACAAGCTCTTCTTTAATCTGCAAACCATTTTCTCCTTACCTTTTACTTCATACCCCTTTGGTTGAAGCATGTAGATTTCCTCTTCTAAGTCACTGTGAGGGAATGCCGTATTTACATCCATTTGCTCGAGATTTAGATCATGAGGAGCCACAAGGCTTAAGACAAGCCTAATTGAGTTCATTTTTACAACAGGAGAAAATATTTCATTGAAGTCAATACCTTTCTTTTGAGAAAAACCTTTTACCACAAGCCTAGACTTGTACCTTTTCTTCCCACCTTCTTCTTCCTTTAGCTTGTACACCCATTTGTTTTGAAGTGCCCGCTTACCTTTAGGCAACTCAACCAACTCCCATGTTTGGTTGCGATGTAGTGAGTCCATCTCCACTTGCATGCTCTTCGTCCATTCTTCTTTGGATTCATGTTGCATAGCTTCTTCATATGATTCCGGCTCTCCAGAATCTGAGATCAAGAGATGGTTGAAGGAAGGAACAAACCTTTCTGGAGGTCTACTTGCTCTTGTAGATCTTCGGGGAATAGGTTGAGGCTCTTCATTTGGTTGACGTTGTTGCACATTGTCACCGTTTGCAGTCCTTGAGTCTTCACCGTCCTCAAGCTCCATGTACTCATCACCTGTTTCTTTTGTTTGTTTTCTTTCCAAGTAATCTTTGTACATATTTTGTTCTTTAAAAATTACATCCCTACTCCTTACGATTTTACCATCTTCAGGATTCCATAGGCGATACCCAAAGTCTCCTTCTCCATAGCCAATGAAGAAACACTTTTTGGACTTTGCATCTAGCTTTGATCTTAGGCTTCTATCTATGTGCATGAAAGCCTCACACCCAAACGCTTTGAGAAATGCATAATTCACCGGTTTACCTGTCCATGCCTCTTCTGGAACTCCCCCATCCAATGTCGTTGAGGGTGACCGATTGATTAAGTACACAGACGTACTTATAGCTTCCGCCCAAAGCTCAAGCGGTAGGCCTGCATGTAGCCGCATGCTTCGTGCTCGTTCCATGATTGTCCTGTTCATCCTTTCCGAAATCCCATTTTGTTGAGGTGTCCTTGGGGTTGTCCTTTGCCTCCGAATGCCGTTGCTAGCACAAAAGCTTTCAAAAGATTGGCTGCAATATTCGCCTCCATTGTCAGATCTGAGGCATTTAACCTTGGTACCTGTTTCATTCTCCACAAAGGCTTTCCACCTTTGAAATATGGAAAATACATCGGATTTATTCTTCATGACATAAACCCATGTTTTTCTAGTTGCATCGTCTATGAATGTTACATAGTACAATGAGCCACCAAGTGATGGTGTACTTGCAGGACCCCAAACATCAGAATGAACCAACTCAAGTTTTTTATTTTTTCTTTCATTTCCTGATTTTTGAAATTTTACCCTCTTTTGTTTACCATAAACACAATCTTCACAGAACTCTAAGTCCACTTCTTTCAAACCTGGTAGAAGCTTCTTTGTTTGAAGGATTTGCATTCCTTTGGCACTCATATGCCCAAGTCGGTAGTGCCACACCGCACTGTCAACTTCTGTAGTTGCTGCACAAGCTGAAGGTTGCGTGCTAACAGTACACAAGTAAAGTGTACCGACTTTTTCTCCCTTGGCAACCACCAAAGATCCCTTTGAGATCTTCCACCGTTTGTTTCCGAATGGAATGTTGTGACCTTCATTGTCCAATTGTCCTGTAGAGATCAAATTTTTGCGAAGAGAAGGAACATGCCTAACATCTTTAAGCTTCCATTCATTTCCGTTAGCAGTTTTGACAGAAACTGTACCTTTGCCGACAATCTCACAAGCTTCATCATCTCCCAATTATACATACCCAAAATTACCTTTGGTGTAGTCTTGGAAATGTTGCTTGTGTGGTGTCGCATGGAATGAAGCCCCGGAATCTACTATCCAGGAATTAGACACATTGTCTAATGAGAGAATTAGAGCATCTTGCTCTACTTTACCTGCCACATTGGCCTCCGATGTTGGCTTGTTGTCTTGAGACTCTGTCTCCTTCTTCTTCTTGGACCAGCAATCCTTCTTGACGTGGCCCTTCTTGCCGCAGTTCCAACATTCAAGAACTGACTTTGTGCGTGACTTGCTCCGCCTTGAGCGATCACGACCCTTTTGGTTTTTGAACCTCTCCTTAAGCCTTCCTCTTGTTTCCACTGATAGTGCAGCACATGATGATTCTCCTGTGCTTCTCCTTCGCATTTCCTCTCTTAGGAGAACACCCACAACATCATCAAACTTAAGAGTATTTGTGCCAGAGATAGAATGACTTACAGCCATCACAAGGCTGTCCCAACTATCCGGTAGAGATGATAGTATAAGGAGAGCTCGCACTTCGTCATCGAAATTGATTTTCACTGATCGAAGTTGACTTATGTTTGTGTTAAAGTCATTTAGGTGTTCTGCAACTGAACCATTCTCTGCCATCTTTAGATTGAATAAGCGCTTCATAAGAAATACCTTATTGGATGCCGATGGTTTCTCGTAGAAGTCGTCAAGTGACTTCATCAAGTCCTTTGTGGTCTTCATCTCCGAAACATTGAAGGCCACCGTTGACGCCAAGCTTAATCGGATTGTTCCCAGTGCCTTTCGATCAAGGACAATCCATGCTTCATCTGCCATTGTTGCGGGCTTCTTCGCAAGACCGCCTAGTGGCAAATAGAGGTCCTTCTGCTAGAGATAGTCTTCAATCTGCATCTTCCAATGTTGGTAGTTTTTGCCGTTGAACTTCTCAATCTTGAGCTTCCCTTCCTCCGCCATAACTCCCACTCAATTCAAGGAATCCTTTCCTTGAGATAATTTAGCTACGAGCAAACCTTGCTCTGATACCAGTTGTTAGGAAATAAGACGTAGCTAAATAGATAATTGAGTAGATTACTTAATGGAGAGAGACAGATTTATATACACAAGATTATAGAGTAGAGAGAGAGAGAGAGAGAGAGTACACACGATATATGTGGTTCACCCAATGTGGGCTACGTCCACGGGAAAGCAGCCACTCAATGGCTTTAGTACTTCAAAACAAGAAGTAGTTTACAAAGGGATTATACCCTTAATGGAGCTCCCGCCTTGCTTCACTCTCACCACCTCACACTCACCTTGTTGCATCAACTTCACACTATGAAATGTGTGTAGAAATGGCCTCCTTTTATAGGCCAAAAGGGCTGCCCTCTCTTATGAGAGACAGCCATGTGTAGCCGCCCTTGTGCGAATAAGTCCAAATCGGACCCTCCAATCCGCCCATGTGTGGCTGCCCTTGAGAAGACAAGTCCGCTTTTGAATTCGGCCACCGGCCACCAGCCATTGACTTCCGACCACCGACCACCGGCCATTGACTTCCGACCACCGGCCATCGGCCATTGACTGCCGGCCAACGGCCAACCGACCGGTTGTTTTCCGACCACTTTCCGGCCGCCGTCCGGCCATAATATTCCGGTTAAAAAGAATATTCCGGCGAAACAAAAAGTCTCGAGGGCCTCCGCCCCCGAGGCCTTTAAAGTTGCCCCTGATTCTTGTCCGTGAAAATTTTGGTTTCCGGTGAGTGATTTGCCTTCACGCACGATGGCTTCTCCTCATAATGGGGGCCTTACAAATGTGCGCTTTTACCACAGAAAATTACAAAGGGTAAATCAGGCTCCATACTTAACAAAATGGACCTGGCTTCAAACTCTATGACTTTGTAGAAGGAATCATTCTCTGATTCGGAGTGCAGGTGGGTCAGAAATTAAAAACACAGAGACTGTTTTTCAGGACAGTTTTGGGCTCTATTGTTTTCTTTGCTGGAGACAGCTTACCCGTGCACACTGCAGGTAGCAAGCACATATGAGGTGTTACAAGATCGGGTTTGACTCCTAGGTACAGGTTGATTCTAGTACTCCCACAGGTGTTGCCAGTTGCAATTGAGTGGTTCTTCTGCAGTGTTGTGGCTTGCATACATGGTCTTTGAGCGGGTAATGCTCTATGTATTCTTATGTGGTGAGCAGTAGATCTTGTGAGCAAGTGCAGAGGTTGGTTGTGGATGACATGTATGGTCACCTGTGGTACTCTTTGTGAGCATTTGTTGGACACAGGTTTGCAAAGCTTATGCATGTATGTTGAGTGTAGTTTGATGCGCATTGATTGCTCATTGTATTGAGCTTGCAGGACAATGGTTATTTTGTGTTGATAGCCATTGTGCGTCGAAACTCAGGCGAAATTTTCCCAAGAGTTTTATGCGCATCATTTATGCGATCTAGGTAGAGATTGCGGGTTGCACTCAGCATTTGCGTGCGGTGTTCTCTGCAGGTGGAAGATTTGTGCGTGTGTATGCATCGATACCGCACAGTGTGGGCTTGGTGATTAGCTCACGGTTTGATAGGCGTACATTTATCTTGGCACACTTACAGGAGTGAATATTGTGATGTATGCTTGTGTGGCTACGAGCTAGGTAGCCGGATTCAAGCACTAATGGCTTGAGGTTTTTCAGCAGGTTTCAGCTACAAGTTTACAAGTTATAGGCAGGTTTGAGGGCTTATTTGGGCGTTGAATTTTCAGCCATTGTTTCCTCTTTGCAGGTGTCCATGTATGGCTCAGTTGTAGGCTGATCTGGGACACGTTTGTGACTTTTTTATGCAGTTGTTTAAGAGCTGAATTTTGGGGCTGATTTGCAGCCATACAGGAGCTTGCTTTACTCTACAGGAGCCTCGTACACTTGGCATTTGGGGTTTGCATCATTGCCATTTGTGGAGCATAGTGTGGTTACACTACTGCAAGAGATTTTATGCGTGGATTCGCATGAGCATTGTAGGTGCTGGTGAGCTGTTTTTTTGAGAGCATTTTCTCGTTGCAGGTTGCTTCTTTTGGATCAGTTGAGTGCATTTCATTGCTACCGTACCTAGAGTAGAGTTACAGCTCTTGGTTATTTTTGACATTCACTTATAGTAGTCAATATGTGTGATACTTTTGAGTCTAGGACAATGACTCATGAGAGACGGCGTTCTCGTTCGTGTTGACACTTGAGATGTTGGCATTGTGGTCACACAGGGCACATTAGACGGCGATGCTTTCGTCGTATGAGACAGCACAAGAGACATGCTAGTCTCAAGGATGCAGTAGATGCTATAGACTCCGTTGACTTGATAGTTTTGCAGGATCAGATACAGTGTCTGAGTACCCTAGTGACAGCGAGGTCACATTTGCTTCCTGTATTACTCCTGATTTTGACGTCTGAGGATAGTGCACTTCTTTTGCAGTGGGTGCTAGACAGGGACAGTTCTAGCAAAGTGCATGGTAGTGTGCGATTGGTAGATGGGTCACTGCATGAGATTGCTGGTTCAGGAGATGTGAGACTATCATTACCGAGTGGCGCATCGTACGTGCTCAGAGATGTGCGTGCTCAGAGATGTGCGGTGCATCATACGTGCTCAGAGATGTGCATCATGTGCCAGATTTGACGATGAGTTTGATCTCCGTTGGTCAGCTCAGGGATAGTGGATGTCGGGTATCGCTGCTTGAGCGATCTTTTGCGTTGCATTTGGGTTCGCTAGTGATTGTGAGAGGTGCTAGAGTTGGCACATGGTACCCATTGTACATAGTACTGGTGCGAGATGGTCGAGTCTCAATCTTGTTACAGCCATGCAGAGAGCGAGAGACCCGGACAATCTCTTTTGCTCATGGATTGCAGGGTGCTTTTCATGGAGTGCAGAGTAGTGAGCTCATTGTGCACACAGTTGGGGCACGACTTGAGCAGTCACACAAAGAGGTGACAGAGTCAGACATGCATGCTTTGCTAGTGACTGAGCAAAGCAGAGAGTCAGTTGTGCGAGATACTTCTATGCAGGATAGACAGGTAGAGCGGTCTTGCTCTAGTGAGTCACGACAGGAGGACGTTGTGCAAGAGTCTATGCATACGGAGTTAGAGCATGAGAGCTCTAGTGAGTCACAACAGATTGAGTGTTCATGTTTGCAGTGGATGATTGCAGAGGAGGCTAAGATGTCAGTGATTATGCAGTCATTCCTTTCTATGCTCGACAGTGAGTATGGGGATATAGTTGTGCAGGATATGTCTTCCAGCAGACACCTAGAGCAGCTGGTTTGCTCTGAGGTTGCACGACAGGTTGATGCGTCTTTTGCGAACAGTTAGGAGGTGCATGTGGCTGACACGCCTTGTCAGTCAGAGATGCCTATTGCCAGGGATATGTATGTTGATGCATGCTCCATAGAGCTAGCAGGGCCCCCTAGAATTGCATCGGCATTCGGTGGTCTCATGTATGAGTTGCCGATCTTGAGACCGGATATCACAGCTGCAGTGGGAGCATTTGCAGTTGGGGTTGTCAATCGTTTGTTGACTGATGATGGCATAGTGCACGAGGGAGATATGCAGGTATTACGTACATACTTGCAGTACGTGTGCGGTATGGCTGGTGGTGTATGGACTTACACGGGAGCAGGACAGCCGGATGCACACGATCACACCCAACCAGTGGGCATCGGTTGAGAGCGGTTTTCTCTCGCCTTTTGTAGTCTTTAGACTAGGATCCCTTGCTTAAAGGCACAATTGCCTTTAAGTGGGAGGTTGTTGGGGTATAGGCGCCTGTGCCTTGCCCAGCCGCCCAGAGTCTGGGCGCCCACTGACTTGTATACCTTATACATAGCATAAGTGTATAGGGGGCTGCTCACTCTTTGAGTCTCCCCACCCATATCTGTGTGTCGTGTCTCCTTCTCTCTCTCACTCTCCGCCTGTGGTGCTCTCCGATCCCCTTCACCTAGGTGGAACCAAATGGAAACCAGATAGCACCCCAAACACAATAAGTTGGCTAAGACTACCACAAATCGTCATTTTTGAGCTAGGGCCTCAAAACCACCCCAAATTGGACCAAACTTGATAGGACCACTCCTCAAGGCGTATGGGACACCACCCCAAACTTGGATGCAAGAAAAGTGACCTATATCAAGTGCCAAGACAAAACTACCAGAGTCAGAGGAACAAGTGCAGAGAATAACTTTAGAGACCAAAACCAATTCAAATTAGGGCTAAAAGTTACTCACTAGGCCTGTAGGACAAGTGGGTAGCATTAGAAGTTGAAAAAGCTAAATTTTTGCAAGGGTAGATAATAAGCGTGCTTATTATTATCGCCTGACCCCAAAATGGCCCAACTTGGCATTTTCTCCTATTACACTCTATCCTCATGATGCATCAAGGCCCTGAACCCCCTCACATGTCAAAAATCATATCATAATACCACCATCAAAAAATGCACCATACCTTCCAAATTCCAAGATTTAGTCCAAGGCACCCCCTTCCAACCCAAAATAGAGCAAAACTACATTCAAGGCAAGGAAAAATCATGTACAACCTACCGAAGCCAAGAAAATGCAAAAATGATGAAAAATTGAACAATAGATAATAAGCGCACTGAATATCTACTGTTGCCAAATGAGTCCAAACTTGCAAATTCTTGTTCCCATAACCTTTATCGTGCCCTCACAAGCTTGGACATCAATTTTGAAACAAATTGGATGCTCCAAAATTTTGCACCAACACTTTGTCATTTTTAGAGCCTTCTAATCAAAAGATGATCCCAACCAAGCATCCATGCATCCAAATCTACCAAAACTTCAGATCCTTATATTTTTAGTGCCTACAATCCTTGTGCGTAGCCTAAATCCACTTTTGATGCCAAAATCGTGCCCTAGATAATAAGCACCCTTGTTATCTCTGATGCAATTTTTTTGCCATATAACCTTTTTGTAATAGAAGACATTCAATAACATAGATGACATTCTCTTTAACACTAGAGCATACAAAGAGTACAATGAGCCAGACTTTTGGCCTTTGAGCATGACCAAGTTCCCTTTTTTATTATTCAGGAACCGTTGCCAAACACTGTAGTGTATCCAAGATCATCAAGTTTTCCTACTGAAATCAAGCTCTTCGTTAGCTTTGGCACATAGCTAACACCTCAAAGCATGAACTCAATACCATTACACATACACAACTTCACATCTCCAATGCCACATATCTTAAGCTAATGAGAATCACCTAGCTTAAGTGAACCATGTGTAGAGGCATAACTGGAGAACCACTCATTTTGAGGAGTAACATAAAAATTGGCACTTGAATCAATGATTCAATTTTGCACATAGCATTTGTCAAGAGCTAATAATGCCTCTAGACTCAAATCACAAGTGAAGACTAATACATTTGACAGATGTGGCATGCCAAAAAAACCATCAACATGTGGAGGCTCAACGACATTGATCTCCTCTATCTTCACACTACTTTTAGAAGGTGCAAGACTTACAACAATGGATTTACCCTTTTCTCTTTGCAATAAACAAGAATCTTTCTGCATGTGTCGATTCTTGTGACAATGGTAGCATTCAATGTTTCATGTGTCATGTCCACAACTCTTTCTATGCGCATTCCTGTGATCTTGAGAACAACCGCGACTATGACCTCTTTGCCATTGATGGTTTTTCTAGCTACTTGCACTAGCCATATATGCATCACCATGTCCACTAATGTCAAGAAACTGACATTGAATCTGAGCAAAGCACTAGGAGCATCACTGAAAACAAGCTTTCCCTGAGGGATCGAGTTGCTAATTGTAGTGTTAAACGTATCCCATGACAAAGTCAAAGAACATAGCAAGAAAATGGCTTTCATTTCATCATCAAAATTAAGTTCCTTTGATATCAACTGAGTAAACACGTTGTTAAACTTGTTCAAGTGTAAATTGACACTGCTACCTTATTTCATGTTCAAATGCATAAGCTTCTTCATTAAAATCAATTTGTTCAATGCACTCTTACCATCCCAAGCTGAGCATAACGACTCCCATAATTCATGTGCAAGCAATAGTCTTGTCCATAATTGTAAAGGCGAGACCATAAATGGGGATCCCTAGCAACTTAATCCGCCTCACACTGGGTAACTCGGCCCCCATTGCTCGGCTTCAAAAAACCTAACTCGGCCCCCATTGCTCGGCTTCAAAAAACCTAACACAATGACCCTCACAAAAGGTTATGCAGACACAACTAGCCATAGTCTTAGAAAGGGCTCTTCTGAATTGAGCTAAAAAATGGTTGGGCCTATCAAAAATGGCTTCACAACGACGTACAATGGAAGTCCATCCTCTTGCCTATGAGTATCTCCACATAAGTAATTTAACATATTCTATAGCCATTATAGCTAGCGGAATTGCCTCTATGGAGCACTTGTATACATTGGGATTACTAGTAGATCTAGTAATTAATTATATGGTCGATGAACAATCAATTACGACTCAATATAGACACCTATAAAAAGGATCCACTACTTTCATTTTGGGATTTGTGTCAAGTAATTGCGAGTAGATCTCTATTGTATCCATAGGCCTTTGAGAACTCTTGTAATCTAGCACTCAATACCAATTCATTTGTACTTCTAGCTTAGCAATTTGAATACATTAGTTCCAGTTGTCTTTTTGTCCAACTTCTAATCTTTCATTTTAGTCCAGTTGTCTGTTTGTGTTTTTATTATGCATTTGAAGTCTAATTATATTCATCATATATGATCTAACTCTGAAGTTCTAAGTTGGAATAGCTATTAAGTAACTAGCTCATTCCATTTTGGCAATCATGGTAGTGAGTTAAGGCTCTTGACATGAACCGCTCTTCCATTTAGAATTCAAAAGTAATCAAATACTTGCAATATTATCAAGATGTTTGGCCAGAGGAAAGAGGCCCACTACAGTGTTTATAGAGGATCACGACCACATCAGCACATGTCAAACAATTAGAGTGAAAGATGAGTGGAAAGAATACTTCCCACAAACTTTGAAGGATGTAGTCATGAATTCATATCACCACTATGCACCATGCAAGCTTTGAACCTACAACAAGTTGAAAAAGGCATTTTTGCTAGTGAGAATTGTACAGATGAATATATCCTCTGCGAGCTAAATAAGATCAAGCAAGACAAGTTGTTGGGTAGAAGCTTTATGGAGAAGATCAAGGAGCTAACTAGACAACTAAATGAACCTCCAAAGTAGTTGATGAGATCTTCTACAAAGTCGTAGATCTTTTAAAAAAAAAAGAATCTGAGATCTACAACTCAAGTTATGAGCAAAATAGTGACCCGCTATCAATCTGCCCTAAAGTGAGCAACCTACTTCTCTCTCTCTCTTTGAGCTTACAGAAAGCTCAATCTCTCACCCCTTGTAGCTTGTGGAGTTCAACCCCTTATCACCTTGATGTGTGAGCTCTATGTATTGAGCTCACAATGCCTCCATAGCCATGGAATCTTTGTTGCCGATGTGAAGCTGGTCAAGAAGAGGGAAACACCGAGAGAGAAGTAGCACTGCAACCAGAAAAGAAGTAGCATTGCAACCTTCGCCTCTGATACTACCTTAAGAGTGCGCGATGCATGCGAAGTGCGAGGGAGAAAAAGAGCAGACACATAGTGTTAGTGGAGCTCTCAATGAGGATTTGAATGCCTCGCTACTCCTTATTGTTTTAGGTGATCAAAAGAATAGATAAGGGTAGTACGATCAATGTGATGGGTGTTGCTGGAGCTCTCAGTGAGATTTGAATGCCTCACTACTCCTTATTGTTTTATGTGATCAAAAGAATAGATAAGGTTAGTACGTTCAGTGTGATGGGTGTTCGGCCAGTTGGCCTGAACCCTAATAGAAAACTAGCATCCCATAGCATATATCAATGTGAAAAATGTGTTGTTGAAGTTGAGTGGGGTTGAAGTCCTAAAGGACTAGACAATGACTCTAGAAGCCCAAACAGAGCAGACAACAATCTTCACACAAGGTACAAAAAGGGAGTTGGAAAAAGATGCAACAAGTACATCTGAACCATTAACCAAAAATTCAAAACTCACTAAAGAATTATGGGACCAACTCAATGCTAGGACGAAGAAACAAGGGGTCACTTAGAACAATCAAAACCATGGTAGCTTTCAAGGTCCATCGGACTAGACATCTCATAAAATAGCTGATAACACCAAAGGAGGATGGGAACAATAACCTCTAGAGCAATAACTTGGCACCTAGGAGTCAAGGATATTTACATGTAAAGACAAAGGAAAATTTGTGCTGATAGAGCTAGACTCAGACTGTAGCTCTAAATTCTCTAACCAATGTTTGAGTACGAGAAAGTGCTTGCATAAAGAAAAGGCACTTCAGATATGAACCTTTCGATAAGATGAAGTTGTATATTTGGATATGGAGAGGTACCAAATGTTGTATGTAGGGGTAAACAAATTCAAGCTATAAAAAATCATCAATTATCATGAACAAAAAACCTGTAGTCTGCTAGCACGTTTGAATGCTATTCAAGTGCTAAACAAAATACCAAAATATGTTTTGAGACTTGATGGTGAATCCCTAAACCAAGCAACTCACTACAATGAATATCCAAAGCTTGGGAATTTGGATGGAAGTGCTATTGGGAAACAATCCAGTATACAAATGTCTGCTTGAAAATTGGGATCAAGGCACTATTATTGAATATCCAGATAACCAAATGACTAATGTCACAGAGTCACAACTCTATTGGAGAACAACACGTCCAACACTTAAGGCCCAAGAACTCAGACGACCCTCTGAGAGTAGGAGAGTGCTCTGAAAATTCTTTTTCATTTGGTGAGGGTTTTGAGAAAGATGATGCAACAAGAGAATTACATTGTCATACCAACATTGGGCAGTACCAAACTCACTAATACTGATGTTGTTGGGTCCAAGCCCTTGTCGGTCAGTGGGAAAAGCCCCTTATAGGCATCCAGTAGCGAATCAGTTAAAGTCAAGTTTTGCATGGTTTTTGTGGCTTTATAAACATTGTAAGCTCTCAATCAAAGAATATAGCGTATTAATTTTTATTCATATTTTGTCTAATCTCTCTCTCTTTCTTTCTCGCTTCTACTTGCTGCTCATCGTCCCCGAGGCGGTCACTTTTTAGAATGTGTATGATATCACGTGAGTTAACCGGAGAGGATTATTAAAAGACCAAAATGTATAAAAATGTATACATACAGAGGGGGGTGGGGGTTTTTTAAATAGGCTCACAGTGTAAGTATAGTATGTATATTGGGGTATTATTAATTACCTCTTGAACGCACGTGATATAGGGGTCTTTTGATAAGTGACTGCCCCGGGTCATCGTCTCGCCATGGATTGCCTCCGACTTCATCCTCCCTAGCCCACTGTCCCAACAATTGGTATCAGAGCTTTGGCTCAAACCTCGGCTCTCGACTCAACACAGCGCGGGTACAACCGCTTGCAGAGGGGCAGCCCGAATTTCAACCTGCAGCAAAATCGAAAGCAAATGCCATCATTCAGTTCGCCCTGGCCCTGTGGTGAACTTTCGACATACCAGCAAGCCCTAGTTCGGCCTTCTCAGCCTGCTGCAAGCCAAAGTCTCCATTCACGTCTTGTTTCGGCTGCTGCAGACAACTCACGGTTATGTTTTATTGTGATTTTCACACTGAAAACAAAGGGCCACCCAATTTTGGTCTTGAACTTTCTATCCAAGCGGGTATTCACACATAGTGTGTTGATTCACACCTCGCAGCCGCAATTTGGCATATCAATCAAAACAGAGTGGCTATTGGCAAAAGGAGTTCTGTGCATCAAGCATTTTGAACGGCCATCATATGGCAAGGCAAGCCAGTATGCACTTTCCTACAACATTTCAGCATCTTAATTTACACGCAGCACCTCTCTCGAATGCGTATACCGAGTATACCAGTTTAGTGGTTCAAATACAGCTAATAATGCGGCAAGTGATGCAGACCATGATAATTTTCTTCAAAGCACTCGGCATATCAACAGATGCAACACATATTGGTATGTATGCAAACTTTCATTGTTCAAGAATTACGAGACATCGATGCTCACAACAACCAAGACGGATTTCCTTCGAGATGAATTTACATCGACATGTTTGGTTTTGCAAAACCGATTATCATCATCATTATTTGTTTTATCCTATTTTATGTCAGTTTTTCTACAGTCTATTGTCAAAAACAATCATATATGTAACATTTAATGGCCTAATAACTTATGTGTAGCGGAAATTAGCATGAACATAGTGGGAATTTCATTAGAATAGATTCCTAATGAGAATTACAAGAGTGCTTGGGTGGAGAGAGCAACAAAAAGCATAACACCTAGTTAGATAGCATCGACAATACTTTCAAAAGAGAGAGCAATTAAGCTATTGACAACAGTTGAGGACCGGATTTTCATGGAGCCGGTCCCCCCTCCAAAAGGCTTTGTATTATGGTTTCTCCCATCAAGAGAGACATTGTACAAAACAATTCTTTGTGTTCCTTCAAGACTAGCTAGTGCAATGAAGATGGAAACTTCATGCACTAAGCAAAACACTTAACAAACACAACTTGAATTATCCCTGTTCTCAGACCCAAGACCTCACACACCTTCGAAGATGGTGAGAGCTAGCAGGGTATGAGAGTAGATTGAGAGGAAGAAGGAGTATCTTACGAGAAAGATGTACATCTCCTCACATAATCACTCATATGTAGCATAGCTTAGCTTAGTAATTAGCTTGGTAGAGGAGATGAGCATGCATTGAAGCTTGGCTCTTGGTTGGATTTGCATCCACATGCCAAGAGAGTGTTGATGTAGGCTTCTATCTCACAAGCTTGGAGTAGGTGATGAGTTCTCCATTAAAGCTTGGGAAGAGATAGTCTTCTCTTTCTTCCACATGAGCTTGTGTGAGTGTGTGTGTGTGTGATAATGCCTTGCAAAAATCAGCCCCCCTCTCTCTCTTGGGCGAGCCCTCTTGCTAAATGCTCTTCCTGAAGCCTCATTGGCCCTCCCCAAGTCAAGCCAATTACAATTAAGCAGCATAAGTGATAGCCTTCTGACATGTGTCCCCCTTTCCCCTTTTGTGAGAGCTTTAGGTAATTAAATAATTAAACTAAACTCTCATTGGACCCCTTTGCCTCCTGGCCAATAGGAATCAGGCAAGCCATGGGGCTCCTGAATGCTCATTGGACCCCTTGGGAGACTGCCCAATAGTCTTCTAGGAGACTTAATTCTCATTGGTTTCTTTTATTAAATGTTTTTAAATTAATTAAACTAGATTTACTCTAGCTTAATTTTCATTGGTCCACTTCAAGGGTCATCCAATGGAAATTGGGCACACCTTGTGGGCATCTGGCCTAGGGAGCTGACATGTGTCCCTCATTCCCTTTGTGTAAAGGGAGCCTGTGTGTGTGTGTGTGTGGCTTTCTCTCTCATCCCCTACCTTTAGGGCTCGCCCCCTCACATGTAGGGATGTGCAAAGACTTTTAGGGCACACACAAAGCATCCAATTTTCCCTAGGGTTGACCTTTGGACACAACCTTTGAATTTTGGAACCTTAGCATTTTGGAAGTCTTAATGGGCTGAACCTTAGGGTCTTTTTAGCCCATTGTTTCACATGGCTCTTTTGCAGATGGCCCCCCCTTTGGATCCCTATTTTCCCTCCTTTGGATCCCTACTGTGGCCGGTCTACTAGCTTAACCAATATTCTAGCTTTTTCTCCTTCTGGCCTTCCCCACATTAAATGATCAGTTTAATATGAGAAAATCATTTAGGAGAATTAGATATTGATTATTATGACAATATATTTCCTGTCAAAAGCCTTGTAGTCGGTTATTGTCATGCTATTTCATTGTCATGCCAAATTTTGTACGGGTTATAGACACTGCCACCACATATGAGTGGTAAGACCTCCCAATTTATCAATTTTTGTTCTCAAGTCCCATTTTTTGTCCCTCTTCTCATGAGGTTACTGGGTACACCTGAAACCCAAGGTTTGGCAGTGAACCAAAAACTCCAATCATTTTGGTAGCTAATTTTTGACCTACACCCTATCTGTTCAAGGGGGAGTTCATCATCGCACCAAGTTATGGATACACCAGAAATCCTTGGTTGTCAGAGAACTAAAACTCACGGTTGACGAGTACACCAAAAACTCGAGGTGTCATGAGAGTGGTCTGTCCAGTTCGGGCTTAAGGGGGGGATTGTTGGGTCCAAGCCCTTGTCGGTCAGCCCGTGGGAAAAGCCCCTTATAGGCATGCAGTAGAGACTCAATTAAAGTCAAGTTTTGCATGGTTTTTGTGGCTTTATATACATTGTAAGCTCTCAATCAAAGAATATAGCGTATTACTTTTTATTCATACTCTGTCGAATCTCTCTCTCTTTCTTTCTCGCTTCTGCTGCTGCTCATCATCTCGCCATAGATTGCCTCCGACTTCATCCTCCCTAGCCCACTGTCCCAACAGATGTATGTGGTCCCTACAAATGATGATGAGCTACCACAATTCTATCCGGCTCTCTATTCTAGTTAAAATGAATTGGTTGATCAAATGAGATATGTGAGACTAGTAATCAAATTCGGGAATGGTATGAGTAGAGCAAGGTGCTCTGGGTGGCTTGGAAATATATGCTCAATAAAATAGAACAAAAGAGCACAACATCTAAATTGAAAGATAATTTTGGTCAATTTTAGGGGTATGATGGATCAATGACAGGTCCAGATTAGTCTACTGATCAATTACACAAATGAATTGTTACAATTACTAGTAGAAGCCTCCAAGGTTCGTGAAAACAATTGACTAAACCTCAGTTCAAAGAGATGGTTGAAGTTCTATTCAAAGCCCATATGAAAGCAAATCAACCAGATCAAGCAGAGTGGATACACATAGCCTCCGTATGTCATAAGTTGGCACGAGCAAGGCTCACTAAAGGCAAGAAGACCCTCTACGACCTTGACATAAAAACCTGGAATGTTGTCATGCCATATGAGCAGAGATGTTGATGGAGCAAAGGGAGCAATTGGAGTAGGAAGCAATCTATGGACTGATTCAGAAAGAGAACATTGATTCTAATACTACTCTAGGTCAAGCTCAACCACGAGTCCTTTAGATGCCACCATGGGATGTACCAAAGGGCACGTTAAACAAGACTCAAGATAAACAGAGGTCCAAACACAAACGCTGATATCAGAGCAACATCTAAAATTTTTGAATTATGCCAAAATACAAGAAAGGGGAGGAGGATGTAAACAATGGGAACTGGCTCTATGGAAGCGCTTGTATACAGTAGGATTACCAATAGATCTAGTAATTACCAAGAAATAATTTTGTAGTTGAGCAGTTAGTCAAACCCATTAAGACACCTATAAATAGGACTCGCTAGTTTCATTTTGGGGTCTTTCTATCTATGATTTGGTCTTTTGCCAACTAGTCCCGAGCTTTGTTATATCCATAAGCCTTTGAGGGACTCTGCATTCCAAGCATGCATAACATAGGTATACCCGTAATATATATTAAAAAAGAGATAGATTTCTTATGTTTACTTCATGAAATTAACACTAATTTCCATATGCAAAAAAAGAAAAGAAAATAGAGAACTCTAATCAATTCAAGACATAGTAGCTATCTTGTGTGATTAATCATGCATTCCTATACAGGTTCAATTAATTTTGGATATTTGCAAGAATGAGAAGAAGAAAGAAAGTCTTAGTTGTTATCTTTGTTCTTTGAGCTCTCCATAGCTATGATTCCATCACCTGCAACATATCCATAGCTCTAATACCATTGCAATACACGGAGATATGATGGCCTTGTAAAAAACAAAAAAAGTGAGCATATTGGAAAAGAAATCAACAACATGCATACTTGGAAAATTGTACACATGTGAAATCAAATAGGATATGAGATCAGAGAGCGAGGAAGAGAGCATGGGAGCATGAGCATGCACCTCCTAGAGCGAATTATTATGCATCCACGCAAGAGAGAGAAGAGGAGAGGAGAGAAGAAGAAAATACATAGGACACTGGGTACAATCTCCCCCCATGCAAGAGTGAGCATTTTCCTCTTACAGGTATATATTTATAGATTTCATTTAACACGCAAATGATTAAAATTGTTTGCGTGGACATAAAATAATAGTTCTCGCTTGATCTCTAGGCTAGTTGCCATTTGAGATAATTGAAGGCCATCTTAAGCCTCCAACTATCTTAAAAATGCATCAGAATATATTTTTTGAGATGATGAAAATGTGTGTAATATTAAGATATCTTTTCAAAAGATAAAAGAAGCCATTCAAGACTCATATCAAAACCAAAAAAAAAAAGCTTATAAGCATTGAAGACCTTCAAAATTTAAGAAAGAAGAGGGGGTTCTGCTTAAATTCCCAAGGGCTCGATTATGGGCAAGAACTTGCAAGGCAAACCCACAAGATGTCAAAAGTTCTAGGTTGAAATTGCTAAGAAGTACTATGGTCCACTCCAAATGTTGAAAAAACCAATGATACAATAGCTTATAGACTTAAGTTTTTATGGGCATATACATAATGCATTTCATGTGAGTCTACTTAAGCCATAAAAGGGTAGCACATCCAATGGATCCCATTGAAGAGGATCCTCGAGGACTTGATGAATAAGGGGAGATCCTACAACGTAAGGCTATCCTTAAACACGAAGACAAGACTCTATGAAGTGAAAAAGTAATATGCAAGTATTCGATTAAGTTTCAAGAATTACCCCCTTGAAGATGCTAAATGGATGTATAAATTTTAGCTAAAGGATGCTCTTCCTTTATTGTAAGACTACAAGTTTCTTCATGGCTTCATGGCTTCATGGCTTGAATGTAGATTAAGATACTTTTACGATGACTACATCACTGAAACTCCTTTTAGCTTGCCATTTAGCCTAGGGAAAGTATTCTTGCTTAAATGGGGATTCCAAGCAAAAGATTCCTTCACTTGATCTATGCTTAGTCCAAGATAACTATTGATTTCAAGGGAGGGATATGTAATCAAAATTAAATTTTGATGTAATTTAGGCCTTGTTATGGCCTTTCTCTGTCTAAAAATGACTATAGTAGGGAGAGAAACCACATGTGGAATGACAATGAGGCATGGAAGGAAGTGCACTCATGACTAAGGAGGTGTCGAAAGATGAATGCCACTTTATAAGTGCATGGAGAATTTTACAAGACTCAAATGAAATCCCGATCGATCCAAAATAGCAAATTATAGCTTATGGTGGGTAGGAACGAGAGGAGGAACACAAGGTGAAGTGAGTAGAACAGTATGTGGATAGGCATGAGGGTTTAGAATATTCAATTGCTTCTTCAAAAATCCCAAAGAAGCTAAATCTTCACGTACATATTCTCAAACTTCGAACTCTTCCACTTCCTCTTAGAAATTCAAATTTACTATTTTATAGAACACTTGCTCATACTAAGTTGGATCATATTTTTAAAAAAATCAAAATTTAGCTCTTTTCAATCTCTACAACTTTGTGTAAGAGGTTCAAAGTTAATTGAGGGATTACAGAGGTGATAAAATATTATTACAAGAGACTATTATAAATTCTAGAAACCTTTCTTAGTATTCCATGTACTACTTTGCTATGGAGCTTTTTATTTCCAAGCTCATAACCAAAGCCCCATGATCTCACTCCTTTTCTATGCAATATATCTGTATTCATTAATTATTGATGCTTTGAAGAAGAGGAGAAGGACATACGATGATCAAGCCTCATGACATCCTTGTGGCTACTAATGGTTTAGAATTACAACTTTAAGCTTGAACTTGATTTTGAGCCTCAATTCTGTATGCTAGTGTATCACAAGGGTGCACGGCTAGCCTCATGATATCCTTATGGATACCAAGGCCAAGAGGCTCGAACCTCGCCTGCATATGCTAGTATAACACTATCATGCAAGGCTAACTTTACAATATATCATTGTGGCTACTAAGGGCATAGAACAAGGTGCAAGGATAGCCTCATGACATTCTTGTGAGTAAAAATGAAAAGAGGACTGAACTTAAGTTTGAGTCTTGCCTACATATGCTAGTGTAGCAGTACCATGAAAGGCCAACCTCATGAAATCCTTATGGCTACCAAGGGAAAATAAAAACACCTTTAGCCTCAGTCTTAATTTTGATCCTCATCGCCATATGGTAGTGGAACACTAGGATACAAGTCTAGCCTTATGATACCCTTGTAACTACCAAGGGCATAGAATACCATCAAACTACAGTTTGAGCCTCAATTGTGTATGCTAGTGTAGCAGAAGGGTGTAAGGCTAGCCTTATGAAACCCTTATGGCTACCAAGGGCAAGAGTCTCGAGCCTCACTTGCATATGCTAGTATAGCCATATCATGCAATTCTCTTAGGGAAGCTTTATGACATCCCTGTGGCTACTAAGGACATAGAACAAGACCTTTAGGTTTGAATTTAAGTTCAAGCCTCACGTGCATATGCTAGTATATGACTAGTATAAAGGATAAGCCTCATGAAATCATTGTGGCTACCAAGGTCAAGAGGCTCAAACTTAAATTGGAGCCTCACCTTTATATGATAGTGTAGCACTAGCGTGCAAGCCTAACCTTCCGACACCCTCATGGCTACCAAGGACAAAGATTAGCACGTTTAGGCTTGAACTTGAGTTTGAGCCTTCACTACATATGCTAATTTAGTAGTAGAGTGAAAGGCTAGCCTTTCCAAATCCTTAAGGCTACTACTAAGGGAATATAACAACACCTTTAGGCTCAAACTTAAGTTTGAGCCTCCTCTACATATACAAGTGTAGCACTAAGGTGCAAGGCTAGACTCATGACATCCTTGTGACCATTGAGGGCATAGAATAACACCTTTAGACTTGAACTTAATTTTTAGCCTCAACTGAATATCCTAGTGTAGAACTACCATGCAAGACTAGCCTCAAACTTAAGTTCAAGACTCCTTTGCATAGGCCAATATAGCACTAGGGTGCAAGGCTAGACTCATGACATTCTTGTAGACATCGAGGGCATAGAATAACACCTTCAAGCTTGAACCTAAGTTTGAGCCTCAACTGCATATCCTACTATAGCACTACCATGAAAGATTAGCCTCATGACAATATTGTGGCTACCAATGGCAAGAGGCTCGAACTTAAGTCTGATCCTTGCCTACATATTCTAGTGTAGCACTACCATGCAAAACGAGCCTCATGAGTCATGACATCCTTGTGGCTACCAAGGGCATAGAGCAACACCTTTAGGCTTAAATGTAACTTTGAGCGTCCTTGGCATCTCCTAGGGTAGCACTAAGGTGCAAGGCTAGCCTCTTGACATCCTTGCTGCTACCAACGGCATAGAATAACACATTTAGGCTCCCGCTTAAGTTTGAACCTTAACTGCATATATTAGTGTAGCACTAGGGTGCAATGCTAGACTCTTGATATCCTCGTGGCTACCAAGGATAAGCAGCTTGAACTTAATTTTGAACCTTGTTTGCATACACTAGTATAGCACTATTGTGCAAGGCTAGCCTCATGAAATCCTTCTGGCTACCAAGGGCATAGAACAACAAATTTAGATTTAAACTTAAGTTAGAGCCTCAAATGCACATGCTTATCTAAGGCTAGCATCTAAGATGAACCTCATGACATCCATGTGGCTACCAAGGGCAAGAGGCACAAACTTAAGTTTGAGACTCATCTATGTATGATAGGTAGCACTAATGTCCAAGGCTAACCTCATGACATCCTTGTGGCTACCAAGGGCATATATCAACACAACTAGATTCAAACTTAAGCTCGAGCCTCAACTGCATATGCTAATGTAGCAATAGGGTGCTAGGGTGCAAGGCTTGCTGCAATGACATCCTTGTGGCTACCAAGGGCAAGTGGATCATTTGCATATGCTAGTGTACCACTATCACGTAGGTAGCAGTAACCTTATGACATCCTTGTGGCTACCAAGGGCATAAAACAACATCTTTAGGCTTGAGCTGAAGTTCAAGCCTTTCCTACATATGCTAGTGTAGCACAAGGATGCAAGCCTAGCCTCATGAAATTCTTGTGGATATTGAACTTTAGTTCGATCCTCAATTACATATGCTAGTGTAGTTGTAGCATCTAAGGCTCTCCACATGACATTCTCGTGGCTACCAAGGGCATATAACATCAACTTTAGGCTTGAATTTAAGTTCAAGCTTCCTCCCCATATTCTACTCTAGCACTACCATGCAAGGCTAGCCTCATGACATCCTTCCAGATACCAAGGTCATAGAGCTTCAATTTAGGATCAAACTTAAGTTCGAGCCTAGATTGCATATGGTAGTGTAGCACTAGCTTTCAAGGCTACCCTCATGACATATTTGTGGCAAGCAAGGACATAGAACAACACCTTTGGCTCAAACTTAAGTTCAAGACTCGCCTGCACTTGCTAGTGTACTATTTAACATAAAACCCATGTTCCTTGTTTAGGTTCTTAAATTTTATACATATAGTTTTAATAGGAATGGAGGCTTCCAATGTACCAACTACATTGGGTATTCGTGGTGCACAAATCTTCACATTCGATGCTCTTGGAATATCTACTCAAGCCAAGACTATTGCTCCAAAAATAAAGGTTGATAAGCCATTTGAATTAGAAAAAGAAGAAGGAATGAGATGGTTTGTGCATACCTACGATATGGATACAAACTACAAAGGTGTTATCCATCTAAAATTTCTCAAGGTGAGATGAAATATGGAGATATGGGGATTGTTGTGGGTGTCAAAGATAACGTGGATTCAACAACAATGCCATGCTTTTCATATAATGCACTACCTATTGGAGAGACCACAAAGGAAAACAAGTTTTTCTTATCGTTGGGTAGTTTTCATGTAGTAACAAACATGAATGGTAGCAAACTAGGAAAAGAAAACTCTATTGTAAAAGTTGGGATTGAAGATCTTTAACTTAACTAATCAAGAAGACTCATTTGTGGATTGTGTGGATGACTTGGTGAAGGTAGTGAAACATGCAAAGTAAACCTTGAGCTTACCGAAGAAGGTTGTACCAAGTAAGAAACCAATAGAAATTCTAGCTAAGAAATTTGTGAAGAAGATAAGGAAAGCCATAGTTAGGGGTGCATTTGCAATGCTGGTGCAAGGTCTTTAAAGAATGCAAAGAATGTCGTTCCCACCATTAGTTTTCTAAAGGCCCCTAGTGTAAACGCATCGATAAAAGGTTCACATGAGTAAGAGGTAGAAGGACTCACAAGGAAAAGAAAGTCAAAGGATGATTCTACTATTGAAGAAGAAATTTTTTGTGAATTTGACACACAATCTAAACACATTCAATGCACAATATGAAATACATGTTAGTGATTTTCATTGATTTCATCAATATCAAAAGTCTTATAATTGAAGGGATCTCTAGCCGATCAACCAAGGTCCGTATTGAATCCAAACAACAGAAGATGGAACTATGGAGATTGCAATGGTTGCTCTTTTTGTTAGCAAGGTTGATAGATTTGAGTTGATTGACAAGGATCCTTCTAAGAGTCTTTTTCTCAGTCTCTAGTGGTAAGAATTAAGAATTTATTGATAGAAGCTTCATTGATGGCCTTACTGTAGGGTTTTGTCCTAAGCATAGCTCTGTTCTAGAAGTATTTTGTGGTGAATTTGTGTTGGATCAAAGCCTCTTAAATAAGAGAAGGGCCATTTCTCTATGTAAAGATGATTTTGAAGCAACGGAGTTAGAGACTCAATGCTCTACTCTTTTGGAGGGTGATATGTTCTTGCAGGAGTGGTGTGGTGCAAGTCAAGTGTCCCTTGCAAGACAAGCAATGTGATGCAAAAATAGAAGATTCTTGACTCATATCCTAGTGTAGCAGTTACATATATTATATGTGACTCATAAACTTTTTGTAGCTAACAAGATATTGACATTTATTTTGTAGGCTCAAAATTAAGTTTAGGCTTTGCATCCATATGTTAGTGTAGCACTACCATGTGGGACCATACTCATGAGCATTGTAGAAAAAGAATCTTACAGATAAGAAAAATATATATAGATTATGAATAAAAAGGGATCATACCTTGAGAAGTTTATAGATAAAAGGTTTCATAAATAGGCTTCTTGGCATAGTATTTTATTGGAGCAACACATGAGAAAACACAATGTTTGAATATGTAGCTATAGTCATTAATGGAGTTTTATCTTTCCTAAGGATAAATTCTAAAATTCTTGGATATCATGCTACTGTGTCAATTGAATTTTATTTTGTATCTTGGTGTTTCTAAACACCACACTCTTTTGAGGTCGCTTCGATTCTAAATTTCATTTTTGAGTATTTTAGAAATTTTTCGGTGTTGATATAGAAAAAGATTTAACGTTAATGTCTCAAAATTGAGGATTGATTTAAAGCACTTCTTTCACATGAAGAATGTTGTATAATACAAATTAAGTTTAGTGGCATGTGTCTGATGTCATTGCAATTGATGTATGTACCTATGTCTTTAGATACACACACCCCTATAAACATGTGTCAAGGAATATATTTCAATGGGACATAGAGTATGCTCGAAAATAGATGACATCTCCAACCACACAAAAGTATTAGGTTTTTTTATTAGAAGTATAAAAAATGGGACTTGAATATTTTCCAAAATTCCAAAATGTGTTTTTATAAACCATTTGATACTTTCATGGTCAAACACAATCTCAGATTGAGCTCCATACAAATAATGTTGCCGCGTTTTCAAAGCAGACACTATTGCATAGAGTTCTCTTTTGTAGTAGAATAATTTTCTTGTGTTGCATCAACCTTCTTGCTTTCAAATGTAATTGGCCTTCCTCCTGCAAAAGGAGTGTTCCAACGGCATGGTTACTAGCATTTGTTTCTAAAACAAACGGTTTCAAAAGATCCACAATAGCCAAAATAGGAGTGGTAGCTAATGCGTCCTTGAGAGCATCAAAACTTTGTTGTTGAGATTCTTCCCATTGAAAGGGTTTTTCCTTGGTTTTCAGTTGGTCCGTTGTTGGAACAACAATATGAGCATGTTTTTTAATGACTTTTTTATAATAACCTGCAAACCCTAATAAAAACTGTAACTCTTCCAAATTTCTAGGACAAGGCCACCTTCTAATGTCATCCACCTTGGAATTATCCATATATAGCCCATCAACTGAAATCACATGCCCTAAGTAGTGAGTTTCCTCCTTGAGAAAATCATGCTTTGATTCCTTGGTAAATAATAATTTTTTTATAACAATTCAAACACCTCTTGTGGATGTTGTAATTTCCTTAGAGGCACTTGACACTAGAATGTCATTGAATATGGTTTCAAAACACTGTCCATAAGTGTCATGAAAGTTGCAGGTGCCTTGGTTAACCCAAAGGACATAACCAAAAACTCATAGTATCCAAACCTTGTTCGGAATGCAGTTTTGGACATATTAGCAAGCCTAATGCATACCTTGACCGCAAGTCTACCTTCTTAAACATACAATTAAGAAGAAATTTCCCAGTTTTGTTTTCAAGGATGAAAATGCTTCTTTAAGGGGAGAGTATTATTAAGCCAAGCGCCAGAGGTCAGGAGCCCGGGGCCGGTCTGAACGCAGCTCAAGGATGCCTATAAATGGCAAAGGCTATTCATTTAGACAACCTCTATCCTCACATAGGATATACCATTAGAGTGACCCCCAAAATGTCTTATGCAGCACAACATTGATGTCAAGTTAGGGATAAAGCCCATTAGCAATCCACCATATCGGCTCAATCACAGTGAAGCGAATGAGATGGAGCATAGGCTTGCTGACTATCTCATTCAAGGCTTCTTTCAATTTAGCTCTTCATCGTGGGAATCTTCCATACTATTGGTAAAGAAGAACAATGTTTTCGTGTGTATCTGTGTGAATTATTGGGATTAAACTCAAACTCTAAAGACAAAGTGTCCACTACCAAGGATAGATGAGTTATTTGACCACTTAAAAGACACGGAATATTTTACAAAAATAGACATACACTTTGGCTATCATCAAGTCTGTATACAACTAGAAGATATCCCTAAGGCTACCTTCATAACATGACTTGGACATTACAAGTTTTTGGTTATGCTCGTCTAATCAATTTTCTAGAAGTGCATTCATGCCATTGAGTATCTTGCGAGCATATCTTGGTTATTGTTTTCCTTAATGACATACTTATCTAGAGTGCTATTAAAGACAAGGACTTGTAAGATCTCCATTGCTTTGTTATATTCTATAAGAGAGTAAGTGTGATTTTAATAGAAAGAAACTCGCTATCTTGTGCATATTATCTCTTTAGGGGTATTTTAGATGGATAAGGAGGAAGCTTTTCCTAAGTGGGTTCATCCTAAAAATTTGAAACAATGTCAAATTTTCTTTGGATTGGCAAGATTTTACCAAAAGTTTGTCAAGGATTAAGCGAAGATCATTCTTCCAATGATGAACCAATTGATAGATCAAGGAAAGCCTTTCATTCGGGGAGAAGATTCTTGTGGAGTTTTGAAAATCTCATGGTAGCTTAGTGAATGAAACTATTTTAGTGCTAAGGACCACATAAAGCTAATTGCGATGTAGACCGATCCTAGTGATAGAGCTATTGGAGCCATTCTACTATGAGTTGATAGACTAGTTTCTTTTTTAGAGTAAGAGACTCAAAAATTATATACTGTTGTGTATGTTTTAAGAAAGTGGAAATACTTTTAGTTTGAGATTGCGTTCAGTGAAGCAAGCATTCAATGATTCACAACAAATTTATTTGAAGGGTCAAATGGCTCAATGGGCTAGGATTCCTCAAGGGCATTATGCTTCATTATGGTGGTGCAAGGGATGGTACAATGTAGCAATAGATGTTCTCAATTGATGCGGGAGACCAATTCTCTCTTATTCATAAAACTAAAACGTGATTTCTTTTATACTCTTAAGAACCATTGTGAGCATGACAAGGCACTCCCATGTGTGGAACAATGTCAGAATGGGGGATACTTGTTACTCTATGAATGGTAGTACTTGAAGTTTTTCCATGTGCAAGTCTCCGCTCCAAAGTGATAAATTTAATCATGGAGGAATTTTTTTATCGTAAACAAGTGCCTACTTCTAAAGGGGTCAATAGGTGTATCGTGAATGCATACTCTAGGTGCCAAATCCATTATGAGTGTTATGATTATAGTCCAAGTGTTGGTCATCCACAAATAAGAAAGACCTATTCTCTTAATAAAACAAAAGTTTTATACATCAGGATTACATCATCATGTTCAAAACTGTCTTGCATTGTCAAAAATGTCAAGTTAATAAAGCCTATCTTAAGGTGTTGGACTCAGGCATTCAATAGAGATTCCATATGGCAAGTGGGAAAGTATCTATATAGATTTTATAGTTGGTTTCCCTTCTACTATATGAAAAAATGACTCTATAGGTAAATAAGATGTGTCGGTTTATACCCACCAAGTCAACATGGAAACATGCCATTAGCATGGTAGCTTGAAACATTTAGAGCGTCTGTTCACTACATTTTTATTTTTGAGTAGATAATGTGAAGATGTTTACTTGTGATTGTATCCAACCTTTTCTTGTCACTTATCATGATCAATGCTTTTTTATTATGGCTAAACCTTTGGAATGGAGTCATTTTTTGAATAATATCTTTATTCAATTCTAGCAATTGAAATTTTTTTATTCTTTTTTTTTTATGAAAACAAGAGGATTTAGTCTTGCATCATGTGTAGAATCTTCATCTCTTTGATTTGTTTCTTGGACTTCTTGTGTGATATGAGAGTATCTTCATGAAGAGACACTTCTCAAAGGTTAGCCCAAGTAGACCCAATTTTGTTAAATATGGAAGACCAAACAATACTTAATGATTTCAATAAGCTACTTAGCTTTTCCATCAAACAAGAAATACAATCTAAGTGACTCATCAAGCATACTAATCCCTTACATGCCAATGCTTTAGCTTTAAGAATGCAAGGACTAAAACACAGTTATGATCAAGCTTTAGAATCAACGTTAGGTTCCAACCATCAACACGCTTATCACATTGAACAAAGACGTCACCTCAAAATGTGCCAGTAGGAAGAGTACAACACCCATCCTTCTACACGCATAATTCCCAAGCACAAAAGAACAACACTAGAAAGTCATGGTTTGGTATCCTCAAGAACAAGCATTGCATTTAGAAATGAAACTTACGAGTGTGAGGTGGCATGTTCTTAGTGATGCATGTCTCTTTCCCTTGTGGTGTATTGATGATTGCACAAGCAATGGCCAAATGATCACTATGGTAACAAAGCAAAAACTTTTCTGTAAGATTTTTTGAGACAGCCTTGCCAGGCATATCCTCTTATCATGACCTATCCAACAGATACATTTGGAAAGAAAATCTCACTCCGCATTTTCTGGAGACAGCCAAGAGCTTCCTGGCCCTACCCTTCTTTGGGCACATCCTGCAGTCAATGCATTCTAAGAGCCCACATCCCTGACAACAAGCTCATTAAAAACATCTTCTTCTCTCAAAGTATACCATATTTGGCTAACATGTCAACCAAAGCATTGCTAAGCACGATGTCTTTTTTTAAGAGCACCTGACTACCAATCTCATCCTGAATTACTTTGCCCACCTCAACGCCTTGCATAATTCGACATGCGTTCCCAATGCCATCAATATTTTGCACAATGCAACATACCTTCAAACTGCATGCATGCATGTTCTCAATGTTGTCAAGAACTTGTGCTTTAATGTAAACCGCATTTGCATATATATCAACCAAAGTATCGCCAAGAACAACAACTTTTTCAACAGCCCTTCACTAGCAATCTCATCCTGAATTTCTTTCCCCACATTAATAATGCTAATGATATGAAAATGCAAGTACAGATGACCGCATATGGAGAGAAGCCGTCACTTTACGTCTGCCAAAAACAGTGAGAGCTTCCTGGACTACCTCTATCAATGGGCATACCTTGCAATCAATGCATTCCAAGACACTGCATCCTGGATAGGAAGCTCATCACGAATATTTTACACAGTCAAGAGTAAACATTTGGCGTATATGTCAACAAAAGCACTGCCCAGGATAAAGTCTATTTTAAGCAACTCTTGACTAACAACCTCATCAATAATATATTTGACGATGTCAACATCTTGCATGATGCCAAATGCCTTCAAAATGCAAGCATAGGTGACCCGTTTAGAGAGAAACCCCTTGCTTCACATCCACTAGAAACAGCCAGAGCTTCCTGGTCTTACCACTCTCGCTGCAATCATTACATTCCAAGAGAGGAAGCTCATTAAGAACTTGTCATGCTTTCAATAGTACAACACATTTGGCATGGATGTCCACCACAGCATTACCAAGAATGATATTGTCAAGAACCGTTAATGCTCTCGAAAGTGCACAGTACTTTGTTGACAAAAGCATTGTCAAGCACAATGTATTCTTTCAGCGGCACCTGAATACCAATCTCAATTGCACTTGTTTTCGCCCACCTGAATGTCTTGCTATATCCTTTCACAATGCTAACATAGGTAACATAGGTGACCGCATCTTCACCTCCACTGAAAAAACCAAGAGCTTTCTGGCTCTGTCCCTGTTGCCATCTCCTGCAATCAATGCATTCCAAGAGTCCACACCCTGGACAATACGCTCGTCATAAATTTTTTGTGCTTTCAAAAGTGCACCACATTTGGCATTCCTGTTGACCGCAGCGTTTCCAAGCACGACGTCTTTTTTCAACAGCCCCTGACTAAAAATCTTCTCATGAATTTGTTTGACTAAGTCAATATCCTGCATAATGCTACATGCCTTCGAGCATAGGTGACCACACTTCCCATAAGCCGAAATCAGCCCAAAGCTTCTTGGACCTGCCCCTGTTGGGCATATCCTGCAATTAGTGAATTCCAAGAGACATTATTACAAGTAGCTCATCAAGAACTACTCGTGCTTTCAAAAGCACACTACAGTTTGTATACAAGTAGATCAAAGCATTGCCAAGCACAACCTTTTCCTTTTCAAACAGCCCCTAACTAACAATTCATCAGGTGTTCGTTTGTCCACATCAACATCTTACATACTCCCACATGCCTTCAAAATACAAGCACAGGTGACCAGTCCTTGCTCCACATTTGCTGGAAACAGCCAGAACTTCTAGCATAAATGACCGCAGCTGGAGAGACTTTCTTGCTTTCCATCTAACAAAACCAACCCAAAAGCTTCGTGGCCTCATGTTTACCAAAGTGTTGCCAAGAATTCCTGTTTTCAGACGACCTGACTAGAACCTTTTGAGCTTCACATCCCTACATTTTTCCAGGCACCTCTAAGAGCAAATGAAAATAGAGGATCGTCAAAAAGATGGCATCGTCATAACTACTCTCATAGCATTGTCAAAGCCTTCCATATTCAACGAGATCAATCATGCAAGTCAAGCGTTTTCTGTCCCGTGCAATCCCACATTTTCCTCACATTATCGAATGCATTTGGCCCTCATCCATTAGATGTGAGAGACTACATGCATTGAGCACATTGACAACAGTTATGTCCTCTAGTTGCATCCACTGAAAACAGTTCAGAGCTTCCTTGGCCAGCCCTTACTGAGCATGTCCTCCTAGAGGTGCAGTTCAAGAGACCATCTGGAAGGAAACGACTCCGCATTTGCTGAAGATAGTCCAGAGCATTCAGGCATTGCTCATGGTGGGCATATCCTGCAATCAACAGAATCCAAGAGACCACATCCCAACATGAATGTAAACCAAAGCATTGCTAAGCATGACATTGTTTTTTTTTTTCAAGAGCCTTGAACTAACAATCTCAGCTTTCAAAAGTACACCACGCCTGACATACATATGGACCAAAGCATCCTAAGCGCGACTTCTTTATGAGTTCATGAAGAACAATCTCATTGTGACTGGGTTTGCCCAAGTCAACATCTTGCATAATCCCTCATGCCTTTTGTTTTTTTTTCAAGAGCCTTGAACTAACAATCTCAGCTTTCAAAAGTACACCACACCTGACATACATATCGACCAAAGCATTTTAAGCGCGACTTCTTTATGAGTTCATGATGAACAACCTCATTGTGACTGGGTTTGCCCAAGTCAACATCTTGCATAATCCCTTATGCCTTAAAAATGCAACCCCAGGGGACCGCATCCAGAAAGAAACCTTGCCCCAAATATCCTACCGTCAAGACTAACCTCCTACATAAGAATTATGTCCGAAACTTTTTGTGCTTTAAAAAGCACACCCATGTGGACCAAAGCACTGCTGAGTATGAGGGAATGTCCTGCAATCGATGACCATATCTTAGATAGGTCGGTCGCTAAGGAATTTGTGCTCCTTAAAAAGGTACAGTGGCATACAACTTGATTAAAGCATTTCCAAGCACGACTTGTTTGTCAACAGCCACTAACTGAAGATCTAATCCTGAATTTGTTTGCTTGCAAAAAATGTTTTGCATAAGACCACATGCCCTCAAAATGCAAGCATAGGTGACCACATTTGGAGAGATTCTCTGGCTTCGCATTTGCTGAAAAAGCCCAGAGCCTCCCGGCACCACCCTTCTACATTTAACACCTTGCTAAGAAAAGGCCACGATATACTAATACTAAAACGCCTAAAAAGATAAAAAATATGATATTACTAAAACACCTAAAAATCATAATTCCTAAATCATATCACAGCTTTATATATCTATTAGAAGGGACCAAAAATTAGAAATTTTCTCAAGAATTTAGGTTGAACAACGCTCATAACGTAATTTCTGGAAGCAAACATTTAACAGGCAAGTGAGAAAGATTGGATGACTGAAAACATAATATGAGACTTTACAAAGCATCTCATTGAATCTCATTTCATTGCACCATATGAAAAAATGGTTACAACCGCCATTTTACTTGAATTGGGTAGAACAGAGTCAATGTGTTACAATATTGGCCCATCCTTCACATGCTAAAATTGGGAAGATTGGAGTTGAATGCCCCTCCATGACTTCGTATAGTGACCAAGAGGAAATCCTTTTTCTTTTTCAGGGGCAGGCCAAAGGACACATTGGAGTTCAATGTGTATCGCTGCCCCTCTTTAACATTCTACAATGACCAAGAGGAAATCCCTTCTTTTTCGGCAGAGGACCAAAGGGGATTGGTGGGGGAATAACAATCCACTTTGCTGATGCACGTATTACAGAGAACATGAAATACAGCCACGAAGTTGCTTAATTAGTCCAGATCGTTTATGGAGGGACCACTTTGCTTTGGAGTAGCTGATGAAAGGGCTTTTTGACCTTCAAACTGCACTCGCAGTCTCTCATACCGTGAGAGCTCAACTTGAGACAAGGAAGGTGTCAAGTCTTGTAAGGCCTACAAATGTAGCAAGGATAGCTTCAATGTGCTCGATAAAAAATACAAGTATTCTGAATTGATCCAAAATTTAGTAAAACCAAAAAGAAACACGCCACAAAGGTAGAAGATTACCTCTGTAAAATCTTCATGTCTCACAATAATCTCTGCATCTTGATTCGAATCTTGCATGCAAGTCTGAGAACCAAAATAATTACTATTATTCTTATACTTATGAAGTAAACAATATTATAAAGCATCATCAAAAAAATATATTCCCTATATGTGAATTTACAAACAGCAACTGTTGTTTCACCTGTCGCTTGACTGCAAGCATCCAAGCATCTGCACAAAGAGCATATAAATCTGCTCCAGTGAATGTGACAGGACAAACTTGGGCCACATCCATCAGACTAACATCCTGATCAAGCTGGAACTTCCTTGTAAGAGCTTCCAAGACCCTAGTAACGAAAAAATTGGCCTTTCATACTCTTCATATCAGAAAAATAGCAAATAATATTGGTAAACTCAATGAAATACAAAAACACAGGTTTACAGCAAGAAGCTTAACTTCACTTTATGTATCATCCACAAGAAAGTTACCGCTGCCTGTAAGAGACGTCAGTGCTAATGCCAACATAAAGAAGTTTGTCAAATCGACCGGGACGCAAGAGGGCAGGGTCTATGAGGTCTGGACGATTACTTGCACCGATTATAAATAGATCCTTCAAGGACAAAACCAAAAATTGAGAACCACAATAGAGGCAACTTGGGTTTGGGCTAAAATGAGAAATTCAAGCACCTGCTGGCCTTCATTCAGTCCATCAATCTCTGCAAGCATCTGCAAAAGAAGAGCTCTCTCTCTCTCTCTCTCTCTCTCTCTCTCTCTCTCTCTCTCTCTCTCTCTCTCTCTCTGCCCTGCACCCCCGCGCGCTGCTCGCGCGCCCTGCCCTGCTCTGCTCCCGCAGCCTCGTGCCCTGCCGTGCTCCCGCTCCCGCTCTCTCTCTCTCCCCCCCTGCGCTGCCCCGCCCCCCCTCGCGCTCCGCCTGCAGCCCCGCCCCTGCTCACGCGCCGCCCCCCGACGCACTGCCCTCTGCTCTTCTACGCATAGGATGTCCCCCCCGCGCGCGCGTAGACCATTCTCTCTCTCTGCCATACTGTCCCCGCCGCCCTCCCCCTTCTCTCTCTCTCTCTCTCTCTCTCTCTCTCTCTCTCCCCCCCCCCCCCCCTCTCGAAGGACGCGTGCTGATCCAAGAGAGCAAGATAAATACGCTGGAAGACCGAGTCACGACTCAAGAGGAAGAGATTGCGTCACTCAAGAAAGATCTATCCGAAGCACGATCAAGAAACACACTGGAAGAGGGCGAACTGCAACCCTCGGTAATCGAAGAAATCAACACGATCAAGGAGCAAGTACGGGCCATCAAAGAGGGAGAAGAGCAACACAAAGAAATGACGACTTCTTGGGTGGATGTTCTTACCAAAACTCAACAGAAGGCGGATGAAGCCGAGAAATGGATCAAGGTGGCCAAGAAAGGAAAAGGCAAGGAGATAACGCCCACGTCCACACCCACTATCATCAATCAGACACTGTCTTAAAGACAAAGGCAATGTGGACGAAGAAGTAAAAGAACTCACAGCCTTGATGGGGGTTCATGAGCCGACGCACACAAGGGCATGGAAAGTGGGCAACATAAAGAAAAATGGAAGCAGTGGAGAAACCTCAAAAGAAAGAGCACTAATCCTCCGTTTTCCCTCCATGGAAGCGAAGAAGTCCTTCTTGAAGAAAAGACCAACTCTTAAAGAGACCGGCATCTTTCTCGGGGATGATCTCACCCTCTCGCAGATCGCTCATATGCAGGAAGTAATGCCGGGGATTAGAGCGGCAAGGGGAAAAGGCAAGATTGCCTTTTACCGAGATGGAAAAGTGGTAATACTAGAGCGACGCTCAACGGTGCGAGACTTATGGGACCACACTCAAAGTGGCTGCCTGGAACTATAATGGATCTATGCATCTTGATGTGGGTGCTTTTGAGGATAGATTTACTGGAAGAGACATCATCTTTTACTCTGAGACACACCAGGCCCCTGGGCAATCCATGCCTCACATCAGTGGATACAAGTGGGAGACAGCTGACAGACAGGAGACACGCTCAAAGCACAGAGGGCGGGGCTCGGGGGGAGTGGCAGTGTTATTTAGAGAGGATCTACAGCCACTGATACAGATAGCCCGCAGGGATGAGCAGGCTAGATACATGTGGGTGAGATTGAAAGCAGAGACAAGCAAATATCTCTACCTAGCTATTTGCTACTTTCCCCCGAGTACATCAGTTTATGCATCACCCAGAGGACAGTCCCCTTTCTCTATTTTGGATGATGACATATGGGAGTTCTCTACGGATGGTGACATTATCATCCTAGGGGACTTCAATGCTAGGACTGCCCATCACCAGGCAGTGTTTTATGATACTTCAGAGGAGATGCTAAGAGAGCTAGATATTGTAGAGACGGGCCTGTCCAGACTATTACACGATGTGGAATATACTGAGTATGGGCGACATCTGATAGACGTGGGCACCGCACATGGATTGGCCATCTTGAACGGCCTACAGAGATTTCCCGCTGCGGGTGGTTTTACATGCTTCCCACACAGACATGGAGCCAGCACAGTGGACTATGTCATGGCACAGCCGAATCTCATCTCTAGTATCCAGGATCTCACAGTTGGGCCCAGACCGGTCAGGGTGGCAGTGGATCATGCTCTGGTATCGATGACCATCTCCTTCCAGTTCAATGTAGCACACAGGCCACGGGTAGCAGCCCCCACTCGCTACACATTCACACGGGAGACGGATTCTGTATACATGGACGGGATCTACAGACGCCTATGCACTGAGGACCCGGGGCGACCTCTGGAGGAGCTAACTACTATACTGACACAGACATTACATGATGCAGTAGTAGAAGCATACCCACACACCCAGCCTCAGCAGAGCCGCCGATCAGGGAGCATGCCTGAGAACAGCTGGTACGATGAGGAGTGCCGTGAGACTAGAGCCAGACTTCAAAGGGAGGTGCTTTTGGGGGACGTCACTCACAGACAGTCACAGATTGACTTCCGACGCCTGGTGCGGCGGAAGAAGAGGGCTTTTTTGGCTCGACTCAAGCAAGATCTATATCAGCTATTCTTGAGTCAGGACTCGCGTGAGGCGTGGCGGCTCTTTCATGAGCAGTCCCCCTCCCCCTGCTATTTCCTCCACAAAGACCTGGGGTCAGTACGCATCATCTTCGTACACAGTACCTGGACAGCCGCCCCTCCCCAACCCCCCCGATCCATGCCCACATAGATGTGTTTTTTTCACCGCTAAGATGGTGAAGAAAGCTATTGACACGATGAGGACTGGGAGAGCATATGACCATGATGGCAGAGCTTCTAGCAGTTATGGCTAACCGTGCCATGTGTGAGGGCCTACCAGACACTTGGAGCCTATCTACGATCATACATATCTTCAAGTCAAGAGACCCCATGGAGCTTGGGAATTATCGCACTATTATGATTGGGCACACACTGGCACGGTTGTAATATGTATGCATCCATTCTTGAGCAACAGCTGAGTAGATGGGCAGAGATGGAAGGAATGCGTGCAACTAGGCAGGCAGGGTTCAGGAGAGGCTTCCTACTCTTGACCATATCTTGACACTCAGGGCCATCATCGAGGAAGGCAGATCTCATCGGAGACGGATCTATTGTAGCTTTGTGGACTTCCGCAAAGCTTTTGACACAATACCCAGAGCTAGATTGATGCGCAGACTACAGGAAATGGGAGTACCCACAAAGCTCATTTGGGGGATCATGGCATTGTACAGATCAGTAGTAGGGCATGTACGCACCCCAGAGGGACTTTCTACACCGGTCCACTCCACTATTGGGGTGAAGCAGGGCTGCCCGCTCTCTCCTACTCTTTTCGGTATGTATGTGGATGAGGTTTCCGACTACATTGAGAGCGATGGGGATAGAGGTGCACAGTTGGCAGGGACATGGATTCCACTTTTGTTATATGCTGATGATATAGTGTTGATCTCTGAATCCCCAGAGGGAATGCAACGTCAATTGGATGCTTTGCATACGTTTGCCCACGAAAGTGGTTTGTCTGTCAACCTTGGTAAAACCAAGGTTATGGTGTTTAATACCACCCCACAGTGGATCAGGAGGTCAGCACCTACATTCACATACGGCCAGGAGACTGTGGAGTACACAGACGCTTACACTTACCTTGGAGTGGTTTTTAGCGGACCTGCATTCTCACTCAGAAGAGCAGCAGAGACCAGACTGACTAGAGCCCACGCAGCATTGGGTAGATTGGAGAAGATGTGCTCGCAGGTTCAGTTTCAGGAGCCCCGGACGAAGCTCTGGCTCTTTGACACTTCGGTGGCTTCAGCATTGCTCTATGGAGCTGAGATATGGGGACCTTCATTGGATCACCACGGGAGGCTGGGTCGCACAGACGGATGGGGGAACATGGAGAAACCTCTCGTCTCTATGATCTCGCGGCTCATTAGAGCCAAGGCATCAGTACCACGGGCCATTATCCGAGCAGAGCTAGCGGCCCCCCCACTAGTGGTGGAGGCGCTCACCAGATCAGTCTCCTTCATAAACCGCACATGGGAACTTCCTAGAGACAGATATGCTCGCATAGCACTTGAGTCCTCTCGACAGTTAGCCATACAAGGAGATACAACATGCTGGTATGGGGAGATGACATCATGGTTTCAGGCGCATGGGTTCAGCATAGACAAGCTGCCACCATTCCAGTACTCATTGGATGCACCATCTCTCACTCTTACACAGTCAGAGATCACTAAGCTCATCCGCCAAGACCTGACCCAGCTAGACACCAGGAGGACATGGATACAACCAGCACAAGAATTGGGCACGAAGATGGCTTTCTACAGAGACCACCTTCTCCAGCTTACGGAAGATGGTTTTGTGACGAGACCCAAATACATGGATACCCACTTGTCTCATGGGATATGATGCGCTATTGGCCAGTTACGCACATCTTCTCACCAGCTGCGGATTGAGACTGGGAGATACAGCGGAGTACCAACAGAGGCCAGGACATGCCCCTTGTGTGACATGGAACCTGAGACAGAGCTGCATTATACATGCCGCTGCCCCGTCTACTACGAGATACGAGGCCGCCTCCATTGCTTGTTCAGAGAGGGTTTTGGACCACTCTCAAGAGTCATGGGATACGAAGATCAGAGATGCCTGGGTTTGTTCTTGCTCGAGCTGCGCAGACACTGAGATAGCCTGATGAATGGCGAGGCTAGCCAGTCTCAAAGACGGATCACAGACTTCTTCAGAGCAGACACGGGACAACCACAAGAACCACTCCCACAGCAGAGCTCCCCTCCGTCCCACACCAGAGGCACACTGATCGACCTAGCGATTGAACTGGGGAAATCCAGGCGCCCACGACTGCGGAGGACTACACAGCATCGACGGAGGCTACGTCAGAAGATTCGGAGCACGCTGGCCAGGCATGCACGACACCCGGTCAGACTACTAACCATGGAGGAAATTGATGAGATTCGCCAACGACCGATGCTAGATCTCTTGTGATTCAGCTATCCCAACAAGCCGCCCATTTTTTGCTTAAGTTTTAGCTTAGTTTTTTGCTTAGTTCACATCGACCAATCTAGGATCCCATAGTATATATCTTTGTTTTGTACTGTGGCTTTGTTATTTTGTTACTCCGACTTTGTATCAGATCCACCACCTTGTAACTTTCTGGTCTCATAGGTCACTGTGGCCTTTTGAAGACGTTAGTATAACATTTCATTTCATTTCATTTCTCTCTCTCTCTCTCTCTCTCTCTCTCTCTCTCTCTCTCTCTGTGTGTGGCAGATCCAGACATCCACGACCTCGGGGGGTCTCCCACTACCGACGAAGGTTGCAACAGAAGATACAGATCACTCTAGCTCGACATGCAAGACGCCCAACCAGAGTTCTGACCATGGAGGAAGTCGATGAGATCCGACAGCAACCGATGAGAGATTTCATCTGAACCCACAAACCCCCCCCTCCCCCCCCCCCCCCCCCTTTTTATTCCCTTTCTCCTTAGTGCCTTAGTGTTTTAGTGTTAGTTCTTTGTAACTTGGTAACTTTGTAACCTGGTAATTTCTGTACTCAGACATGGTATCAGATTCACCAATTGTAACTTTTTGGTCTCATAGGTCATTTTGGCCTTTTGAAGACGTTAATATAACATTTCATTTCTCTCTCTCTCTCTCTCTCTCTCTCTCTCTCTCTCTCTCTCTCATAGGTCACTTTGGCCTTTTGAAGACGTTAATACATATAACATTTCTCTCTCTCTCTCTCTCTCTCTCTCTCTCTCTCTCTCTCTCTCTCTCTCTCAGGCCGAAACTGTTAGCAGGTGGAATTTTTCAAAATTTTCAAATTTCTGCAAAAATTCACAATTTCAGTAATTTCGGGACAGAAAATTTTTCAGAATTTTCAGCTTTTCAGATTTTCAGAGCCTCTGAAGGGCAGAGATTTTCAAATCTTCAGTAATTTCAGATTTGCAGAGAATGTAGATGGAGAATGTAGATGGGTGTGGCATAAGCATGTATGCGTGATGTGGGAGCGCAATACGCATGTATACATAATGTGGAAACACGTATCTGCACAGTATGGTCTTCTCCACTCTTTTTTCCTCTCTACCTCTCACTCCTCCATTCTGCTTCTCGAACATGAAGAATCAGGTTGACAAGGACGACCCCCTGGAGCAGGCCATTCAAAAATGCAAAGAAGAAATGGGCGAAGTCATTAACAAAATTATTTGCAACCTCCTGGGCACAATAAAGAAGCTTGAAGAACGTGTGTCGAGTCTCGACCCAAGAAAGCAAGATAAACACAGTTGAAAGTCGTGTGACTGCCCAAGATGTGGAGATTGCATTACTCAAGAAGAAACTTGCAGAAGTGCAATCACGCAACACACTTGAAGAGGGAGAGCTTCAACCCTCAGTAATTGGAAAACTACACACGATTAAAAAGCAAGTGCGGGCCATCAAAGAGGGGGAGGAACAACACAAAAAAATGACTTCTTCTTCGGTGGATGTTATCACAAAGACTCAACAGAAAGTGGACGAGGCCGAGAAATGGATCGAGGTTGCCAAGAAAGGGAAAGGCAAAGAAGCAACGTTCACACCTACCATTACACTAGAAGAGGAACAAAGAAGACATGTGCATGCCTCACATGTGAGAATTTAAAGACAAAGATAAGGTGGAGGAGGAAGTAAAAGAACTTATGACTATGATGGGGGTTAACGAGCCAACACATACAAGAGCTTGGAGAGTGGGCAGTAAGAAAAATGGCAGCAATATGGAAACCTTGAAAGAAAGGGCACTTATCCTTCGTTTCCCCTCCATGGAATCGAAAAAAGACTTTCTGGAGAAGAGACCGACTCTTAAGAAGACAGGCATCTTCCTCGGAGATGACCTCACCCTCTCGCAGATGTCACGTGACACATCCCAACCCTATGTGTTCGTGGACAAGCTACACCATAGCAAGGTTCCCGTCAGCCAAGTCAGTTTAGATTAGCAGTGATCTGGCACTTTTGTGAGTCTATTCGTAGACCGTGCATGCCCAGTCACTTAGCATAGATGCATATCCTCCGGTTGCACACAGCATGATCATCGGAATTCCCATCAGAATCCATTAGCATCAATTAGGGGAATTTTCCAGTGCATTTAGCCTATTTTCCTATTTATTGGTTATTTTCACTTATTATTTTTAAGTGACTTTCCAACAAAAGTAGGTAGGGCAATTTTGCTAAGTTAATATATAAGCAAACCCAAGTTAGCACTAAATGGCAAAAGAGGCAGCAGGAGCACCTTGCTCAACAGGCAACTTCTCAGCAAGACCAACCCCCGCGACTACTCTGGCGTTTTCTCCACAGAAGACCTAGCGTTTTTGCATCAGATCAGCCTTGGCAATTTGTGCACAGCAAATCAGCCCCAGCGTCATCACGACACAGCAGATCAGCCTAGCGTTTTTGCATTTGCAGAACCTCGGCGATAGAAGGACCAATTTCAGCCCCTGGCGTTTTTGGATTTCAACAGCAAATTAAGACCGGCATCATTCACCTAAAGTGTAGCAGATTCAGCCCGTAAAGACCATCAGTTTTCAGCCCTAAGAAACCTCATTTTTCAGCCAAGAAAACGCAGCCAAAACAGTCATTTTCAGCCACCGAAACAGTCTCGAAATTCAGCGATTAGAAGATCTCAGATTTCAGCCATCATTGTCGTCATCGTCATCGTCGTCGTCGTCATCGGCATAGACCAAGTTGCATCAGTCCATTGCATACGCATTGTACACCTTTGTGCAATCAAAGTAGACCACTCTCGCCGACGAGAGTGGGGCCTTCGGAGGAGGGTTTTACAACCTCTCGGTGTCGTATCTCTTCTCTCTCCTTCTCTCACTCATTCATTTGCACGCACAATATCCACTCACTTTGTTCGTGACCACAGCACTCTACAGACGGAAAGCTCTCTCTTTCCCTAAGAACTAAAAGGAACCTTGAGCAATAAAGATCACTAATCTTGAGAAAATACAACATTCATTCCGTTGCACCTAACATTGGTATCAGAGCTTTGGAAGTGTTCTGCATTACTCAAGGAAATAACCACAAGAACCACAAGAATTTTTTTGCTTGTTGTGATCGCACGAACCCAAGTTTACTTGGGCGTGGCGATTCCTAATCGTGTTTTGTTGAAGAGTGACAGGAATCCCAAGAAAGAAGGGCTTGTCCAGCCTCCCCTTGTGTCTCTTTTCACTCATTGAGAGCGGACCGTGCACTTAGCGGCCACCCAATCGACGTGAGGTGGGAAAAAGCAACCTTGGTGTGAGCGCAAAGCCACCAAGGGGTGCGCCCGCAGAAAAGAGTAGAACTCGGGTGAAGAGAACATCCTTCTTCAACGCGATTTGCAAGCGAAAGAAAACCTCAAGAACCACAAGATTCTCACGAATCAAGGACCCCAAGAACCTCAAGAACCCTAGATTCTCACGAATCAAGGACCTCAAGAACCCCAAGAACCCAAGTTCCTCGTGAACTTAAGAACCCACGATTGCAGAATGGTCATCACTCGAAGCGGAATGGATACTTCGCTTGGAGGCGATGAGCATGAGAGAGGCCAAGAAGAATTTTCCCCACCAGGAGGTTTTTCTTACTCTTCCCCATCTACAACACTGATTGCACTAACTCCAATGGAGGAGTTGGAACTGTTGTTTATGGAACAGACTTTACAACGCAAAGCAAGAAATGCAGTAAGAATGGCAGCCATAGCGCGTGAGCGTGAGCAAGCACGCTTGGAAGCCAAAGAACGACAAGCCACATTGGATCGTGAATTCAAAGAAATGGAACGCAAACAAGCAGAGAACCAAGCAAGACAAGCAGAATTTGATCGTAAGAACAAAGCCCTCAAAGAACAGAGCGATCAACAGAACAAAGAGATGTTGCGACTCTTTTCTCCATCTCTGGCACAAATGCACCAGAATCGGGAAAAGGAGACTCTCTCGGTCTCTTCTTCTCCAAAGCATGACACACAAGATTTGCATGATTGTGTGGAGCATGATGATGATTTGATTGATAATGATTTGCATGATGAGAAGCATGATGAATTGAATGATAATGATTTGCATGATGATTTGAAGCACAATGATAAGCATGATGATTTGGATGCTAATGATTTGCATAATGATTTGGATGACAATGACAAGCATGATGATTTGCATGATCAAGATGTGATTTCTCACAAGCATGATGAGTTGCATGAAGAAGATGTGATTGTTCACAAGGATGATGTGTTAGTTGATGCTTATTCTAGCGAAGCTAACCTCGTTGTAGATTCGATCAATCACCAAGAATCGATCTTGGCTTTCGAGTCGAGGTCCACAGATCCCCCACAAGACGATTCAATAGATCCCGAAGAAGCAATCTTGGCTCTTGAGCCTTGGTCCAAAGAACCCTCACAAGAAGTATTATGTGTTCGCATGATTGGTACGGACGCATTGTTCGAGTGTTTCATTCGTGAAGGTTTCCTGTATTTTAGTCAGCATCGTTATGTGATCCCTTTTCCTAGGCATGACATATTGTATGTTGAGCACGTTTCTCTCATGGATGAGCACGAATGTATGCGGATTGTTCATGAAAAGTTGAAAAGTTTGTATGTCAGGAAGTCACATTCCATGTTTCTTCCGTGGCATGACAGTTTCCGAAAGAGCACATCACAGTATGAGCACCAAGCATGGGCATTTCCATTGTGATTTGCCATAGTTGATTGATTTCGATCAAACAGAAAAGATTCGACCGCATTGTTTGCATGTGTTTGATGAACGGGTTGTAACTCCGTCTCTATGTTCATCTACATTGCATACACAGTCTTTAGAGAAGACAAGATTTTTTTCCTTCACTATACATGGAATGGGTATGTTGATGGTTTTGTGTTGGAGATTGTTTCAGGAATTTTCAGCCATGGAGATTCTTGAAGACGAAAGAAGCGGGACTCTAGACGAAGTTGAACCAAGAAAGGAGATTCAGAAGACTTTGTGTCGCTTTCGGCGCGGCCCAAAGAAGCAAGCGTTGCAGACCTTTATGAAGTTCAAGTACCGCACGACCCACACATCAGAGTGGGCTGGCGAAGAGTCCCTTCCAGGATTCCGGAGGCTGTTGGCGATCTCCCTCGACGCTATACAGTTCGGTCCCAGTACCTCACTTTGAAAAGGAGAGGATGTCACGTGACACATCCCAACCCTATGTGTTCGTGGACAAGCTACACCATAGCAAGGTTCCCGTCAGCCAAGTCAATTAGATTAGCACTGATCTGGCACTTTTGTGAGTCTATTCGTAGACCGTGCATGCCCAGTCACTTAGCATAGATGCATATCCTCCGGTTGCACACAGCATGATCATTGGAATTCCCATCAGAATCCATTAGCATCATTTAGGGGAATTTTCCAGTGCATTTAGCCTATTTTCCTATTTATTGGTTATTTTCACTTATTATTTTTAAGTGACTTTCCAACAAAAGTAGGTAGGGCAATTTTGCTAAGTTAATATATAAGCAAACCCAAGTTAGCACTAAATGGCAAAAGAGGCAGCAGGAGCACCTTGCTCAACAGGCAACTTCTCAGCAAGACCAACCCCCACGACTACTCTGGCGTTTTCTCCACAGAAGACCTAGCGTTTTTGCATCAGATCAGCCTTGGCAATTTGTGCACAGCAGATCAGCCCCGACGTCATCACGACACAGCAGATCAGCCTAGCGTTTTTGCATTTGCAGAACCCCGGCGATAGAAGGACCAATTTCAGCCCCTGGCGTTTTTGGATTTCAGCAGCAAATTAAGACCGGCATCATTCACCTAAAGTGTAGCAGATTCAGCCCGTAAAGACCATCAGTTTTCAGCCCTAAGAAACCTCATTTTTCAGCCAAGAAAACGCAGCCAAAACAGTCATTTTCAGCCACCGAAACAGTCTCGAAATTCAGCGATTAGAAGATCTCAAATTTCAGCCATCATCGTCGTCATCGTCATCGTCGTCGTCGTCGTCGGCATAGACCAAGTTGCATCAGTCCATTGCATACGCATTGTACACCTTTGTGCAATCAAAGTAGACCACTCTCGCCGACGAGAGTGGGGCCTTCGGAGGAGGGTTTTACAACCTCTCGGTGTCGTTTCTCTTCTCTCTCCTTCTCTCACTCTCATTCATTTGCACGCACAATATCCACTCACTTTGTTCGTGACCACAGCACTCTACAAACGGAAAGCTCTCTCTTTCCCTAAGAACTAAAAGGAACCTTGAGCAATAAAGATCACTAATCTTGAGAAAATACAACATTCATTCCGTTGCACCTAACAGCAGATGGCCCATATGCAGGAGGTAATGCCAAATATTATAGCGGCAAGGGAGAAGGGAAAGATTGCTTTTTATTGGGGCAGAAGAGTGGTGATATTGGAGCGATGCTCCGCTTGACGGTGCGAGACCTATGGGAACACAGTCAAAGTTGCTACTTGGAACTGTAATGGATCCCTACGCCTTAATGTGGGTGCTTTTGAGGATATTTTCACTAGAGGGACATCATGTAAGAGTGCATGTGTGCGGACGCGTGAGAGAGAGAGAGAGAGAGAGAGAGAGAGAGAGAGAGAGAGAGAGAGAGAGAGGGGACCACAAACGCAAGATATGGTGAAGAGGGGGCGATCAGCCTCCCATGACTACCATGAGCAGAAGAGCCAATACAGCAGATAATGGAAGTGGATACCCCCCTGGCCCCATAAATAGGTGCCCAAGGGGAGGTAGGGCAATGCCTGGAAAAATTCCCCACAACCCAACAATAAAATGATATATGGAAATATATGAGGGCATCCGCACAAAGGTGGGCGGCTGGCCCCAAACTCGAGCGGTCGGACCAGGTACAACCTAGACTATGGGTGGCCACCCAGCCGTACAAGTATGCCCTAGACCTGTGAATCTAGCAGAGTGGTGTAAATCTAACACCTCCTCTCAGCACCTGATATTGAACAAACCGTATGAAGCCGAAGATGTGAGGCAAATGATGAAGATGTCTGCAACAGTATGGGGTGTCCCAACCGCCAAGAAATCTCCATGGTAAAGTGTTGTCACGAGCAGTGTAGCAAACTATTGTACGTCGCCGATACACGGTGAAGATACTGCGTGAAGGTCCCGAAGTGAGTGTGAAAACAACTCCTTGTCGTAAAAGAATTGCCAATAGACCTGCAAGCGTCCTGCCCAATAGGAGTTGTGGTGTATGTAGTCAAACCGTCTGGAGAAAATGTGGAAGCCCAGGAACCGTTATGAGAATGACCGGAAGCCTGTCAATGCATGAGCCTGCAGCCTAGTGTGGTCAGGTGACTTAAGCTGCATAAAACTTTAGGAAGGCCAGATGTAGCAATCTGCGTCGTAAACGTCCTCCGAAACTTCAATGTGAATGATCTGGGAGTGACCTTCTGCCTAGGTCGGGGGATAAGTCTGTTGTACGGTTACCGAGGGTGAGTGTAAGTAACTCTAAAGATAGCAATCCAAATGATCAGGAGTGTAGAAGAGCAACTACACTACCATCCAAGCCAGGCTCTGGGTGACTCCGGATGTAGTCGCAGGATGCTTGATCTCCCGCATCTTGCGGGTAAACTCTCCAAGAGAGTCCAAAGCACTGAAGTCCCACTCCAGTCTGTAGATCCAAGCAATGAACCTGTCGAAGAAGAGATCCAAGATCCTCTCCCTAAGTCCATGTAGATGCTCTTGTGTAAGAAAGTAATCTGACGTGTCGAGGTCAAGTGGTAAGTGTCTGTCCACCAAATATAGTGGTGTCTTCTCTAGGAATGTCAGAATCCCATGTGCCATGAGCATGCCCATATCTCGTGTGAACTCCTCTGCTGAGTGCATAGGCGTGTCCATAGCAAACCACAAGTCACCACCTCCTTTGGAGTGCGCAACCGCCAAATGATGGCTAGAATGAATGGATCTCCCAAGGATCGTACGCCCGTGTATGATCAAGCCGATGTCGAAGATACCGTGTACTGCAGCAGTCACTGAGAGACCGCATGGACCACCACAGAAAGGTGTCTTGGCAAGACGTAACTTCATCCTCTGTGAAAAACACAAGCCAAGAGGCTGCTGTCCACCCAAAAACACAACTGCGAGGTGACAAAAACACTGCTGTCCAGCAATTTTCAGCTTTACCTTGACGCTTTTGGTCTAGCTTTGGCTATTCCAAGAGTTCACGGAGATGAGCGGGTTGAATCTGGTGCAGGCTAGACTGCACAAGAGGGGAGTTACTCCGCTCCTTTGTCACAAATTGCCTGGATGGAATAAAGTCACTATTTTCCCTTTGGACTTCAGGGATACTGATGTGCCGGCAATATTCTGTTGGATGACTTTAGGAAAGAAGTACTTCGAAATGGGAATTCCCAAAAAGGAATCGGATTTTTGTGCTCACTCATGTGATTGTGTTGAGTGCAGGTTTGCAACCGGAATGACCGGTCTTGTGAGACTATGGACATGATCACAATAAGGATTAGTTGATCGGATATCGATGAGGTCCTTTGTAGATCTAGATGCGATTGCTAAAATGTTGCAAGGAATCATGGACTTGAGAATCTACAGACATGATCGCAATAAGGATTAGTTGAATCCGACATCAGTGAGGTCCTATGTGGATCTAGATGCGTTTGCTAAATACGTTGCACGGAATCATCGTCTTAGATCTGGAATCAATTTTTATGTCATTAATTTGATGTGAATGTGCACTGACTGTGTCTCTTAGTGCAAGTGCTAGATGTGTATTGTCTAGTGCGTCGGTACTTAGAGTCAGTGTCTATTAAACTCGTTTATGGCCTCTGTCTGTTTTGCAGGCGTAATCTAGGGCGATACCGTTCTTTCAAGAGGGGGTATGTCACAAAACGATGACGTGGCATTTTCTTTCGCGGACGGGCTTGCTGACGCGGTAGTGTACGGCATGTTGACATGCAAACTGTACGGACCCTTGCGATTTGCGCTGACACGTGCTCATGTGGCAGCCTATACGGATTTTTGCAAATTGCGCTAGCTGCTTTCTTTGGCAAATTTTTGCCCAGTTGCTTTTGGGACTAATTGCTTTTGAGTTTAGAAGCTTTTGGGGCTATGCTTTTGGGACATCCCTTGTAAGAATAAATAAGCCCAAGGGGCCTCACTCTTCAGGGCATCTAGACGCAGAGACTGAGAGCAGAGGACCCCTCGAGAGTTGTACTTTGCAATGATTAATGAAAAAGAAATACCAAAAGGGGCGCCAGACTTTGGGGCCAATACCTCTGGGCACAGAACTACGTTAGGCCGTGTCAACTCTCTCTCTCTCTCTCTCTCTCTCTCTCTCTCTCTCTCTCTCTCTCTCTCTCTCTCTCTCTCTCTCTCTCTCTCTCTCAAAGTTCGGTGGTTATGAAGTTTCTGTTCATGTGTTGCTATTGATTTCTCGCTTGGTGTGTCCAAGCCTGTTATAGATTCTAGTGCATCAAGACGTCTATCTGAATGAGATGACTGGATACCGGTGTAAGTGTATCAAGAGTTCCGAAAGGATGAGATGACTGCACAGTAATCTAGGTGCATCAAGCGTCCTAGACAGAATGAGATGGCTAGATTGAATGATTGAAACACAGTGTTCAGTATGAACTAAGTGTCTGATTTTGCGAGGTGCATGCTCTGTGGATGTATTGTCTTGTGAGGATAGTCATGGACATGGTTTGCTTGATTTGACATGTGAAATGAAGGGATATGAATCTAATAGTAACATATTTAGTACATCAAGACATCCATGAAAAGACCAGTGTGGTCTGGATGTGATTTTTAAATGGCTACAATGATCTTGATTTGTATCTAAGACCCTTGACAGGAAATGTGATTGATGGATGTCTTTCAAGAGAGCGGAATGTCAAAGTGATGACGTGGTGTGTCCAACTGGAAGAGAAATGGCCAAGTGGACTAAACCTAAACAAACTTCAAAACACCAGCTGTGGAGCCTAAAACCCTAAATATCAAAAGCTTGACCTTTATTCAAATTTTCAAAAATTGCGTTGTTGGTGCTGACGTGGCAAGCTGTACGGATTTTCGCGTTTTGCGTTGTTGGCCGCTAGGCACTTGTACGAGATGATTTTGGGTGAAGTGCTTTTGAACCTGATGCTTTTGGGGCTCTGCTTTTGTCACAAATTGATGACGTGGCAGTTCTGCCCGGACACACGTGTGCTGACTGTACGGACGCTCACGTGGCAGCAGTACAGATCCCCGGAATTTCCGCCGACATACTGACGTAGCACGCTGTACGGACAAGCCCGCTTTTTGCGTTGACAGCTGTACGGAATTCCGTATTTTGAGCTGGTTGCTTTTTGGGGCAGTTTTTAGGCCACATGCTTTTAGGAGTTGAATGCTTTTGAGCCTAAAGCTTTTGGAACTTTTGCTTTTGAGTTTAATTGATTTTGGGGCTCTGCTTTTGGCATCCCTTATAAGAATAAAAGAGCCCTAAGGGCCTCACTTCTCAAGGCATCTGGACGTAGAGTCTAAGAGCAGAGAACCCTGCGAGAGTTGTACTTTGCTCAAAGATTAATATAAAAGAAATACCGAAAGGGGCGCTAGTCTTTGGGGCCAATCTCTCTGGGCACAGAACTACGGCGGGCCGTGTCAACCAAATTGAGCTGTGATTTTAAAATTGTGAAGTATTTTAAGTGATTCTCTCTCGTGTTGCAACAGAATCTAGACTTGGGGTGTGTGGTGTCCAAGTTTGTTACAGCTTTTGGGCGACCCTTGTACTCTTTATAAGAGCCCTTTGGGCCTCATTCTGTAGAGCATATGGACGCAGAGTCTGAGAGCAGAGGACCCTCGGGAGTTGTACCGTTGCTAATAAAGAAATATTGAGAAGGGCGCCAATCTTTAGGGCCAATGCTTTTGGACGCAGAACTCCGTCGTGCCGTCTCTCTCTCTCTCTCTCTCTCTCTCTCTCTCTCTCTCTCTCTCTCTCTCTCTCTCTCTCTCTCTCTCTCTCTCTCTCTCTCTCTCTCTCTCCAAGTTCAATGATTTTGCATTTTTGTTCGTGCCTTGCTATTTTGTAACAGATTGGTCTCATAGGTCATTTTGGCCATTTGAAGACGTTAATGTAACATTTCATCACATCTCTCTCTCTCTCTCTCTCTCTCTCTCTCTCTCTCTCTCTCTCTCTCTCTCTCTCTCTCTCTCTCTCTCTCTCTCTCTCCAAGTTCAATGATTTTGCATTTCTGTACGTGCGTTGCTTTTAATTTCTCGCCTTGAGTGTCCAAGCCTGTAACATCTTCCATGGTTTCAGCGGCAAGCATTTTCAAGTTTCCCCATTCTGACAGAATCTAGACTTCGAACAGGGAGGGGTCATGTAGCTTTGTGCAAAAATAATCTTGAAAGCCTACTGAGTCCTTGGAGCATGCGGTTGGGAAGCGATTGAACTCCACCACTGCATAGCATTATCCCGCAGCTTGAGAGATCGTTGATTCTTTTGTGTAGTTCCCCAAGGCATAGATATTGTCAAACTGTAGTAGGAACTGCAAGGCTTTCTTTCTATCTTTCACTCCAAAAAAAGTGAAAAATCTTACTGTAGTTCCACCATCCCCAAAACCTTTTGGTTGGTATGGTGCAAACCCCGGATGTGGATAGTAGGGATATCCATATGGGCTCCAATCATTGTACCCACGAGGTGGTGGCGGTGGTGGTGGTGGTGGGGGAGCCGGTGGCAACGGCGATGGCAGAGACGGTTGCACTGGATCAAGGTCAGTCGACTGTACCATGTTCCTGAAAACTCTCCCAATTGGAACAGAAGGCTAAGTGGGTTGTCGGTTAAAGGCTCTTGTACTCTCTGGTGTCGGAGGAGGTGATACGGCCTGAGGCATCAGAGAGAGCAACACAGCATCCAGGTGAACACCGACTGAAGAAGCTTGGTAGAGAGAGCAAAGATGAGAGCAGCTAGCCAACCCGAACAAACCAGCCGCTAACAAGCAACAACAATAACCAAAACCCCAAACAAACAACCCGAGCCCACCAAAAGAAGAGGGAAGAAAACAGAACAAACAAAAGCAACAGAAACAAAAAAGCAGACAAGAGAGGACAGGGAAAAACGTGATGTATAATACTTGTGAGCCATGAATTAAAATTAAATACTAGAGCCTCATTAGCCAGCTATTGTTGCAAGGATGTCTTACAGAAAGATGGCAGAGGTGAGATAAACACACCCCAGATGGCTCTATCCAACAACACAATGACTACAAGGATTGGCAGTTCCGCTGCTGTGATAAGACAGAAGCTTACAACGGAAAGGAAAACTGAATACGGAAAAGCGTCAGTGTGAGACTCACCTGTGACACTACTCGATCCATAACTCCTCCCGAGTCCCCAGATGCACCACGAGCCGGAGCAAGGGCGTCCAACTCGTCAAAAAAGATCACACAAGGGCGAGCTGACCTTGCCTATCAGAATAAGAGAACAGTTAGTAGTTGATGCCTTTGATATCACTTCATCTTGATTGGAAAAAAACTTTTGTGAAGGATTGTCAATTACCTTTTGAAAAATTTCCCTAACATTTTTCTCAGACTCTCCAATGTACATGTTGATAAGCTCAGGCCCTTTCACACTTAAAAACTTCAACGAGCATTCAGTTGCAACAGCTTTAGCTAGCAATGTCTGCAATCACATTCATCACGTTGCAACATCCATGCAGTTTAGACTCAATAAGCCAAAGCACATGAATGTAAACTCTTGATAATCTTTACTTTTCCTGTCCCTGGAGGTCCATAGAGTAAAACACCAGAGCGCTGACGCAAACCTGAGGCAAACAGGTCCCTGTGTAGAAGCGGAAGCTATTCAAAAATTGACAAAAAAGTCAGTGAGTATCCATTGTATAAGGACAAAGTAGTCTGAAAAGTTTTATAAACTTGATAGTACCTGCACAGTGTCTAATATTGCTTTCTTGACATCTTCAAGACCTCCCACATCTTCCCATTTTACATTCGGCACCTGACCAGTTCCAATTTTTGATATGATTGTGAATAACTAAAATTGAATGATTGAAATAGTACATGCACATTTTAGAAATCATGTGGATACCTACCTTGGGGGCACCAAGCTCTGATGCCATCCTTGACTTGAAACGTTCAAAAGCTTTTTCGACAACTGCAGCACTTAGTTCCACTACATTTTCATCTTCCTCTTTTTGAATCTCACAATTTTGTTGTCCTTCAGGATCTTCCTGTAAGGAGCTGCAAGTTTCCTCATCAAAGTGCTCTATCTTTTTGGCAAGCATGCATGCACCAGCATCCGCCGCAATAGCTTGCAAATCTCTTGGCACAGTGCCAGCAGTTTGTGAAGCTATGTTCTTTGCCATTCTTTCCAATTGGCACTCCTAGCACAGTTAATAATGAGCATGATTTTAAGGAAGACAAAACTGTCCATTTGAGAACATGATAACACTCCAAAATTCTTGCCCAGAATATAATATGTCCAGAAAACCAAGGAGACGAGCAGAACACACCAACACCTTCAACAGACTAATTATTAGTTTCTTTGACTTGTGAGTACGAAACCAAGAACAGTGTAAAGCAATTTATGGTACAAGCTATAGTTGGACAGCGTTGACTAACTGAACATCCTAGTGTTGGAATGTTTCTCCCTTTGGTAATAGGTGACAATCAACTAAATGAACAGAAGAAAGGCAACACAGGACTTATAGTAAAAGCTCTCTAAAATCAACCTTTTATATGCCTCAAGAACATAAGAACTAAACCACTAAAGCTACCTATTCAACTGGGGTGAAAATAAGATTTGAAGATGCAAGAGTGTCAAACTTCAAAAAGACAAAAAGCACATACCAAATGACAAAAAAGACAAAGTAATAAAATATTTGCAAAAAAAATCATAGAAGGGCATGCAACAATGGAAGAATGTCTAAAGAAAACACTCATATAAAAATGAATGTCAGAACAAGGAAAATGTGGATTGCAATACAGAATGGTGATATCAATTTACTGAAAAAGGACATAAGCGAACTGATAGAAAAACAAAGGTATTTAGATCAATAAAGCACAATCTGAAAACATTCCTTAATGCTACACATGTTTCTAAATAGGCCCTATACCAAAGTTGAGCTTGACAACCTCAGATATGTTTACGACTCAGACAAATGAAGGTTTTTTCTAGTACCTTGATTGTCTGATTTCGAGCCTTTCCTCCACTCTTTTCTTGCAAAAGAGCATCTGTACACTGGTTGCTAAGATGAAGAAACTGATGGAGAAGGTGAGACCGCTGTTGCTCATCTGGAGGCTGCAACTTGAATTCATGGGTAAAAGATCTACGCAAAAGGGGAGGCATCCCCTCAGTGCTTTCTGCAGCAGCAACAACAAGAACAAGGCCTGGTCTATGCTCTTTAAAGTGAAGTCTGAACTGCAAACATTCTCAAAATCAGAATTATTTTTTGAAATATGCTATCAAATGAGACGATACACGCATATGAAATAGAAAAGGAAGCTAAGCCATAACAATACAAACATGATCATGACTCAAGACTCCATTTTCTGTAGAGAGTCCATCAGCTTCATTCAATGCTGCTTTTAGGTTCTGGCTTATGGCTTCTTCAAGAACAGTGACCACCCTTGAAACTGCCCCCGCACCGTCAGATAGGGACCCGGGGTTGGTATTCTTCCCCAGGGCCCTAAAGCGTCTCAGAAGTAAGACAGCCGGAGCATACCTGTACAGCAAGACCAATATTTCCACTCAGTGTGCAACAAACTAAATGGGGGTGCAGCAAACTCACAAAATTTACCTTCTTGCCACCTCAAATGCTTCGCTGAGTGCAGCAGCAGTTTTCCCATCTGTTGGTCCCAGCAGCTCATAGCAATTGTATTCTACTACATGCATACCAATCGCTTCTGCTGCAAATTCTACCATTGTGCGTTTTCCACACCCTAGATTTGTCACAATGACACAATTGAAACAGCCATTTAGATTCAAGTATTAGTATGATACTCAAAAAACTTAATGAAAAACACCTGCAGGGCCGATCAGGAGAACTGCCGTTTTTAAGGGTAGGGAAGGAGTGGTAAAAAGCGGAGGAGCTAGAACACGTGCCAATTGATCAATTGTAGGTGTCATATAAGCTACTGGCCTCCTGCTTGAAGTCCCTGTCATCAATGAAGGTGGCACTCGAGAAGGTACCGAGTCTACCAAGGCCAAGGCACTTTGGTTGCAATCTACCAAAAGAAAAGGTTCCATCTCTGGTTCCATTGCAATAACCTGCCCAGGCAAATTTCTAGAGAACCTTAAAAGTCATGCATTAGCTTGAAACGAAACATTGGACATGTACATGCAATGATGCAAGTAGCTACCACCAAAGAGCACCTCAAGAGTAAGAAGTAAAACCTTGAAATAGACTATGCGTTCCTCACTTGTGTTGTTGAATAGTCTCTGGTCCTTCTTTCCATTGACAAGGACGCGCACACTAAACAGATCGCCTCTAGCAAGGACTCTGCTACGCTTGAAATAATTTTGAAGCACATCTTGCAAGTCCTCAGTATGAAACTCTGTAAATTCTGATGCAGGAACTTTAACGTGACCTACTCGCACATGGAAGGCATGTTTGAGAGGAGCTTCCTTGATAGGCACATTTTCCTCAGCAACACTCTCTAAAAAACAATTAGAGCGAGGCGGGACCAGCTTCCACAACGGATACACATCCACCTTTGAATCTGCCAACAACGATGCCTCCAAACATAACTTTTGTGACTTGTCACTGCAGTGGCATGATAACCACTGGTGAAGCCAAGTAATGTGAAGGCCTAGGTTGAATGCCAGCATGGTAGACAGGTATGCGACGTCGCCTCTCAAGGTCGAGAATTTGATGGATGGTAATGTGACTGTTGGTAAAAAGCATAACCAATTTTCCGTGTCTTCATATGCAGCATCTTCATGGCCTTGGCAGTCCTCTATTGCCATATGTGGAGGATCTAATGCCACTATTTTTGCAGGCCTTCCAACCTCTGTCAGAACATGCCTTACCATCACCTACATAGAAAAGGCAAACACATATTTGAAGGGCAAACAGAGACACATACGTAAACATGTATGTATGTACACGTAGATGCATAATAGACGTGTGTGTGTGTGTGTGTGTGTTTTGAGGGATGAGAGAGGGATGCTCACCCATGAACCAGAACAAAGGGCAAGGCGCTTCAAGGTCGCCACGGAGAGGCCCACAATGTTAGCTTCATCCAAGTCTGTATATCTGGCTCGAAGATGATTGAGGTCGGAGGATGGGTGAAGAAGACCAGCCTGCAGAAGGAGCGCCTGCGGTTCAGGCCTTACCGCTTCATTGCCGCTGAGTCTGCATTCAAAGCTTGAAAGAACGTCTGCAGTACGTTGCAAAATCAGCGGCTCCCTCCTGCGACCCATCTTCTCCTTCTCTTCCCGTCCTCCTGCTGTTGCTTTGATCGCACTCTGATGGACGTTGCTTTGAAATAAGACAGCAAACTGATGAGCACAGAATTCACTCGGCCGGGTTCAGAGGGCGCCACGTGTTGCTCCCGCTACAAAATTGGAAGGGCGTTTTGGCCATTGACAATAACATCAAGGCACCTCTCTCTCTCTCTCTAGCACAAGGGCCAGCATGTCCGAGCAATTGAGCACATATCATGGCTAGCCGAGAAACGTGAGGCAAAGAAGAGGTTGTTACTAGTGGGAGCAGAAAGCAAGCATTCCGATTGGACATGCAGCTTGTGAGCTGGCTAGAAGAGGTGGCCCTGGAGCTTTCTCAACCATCGGCAAGCCAAAAAGTGAGCCCTTGTGCTCATTTGGGGGGAGGCCCTCCCAGAATCCCTTCCCCCAATATATATAGAATAGATTTGAAGGGTAAATTTTAACCTACCCTTTATTAGGCTGAGTTATACTTAGGCAAAAACTTAAAAGGGCTACTTGAAGATTTTTCAATATTATATCCTTCTTTTGAAAGGTAAAATTATTTTTGCTCTTCTCTGAAGGGCAAAAGTGCCTTCAAAGCTTGCAAAAATAAGCCACAAAACCCAAGGTGTTTTGTTTGGAGAAAATCAATGTTACTAAAAATTTGATGCATAAAAAAATGTTTGCTGAAATTTTGATGTAACTCTGACTGAAAATTTGATGCCTAAAAAAATGTTGAAAAGCACAACGAGCACACTTGCCTAACGCTTGAAGCCAAAGTGAAGCTCTGTGCACTTACTTAGGTTATATCTCCCGAAATGTATACTTAGCAGCAACGTGCACTATGAAGGAGTAAATAGGAGCTTTTGTGTGGTGAGACCCACAGGTTTGGGTGTGATACACTCAGAATATCAACATAGTTAGCGCAAGCATAGCTACAGTTCAACCGAGTAGCAATGAGGAAACACAAGTGACAAAAAAAGGGACAATAAATGCAAGTGATAGATGTAATTACCTATGCTTGCGACTTGAAGGTCCACACCATCATGCATGATGTTGACATCGGTGAGAGAATTCATGATGAATTGCTAGTTGTATAGGTCTTTAGCAAAAACTTGCTAGTGCTTTGGGCGACATGTATTATGCGACGTCCTTTTGAAAGTATTATCTCTTGTTTCATCAATATGCTTGTCTTATTGTTGTCCAAAATCAATGTACGTCCACACGAATTCAAACATTGACTTCAATTGTCACACCTTTTTTCACATGCAATTACCAATGCCTGCACCTAAAGGAATGCAACATTGTGCTAGATGTTGAGAGGGACAATAGAATTCATGATGAGATTGCTAGTTCGGGGCTTTTGTAAAACCATGTTTTGCTTGGCATTGCTCTGGTCAATATGTATACCGAATGGAGTGTCCTCGTGAAGCACAAAAAGTTTATGATAAGGTATTAATCTAGGATGTCATTTCTTGGAACCCAATGATGTTGATCGCAAAATATGTGGTTATGAAAAGGAACTTTGGGCCATTATCAAAAGAGGTTAGATGAGGGTTTCTTGCCACACAAAATCTCTTTGAATACACGTGTAGGGCTGGCTGTTGAGCTTCGTGTTGTTTTGGTTGCATGCAACATGAGGGCACCTCCACAACTGCATGGTTGAACTTAAGGAAATGATGAGGACTCAAAAGGGACGAGCATATTTTGCAAGTGTGTTGTTGCCCATCAATGGCTTGTACAGTTTCAAACAAAGCCTATAGCATTACAAAGAGTATGCATGTTAGTGGGCACCTTATTGGGAGTGTTGTCAATCAATTTGTTAATGGAGATTTGTGGGTAGTAGAAAGTCATGGCTCAAAGCTTCACCATCCGGAGCAATTCACCAAATTGTTTGCAGTCTTATGTGGCTTCATGTTTATGGATTTATCAAGCTTCATGGCAATCTAAGCTAGTTGATGTCTACAAATTTTGTGTCATTTTGATGGATGCCTAGTTAGTGTTAAGTATGGAGCCTGATTTACCCTTGTAATTTTCTGTGGTAAAAGCGCACATTTGTAAGGCCCCCATTATGAGGAGAAGCCATCGTGCGTGAAGGAAAATCACTCACCAGAAACCAAAATTTTCACGGACAAGAATTAGGGGCAACTTTAGAGGCCTCGGGGGCAGAGCCCCCCCCCCCCCCCCCCCCCCCCCCCCCGACTTTTTTTGCCGGAATATTCCTTTTCGCCGGAATATTATGGCCGGACGGCGGTCGGAAAGTGGTCGAAAAACAACCGGTCGGTTGGCCGGTGGCCGGTAGTCAATGGCCGATGGCCGGTGGTCGGAAGTCAATGGCCGGTAGCCTGTGGTCGGAAGTCAATGGCCGATGGCCGGTGGCCGAATTCAAAAGAGGACTTGTCTTCTCAAGGGCGGCCACACATGGGCGGATTGGAGGGTCCGATTTGGACTTATTCGCACAAGGGCGGCTACACATGGCTATCTCTCATTAGAGAGGGCAGCCCTTTTAGCCTATAAAAGGAGGCCATTTCTACACACATTTCATAGTGTGAAGTTGATGCAACAAGGTGAGTGTGAGGTGGTGAGAGTGAAGCAAGGCGGGAGCTCTATCAAGGGTTTAATCCCTTTGTAAACTACTTCTTCTTTTGAAGTGCTAAAGCCATTGAGTGGCTGCTTTCCCGTGGACGTAGCCCACATTGGGTGAACCACGTATATCATGTGTACTCTCTCTCTCTCTCTACTCTATAATCTCTTGTGTGTGAAATCTATCTCTCTCCATTAAGTAATCTACTCAAAAATCTATTTAGCTAAGTCTTATTTTCTAACAGTTAGATGGATGGTGGAAGATATTTTGAGTTTGGGTATAAGTATGAGATGTTATATGCAAATCCTTGTCAAGTGTGGCATTTAGATCTACATGGCCGCCACCATAACAAAATCAAGTTGCAAGTGCTCCCTTCTATTCATACAAAATAGGCTTGCCAAGATTTTCCTAATTTTGGGCAGTTGCAAGTGCTCCCTTGTAATCATCCAAAATGGGTTATAGGGATGAGATGTTATATGCAAGTCCTTGTCAAGTGTGGCATTTGGATCTACGTGGCTGACACCATAACAAAATCAAGTTGCAAGTGCTCCCTTCTATTCATACAAAATAGGCTTGCCAAGATTTTCCTAATTTTGGGCAGTTGCAAGTGCTCCCTTGTAATCATCCAAAATGGGTTATAGGGATGAGATGTTATATGCAAGTCCTTGTCAAGTGTGGCATTTGGATCTGCGTAGCTGCCACCATAATAAAATGAGTGGTAGGTGTTCCCTTCTATTCATCCAGAATAGGCTTGCTAAGGATTTTGGGTAGTTGCAAGTATTCCCTTGTAATCATCCAAAATGGGTCTGCCAAGGCTTGTAGAAATGCCAACAATTGTTATAGAGAAGGTCATGATACGTTCATTTACACTAAACACACTTTGTGTGCCTAGGAACTTCTATCCCCTTCCATATCGTGGAAAGTGAATTGAAGAGTTGGAACCTACTATAAGGTTTTTAGTTACCTCCATCTAGAGACTTATGCAAGCCAACATGCAACCCTTGCTACCCAAGATGTGTTAGCTAGATTCGTTTGTTCGTTGCAATGGGACTTTCTTTGCCCATCATTTTTGTAAACTTGAAGGTATTGATTTCCTCCTCATGCATTGCAAATCCAAAAAGAAAGTGACCTTTCATTATTAAAGAGAAGTAAAAATGATCCCCCAATAGTAGTAGAGGAGTGTTTTCATTACCCCTCACTATTGGAGGAGAAAACAAGAATACATGGGTAGTATACCTTCCCTATGGTTATAAAAAGTGGGTGAGGATGGTACCACCTCTCTTCCATATTCAGGTATAGTTTTTTCCTCTCTTTTTTACAGTTGGGGGGGGGGGGGGGGGGGGGGGGGGGGGGGGGGGGGGGGGGGGGGGGGGGGGGGGGGGGGGGGGGAGACACAAGCATGTGAGGACGTAACTGATTTCTCATTATCTTTTAAAGATAATATCTACAAATTTTCATTGCTATTGACATCTACTAACTCCCATATTTTCCAATCTTGCAAGGATCCAACAATCAATGCAATCAACAAGAGCTCCTCATATCAACCAATTGTACTTTATAAATGTCCTCAAAGTGACAAAACTGTTTGCTATGAAGTAATCGTGGCACACTAGTTCCAATTATAGGGCTTTGTATGGGTTGAAGCAATCTCCTCGTGCTTGGTATGAGAAAGTTGTCACTCATTTGGTTAAACAAGGCTTTCGTAACAGTCCAACAAAAAGCACATTGTATGTAAAGCGTGAGGATGATGTATTTCTCATTGTGGTTCTTTATGTCGATGATTTGCTGATCACTGGACCAAAGGAGAGACATATTGCTGAATTTAAGGCTGATTTGAATGCTACTTTCAAGATGAAAGATTTGGGGTTGTTGCATCATTACTTGCGTTTACAGTTTAAACAGTGTGATGGTGGTATTGCCTTGTGTCAGAAAAGTTACATAGAGACGTTGCTATGTAAGTTTGGACTTGAGGATTGCAAACCTATTGCCACTCCCATGGAAACAGGTTTGAAGTTGAGTCTACATGATGCTGGCGATCCTGCTGATGTCACTCTTTACCAAATTGCTGTTGGCTTCCTCATTTATGTATGCAACACGAGGCCGGATATTCAGTTGGCAGTCTCACAGGTCAGCAGATTTATGCATAGCCCAGGGTCTAAGCATTGGCAGGCTGTCAAGATAATTTTCCGCTACCTTAGTGGCACTTTACATCTTGGCTTGTTTTATCCCAAGGGGGGATCATTGCCGCCAGACTTACATGCTTTTTCGGACTCAGATTGGGTTGGTTGTTTTGACACGCGAGTGTCCATGAGTGGTTTTTGTTTCATGCTTGGCAGTTCATGTATATCATGGTTGAGCAAGAAGCAACCTACTGTGGCCACTTCGAGTTGTGAGGCTGAGTACATGGCAGTCTTCACAGCTACGGTTTAGTGTGTATGGCTTAGACGCCTTATGGTGGCTGATTTGGGTGTTGGACAGGACACTGCCAACACTATCTACACTGACAGTCAGAGCTCATTAGCAGTTGCAAGGAACCCAGTTTTTCATGCTCGCACAAAGCACATTGAGGTGCATTACCACTATGTCAGGGAGAGGCTCTCAGTAGGAGAGATCAGCTTGGCTTATGTGCCAACACAGGACAACCTTGCAGATCTTTTCGAGAGAAGCTTGAAGCTTTCCGTAAAGCTTTGGGCTTACTCCCCCTTGTGGACTGATCCTGTCCTCATGGGCATGGCACTTCCCTTTACTCATGTGCAAGCTCTCGTTCACCGCCATCACTCCAGGGGGATTTGTTACCATATACATGTGGTAGTGATGTGTGTGAACACACTAGGAACCGCCGGGGCATTTTTTTCCCCTCTTTAGAGGTTTTTCTCCTCCCCCCGTGCATTGTATATATGTCCATCACTCTAGGGCTATCAATTTTTCCATTGCACACTAAGGTAACACACTCTCTATTTGTGCCTTGAGCTTCCTTCGTCTTCTCCAAGCTGTGTGTGTTTCTTTGGAAACCCTAATTCCAACAACACCACAAAGAGAAGGCATAAGCCTCTAATTTCGAGGGGGGAGAAGGCTGCTCGAGACCTTAGGCGGGTCCAAAAAGAAAACTCTTTCTCTTCTACCAATACCTTCATGCAAATGGGCTCCCCTACTCTTGTTTGTTCGTCCAAGCAGTCTGAACCCAGCCTTGTCCCTAGTCCAGGCGCGATAGTAGAATAAACATGGATTACTGCATGGGTAGCTTAGAGCGTTCTGATCAACTGCCCCCCCCCCCCCCCCCCCCCCCCCCCCCCCCCCCCCCCCCCCCCCCCCCCCCCCCCCCCCCCCCCCCCAACACAAAAAAAAAAAAAGATCACACGCTCTCGCAACAGAGATGAGCCCTAAAATGAGAAGGCTACAACACCCTTTGAAGGGGTTTTTACCCTTGAAGAATAGGGGCTAGGAAAATGCTACCCTTCAAAAGATTACATTTGCACACTTTGTCCTCTTGTCCTTTTATGACAAAACCGCGAGGCTGCGTTACATAAACTTCCTCAAATATGTCAGCATTCAAGAAAGCAGTAACAATGTCTGATTGATGTACATCCCAACCAAAATGAGCTGCCAATGCACATAGAAAACGCACAGTAGTCATACGACAAGTGGGAGCAAAAGTCTCTTCATAATCGATGCCTTTTTGGTGTGCATAACCCTTTGCAACAAGTCGAGCCTTATGGCGATCGATCTCACCATCCGGCTTGCGTTTCAACTTGTAAACCCACTTCGTACCAATGGCCTTTTGGCCAGGAAGCAAATCACATAAATTCCATGTGTCATTCTCTATAAGTGCATCATATTCTGATTGCATGGCAGCCATCCAATTTTTTGAATTCTGTGCTTCATCAAAAGTCAGAGGCTCCTCAACATCATGTAAGCTAGACACAGCCAAAGCATAACAATCTGATGCATAAGATGCATGGCGAGAGCCTGAACGAGTACGACTAGACAAAGGTGCATCCAATTTACTGTCACGCAAAGTGTGCACCAGCCATTTTGGCATACCTCTAGCCTGCTCATTTTCAGCCCTTTCCTCATCAAGTACATCATGTACATCTGCATCAGTAATAGGCTGATCTTGAACATTTTCAGAAACCCCCATAGGCTGTACATTTGCCTCATTGGAACTTACATTCGTATTTCCACCACTGCAAAGAGGCAACAAAGTGTCATAAATGTCCTGTGAGCTTACATTATTGTCTCTAGTACATGACAGCAAGGGCTGAACAGAATCTTCCACAAACACTACATCCCGTGAAACTAGAATACGTTTTGTTTGCGGATGATACAACTTGTAACCTTTGCTTTCAGCACTATAACCAACAAAAATACATTTGACAGCCTTATCATCCAATTTTCTGCGCTGCACTTGTGGCACCAAAGCATATGCCAAATAGCCAAAAACACGCATGTGCTCAATAGAAGGTTTTCTATCATGCCATGCTTCATATGGAGTAATAGACTACAAAGCTTTCGTAGGACACCTGTTAAGTACATAAGTGGCACACATAATGGCCTCAAGCCAAAAAGAATGCGGTAAAGCTTGACTTTTGACCATACATCGTGCCATTTCCGTCAGTGACCTGTTTTTCCTTTCAGCAACACCATTTTGCTGAGGTGTATAAGGCACTGTACATTGGTGTTTTATCCCACGACTAGCCAGAAATGCATTAAATTCGTGAGACATATACTCCCCCCCTCGATCGGAACGGAGGGTGCCCATAGTACATTTCAAGACATTTTCAGCCATAGCCAGAAATTGTTTGAAGCACATAAAAACTTCGGACTTCGCTTTAAGCGGAAATACCCATGCATGCCTGGAGTAATCATCAATGAAAGTCACGAAGTACAGGTAATTGCCCAAGGACGGAGTTTGCATGGGCCCACAAACATCACTATGCACAAGCTGCAACCTGCATGTGGCCCGAACTGAACCATCCTTTGGAAATTTAGAACGCTGCATCTTACCCAAAATACAGCCTTCACAAACATGTTTGACAGGTGCTTCAAGAGGCGGCAAAGAAGCAACCATATCAAATTTCTGCAAACGCTGTAAACTGGCAAAATTCAGATGACCAAAACGTGCATGCCAAAGTTTTGCATCTGAAATAGCCCTTGAATCTAAAACAGCATTTGCAAAATTTTGTACACACTTGTCATACAAAGTGAGATTATACAGCCTACGGCACAAAAGCCCAGATGCAACAATTTCATCACCAAAACTGAGATCATGAACTGTACATCTGTCATCCACAAATTTGACTACAACTCCAAGTCTAGCAAGTGCAGATACAGACAAGAGATTCTTCTTTATCCCAGGTACATAAAGTGCATCAACAAGTGTGAAGGAACTGCCATTAACAAGTGCATCAACAAGTGTGAAGGAAGTGTGAAGGAACTGCCATTAGCAGTAGTGAGCACAATCTTTCCAACTCCTTGAACTGGATAAGAGGCGTTGTTCGCACAAGTGACTGAATTCCCATGAGGGACAGACTCGAGAGAGGTAAACAATTCACGATGTGAGGTAATGTGCTTTGTAGCACCACTGTCAAAATACCACAGATGTGAATCTGAAGCAACCGACAAGCATGCATCATGGACAGCAGGATTGTAAGTGCACTCTGCGCTAAAAGCCCATTCTGCATCAACATCAGTAACACAGTCTCCTTTCACAGAAGACTCAACAATGGCTGCATTTGTAGTGGAACCAGCATTTGCAGTGGAACCACCCTCTTTCTTCTTAGCCTCTTTGGCCTTCAACTTAGGACACGACTTGATCAAGTGATCATTGGCTTTACAATAATGGCAACGCATCTTCTTTTTTCCCTTATCACCAGAATTGCCAGACGAAGTACTGCCAGCAGAAGCATTAGGAACAGAATTTTTTCCACTCGCAGCAAAACCATAAGAAGTGGTTGCATTACTGCTACCACCCTTTCTTTGAGAAGCAATAAAAGCCTGTTCAACTGCACGCTGCCTAGTCCTGTTTTTTCTAGAAAGTGACTCTTGCAACAGCAATGTGCATAATGCATCAAACTTGACAACTTCAGGATTTCCTTGGGTCATCAGTCTCCAAGTAGTAGCAAAAGTTTGGTAGGAATCTGGTAAGGCATCGAGAACAGTCTGCACAAGGGAACTGTCTGAAATGACTTCACCTGCAGAAATAAGTTGCTCATTGATATCCTTGACACTAGCAAGGAAAGTGCCATATCATCTTCCTCATGCATAATCTTCGACTCCAGCTCTTTACGTAGCAAAGCAATTTTAGCCTCATTGCGGCTTGCATAAAGACTTGCTAGAATATCCCAAGCCTGTTTTGCAGATTTAGCTGAACGGATGTGAGGAACAATGGTGCGCTTCACAGACAACGCAATCAATGCATGAGCCTGCGCATCCTTAACATCCCAACGAGCTTGTTCTACCGTAGGCAAAACAACTCTAACAGTTGCAATCCTTGCAGCAAGACCTGTAACATCCTCAACATCGCCTACATCCTCAGAACCAGAACGTACATCAATGCCCTGCACAATGTTCCAGACACCCTTTGACACAAGAACATGTTGCATCATATAAGCCCACGTAGGGTAGTTGTCCCCATCCAACCTGTCCTTAGCAGCAAACATCTTGAACACATTTGTGTTGTTGTTGTCAACCATGGTAAATGCTGCACCTGATGTTAAAACTGCCCGAAAATAGGAGAAACGGAGCGAGAACAACCTGTGCTATAGCACAAACCGTAGAAGACTATAAGACACCTGTTATGCAGAAAACGGCACTGACAGAAATTCTGCACAAAATGACAAAATAGCCTGTGCAGTACTGCCTGTAGTGGAAACGGAGGCCGAAATGAGCCCAAATCAAAATTCTCAGCAGACCTAGGTCTTCGAGCACTCCCAAAATATTTGTCGACCTGCGAACGCTTGCCAAAGCTCACTGAAATCGGAGAAAGTGAGCAGGCGTGTGCTGGAGCAGCTGGCGACTAAGCATGGGAGGACGTGACCTGCTCTGATACCGATTGTTGGAATTAGGGTTGCAGAGAAACACACAGCTTGGAGAAGACGAAGGAAGCTCAAGGCACACAATGGAGAAGATGTTACTTAGTGTGCAATGGAAAAATTGATAGCCCTAGAGTGATGGGCGTATATACAATGCACGGGGGAAAAAACCTCCTAAAGAGGGAAAAAATGCCGCGGCGGTCCTAGTGTGTTCACACACATCACTACCACATGTATATGGTAACACGTGCCCACGTATGATTGTGAATGGACTAGTAGCAAGGCTACCAAGCTCAAATTTATTGACTACACCATATTTACATTATGCCTTCTAAATAACTAGTGTGAATGGGAGGCATGGAGTGCCTACATGTGCTCACATATCCCTAGTCTTCCAAAGAATCATTTTGCAAACATAGATCATTCCTTCCAATGGATTTTTTGAGTGAAATCTTTAGAGTTTTGGCTTAATTTTACACCATTTCCCTCAAAATCTAGGCACAATTTTTTATTTTCCTCTTCCTCTCAACTTGGATATTTTTAATTTCAAAACAACAAGAATATTATTTGAGACACACTTTTCACCAACATTGCATATATGGATTTGTAGTTTAAATTTCTTAATAGAAAATGAGCAATTTCAATTGGGATTGAAACCTTAATTAGCTTCACCCTTCTTTAGGCATAAATTAACCTTAGCACAGATTACATTTTTTGGTGCAAACCAAGCATCATTTCCACATACATATTATTGGCATGCTTATAACCAAAATTAAGGAATAGATTTTTAACATGAGATGACACAAATCGAGGGTTTTATTTTATATGGCTGAACCCCCCCTCCCAACAAAAAAAGGCTTTTCATTACTCGTGCTCTTGGAGAAATTTACAACAAAGAGAACCTTGAGTATACATAGATGTGCTTACGGATCTATCTCAACACGGGGCCAATGGTAAAGGGTCCCAAATGAGAGATGGTATGTCAAAGAGCAAGGTTAACTATTGGAGCTTAAAATACCTTAGGGTTAGCTTCATTAAAGACCTCCAATGGTTAGTGTTAAAATTCCTTTGACCTTAAGCAAGCTAGGGCTGAGAGCTTGAGGTGGGAACCCGACCTAAATTTGTCTTTGACCTTAAGCAAGCTAGGGTTGTGCTTGAGGTGGGAACCTGACTTAAACTTGCCTTTGACCTTAGGCAAGCTAGGGCTGAGCTTGAGGTGGGAACTCCAGCTAAGGTGCTTGTCATGCTTGATGACTAGGGTACTTGAGGTACTTGTCATACTTAATAAGGAAGTTGCTTGAGAAGCTTCCTATGCATGGGGAGTAAGATGCTTGAGTCAAAAAGAGACCCTACACACTTAATGAGGAAGTTTCTTGAGAAGCTTCCTATGTATGGGGGGTAAGATGCTTGAGTCAAAAAGAGACCCTACACACTTGATGAGGAAGTTGCTTGAGAAACTTCCTATGCATAAAAGTACCAAAGGTAGGGGAATCTTTGACCTAACCTTCCACTCACCCAAGGGGCACCCCTTTTCTAAAAGGGCACATGGGACACATGTCAAACTCTCACTAAGCTTAACCACATGGTGTGCTTGAATGCTATTGGTTGGGCTAAAGAGGGGTCCAATGAGCTTCTAGTTCCATCCAACAAATATCTATATATTTTCAAGCTCTCTCTCTCTAGGGGGTAAGGAGGACACTTGTCAAAAGACTACCCATGTACTTGATTGCATGCTACATGTGATTGGCTAGGGGGAGAGGGGTCCAATGAGCTTGCAGCATGTGGAAAAGTTGCAACTCGCCCCAAGCAAGCAAGGGGGGTGCTAGGGGGATATATCACCACACACACACTCATTTTGTGGACCATTCTCACTTGGTGAAAGTTGAGGAACACCACCTCCTTCTCAAGGCTTGTGACAAAGTGAGAGCCTACATCAACACTCTTGGCTATGGAATGCAAATCCAACCAAGGTCCATGCTTCAATGATTAAGCTTGCCATCTTCTCCATCTCCATTACTATGCTATTATGTATGCTAGCAAGAAGAGTAATGATAAGTGAGGAACTATTTCTTTCTCTTATGGAATGTTTCTTCTTCCTCTTCGTACCCTCATTCCCCGCTAGCTCTCTCCACCTTTGAAGGTGTTTGAGGCCTTGGGACCGAGACTTGGCATAGTTAATGCTTTCTACAAGTTTATGTTATGCTTGTGATGCATGAAGCTTTCCATCTTCATTGCATCACCTAGGTCACAAGGAACACAAAGATTGTATTGTACCAAGTCTCTCTTGATGGGAGAAACTATAATACAAATGCCTATTGGAGGGGGGACCGGCTCCATATGAATCCAGTCCTCGACTATTGTCATGTTTTCTAAACTCTCTCTCTTGTAAAAGTATTTTTCATGCCAAGTGAACTAAGTACCATGTTGATGTTGCTACCATCAATTAAGTTCACCCGCTATGCTCACAAAGTAATCTCTCAAAAGTGTTTCACCTAATTTCCTAATTCCGCTACTCTCAAAGTTCATAGGCCATTTCCATTACATTGGTATCAGAGCATTTGGTTTCTCTTTTCTTGCTTAAGAAGAGGGTCCTTAAGTAGCCTATTAATGGTTGGTTTTGTTAATTATATTAGGGTAAGTGGGACTGGGATCTGTTATCGATTTTGTTGAGCCCAATATGTGGGATATGGTGCACACCTCGGGAGATTTGGTCTTAATAATGGAGTATTTTTAGACTTGCCTATGGCTTTACCATTATTGAGCCATAAGAAGTTCAAAAGGAGCTATCCCTTGGCAACTCTGCTATGTTAGACCCACTCCACTACTCTCTATACTTAACCAAATCGAGCCGTGGGTGTAGATACTTAAGTGCCTATTTTTCAAAGGTAGAAGAAGTAGAAACTAAGGTTTTGAATTGCCAAAGCATACACTAAGTAAACACCTAAGTTTAATTAACATGGCTGACAATAACCAAGAGAGTAGAATGAACATTGATAACTTTGATTTTGCACATGAAGGTGTCAATGATCATACCCCCATGTTTGTTAATTATCTAGTTACTAGGTTGCAACAAGCTATGGGCAACCCCTCTTTGCAAGCCGAAGTTACTCAACAACTTCGTGCTTATGGGATTTCCTTTCCTCTCAAAGAGGAGAGAGAGCTTAGGAGGCCTCTTGGTGAGACCCCCAAAAGAAGACTCTCTCTCATATGAGTGGAGGAATCCAAAGAACGATAAAGTAATGACTCCCTAAGTTCCTCAAAAGATATGGTTCCATGAAGATGGCGGTCTAGATGATCGCCAACTCCTCCCAAGAGCAAACGGTTAACCCATAGTCCTTCTCCTCGTCACTCCAAAAGGGAAGAGAGGAAACAAAGAAAGAAAAGGGCAAGAAAGATGTCACCCTCTTCTCCTTCTTCTTCACCTTCCTCCTCTACCGATGAAAGCTATGGCTATTCTCCTAGAGAATACAAGAGGGGAGGACATCGCAAATCTTACCCTGCATGGCAAAGGTCACAAAAGCTAAAGAAGTTCAAAGAGGGAGGAAAGAGTATCTCTTTTCTCACCTATGATGGCACCTTTGGTGCTGCCAAAAAAGTATTGGCCTTCATGTAACAATTTGATGCGGCCTTTGGAGACGAGGGCTTCACGGAGTCCTCCAAGCTACACCATGTAGCTATGCACTTCCAAAAATCGGCTCGTCAATGGTGGGCTAGCCTTCGTGGCAATGGCGAAGCCCCAAAGACATGGAAAACTCTACGAGTTTCCATCATGAAGCAATTCCTTGCAAGTGATGCAAAGGACAAAGTGCTTACCAAATGGTGAAGTTTAAAGCTTCTTTCACATGAGTCTATCCACAAATATGTGGATAAGTTTTGTGATTTATATCTCAAGGCTATTGTCTTTCAAAATATAGACTTTGGCAAGCAAAAGCAACAATTCTGTGCGGGATTACCCAAAGAGATGGCCGAGTATGTCAACTTTGAACAGCTTGGTTCTATCGCCAAAGTAATCCACCACACCATGGTTACTTTCCGCATCAATTTCCAACAAGGGGCTAGGCAGAATGTCAAGACCATGGAAAATAAAGACAAAAGTGATGCCAAGGGGAAAACCAATGCCCAAAATTCTTACCAAGGCTATTCCAACAACAACAACAATCCATCCATGGAGAAGGGAGTTCACAAAGGTAAATATAAACTCTCTCCTAAAGAGCTAGAGGCTTTTCGTAAGGACCACAAATTTTTTTTAAGTGTGGGGAGCAAGGCCATGGTTATCGTCCTTACCCCAAGAGAATTTCTTGCAATGAGACTCCTAGAGCCTCTATGTTTGAAGATCCAAAATAGGATGTTCATTGCCAAGGATTTCTCCTTTCCTATGCTTGGGGAAAGATGCAAGAGCATGATGCCTTTATTTTGTTTGACCCTGGTTCCAACTCACAACTTCATATCCACCGAGTTGACCACTAAGCTAGGCATACAAGTCCACGAGTGGGAGATGCATTGAAAGCCAATGGAGCTATCAAGGGACAAGACATCTCAGTTACTTTCTTAATTGGAAAATCAAGGCTTCCTGTCCAAAGCTATGTGGACAAAAATGATTTCTCCATCTTCCCTCTCAAACATGACAATGTTATCATTGGGGCACCATGATTTAACCGCATGGCTCTCAACATGAAGTTCCCTAAAAGGAAATCTACGTCACCTTCAGGGAAAAGAGCATGTACATAGATGCTCATGAGTCGGGGAACACCATATCCTTGCAATAAAGAGAATCAAGAGGAATTAGAGTTGTCTAATTTCCTAAATGGATTCCAAGATGTTTTCATTGATGACATCCCTAGTGAGCTACCTCTAAAATGAGCGATGATGACCATGCAATTGAGCTCCTACCAGGAAGCTCACCACCTAACAAGCCTCCTTTACAAGCTCAACAAGAAGAGATCATGAGGCAAGTGCATGAATTGGTGGAAAAAGTGATGGTGAGGTCTAGCTCCTCTCCATTTTTTTCACCATTACTTTTAGTGCAAAAGAAATACGACACATATCACATGTGTGATGACTATAGAGCACTAAATAAGATCACTATCAAAACAATAGATTTTCGTAATACGGGTAGAAGATCTATTTGATAAGTTACAAGTTTTGGCCTGACACATGCTCCAGACGCATTCAAACTCATGATGGACAAAAGTCTTTAGGCCATTCAAATTCTCTTGAGGACTACAAGCGACACCTCCAGGTAATCTTTCAAGTTGTGAGAGAGAATAATCTTTTCATTAAATAAAAAGAAAAGAGATTTTTTCCTACAAAAGATTCAATATTTAGGTCACATTATCTCTAAAGATGGCACCCATATGGATGCAACAAAATTAGAGATAATAAAAGGATTGCATAATCCAAGGAATCTACAGGAGGTACGAAGCTTCATAGGTATGTGTGCATACTATAGATGCTTCATTAAAAAACATTCTCGCTAATAGCAAGCCCATTACATGACTTAACAAAAAAGAACGTTAAGTATTCATGGACTGCAAAAGTGCAAGAAGCTTTTGAAGAAGCTTAAGGAGAATCTTATCTCTCAACGTGTGCTCACACTACTAGATCTCTCAAAGCCATTCGAGGTCCAATTTGATGCTTGTGGTGATTGCCTTGGAGCTATTTTGCTTCAAGAAGGGCATGCCATAGCATATGAGAGTCAAAGACTCAACTTCGATAAGTGAGTATTGGGCAAATATGAAAAAGAGCTACTAGCTATTCTATATGCCCTAAACACGTGGAAACACTATCTCTTGGGGGCTCCATTCCTCCTATGAATGGATCACAAAGCCTCAAGAACTTCATGATGCAAACCAAGCTCTCCGACAAACAAATGAGGTGGGCAAATTTTCTATTGCAATTTAAATTTCATATTGCTCACCTTGTTGGCAAGCACAATCAAGTGGTCGATGCACTTTCACAATGACCAAGGGTAAATGTGGTGTCTATGGCAACTCACAATGATCTATCTTTTATGAGAAATGAGTCTACTACTGATTGATACTTTAAGTACGTAATTACAGCCTTTGCAATAGGGAAGAAAAAAGAATTATTCACCTTGAAGGATGGTTATCTTCCAAATGGCAATAGGCTATGTGTTAATCACCCATACAATAAGAACTTCATGTATGAATCCCATACTTCTGCTTATGCGGGGAAAAGAGGGATTCCATAGTCTACTCTTCGAGGAGTAGAAATATATTTTTGTTGGTCTATCATGAAAAGTAAACATACAAGAGTATGTTTCAAAATGGGTGGTATACCAAAAGTTGAAATTTGATCAAGGGAAGGAACTTGGATTGTTTTAGTCGACAGGCTTAACAAGAAAACACACTCTATGCCTGTCAAAAAGACTATTAAGGCACATCAAATGGCAACCCTCTTCAGATCTCAAATTTTCAAACATCATGGATTTCCAACATCCATAGTGTCAGACAAAGATCCTAGAATGACCAGTAATTTCTAGAAGGGTCTCTTTTGGAATCTAGGAAGTACCTTGAATTTCTCTTTCGGCCTATCATCCACAAAAACGGATGATCAAATTGAAATAACTAATCTAACGATCCTTGAATCTACTAAAAGCCTACATCATGGAAGTAGATCAATGTTCTCAATTAGAGAAGTACGTACCTCTTATAGAGTATGCGTACAATGAAATTGTACATACTTCCATTGGGAAAGCACCCTTTGAGGTTAAAGAGAGAAGATCCAAAAGTCCCTTACTACTTAAAGTACATGGGAAGATCTTCATTGTTGCTGATGAATATAGCCAAGACTCACAAGAATATTTTCCAAAGATTAGAGAGGTTATATCCATCTCAAATGAAAGGTAAAAAGGGCTATTGCTAATAAGCATAGAAGAGCCTTAGCCTTTAAGAAAAATGATTGGGTCTTGCTAAAGTTTCTCAAGGGTCATCTAAGGCATACTACGGGCAAGAATCCTTCGGGCTACCAAGAGTATTATGCTAAACTAGCAAAAAGATACTATGGTCCTTTTTAAATTCTTAAGCCAATCAATGAGATGGTTTATCAATTAAAGTTTCCCAACCATTGGCTCATACGCAATGCTTTCCAGGAGAGCCTACGTAAGCCCTACAAAGGAGCACCATAAAAAAAAAGCAATAGTTATATACTCTCCAAAAATCGAAGATCAAGAAGAAGTACTTCAATCCAAGTCCATCCTATGACATGAAGACAAGGTATTTAGAAATGGTTAAGATTATCTGACGATATCTTATTAAGTTAAAGAATTATCCTTTTAAAGATGCTAAATGGATGCAAGGAACCTAGCTTAAGGATATTATGAACCTTGTCAATGCTTACAATGCTGCACTAGAGTATGTCAACTCAAAACGGCTTGGTTCTATTGCCAAAGTAATACACCACACCATGGTTGCTTCGCGCATCAATTTCCAACGAGGGGCTAGACAGAATGTCAAGCCCATGGAAAATAAAGACAAAAGTGATGCCAAGGGGAAAACCAATACCCAAAATTCTTACCAAGGCTATTCCAACAACAACAACAATCGATCCAAGGAGAAGGGAATTTACAAGGTAAATATAAACTCTCTCCTAAAGAGCTAGAAGCTTTTCGTAAGGACCACAATTTTTTTTTAAAGTGCGGGGAGCAAGGCCATGGTTATCGTCCTTACCCCAAGAGAATTTCTTGCAATGAGACTCCTAGAGCCTCTATGTTTGAATCTCCAAAAGAGGATGCTCATTGCCAAGGATTTCTCCTTTCCTATGCTTGGGGAAAGATGCAAGAGCATGATGCCTTTATTTAGTTTGACCCTGGTTCAACTCACAACTTCATATCCATGGAGTTGACCTCTAAGCTAGGCATGCAAGCCCACGACTGGGAGATGCATTGAAAGCCAATGGAGCTATCAAGGGACAAGACATCTCAGTTACTTCCTTAATTGGAAAATCAAGGCTTCATGTCCAAAGCTATGTGGACAAAAATGATTTCTCCATCTTCCCTCTCAAAAATGAGAATGTTATCGTTGGGGCACCATGATTTAACCGCATGGCTCTCAACATGAAGTTCCCTAAAAGGAAATCTACGTCACCTTCAGGGAAAAGAGCATGTACATAGATGCTCATGAGTCGGGGAACACCATATCCTTGCAATAAAGAGAATCAAGAGGAATTAGAGTTGTCTAATTTCCTAAATGGATTCCAAGATGTTTTCATTGATGACATCCCTAGTGAGCTACCTCTAAAATGAGCGATGATGACCATGCAATTGAGCTCCTACCAGGAAGCTCACCACCTAACAAGCCTCCTTTACAAGCTCAACAAGAAGAGATCATGAGGCAAGTGCATGAATTGGTGGAAAAAGTGATGGTGAGGTCTAGCTCCTCTCCATTTTTTTCACCATTACTTTTAGTGCAAAAGAAATACGACACATATCACATGTGTGATGACTATAGAGCACTAAATAAGATCACTATCAAAACAATAGATTTTCGTAATACGGGTAGAAGATCTATTTGATAAGTTACAAGTTTTGGCCTGACACATGCTCCAGACGCATTCAAACTCATGATGGACAAAAGTCTTTAGGCCATTCAAATTCTCTTGAGGACTACAAGCGACACCTCCAGGTAATCTTTCAAGTTGTGAGAGAGAATAATCTTTTCATTAAATAAAAAGAAAAGAGATTTTTTCCTACAAAAGATTCAATATTTAGGTCACATTATCTCTAAAGATGGCACCCATATGGATGCAACAAAATTAGAGATAATAAAAGGATTGCATAATCCAAGGAATCTACAGGAGGTACGAAGCTTCATAGGTATGTGTGCATACTATAGATGCTTCATTAAAAAACATTCTCGCTAATAGCAAGCCCATTACATGACTTAACAAAAAAGAACGTTAAGTATTCATGGACTGCAAAAGTGCAAGAAGCTTTTGAAGAAGCTTAAGGAGAATCTTATCTCTCAACGTGTGCTCACACTACTAGATCTCTCAAAGCCATTCGAGGTCCAATTTGATGCTTGTGGTGATTGCCTTGGAGCTATTTTGCTTCAAGAAGGGCATGCCATAGCATATGAGAGTCAAAGACTCAACTTCGATAAGTGAGTATTGGGCAAATATGAAAAAGAGCTACTAGCTATTCTATATGCCCTAAACACGTGGAAACACTATCTCTTGGGGGCTCCATTCCTCCTATGAATGGATCACAAAGCCTCAAGAACTTCATGATGCAAACCAAGCTCTCCGACAAACAAATGAGGTGGGCAAATTTTCTATTGCAATTTAAATTTCATATTGCTCACCTTGTTGGCAAGCACAATCAAGTGGTCGATGCACTTTCACAATGACCAAGGGTAAATGTGGTGTCTATGGCAACTCACAATGATCTATCTTTTATGAGAAATGAGTCTACTACTGATTGATACTTTAAGTACGTAATTACAGCCTTTGCAATAGGGAAGAAAAAAGAATTATTCACCTTGAAGGATGGTTATCTTCCAAATGGCAATAGGCTATGTGTTAATCACCCATACAATAAGAACTTCATGTATGAATCCCATACTTCTGCTTATGCGGGGAAAAGAGGGATTCCATAGTCTACTCTTCGAGGAGTAGAAATATATTTTTGTTGGTCTATCATGAAAAGTAAACATACAAGAGTATGTTTCAAAATGGGTGGTATACCAAAAGTTGAAATTTGATCAAGGGAAGGAACTTGGATTGTTTTAGTCGACAGGCTTAACAAGAAAACACACTCTATGCCTGTCAAAAAGACTATTAAGGCACATCAAATGGCAACCCTCTTCAGATCTCAAATTTTCAAACATCATGGATTTCCAACATCCATAGTGTCAGACAAAGATCCTAGAATGACCAGTAATTTCTAGAAGGGTCTCTTTTGGAATCTAGGAAGTACCTTGAATTTCTCTTTCGGCCTATCATCCACAAAAACGGATGATCAAATTGAAATAACTAATCTAACGATCCTTGAATCTACTAAAAGCCTACATCATGGAAGTAGATCAATGTTCTCAATTAGAGAAGTACGTACCTCTTATAGAGTATGCGTACAATGAAATTGTACATACTTCCATTGGGAAAGCACCCTTTGAGGTTAAAGAGAGAAGATCCAAAAGTCCCTTACTACTTAAAGTACATGGGAAGATCTTCATTGTTGCTGATGAATATAGCCAAGACTCACAAGAATATTTTCCAAAGATTAGAGAGGTTATATCCATCTCAAATGAAAGGTAAAAAGGGCTATTGCTAATAAGCATAGAAGAGCCTTAGCCTTTAAGAAAAATGATTGGGTCTTGCTAAAGTTTCTCAAGGGTCATCTAAGGCATACTACGGGCAAGAATCCTTCCGGCTACCAAGAGTATTATGCTAAACTAACAAAAAGATACTATGGTCCTTTTTAAATTCTTAAGCCAATCAATGAGATGGTTTATCAATTAAAGTTTCCCAACCATTGGCTCATACGCAATGCTTTCCAGGAGAGCCTACGTAAGCCCTACAAAGGAGCGCCATAAAGCAATAGTTATATACTCTCCAAAAATCGAAGATCAAGAAGAAGTACTTCAATCCAAGTCCATCCTATGACATGAAGACAAGGTATTTAGAAATGGTTAAGATTATCTGACGATATCTTATTAAGTTAAAGAATTATCCTTTTAAAGATGCTAAATGGATGCAAGGAACCTAGCTTAAGGATATTATGAACCTTGTCAATGCTTACAATGCTGCACTAGAGTATGTCAACTCAAAACGGCTTGGTTCTATTGCCAAAGTAATACACCACACCATGGTTGCTTCGCACATCAATTTCCAACAAGGGGCTAGACAGAATGTCAAGCCCATGGAAAATAAAGACAAAAGTGATGCCAAGGGGAAAACCAATGCCCAAAATTCTTACCAAGGCTATTCCAACAACAACAACAATCGATCCAAGGAGAAGGGAATTTACAAGGTAAATATAAACTCTCTCCTAAAGAGCTAGAAGCTTTTCGTAAGGACCACAATTTTTTTTTAAAGTGCGGGGAGCAAGGCCATGGTTATCGTCCTTACCCCAAGAGAATTTCTTGCAATGAGACTCCTAGAGCCTCTATGTTTGAATCTCCAAAAGAGGATGCTCATTGCCAAGGATTTCTCCTTTCCTATGCTTGGGGAAAGATGCAAGAGCATGATGCCTTTATTTAGTTTGACCCTGGTTCAACTCACAACTTCATATCCATGGAGTTGACCTCTAAGCTAGGCATGCAAGCCCACGACTGGGAGATGCATTGAAAGCCAATGGAGCTATCAAGGGACAAGACATCTCAGTTACTTCCTTAATTGGAAAATCAAGGCTTCATGTCCAAAGCTATGTGGACAAAAATGATTTCTCCATCTTCCCTCTCAAAAATGAGAATGTTATCGTTGGGGCACCATGATTTAACCGCATGGCTCTCAACATGAAGTTCCCTAAAAGGAAATCTACGTCACCTTCAGGGAAAAGAGCATGTACATAGATGCTCATGAGTCGGGGAACACCATATCCTTGCAATAAAGAGAATCAAGAGGAATTAGAGTTGTCTAATTTCCTAAATGGATTCCAAGATGTTTTCATTGATGACATCCCTAGTGAGCTACCTCTAAAATGAGCGATGATGACCATGCAATTGAGCTCCTACCAGGAAGCTCACCACCTAACAAGCCTCCTTTACAAGCTCAACAAGAAGAGATCATGAGGCAAGTGCATGAATTGGTGGAAAAAGTGATGGTGAGGTCTAGCTCCTCTCCATTTTTTTCACCATTACTTTTAGTGCAAAAGAAATACGACACATATCACATGTGTGATGACTATAGAGCACTAAATAAGATCACTATCAAAACAATAGATTTTCGTAATACGGGTAGAAGATCTATTTGATAAGTTACAAGTTTTGGCCTGACACATGCTCCAGACGCATTCAAACTCATGATGGACAAAAGTCTTTAGGCCATTCAAATTCTCTTGAGGACTACAAGCGACACCTCCAGGTAATCTTTCAAGTTGTGAGAGAGAATAATCTTTTCATTAAATAAAAAGAAAAGAGATTTTTTCCTACAAAAGATTCAATATTTAGGTCACATTATCTCTAAAGATGGCACCCATATGGATACAACAAAATTAGAGATAATAAAAGGATTGCATAATCCAAGGAATCTATAGGAGGTACGAAGCTTCATAGGTATGTGTGCATACTATAGATGCTTCATTAAAAAACATTCTCGCTAATAGCAAGCCCATTACATGACTTAACAAAAAAGAACGTTAAGTATTCATGGACTGCAAAAGTGCAAGAAGCTTTTGAAGAAGCTTAAGGAGAATCTTATCTCTCAACGTGTGCTCACACTACTAGATCTCTCAAAGCCATTCGAGGTCCAATTTGATGCTTGTGGTGATTGCCTTGGAGCTATTTTGCTTCAAGAAGGGCATGCCATAGCATATGAGAGTCAAAGACTCAACTTCGATAAGTGAGTATTGGGCAAATATGAAAAAGAGCTACTAGCTATTCTATATGCCCTAAACACGTGGAAACACTATCTCTTGGGGGCTCCATTCCTCCTATGAATGGATCACAAAGCCTCAAGAACTTCATGATGCAAACCAAGCTCTCCGACAAACAAATGAGGTGGGCAAATTTTCTATTGCAATTTAAATTTCATATTGCTCACCTTGTTGGCAAGCACAATCAAGTGGTCGATGCACTTTCACAATGACCAAGGGTAAATGTGGTGTCTATGGCAACTCACAATGATCTATCTTTTATGAGAAATGAGTCTACTACTGATTGATACTTTAAGTACGTAATTACAGCCTTTGCAATAGGGAAGAAAAAAGAATTATTCACCTTGAAGGATGGTTATCTTCCAAATGGCAATAGGCTATGTGTTAATCACCCATACAATAAGAACTTCATGTATGAATCCCATACTTCTGCTTATGCGGGGAAAAGAGGGATTCCATAGTCTACTCTTCGAGGAGTAGAAATATATTTTTGTTGGTCTATCATGAAAAGTAAACATACAAGAGTATGTTTCAAAATGGGTGGTATACCAAAAGTTGAAATTTGATCAAGGGAAGGAACTTGGATTGTTTTAGTCGACAGGCTTAACAAGAAAACACACTCTATGCCTGTCAAAAAGACTATTAAGGCACATCAAATGGCAACCCTCTTCAGATCTCAAATTTTCAAACATCATGGATTTCCAACATCCATAGTGTCAGACAAAGATCCTAGAATGACCAGTAATTTCTAGAAGGGTCTCTTTTGGAATCTAGGAAGTACCTTGAATTTCTCTTTCGGCCTATCATCCACAAAAACGGATGATCAAATTGAAATAACTAATCTAACGATCCTTGAATCTACTAAAAGCCTACATCATGGAAGTAGATCAATGTTCTCAATTAGAGAAGTACGTACCTCTTATAGAGTATGCGTACAATGAAATTGTACATACTTCCATTGGGAAAGCACCCTTTGAGGTTAAAGAGAGAAGATCCAAAAGTCCCTTACTACTTAAAGTACATGGGAAGATCTTCATTGTTGCTGATGAATATAGCCAAGACTCACAAGAATATTTTCCAAAGATTAGAGAGGTTATATCCATCTCAAATGAAAGGTAAAAAGGGCTATTGCTAATAAGCATAGAAGAGCCTTAGCCTTTAAGAAAAATGATTGGGTCTTGCTAAAGTTTCTCAAGGGTCATCTAAGGCATACTACGGGCAAGAATCCTTCGGGCTACCAAGAGTATTATGCTAAACTAGCAAAAAGATACTATGGTCCTTTTTAAATTCTTAAGCCAATCAATGAGATGGTTTATCAATTAAAGTTTCCCAACCATTGGCTCATACGCAATGCTTTCCAGGAGAGCCTACGTAAGCCCTACAAAGGAGCACCATAAAAAAAAAGCAATAGTTATATACTCTCCAAAAATCGAAGATCAAGAAGAAGTACTTCAATCCAAGTCCATCCTATGACATGAAGACAAGGTATTTAGAAATGGTTAAGATTATCTGACGATATCTTATTAAGTTAAAGAATTATCCTTTTAAAGATGCTAAATGGATGCAAGGAACCTAGCTTAAGGATATTATGAACCTTGTCAATGCTTACAATGCTGCACTAGAGTATGTCAACTCAAAACGGCTTGGTTCTATTGCCAAAGTAATACACCACACCATGGTTGCTTCGCGCATCAATTTCCAACGAGGGGCTAGACAGAATGTCAAGCCCATGGAAAATAAAGACAAAAGTGATGCCAAGGGGAAAACCAATACCCAAAATTCTTACCAAGGCTATTCCAACAACAACAACAATCGATCCAAGGAGAAGGGAATTTACAAGGTAAATATAAACTCTCTCCTAAAGAGCTAGAAGCTTTTCGTAAGGACCACAATTTTTTTTTAAAGTGCGGGGAGCAAGGCCATGGTTATCGTCCTTACCCCAAGAGAATTTCTTGCAATGAGACTCCTAGAGCCTCTATGTTTGAATCTCCAAAAGAGGATGCTCATTGCCAAGGATTTCTCCTTTCCTATGCTTGGGGAAAGATGCAAGAGCATGATGCCTTTATTTAGTTTGACCCTGGTTCAACTCACAACTTCATATCCATGGAGTTGACCTCTAAGCTAGGCATGCAAGCCCACGACTGGGAGATGCATTGAAAGCCAATGGAGCTATCAAGGGACAAGACATCTCAGTTACTTCCTTAATTGGAAAATCAAGGCTTCATGTCCAAAGCTATGTGGACAAAAATGATTTCTCCATCTTCCCTCTCAAAAATGAGAATGTTATCGTTGGGGCACCATGATTTAACCGCATGGCTCTCAACATGAAGTTCCCTAAAAGGAAATCTACGTCACCTTCAGGGAAAAGAGCATGTACATAGATGCTCATGAGTCGGGGAACACCATATCCTTGCAATAAAGAGAATCAAGAGGAATTAGAGTTGTCTAATTTCCTAAATGGATTCCAAGATGTTTTCATTGATGACATCCCTAGTGAGCTACCTCTAAAATGAGCGATGATGACCATGCAATTGAGCTCCTACCAGGAAGCTCACCACCTAACAAGCCTCCTTTACAAGCTCAACAAGAAGAGATCATGAGGCAAGTGCATGAATTGGTGGAAAAAGTGATGGTGAGGTCTAGCTCCTCTCCATTTTTTTCACCATTACTTTTAGTGCAAAAGAAATACGACACATATCACATGTGTGATGACTATAGAGCACTAAATAAGATCACTATCAAAACAATAGATTTTCGTAATACGGGTAGAAGATCTATTTGATAAGTTACAAGTTTTGGCCTGACACATGCTCCAGACGCATTCAAACTCATGATGGACAAAAGTCTTTAGGCCATTCAAATTCTCTTGAGGACTACAAGCGACACCTCCAGGTAATCTTTCAAGTTGTGAGAGAGAATAATCTTTTCATTAAATAAAAAGAAAAGAGATTTTTTCCTACAAAAGATTCAATATTTAGGTCACATTATCTCTAAAGATGGCACCCATATGGATGCAACAAAATTAGAGATAATAAAAGGATTGCATAATCCAAGGAATCTATAGGAGGTACGAAGCTTCATAGGTATGTGTGCATACTATAGATGCTTCATTAAAAAACATTCTCGCTAATAGCAAGCCCATTACATGACTTAACAAAAAAGAACGTTAAGTATTCATGGACTGCAAAAGTGCAAGAAGCTTTTGAAGAAGCTTAAGGAGAATCTTATCTCTCAACGTGTGCTCACACTACTAGATCTCTCAAAGCCATTCGAGGTCCAATTTGATGCTTGTGGTGATTGCCTTGGAGCTATTTTGCTTCAAGAAGGGCATGCCATAGCATATGAGAGTCAAAGACTCAACTTCGATAAGTGAGTATTAGGCAAATATGAAAAAGAGCTACTAGCTATTCTATATGCCCTAAACACGTGGAAACACTATCTCTTGGGGGCTCCATTCCTCCTATGAATGGATCACAAAGCCTCAAGAACTTCATGATGCAAACCAAGCTCTCCGACAAACAAATGAGGTGGGCAAATTTTCTATTGCAATTTAAATTTCATATTGCTCACCTTGTTGGCAAGCACAATCAAGTGGTCGATGCACTTTCACAATGACCAAGGGTAAATGTGGTGTCTATGGCAACTCACAATGATCTATCTTTTATGAGAAATGAGTCTACTACTGATTGATACTTTAAGTACGTAATTACAGCCTTTGCAATAGGGAAGAAAAAAGAATTATTCACCTTGAAGGATGGTTATCTTCCAAATGGCAATAGGCTATGTGTTAATCACCCATACAATAAGAACTTCATGTATGAATCCCATACTTCTGCTTATGCGGGGAAAAGAGGGATTCCATAGTCTACTCTTCGAGGAGTAGAAATATATTTTTGTTGGTCTATCATGAAAAGTAAACATACAAGAGTATGTTTCAAAATGGGTGGTATACCAAAAGTTGAAATTTGATCAAGGAAAGGAACTTGGATTGTTTTAGTCGACAGGCTTAACAAGAAAACACACTCTATGCCTGTCAAAAAGACTATTAAGGCACATCAAATGGAAACCCTCTTCAGATCTCAAATTTTCAAACATCATGGATTTCCAACATCCATAGTGTCAGACAAAGATCCTAGAATGACCAGTAATTTCTAGAAGGGTCTCTTTTGGAATCTAGGAAGTACCTTGAATTTCTCTTTCAGCCTATCATCCACAAAAACGGATGATCAAATTGAAATAACTAATCTAACGATCCTTGAATCTACTAAAAGCCTACATCATGGAAGTAGATCAATGTTCTCAATTAGAGAAGTACGTACCTCTTATAGAGTATGCGTACAATGACATTGTACATACTTCTATTGGGAAAGCACCCTTTGAGGTTAAAGAGAGAAGATCCAAAAGTCCCTTACTACTTAAAGTACATGGGAAGATCTTCATTGCTGATGAATATAGCCGAGACTCACAATAATATTTTCCAAATATTAAAGAGGTTATATCCATCTCAAAGCAAAGGCAAAAAGGGCTATTGCTAATAAGCATAGAAGAGCCTTAGCCTTTAAGAAAAATGATTGGGTCTTGCTAAAGTTTCTCAAGGGTCATCTAAAGCATACTATGGGCAAGAATACTTCGGGCCACCAAGAGTATTATGCTAAACTAGCAAAAAGATACTATGGTCATTTTTAAATTCTTAAGCCAATCAATGAGATGGCTTATCAATTAAAGTTGCCCAACCATTGGCTCATACGCAATGCTTTCCATGAGAGCCTACGTAAGCCCTACAAAGGAGCGCCATCAAAAGAAGCAATAGTTATAGACCCTCTAGAAATTGAAGATCAAGAAGAAGTACTTCAATCTAAGTCCATCCTATGACATGAAGACAAGGTATTAAGAAACGGTAATATTATCTGATGATATCTTATTAAGTTAAAGAATTATCCTTTTAAAGATGCTAAATGGATGCAAGGAACCTAGCTTAAGGATAATATGAACCTTGTCAATGCTTACAATGCTGCACTAGAGTAAGCATATGAAAATGCATTTTAAATGAAAAATGTTTTTGTCTTATAAGACTAGTTCTCTTTTTATTGTGTGCACAAATTTAAATAGTATGCATGCTTAGAATCATGTTTGTTGTGACGACGTCTCCCAAACACCTAGAAGAACTTGTCACTCTACTTTGGAAGTATGATATGGACTAAAGAGCAGACATGCTTGCGGAAGCTATATGTCCCAAGCACCAAATGGATTAGTCATCCATCTTGGAATGATGTCGTAGGGTAAAAAGGGATGATCTACCTGCTAAGACAAATTGACTAATGACTATGACTTTATCTCTTTTACCTCATAGGCGAGGACGATTATGATTTCAAGAGAGAGGTAATGTCATTAAATATCTAATATCTAACCAACCCAAATGATTTTCTCATATTAAACTGATCATTTAATGTGGGATAATAAACGGGAACAAGGGTTAGATTATAAACATGTGCTTACGGATCTATCTCAACATGGGGCTAATGGTAAAGATTCCCAAATAAGAGATGGTATGTCAAAGAGAAAGGTTAACTAATGGAGCTTAAAAGACCTTAGGGTTAGCTTCATTAAAGACCTCCAATGGTTAGTGTTAAAATTCCTTTGACCTTAAGCAAGCTAGGGCTGAGCTTGAGGTGGGAACCCGACCTAAATTTGTCTTTGACCTTAAGCAAGCTAGGGTTGTGCTTGAGGTGGGAATCCGACCTAGACTTGCCTTTGACCTTAGGCAAGCTAGGGATGAGCTTGAGGTGGGAATTCCATCTAAGGTGCTTGTCATGCTTGATGACTAAGGTACTTGAGGCACTTGTCATACTTAATAAGGAAGTTGCTTGAGAAGCTTCCTATGCATGGGAGGTAAGATGCTTGAGTCAAAAAGAGACCCTACACACTTAATGAGGAAGTTGCTTGAGAAGCTTCCTATGCATAAAAGTCCCAAAGTTATGGGAATCTTTGACCTAACCTTCCACTCACCCAAGGGGCACCTCTTTTCTAAAAGGGCACATGGGACACATGTGAGACTCTCACTAAGCTTAACCACATGGTGTGCTTGAATGCTATTGGTTGGGCTAAAGAGGGGTCCAATGAGCTTCTAGTTCTATCCAACAAATATCTAGATATTTCAAGCTCTCTCTCTCTCTCTCTCTCTCTCTCTCTCTCTCTCTCTCTCTCTCTCTCTCTCTCTCTCTCTCTCTCTCTCTCTCTCTCTAAGTTGCTCTCATTTTTGGCACGCCCGGTGGACCTCAATTGAAGTTTCACTCCACTGTGCCTATAGGTTGAGGAGCCAGCTCGTTAAGCTCTCTCTTGTGTTCGTCTGGAATAGCTTAGTCTAGCTTGGTGTGTCCAGCTCAATACTAGACCAACTAGTCTAGTCACTCGTCCTGCAGTCACTGGTCCTAGCTCGTCTTGGTCTACGTCTCTTGTCCTGGTCTAATCCCTTGTCATCCAGGTCTAGCCAAAGTAGGCTGGTTCTAGTCCTCTCTCGTCCAAGTCTAGCCAGAGTAGGCTGGGTCTAGTCCTCTCTCGTCCCAATCTAACCGGAAGGTCTAGTGGAGTTGGTGCAGTAAGTGAAGGTATTCGTGCTCAAGGCTTGGGTGGGCTTGTGGTTACTGCATGACATATACAAGGTCGTAAAAAGAGCGACAAAGCCCACTACTAAGTCCCTTGAAGTACTACCACAGGAAGCGTCATCCCTTTGGGCCAAGCAAAAGTCCACCAGCTCCATTACCCCTACCTTCTCCCTCAACCAATTCTACACCTCTCCAATCACCCTCATCAATAAACTTCTCACCCACTATGTTACAACAAGCTTTGGTGCAACAAGCCCTTGCACAGACAGCCATAGAAGAGCTCACGAGTGTTCTAGCTAAGGTGAATATTAAGTTTTCAACTTTCAAAGGTCTCTCCACAGAGGATGTTGACGACCATGCCCGGAGGTTTTTTTCTCTCTGTAAAGGTCATGGCCTTAACCGAGAAGATGCCTACTTAGTACTCTTCCCATCTAGCTTGGATGGACTAGCAGACAAGTGGTACAATCAGTTTGCAAAGAACCACTTTACTACTTGGGCTACATTGAGACAACAATTTTGTGAAGCTTTCAGACCAGGCAATTTCCAAGAAATGGTTCTGGATGAGTTGGCCAACATGCTGCTTCAGCCCAAAGAGACTTTTGCAGAACTCATGACCCAAACAAAGTCTCTGGTCGCCAAGTTTCCTCAGTCACCAAGTGAGTCCATGGTCGAGAAATGGGTAGAGAAGGCTCCTCCAAAGGCTTCTCACCAAAAGCTAAGAGAGAATCTCTGACCTAATGCCACCTTGGAGGAGTTTGTTGCGACTGCTACTAGGATAGAGGGGGCAAGGAAGCTGTTTACCGACTCTTCTCAGGTAGAGACTACCTCTGTACTCTTGGAGAGTCCATCTGACCTTTTGACTTCTCTACGTAGGGAACTTGAAGCCCTAAAACTACAACACGCTCTTCAAGAGAAGAAATCAACCTCTCTTAGACAGGAGAAGCCCCCACATCATGAGGCTTTGGATCAAATAAAGAGAGAGCTAGAAGATCTTAGGTCTCAGCAGGGGAAAAATCTAGACATGAAGACGAGGATTGCTACTATATCAAGGGATTGCGGCAAATACAACAAGGTATTGGTCCTTCTCTCCAACAAGGGCTAGCACCAGCATCCAATATGTTTTCCCCCTATGGCCATCCAAATTACATGCCACCTTTGCTCAATACCCCTATTGTCCAAGGTATGTCAAGTACTTTTCCATCTCAAAACTTTTATACCCATGCTGCTTCAGCCCCTCAGAGCTTCTACACAGCAAAGACCACCTCGTCCCCCATTTTGTCCATCAAATTGGCCCATTTTGTGCTACATATGTGGAGAATATGGGCATTACCAAAGCAAGTGTCCTTTACCTAAAGGGTCTCCTCCTTACCGTCATTGTTTGGAGTCTAACGACTACTACAGTAAGGATTGTCCCAAGCAAAGGGCATCCTCATCTTCGGGCCCAACTCAGAACCAACAAGAATTCACATTCCCGAAGATCATTCTGATTGCAGTGAACACCATCCCTCAACCATCACCTGCTACTCATATGGTTAGGCCACAACAAGTGGGGGAGCCCGTTGGCGTCCTCACTCGGGCAGAAAGAGTAGCTCTTGGTCTCAGCTTGCCAAAGGGACATCTCGTCCATCTCCACTTCCACAACTTGACCCAACTGACGAGCCCTTCATTGGTGCTAAGAGCAGGCAAGTCTCTATGCTATCGGACATTGATGGAGCCTTCTTGGAAGCAGTGGCTGACTTGTAACAGGTCAAAGTTCTAGAGGAAGCCCAAACCGCAGAAGCGAAGCCCATAGAGGAAGCAATCTTGAAGAACACCTTTCAGTATCCCTTTACGCTATGCTCCGACTCAATGCAACCCTCAAAAGTGACACCCTCTCAGTCATTTAGTCTTTGTACCTGGGTGTAGGGCCTAGTGGCGAGCACCTCCCAGTACAGCCCTCAGAGTCTTACATAATTTCCTATCTAGTAGCACCTCTCACCGATTACAAAAGTCCTCATCTCACAATATCTATTCTTGGGCATCAATTCTCTGGCATCATAGTCGATGGTGGTTCTGGGATCAATTTGATGCCAAAGTTCACTATGTTGGCTTTAGGTTTGCAGCCTTCCCTCCGTGCTCCATTCACTGTTACATTGGCCAACCAGAGGATACTCTATCCAGTGGGCATAGTAGACAAGGTGCCTCTGAAGGTACAAGACTTCACCTTTAGCTTGGATTTTGTGGTCGTCAGTCTTCCCCAGGTGGAGGGAGGATTTCCTTTGCTTATTGGTAGACCATGGTTGCGGCACACTAAGGCACTTCATGATTGGGGAAAGACACCATGTGAATCCATACTCCTGGCTCCCCCATGCAACCAATTTGACTCGAAGGAGTTATGGATCTAGTAGTTCATCATAGCTCGTTGTTGTCAGTACAGTCCAACCCCGACCTTGAGCAGCCTATACCCCACTTGACGGGTCTGACGAAGACTAGTTGTAGTGGTTGGAAGCTACCCCATCAATGTCATGCTATGTGGTCTCTATTCAAGCCTCACCTATGGATACTCTCTCTCTCTCATCCTCAGGCTGACACCAGTGACCCAAGTCATATAGAAGAACATGTGCCAGTTCTAGAAGCAAGTGTGTTAGTCCCTGATGACCATGATTCAAGTGTTCCTCTGATGAAAGTCGTTGGCCTTGGTAAACCTATAACACATCACCGAAGGGAAAAGAGATCTCCTCTGCATGAGTTCACCAACATTCCACCTCTTCCTTTAACATCCCCTGGGTGTGACGCCCCACCCACTCAAAAGCACTCCGCTATGTCTAACGACTTACCCTTGGAGGAGCTTCCACCAAGATGGTTACAAGAGGGGTATGCAGAGTTTCCAATTGATCAAACACCAGCCCATGATGTCTCAAAGCTCCAAGAGGCATCTCACTCTTCATCTTCTGAGGTGCCCTCTCCAGCTACACCTCTTGACCCAGTCAAAGAAGTCAACTTGGGTGACCCTGACAACCCTCAGCACATCCTCTTAGAAGCTTGGTTATGGGAGCATCCCGTGCTACTCAATCGTGTAGTCTCTTTCATGCACTCTTTTAAAGATGTTTTTGCCTGGTCCTACAAGGATTTGGAAGGGATCCCACTAGAATTGGGTGTCCATACTATCCCTATGGTGGAAGGGGCTAAGCCTGTCAGAGGCTGAGCTTACAAGCTCAACCCAAAGTATGCAGAAGCTGTCAAGTTAGAGCTAGAAAAAAATGCAAGAGGCAGGAATCATTGTACCTGTGGAGAACTCTGAGTGGTTATCACCCATGGTGATAGCGCGTAAGAAGCAGTCCAATAAAATCCATGTGTGCGTAGATTATCGCGCTTTGAACAAGTAATTATCCCAGATAGTTTTCCCACACCTTTCACTGAGCATGTGCTCGAAGATGTAGCAGGGCATGTATTGTACAGTTTCATGGATGGGTTCACTGGATACAATCAGATGGGCATCCATCCAGGGGATCAAATCAGAACGGATTTTGTGTTCTGTCCCTTGATTACAAATCATCTTCGCATCGTCATGGACAATTTTTTTACCTTCTTGGGTGCTCAATGTTCAACCACAGTGGAAACTCTAGAGGAGCACCTCACTCAGCTCTCCACTGTCTTCCTCAGGTGCAGAGAGGCACGCCTAAAGCTCAATCCGAACAAATGTCATTTTTTGGTCACTGAGGGCACACTTCTAGGCCATGTGGTGTCTGCTAAAGATTTAGCGCCTGACCCTGAGAAGATAGTGGCCATCTTGAAGTTACCACCTCCCATCAACCCAAAAGGTGTTCAAAGCTTTGTAGGCCACATAGGCTATCATCAGGTGGCTCAATCATTGACCCAACTCACTAGTGCTATTTTACCCTTCCAATGGTCAAAACCTGAGGCTGAAGCATTTGCATACCTCAAAAAATGCCTCACTGAAGCACCTATTCTAGTGGCTCCCGATTGTTCTATCCCTTTTTATGTGCATACTGATGCGAGTCAATTGGCTGTGAGTGTTGTGCTAACTCAGCCTAGTAAGGAGTACAACCTGGATCGCCCTATTCAGTATGAAGTCACCTGCTCACCAAAGCAGAGCGCAACTATAGCACCACAGAAAGGGAAGGTTTGGCTATTGTATATGCTCTCTAAAACTTTTTCCATTATTATTAGGGGTCCATCCCACAATTATTACTGATCACCATGCCCTGTGCTATTTGCTTAATAATCCACAAGTTGCAGGTCAAGTATGGCGATGGCTACTCTTATTTCAAGAGTTTGATTTTGAAGTGGTACTCTTACCCAACAAACATCATGTCCTTGCTGGCCACCTCTCTCGCATTTAAAGAAGTGAAGAAGCAATAGGGGTTCAAGGTGGATACCACTCTGGAATGGTATGGTGATGTCTTACATTTGCTGTCTACTAGTTTGTACCTTCAGAATGCGTCTCCACTGCAAAAGAGATGATTGCTTTTAAAGTCTAGGCCATTCAGTGTGATTGGAGGCCAGCTCTACAAGTCATGACCAGATGGTGTTCTGAGACGGTGTGTCTCCCCTCATGAAGTTGAGAATATTTTGGAGGATTCCCATAGTGGTCCCACTGATGGCCATTACCCTAGTCACATCACCGCCAAAAGATTCTACAGAGTGGTCTATGGTGGCCCTATGTTTCTTGGGATGCAATTGCCTATGTGAAAGTATGTGATGTGTGTCAGCACTGTGTGGACCTAAACCAAGCAAGCAATCCAATTTTCCTCTACAGGTCTCTATGGCATGGCTGCCCTTTGAGCACTGGGGCATAGATTTTGTGGGTTAAATTGCTCCTCCGGCCCAACTAGGTAACTGGAAGTATCTGCTGGTGGCTACATATTATGCAACTAAGTGGGCAGAGGTATTGGTGACAATTGATTGCACTTGCAATATTGTAGCCAAGTTTCTATATGAAAATATTTTGTGCAAGTTTGGATGTCCCCTGGAGATCATCAGTGATAGGGGCAATCACTTTGTTAATGAAATGATTTCAACCTTGCTTGACAACCATAAGATTTTTCATCGTAAGTCTTGTTCCTATTACCCTAGAGAAAATGGGCAGGCTGAGAGCACCAACAAGGTTCTGATAGCCCTTGTGCGGAAAGCATGTCATCTCCATCCGACTTCTTGGGCTCAAGCTATCCACGACACCCTTTGGGCATACCAAACTTCCTTCAAAGCCACTACCAATCACACCCCATTTCAGTTAGCCTTCGGTTTGAAGCCCTTTGAATTCAACTCAGGATCTGCGCGAGTAGGTAGTCTGTGTGCCAATGGGGGTGTGGGGTCTGCCTCTGTCTCTCATCTCGCCCCATTGGAAGAAAGCCGCCGTTTGGCTTCTCACGCTCTTGAAGTAGAGTAGCTTCGTCGCAAAGCGTGGCATGATCGCCATCTTTGAAAGCCAAAAATTACGCAAGGATCACTAGTGCTAGTATAGCAAGCTAAGTATCAGAAGAAAGCAAAGAAGTTGGTCCCAGCTTGGCAAGGACCATTCATAGTACAAGAAATTATACCACAGGGGGCAATACAATTAATGACTCTGGAAGGTGCTTCTCCGCCGCTGGTAAATGGCTTTAGAATTAGATGCTACTACCCTTCACCATAATCCATGGGTTAAAGTCCCTTTTACTACTACTTTCCATCCTGCGAGTTCACTTCTATCATTTGCCGTATCCCAGTCTTTCTTTACCTTCATCTTTGTCCCACTTTTCAATAGTTCTTCTGGTCTATGTCTATCTTTTGTCCCCCAAGTTTTTCACTAGATTCTTGCCCTGTGTTAAATCAAATTAGTGAGGCATATTCTTTCAAAGTTACATTTTGCTTGGGGGTTAATTGCATCGTCTATTTATTGAGTTACTGAGGTCTCAATCTATCCATATTAAATTGGGTATTCTCTCTTCTCATGGAGCCTTCTCGATGCTTTCTCATCTAAGCCGCATTGTTGCTTTCCCTCTTGGTGTCCCTTTTTTCAGAATATGCTAGTTGTTGTATCACTCTGTCTTTTCCCATTCATCTTACATGTGGAATTCAAGATCTGTTGGGTAGCCATGGTCAACATCACAATCTAACCTTCTTTTCCCCTAGCTATGTTGTGTAGCATGCAACCTTTCCTTTCCTTTTATGGATGCTCTTCACAAGAACTTACAGATAGAAATAGACGGAATTCTTGCAGAGTTGGTGTACAAATTCACAGCTATCAAAAACTGGAAAACATTGTACTTCACATTTAGAGGGCAACAATTTATCAGATTTAACAATTTCTACCTCCCTCTTCCTACCCTCCCCACTCGACCCTCACCTGCCATCTCTTGCCCCTATCCTCATCCCTTGTCCCCTCGCCCCTCACCACCCCTCCCTCGCCCCTGCCTAACACCCTCGCCCCTACCCTTCTCAGTAGTTCCTCTACCCAGTCCCCTCTCCCCTATCTCCCCTTCTCTCGCCCCTACCCTCATCCCCTCGCCCCTATCTCCCCTTCTCTCGCCATCCCTAACCCTCTTGCCCCTACCCTCATCCCCCTCGCCCCTACCCTTATCTCTCGCCCCCTACCCTCATCCCTCACCCCTCCCTAACCTACCCTCACCCTACCCTGTCCCCCTTGCCCCTCACCACCCACCCTCGTCCCTTGTGGTCTCGCCCCTCACCTATTCCCACGCCCTTTCCCCTAAAGTAACCTCACGCCTCGCCCCTACCCTATCACCTAACCTCCTTACCCCTACCCTATAACCTCGAACCTATCCACACTCCTCGCCCCTACCCTATGCCCTTGCCCATACCCTAATTAGTCCCTACCCTATTCCCTTGCTAATAAATATAGTATCCGACCCTCTCCCGCGAGCCCTACCCTCTACTCGCCCATATCTAACCCTCTCGCCATGGATCGCTCGTCTTCTTCAACAATTAGCAGATACATTTTTTTCTTCCATCGTCCCTACACACCAAGAGCCCCTTGCTTATTTTGTTACCCTAGAGCTTTTTCTCTCTCTTTGCTAAGATTGATTGATATGGCATGTACCAGCAAGCAAGTCCGAAAGGCAGCTTTGTGCAAAAAGCCAGTTGTGGCTGCAGAATTAGGGAGTGAAGACTCAGATAATAGTAGCAAAGATTCACCTCAAGTGACCCCAGTGATGAAAGCTACAACACCTCAGCAGCAGACTCAACACCAGATTCTAAAGCTGACTATGATTCAAATGCTTCCAGTAATCATGCGGAACAACAAAAGATGATTCAAAGCAAAGTCAAAAGTCAAGTCATCACTCATGAGATAAGGAGGCCTTCTACATCTAAAAGCAGCTCAACCTTCTCCTTGGATTTTTTTCTACAGTCACCTCCACCATCTCTGTGCAAAGTCCTTTCCAATGCTCAGCTACAGAGTCTAGGTCTCACAGCACTGGCTACAAGAGATCTACCAACCATAGTTCTTGTTGAGATGTACCAACCACAGTTCTTCTTGAGATGATCCACGAACTTTTGAAAAATTTTCCCAAGGTAAGGGGCCACAAACTCACACCTACACGGCTTGGCCATGCCATGGGTATGACCACCTTTCGAGCTTCGGTGAAGCTTGTCACGTGTACTTTTTCTCAGTTTTCCAAGGATGCAACCATTCAAGCATGTTAAGAGCTGCTCAGCATGGATCACCCTGACTATGAAAGAAACGAACAGCTCCTGGCCATCTTTAGGTACTATTTTCTAACGAGAGAAGCAAAAGCAGATAAGGGGAAGTGTGGCCTACCCACTACATTCTCCCACTTGGATGGCCTCTATTGTTTGATAAACAACTTCCCTTGTGGATTCCACCAGATTCTCTTTAGAGCCTTACAATCTCGGGCCAAACGATTTCGGGTGCAAGTACAGTTTGTGCAGTTGAGCTTCAAATGTTTTGCAGCACCTCTTTTGGCATGGGTAATAAATATTCATGACACCCTTGCCCAAGTGGATGAGGATACTCAACCAGTGTTGCGAATCGGGAAAAGAAATCTCTAACTAGTGAGATTGAGCAGGCAATAAAGAAGAAAAACAAGATCAAAGCCAAGGTGGTTAAGGACTCAGTAGAGTCTCTATGATCATTGCCAAGGTCAGAGAGCCAATAGACTAGGGTGACACATATTTTGGGATGCTCTTCGTCTACATCCATTCCTTGCTCTACAGTGCCAGTGTCTACTTCCACTCCTCGTGACGAGTCCGCCACTTCTTCCTCATAGCATCCTCTTCCTTCTCTCATTTTCACCCCTCCCCTAGTAAATATATATCCCACCCCATCAACACTAACCCTCCCAGATGTACCCACTACACCAGTGGTAACCATCTCACCCATACCTAATACCAGCAGTGCCACCTGCACGTCCTCTAGCATCTCATGCTCCAACACCTCATGCACCTGTTGCGTCTTCAACAATGGCGAATTCTACTTCTCTATTTGAGCTTTTTGAGAAGATATAACAGGACTCCAGGAATGCTATTGCCACCATAGAGTTAGGAAATGAGAAGTTAGTGGCTACACACCAGCGTCACTCTGCTACTTACACCGCTATGGAGGGATCTCTGTGAGTCACTGAGAGCACCATCGGGATGCTACTATTTTTGCACTACAACAAGCCTTGAAGTTAAAGTCCCAAATGATTAATGACCTTAAAGCTCAGGTACAAAAATTTAGAGAAATTCTTTTACATAAAATAGGACTACCCAGCCTACAATGATGGCCGTGGGGTATGGATGGACTGCATCAGGTACACCAATGCAAAATGCAAACAGGTCCTTCTCAGCAATTTATGGGACTCTACACACAACCTCGAGTTCAGTACTACAATCAACAATATCCTCAGGGGTTTCAGTCATCACCATTGCCTCAGATGAAGAACGTTCCTTGCTCTGACGGTCTTGCTGGTGCACACCGCCATGGCTGTGTTACTCGACGTCCTCAGTACACTACAAGACAGGTGCTACCCTTTTCCTTATAGCAGGTGGATACCCCCTTCCTAGGCGGCCCAGATATGGAGACCAGAGCCCAGTAGTAGGTGTCTGTCCCCTTCCCAGGCGGCCCACTTATGGACAACAAGGCCCACCAACAGCAGGGTTCCACCATTGACTTCATGGCTCCACCTCCAGAGACTGATGCTTCACGTGGTGTGGCGACTAATCTTTCTCTTGGGTGATTGCATGACAGTTTTTTCACCATGGTAGTGCAATGCAGTAGTGGTTTATTTTATAGTCTTACGATCTTTTAGCAGTTTCAGTTGTTTCTCTCACCTAGATGGTAAGTGGTTTTGTGGCACGCAAAACCACTTACCATGGTAGTGCAATGCAGTAGTGGTTTATTTTATAGTCTTACGATCTTTTAGCAGTTTCAGTTGTTTCTCTCACCTAGATGGTAAGTGGTTTTGTGGCACGCAACCTGTAATAGCAGGGCTACAGTGTCACTGGCATGGCAAGGTAGTTAGTCACAGTTGGCTAGGTTCCACACTAGACAGACTCTCTTGTCGGGTCTGTGACACGTGTCAGGGATATGGGTGGTGGTCTAGTCAACACCATGGCCAGCGCACCACCACCACATTTCAGAGATAGGCTTAATTGGACTAGATATTGGTGAGCCGTTGGTGGCTCTTTATGGTTGTATATATCTGTAGTTGTTTAGGTTTTATGGATTATCTACTTTTGTGTGGTCAATCATCTAGAGTCTCTAATCTGGAGTTGTACACAACATGTCTACACCATCCCTGCATAGTTGAGCCTTGACACCCCATTGTACCTATGAGATCTGGGCTGGAGCTGAGTGTGCTGCCATGCCAAAGTCTGTATCGGTTTCTTTGAGTTTGTTGATGTTCTTATTGTTCATGATCTACTGAGTCGTACTGTTGTTGCTCTGTTGTTCTTACTTTGTTGTTCTTTGTCTTCTGTGTTTGCATTCTATGGAGTGAGATATCACGTACATTGCACTGAGGAGAGCACCCACTATAGAGGGCATGACACATTATCTCCACCACTATAGGCTAGCCTTGCATCCTAGTGTTACATTACCATATACCGATGAGGCTCAAACTTATTAATGGTGTTAGTTCTTTCCCCTTGGTAGCCACAAGGATATCATAAGGTTGGCCTTTCATGGTAGTGGTACATAATATATGTAGGCAAGCTTTGAATTTAAGTTTGAGCCTCTTGCCATTGTTAACCACAAGGATGTCATGAGGCTAGCCTTGCACGTTAGTGCTACACTAGCATATGCAGGCAAGGCTTAAACTCGAGTTTGAGCCTAAAGGTATTATTATGTGCCCTTGGTAATAGCCTCATGGAATGGTATTGCTACATTAGCATAGGTAAGGGAGGCTCAAACTTAAGTTCGAGTCTCTTGCCATTGGTAGCCACAAGGATGTCATAAGGCTAGCTTTGCACCCTATATGAGCTAGTACTACATTAGCATATGCAGTTGAGGCTCAAACTTAGGTGGTGTTATTCTATGTCCTTAGTATCCTCATGGATGTCAAGAGACTAGTATTGCACCTTAAGGCTATAGTAGCATATTCAAGCGATCCTACACTAGCATAGGTACTTGAGGCTTGAATTAAGTTTGACCCTAGAGGTGTTGTTCTATGCCCTTATTAGTGACAAGGATGCCATAAAGCTAGCCTTGCAAGATAGTGTTTTACTAGCATATGCAGGTGAGGTTCGAGCCGCTTGGCCTTGGTAGCCATAAGGATATCATGAGGCTAGCCTTGCACCCTTGTGCTACACTAGCACACACAATTGAGGATCAAAATTAAGTTCAAACTTAAAGGTGTTATTCTATGCCCTTGTTAGCCACAAGGATGTCATGAGACTAGCCTTGCATCCTAGTGTTACATTACCATATACCAATGAGGCTCAAACTTAAGTTTGATGCTAAAGGTGTTATTCTTTACCCTTGGTAGCCACAAGGATGTTATGAGGTTGGCCTTTCATGGTAGTGTTACAATAGCAGATGTAGGCAAGCCTCAGACTTAAATTTGAGCCTCTGATGATTGTTAGCCACAAAGATGTCACATGTGAGGCTAGCCTTGCAAGTTAGTGCTACACTAGCATATGCAAGCAAGGCTTGAACTTAAGTTTGAGCGTAAAGGTGTTTCTCTATGCCCTTGATAGTAGACTCAAGGATGTCATTGTTGGAATTAGGGTTGCTAGAAAACACACACAACTTGGAGAAGACGAATGAAGCACAAGGCACACAACATAGTGTGCAATGTAAAGATAAGATGGCCCTAGAGTGATCACGGGGAAAAAAACCTCCTAGCGAGGGAAATAAATGCCTTGATGGTCCTAAGTGTATTCACACACATCACTACCACATGTATATGGTAACAAATCCCCATGGCAGTGATGTGGTGAACGAGAGCTGGCACATAAAGTATAGGGAAGTGCCATGCCCCAAGGACATGATCAATCTACAAAGGAGAGTAAGCCCAAAGCTTTGCGGAAAACTTCAAACTTCTCATGAGACAATACCTTTGTGAAAAGATCTGCAAGGTTGTCCTAGGTTGGCACATAAGCAAAGATGATCGCTCCTCCTAAGAGCCTCTCCCTGACATAGTGGTAATGCACCTCAATGTGCTTTGTACAAGCATGAAAAACTAGGTTCCTTGCAACTGCATTAGCTTTACAATAATGGCAACGCATCTTCTATTTTCCCTTATCACCAAAATTCCCAGATGAATTGTTGCCAACAGAAGCATTAAGAACATGCAATTTACCACTTGTAGAAGAACCATGAGAAGTGGCTACATCGTTGTTACTACCTTTTCTTTAAGCAACAATAAAGGCTTGTTCAACTGCACGCTATCTAGTCCTGTTTTTTTTGGAAAGTGACTCTTGTAAGATCAATGTGCATAATGCATCAAACTTGACAACTTCAAGATTTCCTTGGGTCATAAGTCTCCATGTACTAGCAAAAGTCTGGTAAGAATTTGGCAAGGCGTCAAGAAGAGTTTGCACAAGGGAACTGTCTGAAATGACTTCACCTGCGGAAGTAAATTGCTCACTGATATCCTTGACACCAGCAAGGAAAGTGTCCATGTCACTTCGTCATGCATAATCTTCGACTCCATCTCTTTACGTAGCAATGCAATTTTTGCCTCATTTACGACTTGCATAAAGACCAGCTAGAATATCCCAAGCTTGTTTTGCAGATTTTGCTAAACAAATGTGAGGAGTAATAGTGCATTTCACAGACAGCGCAATCAATGCATCCCAACGAGCTTGCTTGGCCGTAGGCAAAACAGCTCTGGCAGCGCAGCCCTGCCACCAAAACCTACAACATCCTCAACATCGCCTACATCCTCAGAACCAAGACGTACATCAACCCCTTGCACAATATTCCAAACACCCTTGGACACAAGGACATGTTGCATCATGTAAACCTACATAAGGTAATTGTCCCCATCCAACCTATCCTCACTAGCAAACATCTTGAACACATCTGTGTTGTTGTCAGCCATGGCAAATGTTGCACCTGATGCGAAAACTGCCCAAAAAGAGGAGAAACAGATTGGGAACAACGCTTGTGATACATCAAAAACCGTAGAATATTGTACGGGACCTGTTATGTAGAAAATTGTAGTGATAAAAATTTTGCACAAAATCACGAAATAGCATGTGCATTACTACTTGTATTGAAAACGGAGGCCAAAATGATCCCGAATCAAAAATCAAAGAAAGTGAGCAAGCGTGTGCTAGAGCTGCTGGCAGCTAAGCCCAAGAGGACACAATGTGCTTTGATACCGATTGTTGGAATAAGGGTTGCTAGAAAACACACACAGTTTGGAGAAGACGAAGTAAGCACAAGGCACATAATAGATAGAGTATTACTTTGGAAAGATAAGATAGACCTAGACTGATGGGTGTATATAAAAATACACGGGGAAAAAAACCTCCTAGCAAGGGAAAAAATTCCCTGGCAGTCCTAAGTGTGTTCACACACATCACTACCACAAGTATATGGTAACATTCATGAGGCTAGCCATGCATGGTAGTCCTACATTAGCATAAGTAGGTGAGGCCCAAACTTAAGTTCAAGCCTCTTGCCATTGTTAGCCACAAGAATGTTATAAGGCTAGATTTGCACCCTATATGAGCTAGTTCTACACAAGCATATGTAGTTGAAGCTTGAACGTAAGTTCAAGCCTAAAGGTGTTATTCTATGCCCTTGGTATCCTCATGGATGGCATGACACTAGATTTCCCCCTAGTGCTACAATAGCATATGCACTTGAGGCTCAAAGTTAAGTTTGAGCCTAAAGGTGTTGTTCCATGCCCTTAGTAGCCTCAAGGATGTCATAAAGCTATCTTGGCATGATAGTGCTATACTAGCATATGCAAGCGAGGCTCGAGCCTCTTGGACTTGGTAGCCATAATAATATTATGAGGCTAGCCTTGCACCCTTGTGCTACACTAGCATACACAATTGAGACTCAAACTTAATTTTGAGCTTAACTTTGTTATTCTATGCCCTTGGTAGCCATGAGGATGTCATGAGGCAAGCCTTGCATCCTAATGTTACATTACCATATACCAATGAAGCTCAGACTTAAGTTTGAGCCTAAAGTTGTTATTTTGTGCCCTTGGTAGCCACAAGGATGTATGAGGTTGGCCTTTCATGGTAGTTCTACACTAACATACATAGGCGTGCTTGGAGTTTAAGTTCGAGCTTGGTTCTATTGTTAGACACAAGGATATCATGAGACTAGCCTTGTAGTGCTACACTAGCATATACATGCGAAGCTCAAACACGATTTTGAGCCTAAAGGTGTTGCTCTATGCCCTTGGTAGTTGCCTCAAGGATATCATGAGGCTAGCTAGGCATGGTAGTGCTACATTAGCATAGGTAGGCGATGCTCAAACTTAAGTTTGAGCCTCTTGCCATTGGCAGCCACAAGGATGTCATAAGTTTAGCTTTCCACCCTATATGAGCTAGTGCTAGACTAGCATATGCAGTTAAGGCTCGAACTTAAAAGTGCTATTTTATGCTCTTGGTATCCTCAGGGATGTCATGAGACTAGTCTTGTTTTTTAAATGCTATTTCCCACCATGTGACTAGTTTTGCAAATGAGTAGACTTATAAGACTATAAATTGTACTTGTAGTCTTGTAGGCTATACTTTGGTAGACATCTTTATCCATGACAGCTTTAAAGTCCAAATTTTAATTCTCCAACTCGAGCTCAAGGTTGAGGTTGAGGTCCAAGTCCCAACGAATGCATGCTTTAGCTTCAAATCAAGGTTGAGGTTCAGGTTCAACTTGACTTCACCTCAAACTTGAGGTTGAGGTCCAAGTACCATGTTCCAAGGCTGAGGCCAAGCGTGAGACTTCTACATGGACCTAAACAAAACATTCAACAAAAGCTATTTATCAATGCTCGAAAAAAGCTTGTGGTTAGTGTAATCCCACCTACAAAGTTTAACTTTTACATATAAATTTCAAATTTGAAGGTGGAAGAAGAATAAGAAGAAAAGTATTTTAACGTTGTAGGAAACTTAGAAAATTTTAGAGAAATATTGTTTGAAAGCCTTTAAACATAGTCAAATTCCCTCTAAAATTACTCTTATGTAGGTTTTCCAAGCTTTTGAAAAAAAACATATTTTAGTCAAATTCCCTCTTAATTTTCTCTAATGTAGGTTTTCCAAGCTTTTGAAAAAGGTTTATTTCTGGCACTATAGCATTAAATTAAATGCAAAAGAACACGTCATATTGTCATGGTGACAATAGTGCACTAACAAAAGCTATTATTTAGTGGAAAGAACACGCTGGCAAAAGTGCACTTTAATTTGAAATTCAAACCTAATGTCGTACGTCAAAGAAGACGGCAAGGGAATGGACATGTTGTTCGTCGATCCATGGCTCACATCTCTCCATGCACAGGGATCTCCTCCCTCTCTGTGCGTGCCTTAGAATCCCTCACAGACGTTCAAGCTGAAAGATTAGTTCTTGGTTTGTTTGCTTTGCTTAGCAAAAACCTTAATATTCTCACCCCTTTCAGTTGCAGTCACCAAATCTTGGCAGGTTGTCTGGACCACTCATGCTGGAAAATAGTTGAGGTGCATACCGTCGCTCGCACTTGCATGACACCCCAACATGGGTTTCAGTCTCTAGCCCTTGTTTGCCTATGCATGCACAAAGGGAGAGGTTGTCGAAGTTGTACTCGAGAGGCTCTTGCACATATCCAAAGCATGAAGTTGCAAAGGATATTCGCTTACACTTGAAGTACGTTTATGACAGGATTGCACCAATGGAAAAAACCTGTTTGGAGGTGTAGGCCAAGATCCTTGTGGAAGTTTATAAAGGACTAGCCTCATATGGATGCAGGAGCTACTCCACTACAACTATCATCATCCACGTCACGATCATTAGCATAGCATGAAGGGGAGTTGATACTGCATCGGTGCCTACACATGCAGAGGCAGGGCAGTCAAATCTGGAGGAGTGTTCAATTGTGATCACATGTGCTTTGGCACTTAATTGTGGAGCTTGTGGGAATCGTACAAGAGTCGGAGTAGCATGACAATGATATTGCTTTGATCCTATTTGATATCCCTACTCACCCAATTGAGAGTCCTCATCAATCCCTCTTCTCACCACCAGTACCATCCACAAGAGCTCTAGCGCACCAGCTCAGACATGCACGACTCTCTCTCTCTCTCTCTCTCTCTCTCTCTCTCTCTCTCTCTCTCTCTCTCTCTCTCTCTCTCTCTCTCTCTCTCTCTCTCTCTCTCTCTCTCTCTCTCTCTCTCTCTCTCTCCCCCCCCCCCTTTGTGGGATAGATATTTAAGGTCTCTTGGGATAGTTTCATACGACGTTAAAACAATCTTCTTCTTCGTCTTCTTCTCTCATAGCTAGAAGTTAAGCCACAACTCCATGCCTTCATCTCTAGTAGTTCAAACTTAATTTTGAGCTTATGTCAATATCTACCTAGGAGATCAAACTTAAGTGCACTACACACAAAGGTGAGTATCGCCATGTGTCTTCATTGCTCAAGTTTGTTCACATTGCTGAAGTGACACTAAATACTCAAATTTGCTTGGCAATATGCAACAAACAGCTTGCAAGCTTCTAGTTATCATATAGGCTGCGAGCCATTCGGGTTAGGAGTTTGAGCTTTCTTTGCATTTCTTGCTACAAAGTGCATGAAGGAGGAGGTCATCCGAGGGGTGCAGGCTGCGTGTTGAGCGGGTGGGTCCAAACAATGTCCTTATTGTTTTAGGCAAATAGCATGCTCACACATCTACAAAATGACCCTACCCAACTACATGTTCTAGAGAATCTAAATAGTACCTTATGTTTGAGATCTCTATGCCTTTATCTACCTAGCAACTCAAACTTAAGTTTGGGCTCATATCTATATCTACCTATAACCTCAGTCAAGCTCCATGCCTCAATCTACCTTGAAGCCCAAGCTCCTTGAACTCCATCCCTATATCTACCTAGAAATTCGATCTCCATGATGTCAAATATTTTGAAATAGATTTTTCATTAGATAGCTTGACATTGCATAGCTTAGTAGGTCATCCGACCAAAGCCATTGCAATTTAGGCTAAATATGAGTGATGGCATACCTTTGATGTAGTACAAAGTATACCTCAAAAATGTTGATTGGAAAGTGGTGTAGAGTTATGGAAGAGAAATGTCCAGGGAAAGGAGACAAAAGTGGGTATGCTAGGTGGGTCAACCATGTCCTTGTGTATTGGGAGAATCTTATGCAAGCAAAGACACTATCTTTGATGAATTTTGGCCAAGGAATATATGTGGACAAGCTCATCCTATTAACCTTTCATTGGAAGGTAATCCAGATGTGGGACTTGATGTAAATGAGAGCCACAATTGTGGTCCAATGCACAACAAACTTTTGGAGGAACTCAACCCAACTCTTGATGTGGCAAAGGGTGACGTTGTACTTGTGCAAACTTGTGATGCAAATTATCCAATTGGCTAGGAGTGACAACAACAAATATTGCTCTGAACAATGAGTCAGCAAACCACCGACAAGTCAAGATACACTACTTGGTATTGATTTCAAACAAGAAGGATGAAAATGATGTGGAAGTTTAGAAAGATTGTTGGAACAAGTACTGGCAAGAGAACACAATTTAGTCACCTGTCTCTCTTGCAACTTACATTTTAGTTAGTTTGATAATGAAGCATGTGTGAGTGGAAAACTTGATTTTGGATATGTGTGTGTGTGTAAATTTGTAAACTATCAAGTGCAAACACATTGTAGTGTATAATATGGTTGTTAACAACACACAATATTAGATCTTACATACTCATTAGCATCCACTAAAAATTGTACCACAAATTTCTTTTGTGCAACAAATTAGCACACCACAACCTCACCTCAAGTCCATGTGACACAGAGAATTGTCCCAAATTTGAGCATTTTTCCCTATTTTCCTAAATATGTGTTTATAAAGCAAACAGATTTGAAGGGAAAAGATCAAGTGGACTAAGATTCTTCAGGAGTATGATGCAAAGCTTCGACATCGTAAAGGACAATACAATGTTGTAGTTGATGCTCTTAGTTGTATGCTTGAGATCACCTCTCTTCTTTTCACTAAGTTTTGAAGAGAGCTTTTGGAATCTCTCAAGGGAAAATATGAGCATGACGATGCATGCTCCAAAGTGTGGAGCCATGTACAAATGAGAGATCACTCTCACTCCAATGCTGGTAGTGTGTCTTTAACCTCCACACCCAGTTCTCCTTTTTTGAGATGTATGAGCTTATCAAATAACTCATCCACTCTCAAAGACGGATACTTGTTCTTAAGAGTAACTAAATTTCGTCCTCGGTAATCTACGCACATACACATACTACCATCCTTTTTCTTCGCCAACAAGGTGGGAGAGGCCCACGGTGAAGAATTGGGTTGTATAAATTCTCTACTGAAATAGTCAGCAAGCTGACGTTCCACCTCAGTAGTCTAGGAATGACTCATTTTGTAGGGTGGTTTACTTACAAGCTTATTGCCTACAACCACATCTATGATATGTTGCACAACACATGTTGGTGGTAACCCTGTGGACAAATCATCTCGGAACACATTGTTGTAAAAACTTGTACTTGTTCTGGAGAGAGAGCGAAGTATCCATAGTTGGAAGACAAGAGAGAGAAGCATGTAGCGTTGAGGAATTGTCATTAAAAACATTATTACCATTTGACAGAAAATGATGCAGTGAGTAGCACAGAAAGAATTCTTCTATTGCATCTTGAGAAGAGAGCTTCATAAGCTCAGTTGTACAAATGAGTGGCGAGGAAGTAACACCCTTCTCTCCCAATAGCAACACATGTATGCCATTGGATTTGAACGTCAAACTATTGTGCTCATAGCTACGTTTAAGTGATGACCCTAGACACAACTCCTTGACTAAGGACCACATTTGCACGGTCCATAATCATGACTTGAAAATTCAAGGATGTGTGATGTCCTTAATCTCTAGCAGTACATCCTTCACTTGAGTATCCCACACCTCAACATCATTGTCATTAATCATTGCTACCTTGTAATGGTGGGCACTTGGAGTTTGGGGCAACTTGAACTGTTTCACTAACTTATAGTTTATGAAATTGTGCAAAGCACCATTGTCCACCAAGATTTTCACCTTATGAATTTGGATAGACCCATGCATATGTACCAACTCTTGTGGATCAAAGTTCGGTTGCCACATTGAGGCCATGATAAAGCACTCATGTACCTCTTTGGTGTATATTATCTCCACATTGGAGAGATGAGAGGACTCAAGAGGTAGTAATTGCACCATGTGCACTACTTTCTCCTTACTTTGGGCAACAAATTTTCCCTTGGGATGATTTTTTTTTTCCATGGCCACTTCTTAAACATGCAAAACATATATTTTCCTTTTTAGCCTTCTCGAACTCTTCCCTAGATAGAGGGTCCCTAGACCACTTGGTCTTCTTGGATGTCTTAGATACATCTATTATAAACTTTCTTTTATTGTGCTCATGATGTTTGCATACAATTTCATGTGCAGTGTCAGACAGGTAAGCATTATTCAATGCTTTCTCATTGGGATCATCATGTATATACGCTTGCACTATGGCCTCCTTTAAGCTCGGGTGTCAACCCACGGATAAACCCCTGCAATTGCTAAAAGGTATCTAAACCCTCCAACTTGAGAATCACATCATAATAGTCCAAGATATACTCCAATAGTGTCTTATGCTAATGCATAGAGCACTTGTTGCAAGCATACCAATTTTTTTTTGCTTCAATTGTATGAAAAAGTTATTTTATAAACATAGTCTCAAAGGCTTCCCAAGTCTGTGGTATGATGCTCTTCTCCTTGAAAGTTGCCCACCATTTCTATGCCTTGCTTTGTAGTGTCAAATTTGTTTGCAATGCCTTGATTGCAACTAGAGTGCATCTAAGATCGTGAATCCCATCCCATTTGCTTAGGAATATATTCACAATATTTTTGTTGTGTTCCCTTTCCTCTCCCCTAAAAAATGGTGGCTTGGTATTCTTTAACAAGTCATCCATCTCTTTTTTGGAGAGAAGGTGTGACCCCTCTACATTGGAACCTTGCTCCTACATACCAAGTGTGCTCCCGCCAAGCACGAGGGAGGCAAAAACCCAAGTCTTCTCATTAACTTGTCCCTTGGCCAACTATTGTAGCAATTGCACAAGTATAGCCTGCATCCAAGTTGCTCTTCAAAGACATGACAAGACCATGTAGGAGCAAAGAATTTGCGGTCATAGTGTCTCAAATACATTTTTGCATTATGTAGTTATGGACTTGAATGGTAGGATTTCGTTTGGCACATGATGTCACAAGAGGAGAAATATGGTATAGGAACTCATGGAGTTTGGTTTAGCCACTATGGATCAAGGTTTATGAGGGTCTCTCTTACTCATGTCACTACTTGTTTATAGTTGTCTCCATACACAAGTACATTCGTACTTGTTGGATGTCATTTTTTTGGACATCCTTATATGAAACATATTCTACATGTGGAGAATATGAGTCTCTGGGACTTACACTAACACATGTTGTCACAAGAGGAGCAACATGGTCTAGGAACTCATGGAGTTCAATTTTTCCAGTGTGGAGCAAGGTTTATGAGGGTCTCTCTCACTCATGTCACCGAGTGTTTACAATTATCTCCATACACAAGTACATCTCGTACTTGTTGGATGTCATTTTTTTGGACATCCTTATATGAAACATATTCCACATGTGGAGAATATGAGTCTATGGGACTTACACTGGCACCTATTTTTCAATGATGTATCATGACAAAGTCCCTAGGTACTAATCAGATCTGTTAATTAGACCGTTTTGAGCACCTTGTATTAGGAAAAATTTCAGTGAGACAAAAAATTATTGGATACCTAGTAAGACTTGTTAAGGTTACAAGTATGGTTCAAAAACTTTAATGGATGGTTGTTTACACATGTAGCAAAGCTATGTTTTGTAAGTGAACAAGTTCATTTGGTACCTAGATGTAATTGATTTTCACATTCCATTATGATCAAATATGTTAGCATGGCCTTCACATGGAAAGTATTTAGTTCTTTCCTTATGGGCTGCGAGCATAACGTTTTACATAAGCATTGGCAAATACCATCATGGATATGCAAGTTCGGATTTGTTTTTGCTAAATGCACACACACCTAGTGTGCATGCACACTAGGTGTTATGGGTCCTAGTGTTTAGCAAAAAATGATTTCAAGTGTCATGCACATTCATGAACTTAGTAGATTCTAAAGCATTTCGCACTATAAGTGCAATATCTCTATGAGATTAATTGTGGATCTACCAATCACTGCTAGAGGTCATGGCTCCATTTGGATGCTTGTAGATCAATTTACTAAAGTTAACCAAGATGGTTATTCTTGAAATTGTTGATCACCCAACAATGTTGCAAGGAATTGTGATCCCTATTTATCAGTCATTTTGGAAAATTGTTTGTAAATGATGGGGAAACACACCTCAGTACTATCAGTCATCCAAAGAGGATAGGAAGCTTACAAGTGTTAATCTTATGCTAAAGGATATGCTAAGTGCATACATTAGCACTTAGCAATCCAATTGGAAAGCTTATCTCTCTAGTTAGAGTTTTCTTACCATGAGGCAAAGCATGTTGCGACAAAGTTTATTCCCTTCATGCTTAAGTTAGGTTCTCAACCTTGATCGGAAATTATGGCGGGGTTGTTTACTGACAATATACGATAACAAGTCAAAGACTTAATCTTTGTTGATGAGTTATGTTAGTATGTTACTTTCATGGAAAGTGAGAAGAGGTATCCTTTAGATACATCTTAGTTGTGGTAACTCGTTTAGCATACTCTAGTGAGTTATAAAGGGAGTTTACATATTAGTTTAGATTTAGGCCGGTTACAAAAACGGTTGCAAAAGGACAACAATGTGGAAAATCAAGATGTTACTCTCGATTTCATTGCGTCTCCTACTGAACTCTATTTCGGTCAAATGGACATTTGGATCCATGAAGGGTGCCAATGTGGAAAACATTAGTGTTCTAATGAATATATCGCCACTTTTGTTTTTGAGGACGAAAACACTTCTCTAAGGGGGGAGTAATGTCACGCCTAGGGTAAGACCGGGAAGGTCAAGGGCCAGGACGAACATGCGGTAAAGTGTACGCTTTGTCATACGTGTCGGAAGCTAGGAACTTGCATGTGCACTGTGTGCGAGCCTCAAAAGGCTGCAAATACACAACTAGAAGATCCTAGCAAGCTCAAAGGGGTAGAGGTGTGTCACTCACCGCTCAATGCTTCCATTGTGAAGGATCCTGTGCTACGAAGAAGAAGGAACCGTTGTTGATGTTGTGCTCAACCACCTCGTCACCGCCGATGCCACCGCAATGCTCGTTATCTCTCTCTCTCTCTCTCTCTCTCTCTCTCTCTCTCTCTCTCTCTCTCTCTCTCTCTCAAGCATACACACACACACACACACACACCTGTGAGCACACGAAGGAGAAGGAGATAGAGATAGAGCAAGAGCACTTCTTAGCTTACACCTCCCAGAATGAGGATTTTTAGGTCAAATGGACCTTTTATAAGAGTTTGACCCATTCACACATGGGTGCCCATAGTGGCCGATCGTTGCAAAACTACTGTAAAAACAAGATAAGTGGTGCGCCTTTTATCGGTGATCACCTACACACCTATTGGACCAACAAGCCCGGTCCATGACTCAATCAAATAAATAATATGCGTCTGTCGAAGGTGATAGGGTGTCCGCCGTGAGGGTTAACATGTCCCCCTTCCTAATGTAGATTCCGTCCTCAAAAGCTATTGAGATGAAGTTCGTTCGTCGAGGTGGAAGAGCATCCGAGATTGAATGTCCTCTTCAATCACTACAAAATCAACCAAAATCGGCATAGTAGCTGCATTCTCATATACAATTAAAAAGCATATGCAGTCGTAGGTACACAAATTGATTAGTAACAGAATATTAAACAATTTGTCAGCAGTAAACATTAAACTGTAATATAATTAAACACATAAACAATTGTAAAGGTCAAAAACTAAATAAGTATGGGGTCGCTAATTTAACGGTCGAAAGGTACTAGAGGTCAACTATTAATACCATGGGCAAGCTTCTTAGTTTTCTCTAGTCAATTAAGTTGTTTAATTGCGAAAGCCAAGTATTTCATGTTCGAGGGCTGACTAGAGGCTATACCTAGAAGACATTGTAGTTAAGCTACAATAAAAGGAACTGCTCATGAAATCATCACCTGATTTATTCCCTTTTCTTTGACCCCCAAAGTCTTTTCACATTGATTCAATTTTGATGTGTGTGCTTATTTTGTATGCCTTGGGTTTTTTGCTTTTCAAGGAAAAGCGCTCATACTAGAAACCTCTAGAGGTCTAGTACTATAGGCAATACATGTGAGTGAAGTACCAAATTAAGATTTTACATTGTGGCACTTTTGATTTTTTTAATTATTTTTTTTAGCATTTCAATTTTGTAACTTTTGGGGGGTCATATGACATTGTTACCCTCCCCGGCCTCATCACACTAGTAAACTCCCTTTATAATACTTAAGCTAAAGGTTAATAGGACTAAGCCCACTAGAAATCCCAAGTACATTGCAAACAATGCTGCATAAATCAAATGAAGAACCTAAAGTAACCATTGATTCTTAGAAAGGCATTCCCCATGGTGTTAAGAGAAGATCTTTAACTCCTAACTTGGTCAAACTAGCTTAGTCATACTGCCTAGACAAGGGATTATGACAGAAAATTATATAGAATCTAATGTTTCATCTAAGCAAATGTGCTAAATATTGTGCTACCAATCCATTTAAAGCATACAAACATGGATGCAAAAACAAAGACAAGGGGCAATGCTAATGGACAAGAAACACTTGTTCGTGTTAATGATCACACTTGATTCGGAGTGAACAAGATAAAGATTCTATGAAGTCCAAAATCGTAACAATGGCAACACGTTTTTTTACACACTACAAAACACAAGGAATACCTCTAGAAGGCACATCGGTGTGGGAAGAGGCAACAACCTTTATTGAATATAATCAAACAACATAAGGAACCCTAACCTAATTATTTGCACCCACCCCCAGAGAATCAAGGGAACATGATATTGTAGAGATGGGGAGGTAACCCTAAGGCTAAACCCCTCTCCTCATCATCATCAAGAAAAACAAAGCTATCATCTGTGAGACCATATGTGCTATCTGTGTGATCATGTAACTCTTCCTCATCATTGGAGGCACAAATGTTCACTAAGAACATCACTAGACGTCTATAGTCATCTTGGTCAAGAGGGTAAGTTTGTGCAATCGGAGAGACGTCCAAAATTCCTCTCACATACTAACGTATCTACCAAATCCCATTCACATGCAAGCACGGGTAGACTATGTGAAACACTTATGAAAAGTAAAGGGGGTACCTCTCACCCAAGGAAGGAGTGGATGACTCTATCGTACTGGCCATCTCTATACACATAGGTAGATGATGGTTAGTGTGAAAATATTATAAGGGTCATGTCAAAATCTCATGTCCTTATGCATAATGTGTTTTTCTGATTTTGGGTCATGTACTAGAACTCGTAGGTTTTTAGATTTTTGTTTGGTGGCTCTTGCTCTTTTACTTTTTTATTTTTGTTTTTGTGAGTATAAGGCTATTTATATATGGTCCCTATGGTTGGAAGATTGAGCGGTCAGGGATGAAGGTTAAGAGGGTAGCAAGTGAATGATGGATGTCAGCAAATACTCTCCCCTTCCTTCGGTAGATCATACCTTTTGGAATGATGTCATCACTACCAATTGTTCCAAGTTGTCATGGGTGAAGACTTTGACCAATAGTTGTTGATTCCCCTCGGCATTTCATCTAGTGGCGAGGGTGGTAAGGTACTCTCCCATGATTTTATTTGCAACATTGTTGTAGGTGGTGAACTTACAACGGGAGGTGCAAACTCTTTCTTGTTTGTATGGATATGTACAATGGTAGGTGGAGGTTGTGTTGAAACTTCTATTTCCGTATATGAATTACATGAAGAGCAAGAAGCTTCATTCATTTTTTCTATGGTTGAGCTGAGCGAAACAAGCCTTTCTCGCTTGGGTACCCAAACTAGCTCCACATCAGGTGTATAGTGTTTTGTGATTTTTCCTTTCCCACGATCTTCAATCGACTTTATCATCACAGGATTTGACTCACATGAGTCAGCTGATAGGTAAGGACACAATTTACGTTTTGACACCCAGATTTGATCATTTCCTTGATAGTAGCCTTGGGCTTCCAATAGTCGTTTACGAATCCAACGCAACGTTTTCTTACATTTCTAGGAGCGAGTGGGGCGTTTCTTACAAGGCTCCTGTTTTTTTATCATCAGCATGGTTGCTAAAGAAGCTTTAGGGACCCACTTGTATGTTTTCTTAGTTATATTTCGATGGATCTTGCGTATCTCATTTTTTGTTTCAACTACAAAAGTTGAAGCTTTAAAGAGTTGGGCTGTAGGGACATATGGTTCAACCTCCTGGACGTGCACTGTTTTGGGTTTTATTTCCTTGGGAGATAATATGTCAGGGACTATGACTTGAGTGATAGGGCTAAGAGTTGGTTTCTATGTTGTGACACTCCCTGTCCCCCAATCAATAGTGCATTTGGTGGCTATCATCCACGCACGTCCTCGGTTTATATTGCCTTCCATAGTTCCAACAAGCATGACCAAAAAGTCTTGAGTCACAACCCTGTTGTCATAACTGACAAAAGTGTGCCAGATTTCAAAAACCATAGTTTTTTTCTTGTTGACACCCTTGACTTGGATAGTACTCTCAGATAGAAATGGCTTTGTAACTGACACCACACCCCATATGACAACATATTATATTTAGCACCCGTGTCCAATAAAGCATTATATAGCACTTTCCCATAGGCACTATTTAGTTCAATAGGGTATCGTAGAGGTGTGTCAGAGTCTAATCAATCATCCTTTGTTTCAACGTGAAATGCCTGTGTGACTCTTAGGTTGGCATCTTATACGTTGTTGTTGCTCCTTAGCCTCAACTTGAGCTTGTATCTTCTTCAATTTTGTTTGTGCCTTGGATGCCTTTTTTTAATGGATGGCACGTAGCTCCTCTTGGTTTAAAGGATCATAGTATCTTTTAAATTTTCTCCCATTGAGGAATCCAATGGTTTCAACTCCATCAAGAGTCTCCACAAGAATGGTACCTTGTAGGGTGATTTCACATACTCTATATGGTCCTTTTCTCGAATATTTGAACTTTTTCTTTTCGTTACGCACTCCATACATAAGGACTTTATCACCAACATTGATACCTTTATTCTTTAGATAACAGTCAAACCATTTCTTCCTCCTATCTTTCTTCACAAGTGCATTTTGCACAGCCAATTGTCTTTCTTCGTCTAACCTCTCAAGGATATATAAACGATCAACTAAAGGGTTACCATCTCAACCTTCTTGTGAAGCTACATGCAGACTAGGATTTACAAACTCCCATGGCATAACTGCTTCTTGGCCATACACCATTTTGAATGGTATACAATTAATAGCCACTTTGTAAGAAGTACGATAAGCCCATGGAGTTGATGTCAACTTCAAATCCCAAACTATGTGATGAGCTTCCACTGTTTTGGTCAAGATAGAAATTAAGGTCTTATTAATGCTCTCAGCTTGGCCATTTTATTATGGGTCATACCGTGTAGACTTATGGTGAGCTATCATGAAGTTTGTTGTGAGTTCCTTGATAACTCTATTTATAAAATGAGTACCATTGTCACTCACAATTTCAAAGGGACAACCAAATCTTGTAATAGTGTTCTCAAAGAGAAACTTGGCAGTTGACCTTGCATCAGCTTTGCGTGTTGCCCTGGCTTCCGTCCACTTTGTCACATTGTCAGTGGCAATGATAATATATCGATATTGAGTGTTATGAGCTGCCGAACTAATTGGGCCTACAAAGTCTAAACCCCATTTTTCAAATGGTTGAGTCACTTTAACAGGATGTAAGGTCGTCTTATCCTTTCGTTGTGTGATCTTGTAACGTTGGCATTCATCACATCCTTTCGCAAAAAGTGATGCATCCTTGAATAAGGTAGGCCACCGATAGCCTGATTGCAACACCTTTCTAGCAGTTAGTTCCCTTGAGAAATGTTCTCCGGCTATACCCATGTGGGCTTCTTGCAGTATGTATAAATACTCATCCTCATAGGCACAACGTCTAAGAATATCGTCCTTCCCTAGCTTGAACAGAGCTCCTCCAATTAGAGAATAAGGTTCACATTCTTTTCACAATTTTTGAGCTATATCCTTACGAAGCTCTTTGGGTGGAAAACTGTTAACTAAAAGTTCACAATCTTCTCACTCCATTCAGGCATGGTGTCAACTAAGAATAGGAAAGTATCGGCGGGCAATTCATCATCGACTACAGTAGGGGCTTCACCATTGGGTATGCAAGACAAATAATCCGCCATGACATGTCTTTTACTAGGCTCACCACAATAGTAAAATAAAACTCAAGAACAACTAACAACCATTGTGTAATTCTTCTCGTGGGGCAAGGTTTATTTACTAGATACAACAAGGCTTGATGATCAACATAGAAAACAAACTTGTTGGCAAGAACGTAGTAGCGAAATTTCTTTATTGCATAAATCATAGATAAACCTTCCCGCTCTGTAGTGGTGTAGTTTCTTTCAGCGTCATTCAATTGACGACTTGCAAAGCTAATGGGGTAGTCCAATTTATGTTCTCTTGGTTGAGCTAGAACACACCCAATAGCAAAGTTTGATGCATCAATATGCACAAGAAAAATTACATTCCAATCGAGCACTCATAGAATGGGAGCGCTTGTCAAGGTCTTTTTCAATGACTCATAAGCATGGTCACACTCCACGGTCCAGTGGAACTCAGTAAGAAGTTTGTACAAAGGACGAGCTATCTCAGCAAAGTTTAAAATAAACCGCCGGTAATAATCAACATGGCCCATGAACCTTTGAACTCCTTTATAATTTGTAGGTGGTGGCAAATCAGCAGTGGCCTTAATTTTGCTCTCATCTGTGGAAATCCCATTTTCGGACACTATATGCCCTAAAATGACTACATGTTTAACCCAAAATTGACATTTAAAAGGGTTTAAGGAGATGCGATACAATCTGTACTTCTCAAACACTTTTCGTAAACATGATAGATGTTCTTTCCAAGAAGAATAAACACAAAGATCATCTAAGAAAGCTTCGCAAAACTCCCTAAAAGTAGTGTTTATTAATCTTTGGAAGGTAGCAGGAGCATTGGTTAAGCCAAAATCCATAACACAAAATGTAAACACCCCAAATTTGGTTATAACAGCCATTTAGCTTGTTCCTCTGGTGCAATTATGATTTGATTGTATCCAGAGTACCTATCTAAAAATCTATAAGCTTCCTTTCCTGCAACTCTTTGAAGTACATGTTCTGAATATGGCAAGGGGTAATGGTCCCTCCTAGTGGCGGCATTGACCATTACCATTCTTTTTTGGCACAATCACTATTGGAAACTGTTAGCAGCAAGCTAACTCAGATACCATTTTTCGAAGCTCTCATTATAAAAATAATTATTATGTTGATGAATCAAGAATATTGTAACTCCTATTTCTCGGATAAACTTTGTAATTGATGACCCGGGGCTACAAGCTTCCAGATTGTATCAACCTGTCTTTAGTTAGAGCTCCCAGATTATTAGTTTTGCTAAGGTATAAAAGTCAATTTTGTAAAGTTATATTAAGTTTTTGGATAATAGAAACACAGCGTGAGCTAACAACGCTCACTTCTCGCCTTCTCGCGCTTTCTACTTCCTCCCCGGTTGTCACATTGCAATTGTGTCTATTGCGTTGCAATCGCAGCTAAGAGCTCTACGCATTGATGTAAGCATTTCACCGTATTTCGTAGCTTTTGGCGTCACCGATCCACGGTCTAATCTCATTATAAGTAAGAATTTATACTTCAAAATCAAAAACTAACTATAGCTGGGGTACTAGGGCATCATTGCTAAGCATTTAGATGCATTCTGGGTCGAAAACGACTAGGTTAAAAACTCACTACTATTAACAATTGTGATTTTTGCACTTGACCTAAAGTGAGATTTGAGACCATAAGCATGCGTGCTTTGGTCTTATATATATGTCTTAGAAGTTTTGTAACGTTTGGATGTCGTTTGATGATGTAATGGATGCGATTTGTTTGCCGATGAGCGATTGGCTTTTGGTGATTTCAGTAATTTGAGTGGAGCCTGAGTTAGATGCAAGTTGTTTGTTGTTTTTTAAAAGATTGACAACCTCTTGTAGCCTCTATACACTAGTCGAGTTAGCTTCGTCCCATGGATTGACAATTTATTCGTGGTTCTTGCTACATCTACAATAAGATAGGAGTGAGGTTAGACACCCGTCCCACTTTGGTACCGCTGTCGAGGATCGAAGTGACGTAAACTAGGAAAAAACACGAGCATCTTATGAAGTTATCCTTTAACTTCCTCTAGGATCTCCTAGAGTAGAAACTTTCTTTTTAAAAACCATATAGCTTAAGATTGTCGTCTTTTGCTGTGTAGAGGTAGCTTGGAAGTAATCGTACTTACTGAGTGCCTTTAGGATTATAGGATTGTAGAATTAGATTAGGGTTAATGATTGATGGACGAGACAAGTCTTAAGATCAAGGTTCAGAAAACCATTAAAATAACCAAGAAAACGAGTGTTTGTGGGCACTTTTCACAACCCCATTGCAGTAGAACCTAAGAGTAGGGTAAGTAGAATCGGAGGTGGATTTTAGAACATTGCTCTCTCCGAAAGAATCAATTGTGAGTTGTTATGCGAAGTTACAGAATTTCAGGTCTACGGTAGAAGAGCACCAAAAGACTGCCGACCACTCAATCCGACTGAAGAGTATGCTTAGAAGTTGTATGAACCAGTCGGTAAGCTCAAGGCCACATTGAGGTAAAAAATTCAAGAGTTTGCAAAAACTCGGATTATTTACTTTTCTTGATATTTTAGGCCAAATTAAGTTTTGACTTGACTCATAGGCTTAAAATAGCTCATGAAAAGACTGTCCAGTGAAAAAGTTCAAAAAAGTGTTCCTTTTAAGCCTAAAGTAAATAATCACGATTATTTACTTTCATTTCAAAATTGACCAAGGTTGATACCAGAGACTCTATGCATGTGTACAAACAATTTTTGTAAGGGACCATAGAATTTGGATCACCAAATTGACCAAAAACTGGGTAAAAACTAAAGTCTGTACTCACTTTCGGGGACTTGAGTGTAAACTGGAAAAAAAAATGTTCAAACTCAATGAAACCTGATTCATAGGCTTTCATTGATGTGATAGACATGTGTACATGCTCACTTGACCAAAAAGATGCAAAAATTTGCCAGAAGTAAATAATTGCTATTATTTACTACTGCCCCATTTTTCAACTTTTTTTACCAAGTTAGCATACTGCTAGCTTTATCATGTTGTATTAAGTCCACAAATCAAATTTGGTAAGATTTGGATCATTGGTTTGAAAATTGTGGCCAAATTTGCAAAGTTAGTCTACAGGTATAAAACTGATGACCATTTGAACAAAAATTGTCCAAAATTGATGAAACTTGGCTAGGGAGCTTAAGTTGAGATACTTAACAGACCTGTATCAAGATTGGGACAAACTTGTACAAAAATAACTGGAGTAAATAATCGCGATTATTTACATCTGCTACAAAAATTGATAAGCTTGCACATTTGAGTATACCACAAGGTCAAGCATATCAAGTAGACCACACAAATCGAAATTTTGGATCACAAAAGTGAGACTTAAGCCAGAATCTTGAAAACCTAGTCTGCGGACACGAAACAGTTGATATCTTGAACAAATTTTGTCCAAACTTAGTGAAACTTGTCCAAAGACCTTAGCAGGTTGTATACTTGGCAAATCAAGCCAAAAAGTGCAAAAATTTAAGAAAAGTAAATAATTACAATATTTTACTATTGCTACACAGAGACACCATTTTTGACTTTTGAACTTGTACAATGTTAGACCAACAAAATACAAGGCCACCGGGCAATTTTGGGTTCAATCGGATCCAGATTAGTACATTTTCACTCAATTTCCAGGTTGTAGATTAGTCCTTTGGCTTTTTGCAAAAGTGGAATCAGAAAGTCTCAACTGTTGACTCACTTAGCTTGATTTGAAGTGATACACGTAGACCAGTCACAATAGTTAGCAAAAAGTGTACAGTCTTTGTGAAAGAATAGCTAACTTGATCAAAATTGATACAGGAATCAGGTTGTAGACAAGGAATTGACAGCTTGACAAAATTTGCAATCAAGTCAAGTGGAAGAAATTGACAACAAGTCAATCCGACAGTAAGTACTCTATCCAGGGCTTCACAAGTCTATATGAACCTTAGATCTAGTCGTATACTAGGAAACCAAGGCTTATTTGGAGAGACCGCTAGTAGAGTATCCACCGAAGAGAATGCTAATCAAGGTGAGTACTTGGACACTATCCTTGAAGAAGTTTCAAACACTTTTTCAAAATCAACATCTGAAATGTCTTCCTATTCGACTCACTCAGCAACGGGAATGACAGTGCGCTATAAGCATATACTCTCTTTTTATAAGACTAATAGCCATGGAGCTCAGGTTTACCTGGATCCTAACGAAGAGTATGCTATTCGCACTGATGACCATGGTATTGAGTTTGAAGAGGAAATCAAGGTAAACAAACAAGAAAAAATGTACATGGATAGAAATGGAACTCGGTATTTACAAGTCAAAAACCTTGATTTGATAGACAAATGGGGGTTAGAAGTAAATACCATAATCCAGATATGGCAGCAAAGGAAGGACCATCAGCTTTAGAATTCAAAGGATACGATCAAGTCAATTTGAAGCCTTTAAAACGGCTTAGTATGGATAATCCTAGAATCAAAGTCTATTGTTGGGAGGATAGAAACGTCAAATATTTTCTATGGACTTCGCATGCCAAATCAGGACAACTAACACCCATTAAGATCATCTATATCTTCAAAATCAAAGATAAGGGTTCAACAGATCTACCAACCTACCTGTTTACGGATTGTTATAACAATAACTTTGTTATGATGACTCATGAGGAGGTGGAACAAACCAAATACCAAGGGTACTCCATAAGGGATTGGATATTGGGCCAAGGACCAAAACCTATTCCAAGAGATGAACTCCGCGAGAGATCTTTTGAGAGTAATGTTAAGAAACTAGAAACCACCTCATCAAGAAGGAAACTAGGTGACACTAAAGCCAGTCTAGGACTACATGAGTCACTATTTCCAACAGACTGGTTTGAAGGACTCGGAACAGAACCAATTGCCAAGAGATCAGGAGTTGAACCAAATAGATGTGTCAGACCAGTTGATTTTCAAAAATGGGTCAAAAAATAAAGTGGATTAGGGGATTTATATGACCACTTAACAAGCTTTAAGCAAGTGCTAAGAGCAGAATGCATATTTGATTTCCATACTCAATTCGAGGGGTTTGGAATGACATTAGAAGGAAAAGCACTGACATGGTTTCAAAAAATTCCACCAAGGTCAATCATGGACTTGAATACATTAGCTTAAGGATTTGTAGTTGCTTGTTCCAAAACGGGGATCAAACACAATACGGTAGCTCAAATCTATCGCTTTAAACAGAAACAAGATGAGTCTGTTAGGGATTGTGCAACTCGAATGAAACAATACATTGCAAGATGCCTAGAGCTAGAGATACCTGCAGAAGAACAACTAGTATCATTGTTTCTAGAGGGACCACTAAACAAAGAACTTCATGCTATACTATATATAGCAAGAAGCATACGACCCTAAAAGAGTGTGTCTCAGATGCTATTGATTTAGGAGACAATTGTGATATTTTCAATGAAGAAGACGTCCCTAAGGATAACCAAAGTGAGAAAAAAACATCCACCAAACCAGCACAAGTGGGAACGGCTGCTGCAGCACCGCTTTTAACCATAGAAGACATGCTCAAAAGGATGAATGACATGATGAATAACATGCAAAAAACACCTATGAGGGGATCAGGGCAAGGAATACCTCAACAAGGAAAACCAATTAGGCCATAGAAATGGTGTGCAATCGAGGATAAATGGACACATCATGAGACCAATGAGTGCTATTACCGACCAAAGTATGATGGGAATGTTCAATACGTGCCTATGAGGCCACAAGGACAACCCATGTTCAGATATCAGCCTAATATGGCTCCAGCTCAAAGACCACCGATGCATATAGAAAGACCTCAACCCATGTTGGGTCAACAACCTCCATATTTGGAATATAATGCAATGCATGTAAAGTACATGTATCCAGAGGGAGTCATAGACAAACAAGCACTAGTGCCTGTTACACCCTATGTTGAGCCTAGTCCATCTAGAGTAATGGTAGAAGGAAATTGGTATAATTCACATCCACCACCAATGGAAGAACCTATGACTTATACTACACCAGAGCTTGCACCAATGTACTATGTAGCTAATCAAGGTGTTAGACCTCCTATGGTAAGACCCATGATTAAGCCAAAAACTGGAAACTGTCATAATTGTGGTGCAGATGATCATTGGAAAAACAAATGCCCAGAGCTTGACAAGAACCTCAAGCCAGTTGAAGCTTATTGCATACAATGTTGCAAAAAGGGAGGACACTTCCCTGAATATTGTCCAAAACATCCTTTAAACAAGGGTAAAACAGTAGTGAACGTAGTCCAAGCGATACCTAGTAGCTCTTCTGAGAGTGAACAAATTGTTCCAATCAAGGTAATCACCAGAGCCGGGCTAAGAAAAAGAAACATAACTCCTCTGATGATTCAAAAAATACTAAAATTTCCTCTCAAAAGACCAAAAGAAGTAGAAACAAAAGGTATGAGATTAGAAATTAGAAACAAAGGGCTGAAATTGAGGAGAAAGCAAAGAAGCTATTCCAGGAAAAGGTGAAAGAAATAGGAAGCGAAGTCAAAGAAACCACCGTGAAATCTGGAGGATCAATTTTGGTAGACAAAATTTTTTGAGCCTATTAATGCATCCTTGGAAGCTTACCAAGCGGGAATTAAAGCAAGCCAAACATGAAAAACAAATGGAAAAACTATCCTTCTCCAGACATAAAAGCAACTAAGCTTGAAGCTTATCAAAATTTAGTAAGAATCACTCAAGAGATGCTGGAAAAACAAAAACCCAAGCTCGAGAGTATGGTAAAACCTGAGGAGCTTGTGGTAGGAACCAATAAAGAAAAATCTAAAGTGGTGTTAGAACCCCACTCTGAAATAAAAGAGCCAGAACTTATAGTGCCGGACAGTGAAGATGCCTTACACGGAATTCCATTTGTAGAAGAAGACTGGCCATGTCAGGACACGGGTCCTACGGGCAGGGCCCTACCCTAAAGGGGGGTCACGGACCCCGGCCATGGGCCAGCCCATGGCCGGGGTCCGTGACCCCCCTTTAGGGTAGGGCCCTGCCCGTAGGACCCGTGTCCTGACAGGCCAGGACACTTATGGAAAAAAGTTAGAGAGGTTAATGAAGGGAGCTTAACTCTGAAGTCAGCTCCTATAAAGGAAGTTTGGTTAGGCAAGCTACCTCCTGATATGGACATCAATGTACAATCCTTGTATGGGGATTGTGGATATGAAGCTTCAAGAATGTCTTAACCATTAACTTTTAAAACACTACCGTCTTACTTGGGAGATAACGAAGATGAATCCATAGTGTGTAAAACCACTCAGGTAAAAAGATCTGAACAAACCCTAGAAGTAAACAACATCCATTCAATCATGTCTACACCCATCCAATGCACTCTTACTTTAGGAGAACTGCTGAAAATCAGGCCATATTTATGGAATGATCTACAAAAAACTCTCGAGAAGATGGGAATAATAGGGCTAATCGCAAAAAATTTGGGAAAATTGAAACATGAAATGGATAATAAAGGGATTAGATCTATTCCAATGAACAAAGTCGAAGAATACTACGAAGGGGAAGAAGGAAACACAACCCTTCCAGTGAGATATAATGATATAGAAACCATGGCAATACTGGATATTGGGGCAGGCATAGCCATAGCCACGAAAGCAGTATGGGAATCCTGGGGACAACCAACCATTAGACAAACTCGAATGAGATTGCAATTGGCTGATGGACACATCAAAAGACCCTTAGGACTGCTTGAAAAGGTGATAGTTAATTCCTATGGGATTGAATATCAACACACTTTGCCATAGTAGACTTTGGAAAGAAACTCAATTACGAAGTCATATTGGGAAGACCTTTCATGCCACAAGTACAACTCATCCAAGATTGGGGAAACAATTATCTGTAATTGAAGCAAGTGGGATCAATAACAAGAGTTAATCTAAAAGATCACACTTATAGAGATGTCATGAAAACGCACATACAAGAGTTCGATTCAGTCTCTTTGGCTGAAACTAAGCTTCCATCTTGGTTGAACAAAGACACTCCTATTTGGATGAGCGGAGCCTCAGAAAATGGGAGCTTAAAACGAGAAGAGTGTATCTTAGAAAGAGATTTCACAGATGAAGCCGATGTACCTGAACCCTTTTCAAAGCATTTGTTTGAGCCATTTGAGTGGACTCAAATTTTAACGACAATGGATGTATCTGTAAATACGTCTATGCCTACTCAATTTTGCAATGAGGATGGTTATGACATAATTCCCATCCAATGATCTGAACCCTTCACATTGAAGACAAATTTCACAAATCCAAGGACTTGATGAAAGCTCAACAAGTCTTTTTATCCCTCTACTATGATGCAACAGATGAGTTAGAAGAGCACTCAGCTACCTCAGATGATTCGGGGTCGGAAAAAGAACATGTGAGAGCTAAACTACTCATGAAAGGAGGGGAGGAAAAGCTTTTTGACTTTCCTAACCAAAAATCGAGAAGACAAAAATGGAATAGACGAAAAAGAGATACCAAAAACTTGAAAGCTAGACCTATGCCATCAGTTTCCAGTAGAACACGGTTCCTGATGCAGATAGATGCACATGATTGTGTCAAGGACAAAATCATTGGTGGATATCCTTTAAACGAGAAGACAGAAATGACAAAAACATTGAGAAAAACGAGAAAAGAAACTCAAGAAAAACCTAAAAGCTAGGACAAGGGTTCAACCATGACACGAGTTGAACGGAGAAAGAAATATCAAGAGTTGAAAAAAACTCTTAAGGAGATATATACGACTGAAATGGAAACCACTGAAGAGGATGGTAAATATGTAATAAGTGTTCCATCCCATTACAAGAAATATACTCTCCAAGATCAAAAAATCATAGTCAAACAACCTATCAGGAAACTATAAAAATAGGGTGAGTCCTACGAGGGACCTAAAAACACAAAAAAGATAGATCTGGCCGAACCAAGAGAAGAGCCTAGACGTGCCTACATATGACCTGACAGAAGAAGAAGAAGAGCTTTTGTTAAGCTTACTAAAAGAATACCGAGATATCTTTGCTTGGTCTTATAAGGATTTCAAGAGTGTTGATCCAGAAATATGTCAACATACTATACCCATGAGAGATGATGCGAAACCGAGTAGACAAAGGCAATACACGTATAATGAAACATTTGCCAGAAATATCAAAGAAGAGATAGAAAAGCTAAAAAAGGCCAAATTCATTTATGAAATTGAACACACAGATTGGGTTTCTCCAATAGTGGTAGTACCCAAGAAAAATAGAAAATTAAGAGAGTGTGTCAATCTTAAGAAAGTGAATGCAGCTACCATTAGAGACAACTTTCCTCTTCCAATCACTGAGCATGTTTTAGAGCGAGTTGTAGGGAAAGAAGCTTATATCCTTTTAGACAGCTTTTTAGGATACAATCAACTTTTGGTTGAACCCAAAGATCAGCATAAAACTACCTTTGCAACTGAATGGGGTATTTTTGCCTATCGGGTATGCCTTTTGGGTTAACTAATGCTCCTTCCACCTTCCAAAGATTGATGAGCCATGCTTTTAAAGAATATCTTAGGAATTTCTTGGTAGTATATATGGATGATCTATGTGTACATCCATCAATCCGGGCTGATCATTTTGAACACCTCAAAAAGGTATTCAAAAAATGTAGACTTTATAGGATTTGCTTAAATCCTGAAAAGTGCACATTTATAGACCTACTCAGGGATAGTAGATAAAACTTGAAGACTATGAAAGATAAAAAAACCTTAACGAGGAGAAAAGAGATACACACTTTTGGCTTTTTCAATACCTTGAAGCTTTTCATCTTCAACACCATCACCCTTCAATTTTACATTTTAAATCTTTTACAAAAGCTTTTTCATTTTTTTCAATGTGGTGGGAACCCTAATGGGTGAACAAGGAAAAATTCTTGGACATAAAGTGTCTAAAAATGGCATAGCTAGTGATATGGATAAAATTCATGTTATTGCTGATTTGCCTAGACCGACAACAGTCAAGGGGGTTCAAGCCTTCATGGGACATTGTGGATATTACACACGGTTCATTCACATGTACGCTATAATTACAAAACCCATGTACAGTTTGATCACACATTATGAATGGTCTGATGACTGTGAAGAATCTTTTATGAAGCTTAAGCAAGCTCTCACTTGAGCTCCAACATTGAAAGCACCAGATTGGAATAAAATATTCCATATACATATAGATGCTTCCAATTTTTCCATCGAGTATATACTACCTCAACTAGGAGACGGGAAAAGTGATTTTCCTATTTCTTATGCTAGCCGACATTTGAACATGGCCGAAAAGAACTATACCACCACCGAGAGGGAAGGACCAGGAATGAATCTATGCCGTAAAAAGGTATAGACATTACCTATTAGCAAACAAATTTGTGTTCTTTGTGGACCGCCAAGCCTTATTGTACTTGGTCAACAAGCCATGCAACACAGGAAGAATAGTGAGATGGTTCATCATTCTTCTTGAATTTGATTTCACTGTAGTTTTGAAAAAGGGCACCATTCATCAAAGAGCATATCATTTGTCAAGGATTGTTTCAGGAGAACCACCTAAGGGTGTAGACAATGATCTACCAGATGCATATTTGTTCTCCATTGAAATGATACCTCGATGGTTGAAAAATGTGGTATCATTGATGACCATAGCTCAAGTGGATTCGCAAATACCACTTCCTATTACAATCGGATTAATTGAGCAATCGGCTATGTATCAATTACTAGCTGGCAGGCTATACAAAAGAAATCGATATGGAATATTGCTTTTATGCATTAATCTTGAGGAGAAAACCCAATACCTAAGTCAAGCACATCTTACCATAGTGGGACTTCACTTTGTGGAAGATCAAACTATGCGACAGATATTGAGACTTGGAGTATTTTGGCCAACTATGAGGAGTGATGTTCATTCTTTTGTAAAAGATTGTCCTCAATGTCAAAAACAAACACCCATACCTCATGTAACATTGTTCCAAATGTTGCATGTTCCTAAGTAGAGTAACTATCTAGTTACTTACTTATCAAGCCGAACATTTCCTGAGGACGTGAGTAAACGCCGTCAAAGAGCAATTGAAACTGAAGCAAGAGATTATGCTCTTATGGGAAACCAATTGTATCGGAGAGGGAAAGATCAACATTTGCGTCTTTGTGCAAATGAAGACGAATATATTCCCATTATAGAACAAGCACAAGCTGGATTAGTTGGAGGTCACTTTTCTAGTGAGATCATCACTAGAGCAATCTTAATGGCAAGCATATGGTGGCCAACACTTTGTGCAGATGCCAAAGAATATGTTCGAAGGTGTGATGCTTGTCAACGAGAAAAAATATCTACCCGTGTAGATAGCATGCCCTTAAGACCAATGATGTGGGCTAGAGCTTTTGCAAAATGGGGTATAGACTTTTTTGGGCCAATACAGCCACTTGATTATAAAACCCAAGCTCAATATATCATTGTAGCTACGTAGAGGGTTCTCCCTCTTCTGGAATGTCTAGCATGAACTCTGGATCAAACCTAAGAAAATACCTTTTCAGCCTCCATCCATTGACTTTAGTCTTGTGAATTCTCCCATCTGCTTCCATCAACTTATAGCTGCCGTTGTCGTAGCGCCTTTTGACAATGAATGGTCCTTCCCATCTAGGTTGAAATTTCTTGTCTTTCTTGGTGTCAAATCTGTTGTCGTATCTCAGCACTAACATACCCTTTTCCAGGCCCTTTTCTTTAAGTCCTTGATTGAAGGTGAGCCGGCATCGTTTTGCCTGTGTTGCATAGTGATTGATTGCTTCTTCCCTATCTAGTTGGAGCCTCTCCAGATCCAGGATGTGGTTTCGGAGATTTACAATTGGGTGTTGTATTATCTGGCTAGCCAAGACTCGTAAGCTGGCTATCTGTACCTCGATGGGTAGAATTACCTCCTTCTTGTAAACTAGATGGAAAGGGGTGAAACCTAATGATGTTTGGAACGTCATTCGGTAGGCCCACAGAGCTGCCATGAGATGTTTATCCCAGTCTCCTGTGTGATTGTTCACCTGTTTTGTGATGACTTGCAAATCATTCCATTTACCTTTTCTACTAGGCCATTGCACTGTGGATAGTATGATGTGGAATGTCGATGTGTGATGCCTAAATTTTTCATTAGTTCTCCCACCAGATCGCCTCTGAAACCTGGTCCTCTATCTGAGATTATCTCAAGAGGAGTGCCAAAATAGCAACAGATATGCTCAAAATAAACTTTGCTACCTCTTGGGCTGTAATGCGAGTGGTGGTTGTTGCTTCTGCCCATCGAGTCATGTAGTTTACACCCACTATGATGTACAGTTTACCTGATTGGGCCCTTGGTAAAGGACCGATTGCATCTATTCCCCAGTTCTCAAATGGACCATGTGAGATGATAGGAGTTTGTGGCTCATAGGTTAATGTGCGATCACTGGCCACTTGACAAGCCTTGCATGTTTTACACCAATGCTGTACATCCCTGTTCAAGCTAGGCCAAGAGTATCCTGCCTGTAGAATCTTCCTACTGGTGATATCTAGAGCAAAATGACCGCCGCAGACGCCATCATGGAAACTGAAATTACCTCTGTGATCTCACAGGAGGATGGCACCCGCCTGAGAATCTGATCTTTGCCCTTACAATACAAGTGGTCGTTTACAAGGCGGTATCTGGTAGCTTTCCTCACCGACCACTGTTTCTGGCCTTTGGTGTATCCTTTCGGACATTCTCCTGTATCTAAAAAGCTGACGATATCAGGCATAGCATCACTACCTTGAAAAAGGGGTAGCTTTAGTTTGATTTCTCCTATGGGAACGTCTTGTATTCTGTCTTTTGCTAGAGCATCTGCCTCCTGATTTTCTGCTCTGGGGACATGAAATAGTTTCACTGCTTCAAACTTCCTTAGAAGATCCTTAACTTGGCGTAGTTGACCAAGTAAAACCTGATTTTTACAAACCCAAGTGCCATTTATCTGCCTTATCAAAAGCAAAGCATCGCCAAACACATTTAGGCACTGAATCCCTTGTGAAATACATTGTTCCAACCCAAGAAATAGGGCTGCATATTCTGCTTCATTGTTGGAGTGGGAGTGTAATAACTGCCCGATGGAGAATACTCTTTCTTGTTGCTCATTGAAAATGACTATGCCAGCTGTGCAGATTGGTCCATTGTTCTCTTGTATGCTCCATCAAAGAAAAGAAAAGAAAAGAGAGTGAGCTCTTTTTATCCTAGGACTCTCTACCATTGGTGTTTCTTCCTTTGCTTCCGTGTTGACCTTCAGCTTCTTCTCATAATGGCGATGAGTGAGAATTCCCGCTAAACTAGCCCTGGTGGAGTTTTCTACTTGCATGGTGTAGTCAAACTCTTGTAATCTAATTAACCACTTAGAGATCCTAGATGAGACATCCATGTGTCGCATTACATATGGGAAAACCTCCTCCATTGTCAGGATTACAAAGGGTCTAGGCAGGAGATAGGAGCGAAACTTTGTGGTAGCAAACATTAGTGCCAGAACCATGTGTTCTACTTCGGTAAATCCCTTTTCTGACGGCGTCATGACATGACTAGAGAAGTAAATAGGATGCATGAAAGAAGTTTGGGGGTCCTTTTGCATTAGCACGGCTCCGAGTGTATCACTTCCTACACTAGGGTTTACATAAAATGGCTCGTCCCACTTAGGGGATGAAATGGTGGGAAGCTTAGCTAGGATTTGCTTTACCTCAGTAAATTGCTGCTCATTCTCTTCACTCCATGAGAAGACATCCCTCTGGGTGATTTGTTGTAGGGGAAGGACCACTTGAGATAGCAAGTGAATGAACCTGCTTAAGTATCTTACCTTCTGAAGGAAAGAAACCAACTGCTTAGTGGTGGTGGGTGACGACAAAGATACCAAGGCTTGAATCTTGCTAGGGTCAGCCTCAATCCCTTTTGCTGAAATTACATGGACAAGGAGAGTGACTTTGCTTTCACCAATGTGACACTTATCCACGTTGAGCTGGCCACCCAAGGTTTGCAGCCTGGTTAAGCCATCATAAACTTTGCTTAAATGAAGGGCTTGTGAACTATAGATGCAAAAATCATCTATGAAAACCCGTATTGATGTTCCAAAGTAGGGTTGGAAAACAAAGGTCACATAGCGCTGAAATGTGGCCGGGGCGTTAGTGAGGCCAAAAGGCATCACCCTATAAGGAAAGCATCCCCAAGGTGTGATGAAGGTTGTCTTCTTCTGATCTTCTTCCGCAATGCTAATCTAGAAGTATCCTGAGTAGCCATCGCACAGTGTGTATCGTTCGTGACCCGCCACTTCATTGAGAATTTCATCCTGGAATGGGAGGGGAAAGTGATCCCTCTTCGTGGCTGCATTGAGAGGTTTATAGTCTACACACACTCTCCACTTACCATCTTTTTTTGGTGTGACTACTACTGGGGAGACACGTAGATGAAACCTGCTTGTAGCAAACTTCTCACTTCTTTAAGTAGTGCCTCTTGTTGGATTATTCCAAGTCTTCTGAGCTTCTGCACTATGGGTTTACTCCCTTCCTTGAGTTTTATGTGGTGTTACACTACTGTTATTCCTGTGATCTTATCATAGCCATCAATGAACAAAGAAGTGAAGTTACCTAGCATGGAGACATATTTCTTCCTTTCTTCATCGGTTAACTCATTTGAGAGCATTTTTTGTAACTTACCTGCATCCTCTAAGGACTGCGTACCTGATGATTCCTCTTGGTTTGTCGGGGGTGTTTCAGATTGTGTCAATCTTTTTGGGTCTTTAAGAATGACCCCCATCACTTCGATGCTACTGTCACTTCCGTTGGTGGTGGTTGTCTCTTCTCCTGAGGTAGACGAATAGTCGCTGGTGGACTCATCTTCTGAAGTCTCCAAGATCATGTTCCGTTGCTTCCCAGTCCTCATGTCGTAGAATATGGACTTCCCTTTAGCGTCCTTCATCTGAATCATTTTGGTGCTCCAGTCTTGTTTAGCTTCCATAGCCATAAGCCAAGGCCTCCCAAGAATGATGGGGTAGCCCTCCCCTTTGTGTGGCATGACGAAGATGTCTACCTCCACTTTTGTATTGAATGCTTTTACTTTGACCGCATTCACAATGCCTACGCATTTTACTCTTACATTGTTTGCCATTTTGGCTCGGCAGGGTGTCGGCCTACTTAGCTCTAGACCTAGATGGTGCATCATCTTTTCACTCATGACGCATATTTGCGCGACACCATCTATGTAAACATTTGAGATCCATTTCCCCTTGATGTGAGCATCCATGGTTGGTAGGATGTCGTCGAGATCCCTTCCAGAGATAGCCCCAGCTATCCTGGGTCTTGATTTCCTAGTACTCACCATTTTTGTCCATTGCCTCCTCATTCTTGGTGCAAGGTGGAGTAATTGGGGCCAAGTTATCTTCGGGCCCTGCATTAACACATCTTGAACTAAATCATAGGGCTTTGCATACTCACCTAGTGAGAAGTCCACGATGTCTATCTTCCGTCGCGGTTTAACTGCTTACTTACTAGACTTGGCCTTCCCTTTCATCTTCTCTTCTCTTTGAGAGGCTTCCTCGTGCCTGGCACGCTTCACTCCCATAGCATACACTTCTTCTACCTTCGCTTTTCCTTTGTGCTTCACTCGAACTGATTCTTCTACCTTTGCCTTCCCTTTAGCCTCCAAGCTAATAACACTCACCGCTTGGTTCACAGCAGGTGGTGGGGTAATGGTGGAATGAGAGGTTGGGGTGGTGGTTGTTGTTGTATGGGTGGTCGAAGGATTTGGATCGGTGGGATTGGCCCTGGTTGCCTAGGTGGTGGTGGTCTTGCTCTAGGCGGAGAGATCTGATTCTATCTCCCCCCTCTATTGAAATTCTGCCTCCTTGGATGTGGGCAGTAGTACATACCATGGCCATTTTCCCCGCAATTGTAGTAGTGGTACTCTTGGTTCTGCCTTCGTTGTCCTCTTTCTTGTTCTAGATTCCTGACAGGTGCATGCCCTTGCTGCACCAGATGCACGGATAAACTCTCTAGTTGGGTGATGATGCGACTCAGCAGGTCTTGCTGCTCTTCTGATGCCTCTTGCGGTTGGGCTCTATGATTGGCTGTTGCAGTCACTGGGGTGGGTCGGACCGAGCTTGTTTCCTCTGACTCGTTTACTCTTGCTTGCATGCGCAACTTCTTGTCTTTAAGGCGGGCTACTTCTACTGCCAACTCATATGTTGCAGGAAACCTTCCCTTCACCTTCTCTCTAAGCGGTGACCTTAGACCAGCAATGAAACGGTCCTTCTTTAGGAAATAAGGCGCTCCTTCGCCTTCCTCCAGTGAGGCAACCCATCTCTCCCATAAGTCCACAAATTTGGACTCGTAGGTGGCATACTCTAGCTGACCTCCCTGCTTCAATTCCGTCAGTAACTGCCATAGCTTCTCCGAGGTTGTGCCTCCACCAAACCTCTTTACAAAAGCAGCCCTTAACACATCCATGCATTCTTGGTATCCAAGGGCAATGCATTATACTAGGACTAGGCCTCTACTTTCATCAGTAGAGAAAAAATTCGAAGTCGTGAAGCGTCATCATCTTTGTTGGAAACGACACAAGCAATGTCGAAATCATCCAAAAAGTCGGTGGTGAGGTCTTCTCCCTTCTTTCCACTGAACGTGGGGAAAGAAACACTTGCCATGGTAGTGACTCAGGAAATTACAAACTTTTTTTAAAACAAAAATATTAACAACAGTAGCGGCTCATGCGGCTTTTTACAAGGTTGGGTGGATAGGTTAAAACAGGATAAAGATAGAAACATTAAAGGAATGATGGTAATCAAATATGGGGAGAATGATAGGGTTTGGGGAATTAAGGATTTCTCCTAGTACCGTTGCACCGAATAGGTATACGGTCTTCTGTTGGTAGAAGATTTTCCTATCTACATAGATATTCACATGCATATGCTGCAGGAATCTGAACGGGAATGTTGTCGGCCCGTTTTCCATCATGCACAGAGGGTGGAGTACTTACTTATACTCTTACCGTGCTAGTGTTGATGAGTCGGCACATCCACAGGAGGTCGTCGCCTTTCATGGGCTCTACCTTTCCTTCGTCGCTCAGCACGTACGGGGTGATGGCGACACGTCTGACCACTCCCAGCCTCTTGGCTAGTACCAATTGCAGATAATTTCCGTAGTCGGTGTGTTGCATGAATTCCACTCCATTCAGCTGTAACTCGTCTCCAGCCCACTGGGTTTCGCCCGTGGTGGGGAGCTTCTTGAGGATAAGTTGTATAGGGAGAGGAGGAAGACCCTCTACCCGTCTTCCAAAACAGCGAGAGCAGTAGCCGAACCACTCTTTCCTAGGACATGGAAATCTTCTTACCACTTCTTCTTCAGGATTGTCGAAGTGGACTGGTAGTACTCGCATGCGTCGTGCGAATCGGTAAGCGACCTTCCGCCGCTTAGCTTCGGATGACTTCCTCTTTGGCAAGCTGGGTACAACCCGGCTCTCTGAGCTTGAAGCACTTGCTTGGCGAGATGCTTCTCCCTTTGGGGTCATGTGTTTCCAGACTGGTTTATCTTTTCCTTACCTTTGGCTCGAGCAGCCCCTTTAGGCCATTTTGGAGTAAAGGTTACAACTTTGACTGCAGTTTCTTTAGGGAAGAGAGGCCTTACCATTTTCTTTCCTCCTTTGATGTGAATGACTTTTTGTGATGAATGTCGATGTAGACAATTTCAGCCCCTTCACTGCCTTCGTTGCTGACACTCATTGACAGTGTGTTTTGGTTGACAACAGTGATGGCACCTCACAGACCTTCCACCTGATGCTCTCAACTTGTGGTTAGAATGAGCAACACGAGATGGAGGATTTACCTCTTGAATACTGACGACACTGCAGCCTGGCAGTACTACTTCAATGAAGGCGGCTGGTGCCTCCTTAGTCTCCTCTTCTTCCGTCCTCCAGTTAGAAAATCCTTCAGCCATTCGTCCATGATTGATGGCGTGCGTCACTTTCAGCATTGTAAACTGAAGGGTTCTTAGAAGCCCTGTTTAGAAATGCTCCATCTAGGATTGAGGTGCTAGGGGTGTCCTTTGAACTAGATGCAAATGTGGCTCTATATGGGTTGACCCTTAGTGGTCGCTAATTCAGGAGCACTGGATTGCTCGCCTAGCATGGATGTTGACATAGGGGCTTCCGCTTTTAACTCTCTCCTTTGCTTTGCCTTGTGTAAGCTCTTGATTTCCTTTTTCCTTGCTGCAAGGATATATCGCTCAACCTCTTACACTTCGGCAAGGCTTCTCCTATCAGGTAGTATAACCTTGGAGGGAATAGCTTTGAAGAGTCAGGGGGTGCAGTGAATGGAGTATTCACGTGCACACTCTCCAGGAGCATGGGATCTACGTTAGTCATGAATGGCAAATTTACTTCCCCACCCCCTTCATTTACATCGCTAACTCCATGTTTGGAGCGAGTCACTCTATTAAGGTTTCCTTTAAGCGGCTAAGCACGCTCGGCCCAGACCGCGGGCCCATGGCATGCATGTCTTGGCTTGAGCTATCGGGATTAGGCATCGAGTAACCCTTCATGACATCGTAGTCAGAGGAAGAGTCACTAGACGCAATATGTGGGTCATGAGTGGTACTAGCTTGGGTTCCCGTTGAGGGCCTAGAGCCTAAGGTGGAGGAATAATGAGTGCCCGCGTAAATGGAGACACTCTCTATGTCCTCGTCCTCTAGCACACGACCAGAGCGTAGGTGCATGTGACCTCAACACTCTAGAAGCGTTGGTGAGTGCTCGTGAAGGTCGCTCACTTAGTTTTTGAGGTGTTTACAACCCAATTTTTTTGGTATTTTTGGTCCTTTTTTCTAACCAAGCCACGGAATATGGCGTGTGATAGCTCAAAACAAGCATCTTGGCTAGGGGGACGTGTCGTGCTTTATAGCCCCCGATTCGGTTACATACAACCCTTGAAATCCTAAAACTAGTCTTTTCCTAGGTGGGGAGAGGGCTAGATTTAGTAAGTCCAAAGGGTGAGTGTGAAGTGGATGGTGGAGGACTTGAGGAACTTGTCCCACATGCCCTCTTTTCACTTGAGGTCCTAGTCTTTTTATATAAAGTAGTGTGTATAGTGTATTATAAGACCGAGACCTGGGCCTGGGCCTGGGCTCCGGCTCGGGCTCAAGCTTCGGGGAATGATCCCGATCCCGATCCCGATCCTTCTTTTTAAGATAAGGTTTTTTTAATTTTGTTTTGAGTTTTCTTTTTAGTCCCAAATATCTCGAGCGTTTTTTTATATTATTTTTTACTAAATAAATATTAATTTTAATTTTAAAATTTTAATTTTCAAAAAAAACATTTTTCTGAGGATAATGTGGCCGTGTGGACATCGAGCTTCTACGCGCACACAGTAGCTCTTGCGAGCTCTGTCTAATCTCTTTTTACCTAACACAGCTAATTAACGCTAACTACCTTTGCTAACACAATATCAAACACAGTATACTACACACTCACAGACAATCAACTCTACTGCTCACTGTCTACTCTACTTCTCACTGTCTATACTCACTAACAAATCTACTAACACCTGCACGTTACAGATCTTACAAAACTGTAATGAAATTGGCCTATTTAATTAGAGAGTAGCGGAAATTAATGAGAGTACTTTTGAGAAATGACTTTGTGAGCATAGCGGGTGAACATAATTGAAGACAGCAACATAATCATAGCAATTAGTTAACTTGGCATGAACAATACTTTTGCAAGAGAGAGAATTTAGAGAACATGACAACAGTTGAGGACCGGATTTATGTGGAGCCGGTCCCCCCTCCAATAGGCATTTGTATTATGATTTCTCCCATTAAGAGAGACTTGTTACAATACAATCTTTGTGTTCCTTGTGACCTAGGTGATGCAATGAAGATGGAAAGCTTCATGCATCACAAACATAACATAAACTTGAAGAAAGCTTTAACTATCCCAAGCCTCAGTCCCAAGACCTCAAACACCTTCGAAGGTGGAGAGAGCTAGCAGGGAATGAGGGTAGGGAAGAGGAAGAAGAAACATTTCGTAGGAGAAAGAATTAGTTCATCGCTTATCATAACTCTTGTGGCTAGCATACAGAATAGCATAGTAATGACAAGCTTAAGCATTGAAGCATTGAAGCATGGATCTTGGTTGGATTTGCACTCCATATCCAAGAGCGTTGGTGTAGGCTCTCAACCTCCACTTGCTTGGAGAAGGAGAGGGAGCTCTAGCACTTTGCATAGCACACAATGAGAGTGTTTGTGAGTGTGTGTGGGTGAGTATACCCCCTAAGCAACCCCCTAGCTTGCTTGGGTTGACCCCCCCTTGTAGCTCATGCTTGAAGCTCATTGGACCCCTCCACGCCTAGCCAATCACAAGCAGGAGGCATTACAAGCAGCAAGGGTAGCCTTGAGACAAGTGTCCCTCTTTCCCCTTTGAGAGAGAGGGCTAGATAAATTCTAAATCAATTGATGAAATCTCCTAAATTATTATTGAACCCCTTGGGTGGCCAACCAATAGGCTTCAGGCACACCATGAGGGCAACATGAGGAGGAACTTGACAAGTGTCCCTTTTGCTTTCTTTGTACCATGCATGCCTTGTGTGAGTGTGTGGGTGTTCTCTCTCATCCCCCTCATGTAGGGCTCGCCCCCTCCTCGTAGGGATTGAATCTTTGACTTTTTGACACCTCAAGCCCCTCATGCATAGGCCCATTTCCCACCACAAGCTTGGCTCATAAGCACTTTAAGCTTGGGCTGGGTTCTCACCTCAAGTGCAACCCTAGCATCTCAAGCATGTCAAGCACCTCAAGCATCTCAAGCACCTCAATCATCAAGCACCTCAAGCACCTTAGTCATCAAGCATGACAAGCAGGACAAGCACCTTGAGCTGGGTCGGGTTCCCGCGCCTCAAGCTCAGCCATAGCTTACCTAAGGTCAAAGGCCTTTTACACACATTATTGGAGGTCTTCAATGAAGCTAACCCTAAGGTCTTATGCTCCATTTGTTAGCCTTGCTCTTTGATAGACCATCTCTCATTTGGGCCCCTTTACCATTGGCCCCGTGTTGAGGTAGATCTATAAGCACATGTCTATATCTAAACACTTGTTCCTGTTTATTCTCCCACATTAAGTGATCAAATTAATATGAGAAAATCATTTGGGTTGGTTAGATATTAGATATTAGATATTAGATTTTATGACATTACCTCTCTCTTGAAATCATAGTCGTCCTCGACTATGAGGTAGAAGAGATAAAGCCTTAGTCATTAGTCAATTTTACTTAGCGGGTAGAGGATCCATTTTTACCCTACGACATCTTTCCAAGATGGATGACTAATCCATTTGGTGCTTGGGAGACATAGCTGCCGCAAGCATGTCTGCTCTTTAGTCCATTTCATTCTCCCAAAGTAGAGTGACAAATTCTACTTGGTGTTTGAGAGACGTCGTCATCACAAACATGATTCTAAGCATGCATACTAGTTAAATTTGTGCACAATTAAAAAGAGGACTAGTCTTATAAGACAAAAACATGAGTCATTTAAAAGAAATTTGTACATTTGCTTACTCTAATGTAGCATTGTAAGCATTGACAAGGTTCATACTATCCTTAAGTTGTATTCCTTGCATCCATCTAGCATCTTCAAAAGGATAATTTTTGAACTTAATAAGATACCGTTGGATTATCTTACCATGTCGTAGTACCTTGTCTTCATGCCGAAGAACAGCTTCGGGTTGTAGCACCTCTTCTTGGTCTTCAACGTCGGGAGGGTCTTCAATAATTGGTTGAGTTGGTGGCTCTCCTTTGTAGGGCTTAAGTAGGCTTACATGAAAGGCATTGTGTATGAGCCAATGGTTGGGCAACTTGAGTTGATAAGCCGTCTCATTGATGAGCTTCAAGATCGGAAAGGACCATAGTATCTTTTTGCTAGTTTAGCATAATACTTTTGATGGCCCGTAGGATTTTTTCCCGTCGTTTGCCTTAATCGAGCCTTAGGAAACTTGAGTAAGACCCAATCATTTTCTTTGAACATTAAGGCTCTTCTGTGCTTATCAGCAGCAGCTTTTTGCCTTTTTTGAGAGATGGATATAGCCTCCTTAATCTTTTGAAAAGATTCTTGTAGGTCACGGCTATACTCATTGGCGGCGAAGATCTTCCCATGTACTTTGAGTAGCAATGGACTTTTAGGTCTTCCCTCAATGATCTCAAAAGGTGCTTTTCCCATAGAAGTATGTACAGTATTATTGTAGGTATACTCTACAAGAGGTAAGTACTTTTCCCATTGTGAGCGTTGATCTACTTCGATAACATAAGTCTTAAGTAGATAGAGTATCGTAAGATTGGCTATCTCACTTTGGCCATCCGTTTGTGGGTGATAGGCCGAAGAGAAATTCAATCTTGTTCCTAGATTTTCAAAGAGATCTTTCCAGAAATTACTGGTCATTCTAGGATCTCTATCTGACACGATGGATGTGGGTAATCCATGGTGCTTGAAAATCTGAGATATGAAGAGAGTTTCCATTTGATGTGCCTCAATAGTCTTTTTGACAGGAATAAAATGTGCTTGCTTGCTAAACCTGTCAACTATTGTCCATATTCCTGTATTCCATGGATAGACTTGGGTAATCCAAAGATGAAATCCATGGATATACTCTCCCATGGTGAATTTGGGATAGGCAATGGCTGGAGTAATCCAGGTTGCTTCCCTCTATCATAGTTGATCTTTTGGCATAATACACATTTTGAAACATACTCTTGTATGTCCACTTTCATGGTAGGCCAATAGAAGTACGTCTCTACTCCTCGGAGAGTAGGTTGAATACCTCTATGCCCCGCATATGGAGGAGCGTGGGATTCATACATAACTTTCTCACGAAGGGAATGGGTAACACATAGCCTATTGTCGTGGAGAAGATAACCATCCTGCAAGGTGAATGGTTCCTCTTTCTTCCCCAAAGCAAGGGCTGACATTATGTCTCTAAAGTCAGGGTCAGTAGCATACTCATCTATCATAGAGGATAGATCATTGTGAGTAGCTATAGACACCGCATTAACTTTGGGTCTTTGTGAAAGTGCATCAGCCACTTGATTGTGCTTACCAGCTATGTGAGCAATATGGAAATTAAATTGCGAAAGAAAATTTGCCCACCTCATTTGTTTGTCAGAAAGCTTGGTTTGCGTCATGAAATACTTGAGACTTTGGTGGTCATTTCGTAGGATAAATGGAGTCCCCAATAGGTAGTGCTTCCATGTGTCTAGGGCATGTAGAATAGCTAAAAGCTCTTTCTCATAAATGCCCAAGACTCGTTCATCAATATTGAGCCTTCGGCTCTCATATGCTATAGCATGCCCTTCTTGAAGCAAAACAACTCCAAGGCAATCACCACAAGCATCACATTGGACCTCAAATGGCTTTGAGAGATCCGGAAGCACGAGGATTGGTTGGGAAGTAAGCTTCTCTTTGAGATTTTCAAAAGCATTTTGCTCCTTAGCAGTCCAGACAAACTTAACGTTCTTCTTAGTTAAGTCGTGTAGTGGTCCTGCTACTTGAGAGAATTTTGCTATGAAGCGTCTATAGTATGCGCACATACTAACAAAGCTTCTTAGCTCATGTAGATTTCTTGGGTTAGGCCATGCTTTTATTACCTCTAACTTTGATGGATCCATTTGGATACCATCTTTAGAGATAATATGACCTAGGTATTGAATCTCTTGAAGGAAGAATTCGCTTTTCTTTTGGTTGAGAAAAAGCTTGTTCTCCCTCAATGCTTGAAAAATCACTTGGAGATGTTGCTTATGTTCCTCCAAAGACTTGGAGTAGATGATGATATCATCAAAGAACACTCCAGTGAATTTGCGGTATGGTCTAAAAATTTTCTCCATCAAACGATTGAACGTAGCTGGTGCATTAGTCAAGCCAAAAGGCATGACTAGATATTCATAAAGACCAAACGTTGTGCGAAACGCAGTCTTTAAGATATCTTCATCCACTATCCTTATTTGATGATAGCCACTCTTAAGGTCAATCCTATTGAAGTAGGTCGAGCCTGTAGCTTATCAAACATATCTTCTACCCGAGGTACGGGAAATCTGTTTTTGATAGTGATATGGTTTAGTGCTTGATAGTCCACACACATACGGTATGTACCATCTTTCTTTTGCACTAAAAGGACTGGAGAACAAAAGGGAGAGGAACTAGGTCTCACCATCCCTTTGTCTACCAACTCTTGTACTTGCCTCATGATCTCCTCTTGTTGAGCTTGTGAGACTCGATAAGGAGGCTTGTTAGGTGGTGAGCTTCCAGGAAGGAGCTCAATACGATGGTCATCATCCCCTCGTTTTGGAGGTAAGTCCATAGGGATATCATCGATGAACACATCTTGGAATCCTTTTAGAAAATTAGACAAGTCTAACTCTTCTTGATTACTACCATTTTCATTTGATGAAACATTAGTATCTTTTAGAGACTCTTTGACAAAAATCATGTACGCAGAAACTGAGCTCTTCATTGACTTATCAAAAGCAAGAGGATTTACAAGTGGAATAGTGCGACCACGCTCACTAGCATCTATATACATGTTCTTTCCCCTGTAGGTGAAGTAGATTCTCCTTTCAGGGAACTTCATGTTGGTAGCCATGCGATCAAACCATGGTGCCCCTAGGATAACATCCTCATGTTGGAGAGGAGAGATGAAGAAGTCTTCCTTGTTGACATAGCTTTGGACATGAAGCCTCAACTTCCCAATCAAGGGAGAAACGGAGGCTTGTTGTCCCTTGAAAGCTGCATCAGCCACTACTATATCTCCCATCTCAAAAGCTTGAATGCCCAACTTGGTGGCCAACTCCATTGATATGAAGTTAAGAGTAGAGCCAGGGTCAAACAAGATGAAGGCATCATGCTCTCTTACCTTTCCCCAAGCATAGGAAAGTGATGATCCTTTGCAATGAGCATCCTCTTTTGGAGCTTCGATGGTGGAAGCCCTAGGAGTCTCATTGCGAGTATTCTTCTTGGGGCAAGAACGATAGCCATGTCCTTGCTCCCCACACTTGAAACAGTTATGGTCCTTGCGAAAAGCTTCAAGCTCTTCAGGAGAGAGTTTGTTTTTACCTTTGTAAACTCCCTTCTCCTTGGACCGATTGTTGTTGTTGTTGGAATTGACTTGGGAAGTATTTTGAACATTCATTTTCCCCTTTGCATCATTTTTGTCTTTGTTTTCCATCGGCTTGACATTACGTCTAGCCCCTTGATGGAAATTGATACGTGAAGTAGCCATGGTGTGATGGATTACTTCGCTAATAGTACTAGGCCGTTGAGAGTTGATGTATTCGACCATCTCTTCAGGTAATCCCGCACAGAATTTCTGCCTTTGCTCGGCAAAGTCTATCTTTTGAAAGACAATAGCCTTGAGATGTAAATCCCAAAGCTTGTCTACATATTTGTGGATAGACTCATGGGAGAGGAGCTTCAAGCTACACCATTTGGTAAGCACTTTGTCCTTTGCATCGCTTGCAAGGAATTGCTTCATGATGGAAACTCGTAGAGTTTTCCATGTCTTTGGGGCTTCACCATTTCCACGAAGGCTTAGCCCACCATTGACGAGCTGATTTTTGGAAGTGCATAGCTACATGGCGTAGCTTAGAGGACTCTGTGAAGCCCTCATCTCCAAAGGCCGCATCAAATTGTTGGATGAAGGCCAACACTTTGTCGGTAGCACCGAAGGTGCCATCATATGTGAGAAAAGAGATACTCTTTCCTCCCTCCTTGAACTTCTTTAGCTTTTGTGACCTTCGCCATGCAAGAAATGATTTGCGATGTCCTCCCCTCTTGTATTCTCTAGGAGAATAACCATAACTTTCGTCAGAAGAGGAGGAAGGTGAAGAAGAAGGAGAAGAGGGTGACCTCTTCCTAGCCCTTTTCTTCCTTTGTTTCCTCTCTTGCCTTTTAGAGTGATGAGGAGAAGGACTATGTGTTGATCTTTTCCTCTTGGGAGGAGTGGGCGATCATCTAGACCGTCGTCTTCGTGGAGCCACATCTTCAGAGGAACTTAAACTTTCATTGCTTTCTTGCTCTTTGGATTCCTCCTCTCGAATGGGAGAGAGTCTTCTTTTGGGGGTCTCTTCAAGAGGCCTCCTAAGCTCTCTCTCCTCTTGGAGAGGAAGGGAAATTCCATAAGCACGAAGTTGTTGAGTAACTTCGGCTTGCAAAGCAGGGTTGCCCATAGCTTGTTGCAACCTAGTGACGAGATAATTCACAAACATGGGAGCATCATCATTAGCACCTTCATGTGCAAAATCAAAGCTATCAATGTTCATTCTACTCTCTTGATTATTGTCAGCCATGTTAACAAAATTTATGTATGTACTTAGTGTATGCTTTTGCAATTCAAAACCTTAGTTGCCACTCCTCTTAGCAGAGTTGCCAAGGGCTAGCTCCTTTCGGACTTCTTATGGCTCAATAATGGTAAAGTCGTAGGCAAGTCTAAAAAGACTCCATTATCAAGTCCAAAGCTCCCGAGGTGTGCACCATCCCCCACATAGTGGGCTCAACAAAACTGATAATAGATCCCAGTTCCACTTACCCTAATATAATTAACAACATCAACCATTTATAGGCTACTTAAGGACCTCTCTTCTTAAGCAAGAAAAGAGAAACCAAATGCTCTGATACCAATGTAATGAAATTGGCCAATTTAATTTGAGAGTAGTGGAAATTAATGAGAGTACTTTTGAGGAATGACTTTGTGAGCATAGCGGGTGAACATAATTGAAGACAGCAACATAATCATAGCAATTAGTTAACTTGGCATGAACAATACTTTTGCAAAAGAGAGAATTTAGAGAACATGACAACAGTTGAGGACCGGATTTATGTGGAGCCGGTCCCCCCTCCAATAGGCATTTGTATTATGATTTCTCCCATTAAGAGAGACTTGTTACAATACAATCTTTGTGTTCCTTGTGACCTAGGTGATGCAATGAAGATGGAAAGCTTCATGCATCACAAACATAACATAAACTTGAAGAAAGCTTTAACTATCCCAAGCCTCAGTCCCAAGACCTCAAACACCTTCGAAGGTGGAGAGAGCTAGCAGGGAATGAGGGTAGGGAAGAGGAAGAAGAAACATTTCGTAGGAGAAAGAATTAGTTCCTCACTTATCATAACTCTTGTGGCTAGCATACAGAATAGCATAGTAATGAAGAAGAAGGAGATGGCAAGCTTAAGCATTGAAGCATGGCTCTTGGTTGGATTTGCACTCCATATCCAAGAGTGTTGTTGTAGGCTCTCAACCTCTACTTGCTTGGAGAAGGAGAGGGAGCTCTAGCACTTTGCATAGCACACAATAAGAGTGTTTGTGAGTGTGTGTGGGTGAGTATACCCCCTAAGCAACCCCCTAGCTTGCTTGGGTTGACCCCCCCTTGTAGCTCATGCTTGAAGCTCACTGGACCCCTCCAGGCCTAGCCAATCACAAGCAGGAGGCATTACAAGTAGCAAGGGTAGCCTTGAGACAAGTGTCCCCCTTTCCCCTTTGAGAGAGAGGGCTAGATAAATGCTAAATCAATTAAGTAAATCTCCTAAATTATTATTGGATCCCTTGGGTGGCCAACCAATAGGCTTCAGGCACACCATGAGGGCAACATGAGGAGGAACTTGACAAGTGTCCCTTTTGCTTTCTTTGTACCATGCATGCCTTGGGTGAGTGTGAGGGTGTTCTCTCTCATCCCCCCTCATGTAGGGATCGTCCCCTCCTTGTAGGGATTGAATCTTTGACTTTTTGACACCTCAAGCCCCTCATGCATAGGCCCATTTCCCACCACAAGCTTGGCTCATAAGCACTTTAAGCTTGGGCTGGGTTCTCACCTCAAGTGCAACCCTAGCATGTCAAGCACCTCAAGCATCTCAATAATTAAGCACCTCAAGCATCTCACGCACCTCAATAATCAAGCACCTTAGTCATCAAGCATGACAAGCAGGACAAGCACCTTGAGCTGGGTCGGGTTCCCGCGCCTCAAGCTCAGCCCTAGCTTACCTAAGGTCAAAGGCCTTTTACACACATTATTGGAGGTCTTCAATGAAGCTAACCCTAAGGTCTTATGCTCCATTTGTTAGCCTTGCTCTTTGATAGACCATCTCTCATTTGGGCCCCTTTACCATTGGCCCTGTGTTGAGGTAGATCTATAAGCACATGTCTATATCTTAACACTTGTTCCCGTTTATTCTCCCACATTAAGTGATCAAATTAATGTGAGAAAATCATTTGGGTTGGTTAGATATTAGATTTTATGACACAAAACTAACAAAAACAAGTACAATGCAGCACTAATAGAGCTTACAGCCACTTAACAGAAGCTGACAAAAACCTTCTAATCTGCCCCTTATAGTCACTTAATAGTAGCTAACAAAAACTTGCTAATCTGTCTATTGCAACCACTTAATAGTTCTCACACAACACAGAAAAAAACAAAAAACAGATGGAAGAAAGGCTTCCAGAGGTAGCAATGAGTGCTCCTCAAGCTTAATTCAAGGCATTCCCCGGCAACGACACAAAAAATGTACGCTTGTGTGAGCCTCAAAAGGCTTCAAACACACAACTAGAAGATCCTAGCAGGTTCAAAGGGGCAGGGGTGTCTCACTCATTGCTCAATGCTTCCGTCATGAAGGATCATGTGCTGCGAAGAAGAAGGAGCCGTCGTCGATATCGCGCTCAACCACCTCGCCACCTTTGATGCCGTCGCAATGCTCGATTACACTCTCTCTCTCTCTCTCTCTCAAGCATTCACACACACACACACACACTTGTGAGCACACGAAGGAGAACAAGACAGAGATGGAGCAAGAGCACTTCTTAGCTTACATCTCCCAAAATGAGGATTTATAGGTCAAATGGACCTTTTATAAGAGTTTGATCCATTCATACATGGGCGCCCACAATGGCCGATCGTTGCAAAACTACTGTAAAAATAAGATAAGTGGTGCGCCTCTCATGGGCAATCACCTACACACCTGTTGGACCGACAAGCCCGGTCCATGACTCAATCAAGTAAATAATATGCGTCCATCGAAGGTGATAGGGTGTCCGTGAGGGTTAACATAAAGGAAGTCCTATAAATAGCATGGCCAAGGACCTATATAGGGTACAGTTGGGTGGTTATTTGCATGTACCAATCCTCTTTGGTCTCATATTTGTCACGGCCCTTGGCCTGTCCGTCTTACCCTAAGCTTGATATTACTCCCTCCTTGGAGAAGTGTTTTCTTGATAATACCCAAACTTAAGATCAATTTTTTGTGAAAATAGAAGGTCTATGTAATCGATCGAGTAACTCCTCAATCCTTGGTATTGCATAATTTTTCTTGATTACTACCTCATTTAATCCACAATAATTGATAAAAGACGTAGAGTACCATCCTTATTCTAATTATAAAGAACATGAGTACTTCATTGAGAAACATTGGGTCGATTGATGGCTTGGTCAAGAAGTTCAATAAGTTTCTCTTTGAGTTCCATAGACTCAGGTACCGACATCTTGTATGGTCTGAGAGAAAGTGGTTGAGCTCCTAAAATAAGCTCTATTGCATGATCAACTTCACACTAGGTGGTAATTGTGAAAGCTCTTCAAGAAATACATCATCAAATTTTGTTAGCCACTCAGGTCGAGATGTTTCTGACTTATTCTCTACTAGGTTAAGCTGTTGGGTTCAGGTGTTTCTGACTTCTTCTCTGGTGGGTTAAGCTTTACTACATAAACGATCTCATGCTTTGTGTAGCTCTTCAATAATTTATTGAAGTTTACAAGATTAAGTTTAGGTTGTTCTCGCTTCCAGTAATGATGACCTTGGAGTTATGCTCATTTACAAAAGCAAATCAAGCATTTTAAAATGTAAGTAAGCATCATTGGCCTTAAGCCAATCCATCTCTAAAATTCTATTATAGATCCTATGGGTAATACTCTAAAATGAATTGAAGTGTTGTGGCCATCCAAAACAAAATTCAAGTTACCCACCGAATTAGAAGATTTAACTTTCCTACCCATAGCTAGTTCCATTGTGAGGTCTATATCAAGATGTTCATGCAAAATGAGATTTCCAACGTATCTAGGAAAGATAAAAGAATGTGTACTCCCAAAATCAATCAATAAGGTAAAATTCTTACCTTGATACCCTAATGAATCTGAATTACTTAAAATTATACATTCACTCCTTGATGTTCGATTACAACATGAATATATGCATTCACTTTATTCCCTTCGTCTCTAGCACCCTGAGCTCTGTTGGCTTGAGCTGTCCCTTAAGGCCGTTGACTTGATTGTCGGTTGAAGTTATTCCCATTATTACTATTGTTGTTGTTGGGTGGCCCATTTCGCGCAAAAGGTGGGTTTCCTCGTCTAAAATTCTCGTGATTTTGAGGAGGTCTCAAATTCAGCAATTATTTATGTGAAATAAAAATTTCTTTGCATTTTCCTAAGAAGTGTTGATATTATAAAGCGTTATGGGTGCAAGTGGAGCTAGCGTTTTGTGTTGTGCGCAGTGCGAGAGTGCTCTAAAGAAGAGCTTCTTTATTGTGCTCCTTGTTCAACACCTTCTCATGCCAAGAGAGCTTTTTGGCACTAGTACAGAAAGCCTTTCAAAATATGCAAAGAGTGCATGGATGCAGTCGCTTGGGTGAAATGTGTGTGTGGTAGTAAAAGCGTTAATTAAGGTAATTATAAAAGCAGAAGTATCCGTGGTAGGCCCACGTGCACACTGTTGCAAGATAGCGCTTGAAGAAAGTAACATAGGTGCTACCATTGGCATGGGGGGATTCAAGCTACTCTCAAGGGAGTACAAATATACTTTTATTGGTCGACAATGCAGGTAAACATATTGGACTATGTTGCCAAATGCATTATATGTCAGAAGACAAAGTATGATAGAGGGAAGCAGCTTGGTTTTCTTCAACTTGTCTATACTTGATTCCCCATGGGAAACTATATCCATGGATTTCATCTTTGCATTGCCAAGATCCATTCATGGGAAATGGACAATAGTAGACTAGTTTAGCAAGGAAGGCATTTTATACCGGTCAAAAAGATTATTAAAGTACATCATATGGCAACCCTCTTTATCGCATATTTATCATGGCTTACCAACATCAATAATATCCGATAGAGATCTAAGGATGATTAGCAATTTTTGGAAGGGTCTCTTTGCGAATTTAAGTACTAAGCTGAATTTATCCTAGGCATATCGCCCACAAACGAATGACCAAAGTGAGATAGCAAATTCAACTATTATTAATCTACTTAAAGCATATGTTACAAAAGTAGATCAAAGAGATCAATGGGAAAAGTATTTACCCATAGTAGAGTATGCATATAATAATATTGTTTACACTTCTACAGGAAAGACACCCTTCGAGGTAATTTAAGAAAAATCCAAGCTCCCATTGATAGTTAAGACACTTGGGAAAATATTTACTATTGATGAGTATAGTAGAGACCTTAAAAAATCTTTTAAGAAGATTAAGGAAATTGTATCCATCACACAATAGAAGCAAAAGCCTACAGCTGATAAGCATAGATGCGCCTTGACCTTCAAAGCAAATGATTAGGTATAGCTCAAGTATCCAAAAGCATGCCTAAGCCATACTATGGGCAAGGGAACACAAGGACTCCCAGCATGTCACCAAGAATATTATGCTTAGTTAGAAAAAAAATTTATGGCCCATTTCAAATTCTTAAGCCTATCAACCAATCAATTTGCAAATTAAGGTTACCAAGTGCTTGGCTAATTCATAATGCTTTTCACGTGAGCCTCTTGAAATCTTATAAGGGCGAGCCACTTAAAGAACCAGTAATTGAAGAACCACCTGAGTTTGAAGGCCAAGAAGAGATCTTGCAGCCAAAGAGAATTCTATGACATGAGGATAAGGTTTTAAGAAGTGGCAAGACAATTCAACTATATTTTGTCAAATTTAAGAACTATCCTTTTGAAAATGCAAGGTGGATGCAAGACATCTAGCTAAAGGATATTGTAAGCCTTGTAAACACTTAAAATGACTCTTATCAAAGGTAAGAACCAAGTATGAACAAGTATGTTTTATAAATAATTTTGTCTTCTTCATAAGTTTTGTGTATGCATACCATAAATCATGCTTGCGACAACTTAGTCTCTCAAGCACCTAGTAGACCTTGCCAATCTACTATGAAAGATGATTGGTGCTAAGTAAAAACATATTTGCAATAGCTAAGCCTTCCAAGCACCAAGTGGAGTTCGTCACCACTGTGGAAGAATGTCAACGGGGAAAAATGGATGCTCTGCACAAAGCAACAAGACTAGCTATTACTTTATTTTCCCTACTTTATACTCGAGGACGACTATGATTTCAAGGGAAAGGTGATATAATGAAAATTAAATTTTAACCTTCTGAAAGTACTTTCCATCTTAAATTGGCCATTTAAAATTGCAAGTACTTTCCCACACTTAAATTGGCCATTTAAGTCTGGGAAAAATAAAAGAAAACAAGTGAAGTTGATTTAAGTGCTTATGGACTAGCACGGTTAAAAGCTTGGGACCAAAAGAGTAAGGGTGATTGCTATTTAGTTATCTCAGTCATAGGTACATGGCAAGGAAGGATGAATACATCCTAAGAAGCCTTGATCAAAGGTACAAGACAAAGGAGATGACCTAGATAGGAGTCTAAAAATAGAAAGTAGATGTGCTTAGTTCCAGTCATTAAAATATTTTCTTAGACTTGAAGTTTGGGAAGCCTTAGGATAAACTTCAAACTTGTCACAAATAGCCTAAATTCAGCACGTATAGGGAGTAGCTTGGTGGCACCTCCAAAGCACTGTGCTAAGGTTTCTCACAGGAGGTGAAGTTTTAAAGCCCAAGGGTGAGTTTTATTTTTATCCGAGTCTATCCTAATTTAGCAAATTGTAACCCAAGCCAACTTCATAAAGCCTCCAAGGTTTGTGCAATGTCTTGTACCCGAGCTATTTAAATTAAAGGATAAGTTTATGGTTTTTAATAAGTGAAATAGAAAAGCTAAAGACTAAGGTTATACTAGCCCTTCTTCATTCATAAAGTTGAGTCTATCCTTCTTTTCCAAATATGGCTAGACCACTTGTCTAAAGTAGCATGCATATTCTTAAAAAGAAAGTGTACGAGTGTGTTGGCAAATCAAAGGCAAATCCAAAAAGGGGGGGGGGGGGGGGGGGGGAGGCGAGTTCTCTCATTATAGCAAGGAAGAGTGAGGACATGAGCATCAACTTGCACTTTAGTATATCACTTCTTATTGGCCCACATAGTGAGCATTGTATTTGAATTTTGGACAAGTTTGGAAAGAGATTTTAGCAAGGGGGCTCATGGAATTATTTGCACTCTCTTTCTCTCATTTTTGCAAGTCTTAAGTGTGGCAAAGAAAAGAAAAGCAAGTGCTCTCTCTCTCTCTGTCTCTCTCTCTCTCTCTCTCTCTCTCTCTCCATGGGAGCTTGGGAGGTGGTCATCATGCTCAAGCACTTGGTTTTGGATGCAAATCCAAGAAAATGAAAGCTTCATCTCCTTCTTCTTCATCAACTTCTACTACTCTATTATGTTAAACTATACTAAGAGCTTGCCCCTGGAGTAAGCATATACAAAATAAAAATTCTCTTGCTTGAAAAATACTTCTTTCAGCCTAATCTACCTCTTACCCCGCATTTCTTTCTCTCCGCTTGGGTGTTTAGGGCTTGGGAAAGAGAATTACACCATGGAACCTTGAAGAACACCATATTTTGGTTTGAGGAAATCTTTGCAAGAGCACAACTTGTGTTGTAATCAAGGCTCTCTCTGAGAGAGAATAATAATACAAAGACCTTTTGGAGGGGGGACTGGCTGCAAGCAAATCCAGTCCTCATCACGTTGTCAATCTTAATTATGGTATTCTCTTTGAACTACGTGCATGGTTTTTTATGTTCTAATGTGTGAACGTGCAATGAAATTAGCCTGACACAACTTCTAGTCTCCTTCAAAGAATTCTCTTAAAGGAAACTCTTTCCTTTCATAAGTTAAAATTCCGTCGAATTTAAATTTAGTATTAGATTCTCTGACACATCTTATATACTACGACAAGTGCATTATATTCTTGAGATTACATAGAGCTTGATCTCAGTGAGTGCTTGAGAGACAGTGGTTGTCATGTATTGCATTGAGAGAAGTCTTTCCAAATGTAGTTGGGTCGCCTATTCATTGCGCGAGAAGCTACGTCCTATATCATCTATCTACTATAGCTTTCTCAGGTGTGAGATGGCATAGTCTCAGTGACGACATTGATGTATGAGGAGCAAGAGACGAGACGTGTCTCATTCTCAGGTGAGCTCTAATATGCTATTCAGATAGAGCATGTAGATGTGCATGACATGTCAATGGACTTTGTAAAGGCAGAGGTGGAACGAAATTGCTCTAGTGAGACACAATATGTGTTGTCAAAGTTTGTGCAGACATAGATAGAGCAGGTCTGTTCCCTAGAGACACACATACAGATGACATACATGGAGCTCTTTGATATGCTCATACTAGAGGCTGATGAGGTGATGTAGGGACTGTAGCGGGAATAATGAATGCTCCTTAGTGCAATGTGCATGAAATCTCACTCCAATAGAATGAAACCATTGTAGACAATGAACAATATAACAATAAGAGACTCAACAATAGAACCTAAACAGCATGTGACTTGGCTAGCTCAGATGAACCAGTACAAAGTCTGGCATGGCAACACATTCTGCTCCAAGCCCCGAACTCACGGGTACAATGGGGGTGTCGAGGCTCAAGATGTGCAGGGATCGAGTAGTGTGTGATTTAGATTCGACTCAATGCTAGACTCAAAACTCATAAACCATCTATAACAATCTATCTCGACTCAAGAAAATGTGAGCACATATACAACCCCAAAAGGGCAACCAACAAATAACATCAAATATCTCTCACTGTCCAGCTGCACCTATCCCCAAACTGTGGTGGAGAAGAACCGGTCACGGTGTCCTCTAAACCACCACTCCTACCACGTGTCAAGTCCACCAAGTGCCACGACCAAATGTAATTGTCTTGCCTTTTCATGTAGAGTGACAATGTAGCCCATCTACAACTACAACTTGCCCACCACAAGACCATTCACCATCCCAAAGAGTGGTGGACTGAAAGATCTGCAAAAAGCTCTACTACTATGTACAGGAGCTGCTAGCTACTTGTGGTTGGATGATGGAGGTGGAGGTGGGTAGAAAGGTGGGTAAGGAGATGGAGGCCATGTGTATAGCGGAGGGTAGTGGCCATGTATGAGGAGGGTACACTGGATAGGGAGCACCCACCCCATGAGTAGCAGACTGGGTAGGGTGAGAAGGTGGAGTATCTGGTGGAAAGCCAAGAAAGTCGTTGTAAAAGGGAGAAGGATGGGACGAGGGGGGCTGGGAGAGTGAGGCCACGGGTCCTTGAAACTGGAAGGAGCCGACCCTGGGTGCCTAAAATCCATAGTAGGTGGTGGTTGTTCAACTCCCTGGGAATCCCTTGAATGAGCTTTCGAAGTGTCCGCCTATAATGCCATAGTAAGAACATGAGTAGAACTTGGAGCTATAGTTGTCATGAATGTAGCTCTTTGTGAAACGGCTATAGACCAATGTTGGACACAGGAGGGACACATTGAACTGACCATAGGGAAAAGTTCCTAAACTGCGGCCATATCATTTGATTCTTTTAGCTGCATTTGTAAAATGCGGACTGTGTGTTTGAGATCTTGTACCTGTCAAGTGAGAATTCTAATGCGATCTTGAGCCTAATAAATTAACACATCCCTATCCATTGATCTTTGAAGGTGGCTGTGCACTTCCCTCTGCATACTGTCATATACGGTGCGATGCAACCCGTTAGTACCCTGTAAAGAGATGGCTGCATCTAAAATAGCTTGAATTGCTTTTCTGTCCACATCTAGAAGTCTGTCGGCTTGGGGCAAAAACTCAGGGGGTGCACCTTTAAGAAACTATTCATATAAAGTGCGTTCAAAGGGTATTAACAAAACCCCTTTACTTACATGTTTAAGGTAATAAAATGATCCCTTTTTCTTCTAAAACTTACGGATTTCTCTCTAAAAGCAATTAAAACCCCCTTCTATCAATATATTCCTATTAAATAATTAAAATTTTGATAATAAAACAAACCCATTCATTTGAACTCACGTGGTAACTTACATGTCTAAGAGGTGAACCCCCCTAGGGCGAAAAGTTGACAAATGGGTCACCTTGCCCACAGCTAGGTGCCCCTGCAATAGGAGTAAGAGTTGGTGGTACTGCCAACACAATTGGGGCGTGTGTTTGGGCACCTGCAACACTAACAATAGGTGGAGTAAAGGTAGAGGTGACCACAAAAGTGACCCCGATCACGAGTTGCAGTCTTGACATTAGAGACTTTGACCTAGGACTCTGAGAAAGGTGATGTTGCCAACTCTTTGATTGAGTCTTTATGTACCATAGCCCTATTGCGTAGAGTGCCTTTCCCTTTGGGTGCTCTAGATGGACCTGACTGCTCTTTGGCATCATCTTGAGGATCAGAGACAGTAGTGGCATGTGCTATCTGCTGCATAGTTTGCACCTACCTAATACATAATGGGGGCTGCATAGCAATTAAACCTCTTAGCCTTCCCATTTCTTTGTGTCCAAAATTGTTTTTCCCTGTCCTACAGTGCCTTAAAGAGTAGATGGTGAAAAGGATAGGGCAGACACTGGCAGAGACAAAAAAAAAAAGCATCACACACAACTGGAGAGGAAGGAACCACTACCTTGTCTGGTACGCGTAGTAAAAAGTAATACTATAAAATAGAGCACAACTGTTGATTCCTGGTATATTCTGTATGTGAGTGTATCAACAGCTCCTGGCACACATTAGTAGTGTCTTTGGGGAGAGATTGGATAAGGTTTTAGTGGTGGACAAAGGTACGTGCACATTTTGTATCCCCATCGCACACCCAACATCCTCCACTGATTTTTAAAAGAGTGAGCAAAAGAGCACTCAATTTAACATTGGAAATGGTGCAAGATAGATATACCTGAGCCAGATTGTGGAGACCAAGGTGTAGTAATTGTTGCTAAGAAGAAACATCCTTGAGTACTGGGTTGGGGGCTTGTAATAAGTGATATATCATAAGTAGGGGTACCTTGGAGATGGCACCAGAAGGGCGGGGCACCTAAAGAGTGGTCACCTTGCCTGGAGTAACTGAATGGGGCGAATCTCATATGAGGATTCCTCGGACAGTTGCACTGAACTCGGGGCATAATTTGACTTGCTTTCACTGCTATCCCCAGAGGAGGCTGAGAACTCCTGCTCAGATTAAAGGCATCGTTCGCGATTTTTACTGTGAACCATTATCGAGATCCTGAATGATAATTTACCAGAGAACTGAGAAACTATAGTCTGCAATCGACGAGATTTTTCAAAAGCATGCCCTGCACTAATCCACACCCATATACATATAAAATTGTATTATGCCACAATTGAGTAGAGTTGTCAAATCATGCGCTCTAAACCACACCTGGATACATTAAGATACATGGAATGCAGAACTAGAGTAGCATACAATGAACATGCAATCGCACAAAAAGATTTAACTATATCTGCTGCCATAGCCAGTTCTAGATTGTGAGCAATGTGCCACTAGTCTGTAGAGTGGCAAGGGAAACAAACGAGGGTCAGTAAGGAGGAAGGAGCGGTTGCAATGGAAGTTGTGAAACCAAATATGGAGTAGGATTGGGCGTAAGTTGTAGGCCATCACTGAAAAACGATGTGCAGGGAAATTGCGAAGTGTGCATGTAATTTTGATACTCTGCCAGATGGTATTGGTTTTGTTCAAAATTTAAAGCCAGATCAGTTTTGTTAATAAACTTACGTGGCCTACAAAGGGAGAATGCCGAAAGGCGATTAAAATTGGATGAGGGCGAGCATAGGACAAAGGGCGAATGGAAAGCAGGCTGGGTGAAGGCAAGACCTGGACGAGGCCGAGGGCGAGGGTGAGGCCAGGCAGGGGCGAGGCAAGGGCGAGGACTACTGGCGAGGGCGAGGTCGAGGGCCAAGTGAAGACGAGGAGGGCGAGCAGCTATTGAGGTGAATAGCGAGTGACTAGCTGAGGCGAATGGCAAGTGACAACCAGCAAGGCGAGACTAATGAGTGCAGGGACCAACAACAAAAATCCAGAAGTGCAACATAAACAATTGACGATAAGTGCTCATATAGGTAAGGTGAATTACTGAATGCATGTTGCGGTTGAATTGTTGAGGAACATTTTGAAGAGCACCCCCACACCCACTCAGTGAGAGCAAGAAGAGACATAATAGACACATTAAAGACACATTAGGTAACGAGGAGTTAGTGCAAATAAGTAGCTGTAGAGAAGAGAGTGATATGATGAGTGACCTAGAACTAAGATTAGGTGAGGAAGATAAAGAGTACACAAGGATAGAAAAGCAATGATTAGAATTAATAATAGCATACAATGGTGCTTTGCACGAACTACACTAGGAACAACCATAACCTAAACCCATCAACACAAAGTAGACCTACTCAGATAGAAGAGGTGATGAAAGTAGCTAACGAATAACGAGACTTGGCTCCAGACCATCAGAGGGGAAGCCAATAGAGATTTTTAAAGGGCGGAATGGTAGCACTTAAATCTGAGAACCATTGATTAGGGGGCGAGGGTGGCCTTCTAAGGTGGATAATTGAACAGCTCCTTGGGGTAGAATCTCCTGCACTTTGTAAGGGCCTTGCCAAGCAGGGATGAGCCTTTTGGATTTCTATTGGTAGCGAGCCTGATAGAGTAGCACTAATGATCCGAGCTTGAATTTTGGCTGGCGAAGATAACGATCATGCCACGCCTTACGACGGAGCTGTTCTACTTGGAATGAATTGGAAGCTAACAAGCGACTCTCTTTCAGTTGGGAGAGACGAGAGATGTAGGCAGAGCCCATACCCTCATCAGCATGAAGACTGCCTACTGGAGGGGAGCCTGAGTTGAATTCGAAAGGAGTTATGGATTCCAAACTGAAGGGTATGTGGAAAGGGTGTGAGTGGTTATCGCTTTGAAGGAAGTGCGGTATGCCTAGAGGGTGCAGTGGATAGCTTGAGCCCATGAATCTGGATGGAGATGGCATGCTTTCCATAGGAGGGCGATCAAAACCTTGTTTGTGCTCTCGGCCCTGCGCATTGGCTCTAGGGTAATAGGCACAAGATTTGTGATGAAAAATCTTGTAATTGGCCAACAAAGTTGAAATCATCTCATTGACAAAATGAATGCCCCGATCATTGGTTATCTCTAGGGGACATCCAAACCTGCTCAATATATTTTTGTACAAAAACTTTGCCACAGTATTGCCAATGCAATCAGTTGTTGCCAAGACCTCTGCCACTTGGTAGCGTAATCTGTAGCCACAAGCAGATACTTCCTGGTTGAGCCGGGGAGAAATTGGACCCACAAAGTCTAACCCCCATCTCTCGAATTGTAACCCAGTGTCCTCTAAACCACCACTCCTTCCACGTGTCAACTCCACCAAAAACTACACCTCATGTAGAAAATGCCCAAATTGAGTAGAAGTTGAAGGGAAATTGTTCGTGCTATGTAGCGTAAACCATAATAAACTGCCAAAGACCTGTTATACATAAATCTACAATCAAAGAAATTTTGACAAAAGGACGAAATTGCCTGCGTAGTACTTGCACTAGTGGAAACGGAGGTCGGAATGAGCCCAAATCAAAATTTTGAGTACGCTCGACTCTACGACCTTCCCAAAATATTTATCGACTTGCTATCGGTAACCAAAGCTTACCCAATTTGAAGAAAGTGAGCAAGGGGGTGTTAGCGATGCTGTCGACTATGCCTAGGGGGACATAACGAGCTTTGATACCAATTGTTGGAGTTAAGGTTGTAGGAATTTTCCACACAAAGCTTGAAGATGGAGAAAAAGCTCAAGGCACACAATTGAGAATGTATTACTAAGTGTACGAGTCCAAAATAAAATAGCCCTAAAGTGATGAGTGTATATACAAAGCATTTGGGGGGGGGGGGGGGGGGGGGGAAACCCTCTTAGTGAAGAAAAAAAAGTGCTGCAATAGTCCTAAGTGTGTTCACACACATAGGTGATGTGTTCACACACATCACTACCATATACATAGCAATGGAAAGCACATGTATATAATGTAAATGTTAACACTACATCCCATGTCCGAGTTTACAAAATGTATATGGGCATCTTCGTAATTCTTTTTGGAATTAATATATAACACTCACAATTTGTGAGTTCTGCAAAAAAAGGGGAAATTACCAAAATACCCCTCTAATTTGAGGAAATTCCCAAAATACCCCTCAAATTTCAAAAATTCCCAAAATGCCCCCGATATTTTGTCATAAATTCCCAAAATGCCCTTCAAATTTTCCAAAATTCCCAAAATACCCCTGGTTGTGAGACTAAATTTCTCGAAAAATAAATTTTTGGGAAAATTACCAAAATACCCCTCTAATTTGAGGAAATTCCCAAAATACCCCTCAAATTTCAAAAATTCCCAAAATACCCTTGTATCTATTTTGGTTGGAATGTTCAAGATTTTCTAATCTTCATTCGTTTTTGACAATTGAGATCCGTTTTTGAGTGCTCAGCATGTAATTTGTCACCAATTACCATCGCAAAAAAGGCAATTATGTCTAAAAATAATGAAGCAATTCATCTCCAAAGCCTACGTAACCAACTCAAATTGTAGTTTTAGCATCTTGTACGATAGACAATCACTCTTCTTGTGAAGACCTACATAAAAATTTATTTTTCGAGAAATTTAATCTCACAACCAGGGGTATTTTGGAAATTTTGGAAAATTTGAAGGGCATTTTGGGAATTTATGACAAAATAACGGGGGCATTTTGGGAATTTTTGAAATTTGAGGGGTATTTTGGTAATTTCCCCCCCAAAAAAAAAAGGATTATCAACCACCCGTGAGTCCGTCCGCCGGTGGGTTTCAGTATCAGGTGGACACCGCCCAAGGCAGGCTCCAGGTCGGGAGAGGAGGTATTCGGAAGAACCAATGAGTGAGTGCCGGGTCAGAACGCCAACGCATTTCAGAATGCTTCATTTTTCTCGCGTAAGAGGAGCAGCAGGAAGAAGAAGGAATCAATTCCATCTCCGCTACGTTACCCCTTCGCGTTCTCGTCCTCAGACAGCTGCAGAGCGATGGTAAAGCTTGGTACGTATGCGGCGGCCAGTGCTGCAGGCACTGCCGCCGTCGTCTTCCATGCTTTCCACAGTCGTGGCCAATTCTACCCCGCCATGCTCTACCTCGCTACCTCCAAGATCAGCCTCGTTCTCCTCTCCAACATGGCCCTCGTCCTCATGTGTGCTGTTTGGCAGACTTTGAAGCTCCTCTTTCTTGGTCGCCTCCGGGAAGCTGAAGTTGAGCGGCTCAATGAACAGTCCTGGCGTGAGCTTATGGAGATCCTCTTTGCCATGACCATCTTTAGAGAAGAATTTAATGTGCCCTTTGTGGCAATGGTGACTGTTTTACTCTTCATCAAGGCATTTCATTGGCTTGCTCAGAAGCGTGTGGAGTTTATTGAGACAACTCCTGCGACCTCACGCCTTTCCCACATTCGGATGGTCTCCTTTCTTATGCTCCTCCTCCTCTTGGATTGCGCCTTCCTATACAGATCTGTTGCCTCTCTCCTTCGAACAAAGCAACCATCAGTTGCCCTCCTTTTTGCTTTTGAGTAAGTTCACATATTCAATTAATGTAGATCTGCTATGCAAGTGTTGTGTGCTAAATACAACACTTCACTTTTAGTTCATTGGCATTGGTATTTTTGGCAATATAATATTGGGAATGAGGTAAGTATATCCATAGGACTTTAGAATCTCCTTTGGTTACATGAAACTATTATCGATCAAATCGATGCAAGCATTGTATCAGAATAACGTAGTAGAAAAGAAATTCTGATATGATAATGGAATGCTTAGCCACAAGATGCACACATCTCATCGTTTATGTATATTTCAAAAATATAGTGCACATTACTGCACCGGGGCACAAAGAGATAGATATAACACTAAGTAGAGATGAGGACTGGTGCTCATGGTGCAATTTAAGCAAAGAGACGAACATTGTACTGGAATTGGAGTGGCTTTCCGGCCTTGAAGTTTATGATTGCAAGGTATGCCACATCGCAATTGAGATCTGCCACAAGTTCCTATGCTTGAATGATGGAAACATGAGAATGCCAGGGAGGTGCATGGATGGATGAGATTGTAAGATACCGGTCTCGGATTTTGTTGCATGCATCAAGCATGTTGTGGATCATAGGTGATGCTTTTTGTCTTGCACACGATGTGTGGCTGATGCAGGTTCACATTTTTGTGAAGCTAGATCCTCTTACTTGTTCCTAAGCAACTGCTAAACGAGAAGAACTAGATTACTTTCACTTTAGGTGCTGGCTGATTTCTAAGATGGCAATTTCTTTATCTAGAGTGAATTGGTTAATTTATTGATTTATCTAACTTATGGTGGGTTGGCTTGGAGAGCTTTCAAATTCTAAAACTTTTCTCTAGTTGAAGGTTGGAATGAGTTTTTTGGTAGTTGCAAGAGTTTTCCTAGCTCAAAGGGCAGCAAAGGATAGCAAACTATGAGCATAAACAAGAGAGCGAGAAATTGGTGTTTTTGGTCCCATGTTAGAATTTTTGATATTACTCGCTTCAGGGGTAGCTCCTCTCTCCATGCTCTTCTAGAGTTACGGGCACAGCTTAGGGTGTCTGGTAGGTTGGAGCAAATGGCATTATCTTTGGCAGTCCTTTAAAGTTTATAGTGTTCGGTGTAGCTCCAAACATCTTTTCCATTTAGAAAGGTGGTTCTATGAGAGAGAGAGAGAGAGAGAGAGAGAGAGAGAGAGAGAGAGAGAGAGAGAGAGAGAGAGAGAGAGAGAGAGAGAGAGAGAGAGAGATGATGAAATGAAATGTTGTATTAACGTCTTCAAAAGGCCAAAATGACCTATGAGACCAATCTGTTACAAAATAGTGAATCTGATATCATGTCTGGGTACAAAAGAAATAGAACAAAAATACTACTTCTACTAGAATCCATCCTCATCTGCACTCTGGATGTCGAGAGAGTATGGCTCGAATCCTCTGTTGTAGTCTCCGTCGATGCTGTGTAGCCCCTCTCCTCAATCGTGGCCGTTTGGATCTCTGTAGCTCCAGTGCTTGGTCGATGAGAGAGAGAGAGAGAGAGAGAGAGAGAGAGAGAGAGAGAGAGAGAGAGCTCTGGTGAAACGGGCCTGTTTAATCGAAAAAGGGCGGTAGACCTTAGACTTAAACCTTATTTGCTTTCACCCATTTAATTTGTCGCCCACTTTACCTGTACTTTCAAGACACAACAAAGGGGAAAGGGATACAGGCTGCTAGACTGCACATGTATGAGAAGACCGACACTTGACTGGCCCCTAAATTAGGGGTCCCTTTCAGTATTTCTTTATTCTTTGACAGAGGGAATAAAAGCTGTGGTTCCCTACAAGCTGCCCCACAGGATCTTGGCTGAATTTCAATAGTTCTGGCCTGATTTCGGCAGCATAACTGTACTAGAACCCTTCACAGTCAGTATTCCCACGCATTGGATGACTTTCCCGACGCATACGGACACTTTGCAAAACCTGGCGAGAATCTGCAGCACGCTGAATTCTCTGTTTTCTGCCCCGAAAATGCGCAAGATCACTTGTACAGCGGTCCCCTTGCGTCCCCGAACCTCCTGGGGGTATTAGGGTCCGTTTAGGGCCGAAACCCTAAACCTGCAAAAATACACAGCAGGCTGTAATTCACTGTTTCGGGCTCCGTTTTGCGTGCCGGTTGCATCCGTAGCAAGCCCTCGAGCTCCCGCACCTATAGGGCTACTTGCCCTTTGAACCGAACGAGATTTCGCACGTGAAACCTCTCCGAATCACTTGTACCTGCGGGGGATTAGCCGCTAGCTAATCCAGTACCTGTGTAAGAGGCTCTTGCCTCGGCAATCGCGCATGAACCCACACAACTGTACATTGGTCAATTGAAAAGCCCACTAGAGGGGCATAACATACTGCCATAGGGGAGAGAGGGCAGTGCGTAGCGTGCAAGGCATCACTCCTGGCACCGCACTGTACATAAGAGGTAAGTAAGCATTCCATTGAAGCTCTCAACCTGAGACAGGCTGAAAATGAGCCCTCTCCTCTCTAAAATCAGCGCTCCCCTCTTCATGCATGAGGAAAGTGCACAGAAATGTGCCACTTGGCACATTTACAGGCCATTTCCCGTTTCGGGGTTGCCGCCTAAAAATCTCCCGACCGGTTGTCCAGTTGACTCCACGGCAGAGTAATAAAATGTTCCCCTTGTCATTCCGGAGGTAATGACGCGAACACATTTTCAGGTCCAAAATAGCAGTTCCCTAAATTTTAGGAGATGCTTCCATTGTATCTTTCTAGGTCATCTGACCCTCTTTGTACACTGCAGCCACACCAAGAACTGAAATGTAGCCTCTGTAGCAAAGGATTCCACTTTGGCTAGTCAATGACCCCACTTTGGCTAACCATAGTCCTAGTCCAACCTTAGTGCTCTCTTGCCCTCGGGCTTGGACTCCCTCTGAACAGTTCCACTCTAGCTATGCAATGCAGGGCAGTTGGATTTCCCGAGGGGTGTTTCCAAAAAGTGAAAGTAAATAAATAATAATAAAGAAATCAACAAAAAGGATAGATAGTAGTCACACGCTGGTGACAGTTGGGATCCAGGAGAGTGGCATTGGCCCTCGTTAAGCGATGACGACGCTCCTCTTATCACGCTAGTTAGAGGTGTGGCGGTATTAGAGGTGTGGTGGTAGGCTTTCGAGCGAAAGTTTTGGTCCTGCCTCCGAATCAGCCGTAGGATATGTTTTTTTCATGTGGATGATAGCACATGCTGGATTGCATGTAGGCACTTGGTTTGCAATCATTGGTCGTGATCCGGCTTGTCATACTTCGGAGCCTGAGTCTTTGAGGCACTGTTTGTAGGTTTGTCTATATGCGCAACTAGTGTGGATGGCAGTTTGTTGTTTGTTGATTAGAGTGGGCATCCACAATGGGTTTGTGATGTGGGGGGCAGTTGCATGGCTTTTGCAATTTCCGGGGTCACACACCTTTTTTTAGGGCTTGCCGACAGATCCAATCTTTCTGCCTACTCCCTTAGGATATAGACTAGGCACTCTACAGATGACACCAGATGCAGGTCATGCATTGGATTTCTCTCATCGAGACAATTTTCACCACGATATGCAGCATCACGTGTTGGATCATGTGGAAGGCTCGTTGTGCCCATATTTTGGGATCTTAATCCTCCCCTACGTCCACCGCAGGTCATGCATTGAATTTCTGTCATCGAGACACAATTTTCACCAAGATATGCAGCATCATGTTTTGGACCATGTGGAAGGCTCGTTGTGCACAAATGTTGGGCTCTTAATCCTCCCCTACGTCCATCGTCTTGACAACTATTTGGACAGAGCTTCTGCATACTCTTCGCAGTTAGTGGGATTCTTCAGCCTGCTTGTGCAGGGCAACTGTAACAAACTGTTGACGTGTCAAAGCGTAAAGAATGGAGTCAACGTACAAATGTGGTCGAGGGGCCTAAACCCTAATGTCTGCCAGAAACCCTAACTGTTGAAACCCTAATGCTGGAAACCCTAACCCCAAAACTTGCAAACCCTAATTTTAAAAACCCTAACCCTAAAACTTGCAAACCCTAATTTTTGCCAGAAACCCTAACCCTAAGGCAGTAGACAAATTCCGAAAATTGCGCTGACATGATGACGTGGCAGGCTATACGGATTTTCGCGTTTTGTGTTGGTTGATGACGTGGCAGGCTATACGGATTTTCGTAAATTGCGCTGGCAGCTTTTTGGCTTTGCTTTTGAACTAGAAGCTTTTGAGTTTTAAAGGCTTTTTACTATAATTGCTTTTCAGACCAAGGGTCTTTAAATATGAGGCTAGGGCTCATTCTCTGGCATGTTTCCTAGAGAAGGTGCAGAGTCTGGAGTACCGGCTTGTACTTTGATGATGCAATATAAAGAAATACCGAAAGGGGCGCCAAGGTTTGAGGCCAATACTCTCTGGGGTGGAATTCCGCCACTCCGTGTCGCGTGTCGTCTCTCTCTCCATTTCAATTCAGTTGTTATTTGAAGTGCTTAAAGTTGTTCATTCTGTTCTTTTCTATTGGCACGTGGTGCCTGCCTTGTGACAATGGTATCAGAGCATCAGGCGTGTGCTTTTCTAAAAGCATACCGGTCCTACAAAAGAGCAGACAGAGCTATTGGAATTTGATTCGAGGTATCTTCGCCCTCCAACCCTGACTTATTAGCCACTCCCACCCTTACTTCATCGTGCATCGGGTGCGCTCCCGTCTTCACCGCAGTGTCTTACAGGGCATAAGCCAATTAAGATCACTTGCAAGAGAAGGATCCAGATTTGTTTAAAGTCACTGTTTTTCTCAGAAGCAGTGCTATGCAGATGTTGATGTCTATAGCTACCAAGCAGCATACTCCAAGTACTTGAGTGGGGTATCTTGAAATGCTTGCCATGGAAACCCTAACAGATTATGACTTGAAGTTTCTCGACATCTCCCAGTAGATGTCTCTTCACGAGCAAATGAACTTGGAGACCGAGTGCGATTGCTATCTTGGGACTACCATCACCGCCAAAGAAACACTGTTTGTCCAAGAGCTGATGGACCATGCTGTGCTCGGCTACGACCTTATGAAAGAAACCTAACCCTAATTTTTGGTGCAGGTTTCAGGATGGAAAGTCAATCGACTTTTCGAGCTCGACTGATGTCGAGATTGTTTTTTAAGTTTGAGTTCTGTTTGATCTTGTTTGGTGATTTTGTTTGAAATGGATGGTATCTGTTTTGAACCTGTTTTGGTGCCGATTTGAATTGTTTGACTCTGGTTTGATACTGCTTTCAATGATTGGTGATTTTACTCCCGGGTGGAGAAGTGAGAAATGATGTTTGAGAATGCTTGTTTATACTCATGGCCCGGACCCTTGTGGTTATTTACGGGGGGAGTATTGTTGTTGTTACTCATGGCCGGACTTGGATGGTTATGCGGGAGGAGTATTAAGAAGTCTGAGTAGTGGTTACTCTCAGCACCTCCAAACGACGCAGGCTGCGGTCTGGGGGGCGTTTGGTTGTAAAAGGCCTCTATATCTCATGGCCCGGACCTTTTTAGGTTATACGGGAGGAGTGATGAGGGAGTCGTTGAATATCTCCCGGCCCAGACCTTGTTAGGTTATGCAGGAGGAGTGTTCATCGGCGGCTTTATGTTTCTATGTCTTGTAACATGCATATGTGAGCATTTGTGTTGCATTGTGATGTGCCAACCACTGAATATTAGTAATTACTAATTGGATGAGATTGCCTGGGTATGTAATTTTAGTGCATCAAGACATCCGAGGAAGATCAGTACGGTCTGGGTGTGATGGCTAATTTTACTACGCCGGAATATCAAGAGTTCCGATCTGGACGAAAGGAGAAGCTAACTCCTTGATCAAAACAACCGATAGGAGCAGCTAACTCCTTGATCAAAAGAGCAGAAAGGAGAAGCTAACTCCTTAATAAAAAGAGCAAACTGATTGTCCCTCGGAATGACCCTCGGAAATTTTTGAGCTAACTTGAGTTGTTTTGCAGGTATGCTGCAATCGCGGACGATTACTCTCTTTCAAGAAGGTGAGATGTAACAAACTGCTGACGTGTCAAAGCATAAAGAATGGAGTCAACGTACAGATGTGGCCAAGGGGCCTAAACCCTAATGTCTGCCAGAAACCCTAATTGTTGAAACCCTAATGCTGGAAACCCTAACCCTAAAACCTGCAAAGCCTAATTTTGAAAACCCTAACCCTAAAACCTGCAAACCCTAATTTCTGCCAGAAACCCTAACCCTAACCCTAACCCTAAGGCAGCAGACAAATTTCGAAAATTGCGCTGACATGATGATGTGGCAGGTTGTACGGATTTCCGCGTTTTGTGCTGGCTGATGATGTGGCAAGCTGTACGGATTTCCGTAAATTGCGCTGGCAGCTTTTTGGCTTTGCTTTTGAACCAGAACCTTTTGAGTTTTAAAGGCTTTTTACTATAACTGCTTTTCAAGCCAAGGGCTTTTAAATATGAGGCTAGGGCTCATTCTCTGGCATGCTTCCTGGAGAAGGTGCAGAGTCTGGAGTACCGGCTTGTACTTTGATGATGCAATATAAAGAAATACCGAAAGGGGCGCCAAGGTTTGAGGCCAATACTCTCTGGGGTGGAATTCTGCCACTCCGTGTCGCGTGTCGTCTCTCTCTCCATTTCGGTTCAGTTGTTATTTGAAGTGCTTAAAGTTGTTCATTCTGATCTTTTCTATTGGCACGTGGTGCCCGCCTTGTGACAGCAGCGGAGCAGCGTCGATGCTTCTTTCTTCACAGATGCGCGAGATTGTCAGTTCTTTTCAGCGGAGATCATGGCCACATCACATGGCATTATGCACCTCCATAGTGATTCCTTTTACATTCATCATACAAGCCACCTTGATGTATATATAGCTCACATCTTGTTAGCCCACCTTTGTACTTCCTCTAGGTGATAGGCCATTGTGCATCTCCAGAGGTCTCTTATGTACACAGAATCAACCCCTTCTCTTGCCAATGGAGAGAGAGAGAGAGAGAGAGAGAGAGAGAGAGAGAGAGAGAGAGAGAGAGAGAGAGAGAGAGAGAGAGAGAGAGAGAGAGAGAGAGAGAGAGAGAGAGTTCAGACAACCTACAACGCAGAACACTGAAGCGTTTTTAGGGTTTCCTGTGCAGATGCGAAGGTAGGATTTAATTTGCAGACTTTGCGATCTTTAGAAGTAGTTCAACTCGAACTCACTTGTAGACCTTGTGCACTGCTCAACCAGACCTTGCCTGGCGAAGAGTCGCAACCGTAGAGCGAAGGGGTGTGACCAGTTGTCGAAGGAGTGTGGCTTTTGGCGAAGAGACACGTCTTTTGGGCAAGGGGTGTGACCATCCAAGCGTAGGGGTCCTCCTTGGCATGGCACTTCGCGTATCTGCAACTAGGAGTAGATGTACTATTGCAACATAGTCACAATCGTGACATTCCCTCCCATTTAAAATGAGAGCCCGTGTCAAAGAAATGACTTCTGATGTTGATAGAATTTTGGAAAAGCATTGAATCTTCAAAAATCTTCAGTCTTTGAGTTATCTGAAATCTTTGTCTTGAACTTTTGCTTCTTGCGAAACCTTTTTGCTTTGACTTCTAAATCCTATTCATTGCATTGTTCAAATACTTTTGAGAAGAATCTGATTTAATTAGGTTGACTGCAACAAGAGATTGATCTTTGAAATTCTTCATGCGATGTAAGATTTCTGGTTCAAAATCTTCCAGTAACTGCGAAATATTTGGGAAAGAGGAAATCTTCTCAAGGTACTCTTCGGATGGGGTAACTTTAACTTTATGAATCACTGGAGAGGATTTTGGCTCGAGACTGTAATCATCTTCCAATAATGAATCCCAAAATTCTTCAGAATCATCTTCAGAAACTGTGACTTCATGACTTGCAATTGGCATATCATCATTCAACAAAGAATAAAAGGAAGCATAGTCGTCTTTAGACTTAGAATCCGCAACTATGTCCTTTTTTTTGTCTGATAACGAAGTATCACTTGCAAAAACTTCTTCATCAATAATAATTTCTGCATCTGTATCGGAAATCATATTCGTTTCATAATCCACTATATCATGCTGTTTGACTTGTACATGTGAGGCTTGAATCACTCGTTTCGCATGATAAAGCCCATGTAAAATCAGTTCACGTCCATCTTTGAACAAAATTCAAATTGATAGTATGTCCTCAAAAGCTAATTGTGGGATCATACTGGAATAACCAATGCTGTCCAAGAATCATGTCGTAATAAGATAAAGGCATGATTTCAAAATCCAGTTGATCTGCATAATTTTGAATATCGAATTGCAACTGTCGAACTGTCTGATCACAAGTCAAAATTGATCCATCTGCTAATTCCACATCATATAAGTAAGATGTCTTGAGTTGGTAAGCCAAGTTGTTGCACTATCTGAGTGCTAACGAAATTATTGAGCATTCGCTGTCCATCAAAATGTTGATGGAGCGACCATTGATAGTTCTAAGAAGGCTCAAAAGTTGCTTTGAGAGAGGCTCTAAAACTGAAGAATTGCACTGAGCATGCTTCATAAGAATAGTCGTATCCTCTGAGACACGAATTGTATTGACCACATATTTTCCTTTATCCCTAGTAGAACCTGGTTGTTCAGAATTCGATGATGTTTCCGTGTTGGAATTTCTTTTAAATTAGACGGATTTGGTTTCTTTGGACATTGATACCATGTATGGTCACCACCGCAAATTGTACATAAACCATTCTTCTTTGAAGTCGAAGATGCATTTGACGAAGAGCCTTGCTGAGTATTGGAATGCTGATCTTGAGAAAAATCACGTCCTTCAGCATGATCAAGTGGAGGAACATTTGAGGAAGATCTGCTTTGAGACTGTCGATCTTCAGAGTAGAACCTTGGAGTTGAATAAGGTGCTGTGGCTTGTTGTCTGAACTGAGACTGATGTTGCTGACTTTGGCTATAGCTGTCTCTGCGATCGTGCTGTGAAAAGCGAGTGCTATTTGAAGCTCTGTCATCAGGAAGAAAATTCCGTGTAGGGCGCCGATTATCGTCAAGACGCTCCACATAGGCAATTGTAGCATCTAAGGTGGTAGGGTTGTATTTGTGCACATCGTCCTTTAGGTTGGGTTCGAGTCCGTCGATAAAGCTGTGAAGTTTACCAGAGGGACTAAGGGTCTCCATCTCCAGAGTTAGCCTTTGGAGCTCTGTGATGTACGCGGCCAAGGCGCAGATGGCGAAGAGAGGACCGGGCATGAAAATCCGCATTGGCAGGTTTGAACGCCTTGCGAATAGCACGCCGGAATTTATCCCAAGAAGGTGTGTGTTTCCCACCAGCAACTCGTCGTTGCCACCAAAGAAATGCTGTGTCTTTGAGCAGAGAACTAGCAAGTGCAACTTTTTTACTCTCGACCAAGTCCGTGTTGGACAAGTAGACCTTCATTTTGAATAGCCATTGGTCAAGCACGTGCTTGTCGCGGCGACCATTGTACGGTTCTGACAGTTTAACATCAAGCTTCTTTTTCCGTGCAGCATTAAAATTTTTATAAAGTAATTGAAGTTCGCGTTTGTCTACCTTCTCAGTTGGATCTGGTTCATTTGGTTCATCCACTGAAGCTTCGGAAGAAGGTGTGGAAGAATCAGCATTAGTTGTTAGAGAAGCCGTAGGACGACTCCGAGAAGTATTTTGTGTCTGCATCTCATCCAAGTGAGTGTGTAGTGATGCGAGACTTGTGGAAAGTGTGACCATTTGCTCTTTGATGAGAGCGAGGGCTTCTTCCGACTGTTCGATGCTGTCTTGTGATGTCGGCATGGTGGTTCCTCAAAAGAAACTCTTGAACAGATGCAGGTTCTGGTTCGCGAAGAGGTTCTGGGACGGGTTCTCTGAACGAAAACTCTGTTCGAAACGGGTTTCGGCTCTGGTGTCAGGTAATAATCTCGAATGAACTACCACTTCAGGTGCAAAGTGTTTTTAAAAAAAACAAGAGAACAATGTTTGGAATTCGTCGCCGGCTATGATGGCAAAAAGACTCGCGCGTGCAAAGTGCACACAAGGCCAGCGCGAGAGAGTGGAAGAGAGGGCGACGCGGCTGTAAACGAATGCTGGAGTTCATTTTGATCGGGTGGTTTTTTTTTATAAAGTTAGTTTATTTGGGGATTTATATGATCAAGCGAGTGAGTTCACATGGGTTTAAAAAATTTGGGTTCTCTGGTCGGTCATCCGAGTTTGGGGCGGGCTTGTCACGTATAATAAACTTATAAGGCTTATAAAGGTTAGCCAGCATAAAAAAAAAACATCAGCGTAAGAATTCTGCCAGCGTAAAAACTCAGCCAAGAGATAGCGCAAGGCATGAAGAGGCACTACGATGTTGAAAGAGCACGAAGGTATGGCTGATAGGATGTGACTGCTCGCCGCGTGCTAAGAGTCATGGTGAAGGGTGTAAGCGAAGAGGCAAGTCACCCACGATTTTGTTTGCTTGCTCTGTGGGTGCTGGCTGAGATACATCTATGCCAAGGCTAATATTATGAAGAGGTACCTCAAAGGGCCAAAGAAGATGGGATTTCCAGATCAGGAGTGTATTCACAACAATTCTTGCAAAGGGGTACACCCGTTCACTCTGAAGCCTTCATACACGGGGAGAGACTCCAATACAGATTTACACACCTAATTGGTGCTTATGTAGTTACTATTAGGATAACAAATACCATGTTACCTCATACCATCGCGGAAGAGATTGACTTCCATCTTTCTTTTGCTTCCATACAACTCCGGGAAGGGGATAGAGGGTAGCGGCGAGGGTGAGGCTCACAACCTTCGGGTCCCGAGAAAAAAATTTGCTATGATACCACTGTAAGGATTCTAGGTACTAATCCTTAATTAAGTACTTAAACTCATGATTAAGACTTAAGAAACTTGAACTGTACTCAGAAACAAGACTTAGAAGACTCTGTGTTGATTGATTGAATGTGTGATACAAGGGCTCATGTCACGTGACACATCCAACCCTATGTGTTCGTGGACAAGGGGTTCAATTCAGTCAAGCCAGTCTAGAATAGGAAGTGATCCGGTACCTTTGTGAGTCTGTTCGCAGACCGTGCATGTCCAGATACTTAGATTAGATGCATATCCTCTAGTTGCACACATCATGACCATCAGATTCCAGTCAAAACCCATCAGTAGCATTTTTACAATGCATAGACCTATTTTTCCTATTTTTGACATTTTTCACTTATTATTTTTAAGTGACTTTTGTTGGGAAACTGAGTAGTGCAAAATGACTAAGTTAATATTCAAGGAAACCCTAGCACTAGCATTTTTGGAGAAGAGGTAGCAGGAGCGCTTGCTCACATGCAACTTCTCAGCAGAACCCTAAGATTCTCTAGCGTTTTTGCATCACAGCAGATGAGCTAGCGTTTTTTGACAAGAATCCAGATCAGCGAGCGTTTTTGCATGTGCATCAGCCTGGCGACAACAAATTACAGATCAGCACTAGCGTTAGTGGTTTGCACCGGTAGATCTACAGCGTGTTTGCAGCAGGACCCATTTTTAGCCCTAGCGTTTTTGGTTTGCAGATCAACCTCAACGTTTTTGCAGATCGTCGCGACAGAATCAGCCCTAGACTCAGTGTTTTCAGTTTTCAGCTGTCAATTTCCGCAATAGAACCCCCAAACCTCGCATATCTCACCTTCCCGCAGCAGATCCTCTCGCCGCACGGTCAGATCCCGCGAAGTTTGCAGTTTAGGCCTGGAAAACGTAGATTTCAGCATCTGTGTTTTCAACGCATCGTCGGCGTACCATCGTCATCGACACAGAGTCAAAATTCAGCAGATAAAGATTTGCCCTTAGCATTCTTAGATTTCAGCCCATCTCGTCGTCGTCGACATCGTCGGCAAATCCAAGCATTGTAGAGATTTTGGAGGAAGAGGAGAAGAAGAAGAAGATGCTGCTCTGAAGGCAACATCTTGGAGCTCATCATGCTCGTTGTAGTAGCATCTTTCAGGTGCAACTTTCAGACGACCGCTGTGCCGAGTCTCTCTACAATCGCTCTCCTATTCTTGTAGGGACCCGAATGTTGGTTGGTTTTAGAGCATTGGACACCATATCTCGATGTTGAGGAGTTCGTTCGCCAGCAAAGGATCCCTTGTTTGAGTCACTCTCTCCTTTTCATCGCTTCTAATCTCTCTTAGGTTGTGTTAATGGTGTAGCTACTAGGTGGTGCCTGGTTATACCAGGTTCACTGGCTATAAAGATAGGCGCATCACGGATACAAGTCTACGCACCTGGGGACACCCATTTCCCGGATACAGTACAACTTTGCGATTCCACCATAGACCAGGTTCGTCTACAGAGGTTGGTGGTTACTGGTTGCACGGATTAGTGTCTTAGATGCCATCAGTTTGGGCACATGGTGAGAGACTGTCACAAACCGATGATGGGACATGTCCATAGGTGTACCCAACTTAGAGGGCACTTGTCGACAGAGCCCTAGGGACACTAGGAATAATAAAATGACTAGCAGATTGTTGTTGTACGGAAATTTTCGCAAATTATGCCGAGCATGTTGACATGGCTGTCCATACGGAAATCTCCGCAGAACGCGCTGTTGGGTGTTGGGTTAAAGGCCCAAATGGCCCCCTTTAATGTACATTTTAAAGGTTACTAACCTTTGGCCAAGTTCACATTGAACTTGGCCACTAACTTATTAAATTGGTACTTATACAAATAATAAAGGGATAGTGAGTTTTTTACAACTCACTCACTTATCCCCTTGCAACATAGCGTGCCCTCTCTCTCTCTCCCTATCGTTTTGCTAGGGCTTCCTCTCCTGCTGGCTTTCGCCACTTCTCTCTTCACACACTTTGCACTTCTTTGCGTCCTCTTTCACTTGCACACACCGCCGTGCGCTCATCAACGGGTATCAGAGCCCCATTAGGGTTTGCCTCCAAACCTGCAAACGCTGAATTTCAGCCAAGAAGGTCAACTTTCACACGAGATTTTGCAATTTCGTCGCCAAAGGACTCGTCCCCGAACACTAGAGAGCTCCTGGCAACCCAAATTGACCCAAAACAGGTTGAAATTAGGTCAAAAACAGCAAATTACAGGTTTTGCAAATGATGTATTAAGGTGTGGGAATACTTTTGCTAAGTCCCCGCTACCCGAAAACATTGAAATTGCCGAAAAACAAGCCTTGAAACAGGTGTTTTAAGAAAATTTCAGATTTACGCAGGTTTTTGCAAGTGTTTTTATGGTGCGATTACATTGGGGAAAATGCAAATTGATGCAATCTACGCACGTTTGACAAATTTTGGCTATGTATGACCATTTGTGGCTCAATTTCATGCAATTTTGATGCTACAAATTGGGGCTTTTGCGCTTACATGCTTCTAAAGGCTGTGTATTAGCCTTATGTATGTCCTATGAGGCTAAAAACAACTAAATTTGTTGTTTTCGAGCACAAATTCACTCGCTGAAATTTCCTACGCATAAATTTCAGAAATTGAATTTTGCACCAAAATCGACCTATTTTGCCCCAAATTGCTCCTGTGACCATTTGGAGTTGTAGTGCACATCTCTGTGAGGCTATACTCCGATTTTTGCGCATTTTGCCCAAAAATTCAGCGTATTATCCCTCTTATTTCGTGCAACTATGGCCTCATCCTCTTCGGATGTGAAGAATCTCTTCGAGATTAGGAGGTTCGATGGAACAGGTTTTGATCTTTGGAAAGACAGGATTCAGGGAATCCTATTTCTTAAGGATTGCGAAGGGGCACTTAAACAGGTAAAGCCACAGAATATGACGGATGAAGCATGGGTTAGCATGAACAGGAAGGCCGTTACATACATTAAAATGGCCATGACCGATGAAACCGTCATTGATGTGAAAGGTCTCACGACTGCTTTTGATGTGTGGGAGAAGTTGAAGGGAATATATGAAAATACAACGCCTGTCAACCAGGTGCACTTGATGCGAAAACTTGTTGGCATGCAACTAGATGAATCCAAGAGCGTGACAGAGCACTCGTCGTTGTTCGCAGGTACTTTCGCAGTTACAGGATTCTGGCTTGCTCCCTTTTGATGATAAGCTGAAAGCTATCTTCTTGCTTATGACCTTACCTGAGTCATAGGAAACTTTGGTGGTTTCGTTGTCCAATAACCCCAATTTAACCTTTGATGGTGTTAGGGGTTCTATCTTGAATGAAGAAATTAGGAGGAAAGCAAGTGGAGAGGAAGGTAGCTCTGCCAACATGGTTAGAGGCAGGACAGAAAAGAAGAATGCTTATGCACAAAGGAGTAGGAGTAAGAGTAAAGAAAGGGGAAATGCCAACAAAGGCAAGGGTGATGTGACTTGCTATCAATGTGGCAGGAATGGTCACAAGAAACCCGATTGCAGGTACTATAAAGCTTAGTTAGAAAGGAAAAAGAATGGGGGAGACAAAAAGAAAGAGAAGAAGGAAGTCAAGGCAGATGCACAAAATAACTCAAAAGGACAAAGAGAAGGCCAATGTGGCTTCTAGTGTCGTGATTGAGGAGCTGTCAGATGTAGAGGACATCTTGTGTGTCACTTTGTGAGATGATGATGCTTATGACTTTGATGCCTCTCTAAATGTTCATTCACAGGACATGCAGATCACCAAGAGTGATCTTATTGATGCTTTGTTGACTGTCAATGATGCATTGTCCCAGACTTGGATTGTTGATTCCGGTGCTTCATTTCATGTGACTCCTATCAAGGAGTGTTTCTCTACTTTTGATGTAGGCAAGCGTGGCCATGTATACCTTGGAAACAATCATGCATGTTCCATTGAGGGTATTGGCACTGTGCATCTCTCTATAGATGGCACAAATGAGCTTGTCTTGTATGCTGTTAGATATGTGCCGGGAATCAAGAAGAGTCTGCTTTCTGTTGGTCAGATGGATATGCATGGTTACAACATCTTCTTTGAGAGAGGATCATGGAAAATGACCAAAGGCTCAAGGCTGATTGTAAAGGGCACAAAGAAAGGGACACTTTACTGCATGCATGGAAAGGCCGTGTTGGGCAAGTTTATTGCATTGGCTGAAATTAACTCTCACATGGAGTTGTGGCACAAGAGGCTTGGCCATATGAGCCAAAAGGGCCTTTCTAAGCTTTGTACTTTGAACAAGCTTGATGCTAAAGGCACAAAGCTTGACTTTTGTAATGAATGTCAAGCAAGTAAAGCGTTCTTATTACTCTGGTGTCTCTCGTAAATCTTGTGTGCTTGATCTTGTACATTCTGATGTATGTAGCATGCCTACTAAGTCTATGGGTGGTGCATGTTATTTTGTCTCCTTTCTTGATGATCATTCTAGGAAAATTTGGGTTTATTTGCTCAAGTCTAAGGATGAAGCCTTTGCTGCGTTTAAGAGATTTCATGCATTTGTGACCACCCAAACAGGTAGAAAGCTAAAATGCTTGCGTACAGACAATGGGGGGGAGTACACAAGTGCTGAATTTAACAAGTTTTGTGAAAATTTGGGCATTAAGAGGGAGCTTACTGTGCCATACAGCCCCTCTTCTAATGGTGTGGTTGAAAGATTCAATAGGACACTTTGTGAGAGGGTGAGATGCATGCTGTCCACAGCTAATCTCTCTCATGGATTTTAGGGAGAAGCTTTGAAAACTGCAGTGCATATATGCAATCGATCCCCTCACATGTCTTTGAAAGGTGACATCCCTGAAGAGGTTTGGTCTGGCAAGCCTGCTTCATATGATCACTTACGTATTTTTGGTTGCGAAGCTTTTCTGCATGTTAGACCTGAGTTGAGAAGTAAACTAGATGCGAAGTCCATTAAAGGCCTCTTCATGGGATATGGTGAAGAAGGCGAAATGGGTTACAGGATTTGGTTACCTCAGCTCAAAAGGGTTGTACGCAGCCGGGATCTCGTTTTTAATGAGGCAAGGCTGCTTCAAAACAATTGTGCCTCAAAGCATGACCATAAAAGGGTGAAATTTCAGCATGACCGGCCACCTGTTAGGCCTATTTTTGACCCTCAAGATGCACCACAAATGGCTGAAAATGTAGATGATCCAGTGGTGTTTGAGCCAGATGATGTTGGGCAGCAAATTGAGGCTTCTGAAGGGCATTTGCAGCCAAGAAACAATGCTGAAAATGGTGCTGAAAATGATGTACAGCAGCCCATTGTTGATGATTTTGTCGTGCCACCTGATGTAAACTCATTGCCGGATAATGTGGATCATTGGGTGAGGCGGTCTACTCGTCAAAGACGGCCTGTGAGTCGATATGACCCCTCTTTGCATTACATTATGTTGACAGATGAGGGAGAGCCTCTTACGTATAAAGAGGCAAAGACATGTGAGCACAGCGACAAGTGGAAGCTTGCTATGCAGGAAGAGATTAAAGCGTTGCATGCTAATCATACTTGGGATTTGGTTGAATTGCCCAAAGGAAGGAAGGCTATTCCTAACAAATGGGTGTATAAAATCAAGACTGTTGATGCAAAACCCAAGTATAAGGCAAGGCTTCTTGCAAAGGGATATGTTCAAACCAAGGGCATAGACTTTCAGGAAGTGTTCTCTCCTGTTGTGAAGATGACCACTTTGCGTGTATTGTTTGCCATTGTGGCTGCTCTTGATTTGGAAATGGATCAAATGGATGTACATACCGCCTTCTTGCATGGTGATGTGGAAGAAGAGCTTTACATGAAGCAACCCGAGGGTTTTGTTATCCTTGGCAAGGAACATTTGGTATGTATGCTCAATAGAAGCTTGTATGGGCTGAAACAATCATGTAGACAGTGGTACAAGAAGTTTGATCGCTTCATGCTTAAACATGGTTACAAAAGAAGCCATGCAGACCATTGTTTGTATATCAAACGTGATGAGGATGGCAACCCTATCACTCTTGTGCTCTATGTAGACGAAATGTTGATAGCTGCAAAGAAAAGAAGCATTGTTGATGCTCTTAAAGGGCAGTTGAAATCTGCGTTTTCAATGAAAGATCTTGGGGCAGTTGAACATATACTTTGAGTGCGTGTTACACAGCAAAGAGACCAGCGCCTATTGTATTTGTCGCAAGAAAAGTACGTTGAAAAGGTGTTGGACAGATTTAACATGGCTGAAGCAAAGCCTCTTGGTGTGCCATTACAGCCATATGTCAAAATCTCCAAGGATGATTGTCCCAAGTCAAAGGAAGAAGCCAATGACATGCAAAGTGTGCCTTATGCTTCAGCTTGTGGTTCACTTATGTATGCTATGGTTGCTACTAAGCCTGACATAGCTCATGCAGTGGGAATTGTGAGCCGATTTATGGCTAATCGAGGCAGGTTGCATTGGGATGCAGTAAAGTCCATTATGAGGTACTTGAAAGGGACTAAAAACAAATGCCTGTGCTATGGTAAAGGACCAATGGAGTCGAAGGGATTTTGTGACTCTGACATGGCTGGTGATGTGGATACAGGGAAATCCACAAGTGGCTATGTATTTACTCTTGCGGGAGGTGCTGTTTCATGGTGTTCTAGATTGCAAAAGATTGTTGCATTGTCTACGACAGAGGCTGAATATATATTTCAGTCATTGAGGCTTCCAAAGAAGCTATTTGGTTAGCACGACTATGCAGTGAGTTTGGTTTGCCTTCCAAGGCACCTATGCTTGGTTGTGATAGCCAGAGTGCCATATGTCTTGCAAAGAACGCCATGTTTCATGCACTCACAAAGCATATTGATGTGCGGTATCACTTCATACGTGAAGTGCTTGAGGATGGCCTTATTACATTGGTTAAGGTCTATACATCACAAAATCCAGCCGATGCTCTCACTAAGTGCTTACCCAAAGCACAACATCATATATGCATAGAGATGGTGGGAGTCACGTAGCTTAAAGGCGCCATTTATGCCTTTAAGTGGGAGGTTGTTGGGGTTAAAGGCCCAAATGGCCCCCTTTAATGTACATTTTAAAGGTTACTAACCTTTGTGAACTTGGCCACTAACTTATTAAATTGGTCCTTATACAAATAATAAAGGGATAGTGAGTTTTTTACAACTCACTCACTCATCGTTCTGCTAGCGCTTTCTCTCCTGCTGGCTTTCGCCACTTCTCTCTGCACACACTCTGTACTTCTTCGCGTCCTCTTTCACTTGCACACACCGCCGCGCGCTCATCATTGGGGTGACGTGGCAGACTATACGGATTTCCGCTTTGAGTGCTGGTTGCTTTTGGAGAGCCTAGTACTTTTGAGTTGCAAGCTTTTCATGTACTGCTTTTCACCTAGGCCAAGGGCCTGTAAATAAGCCCCTTGGGCTCTCTTTGGCTCACTTCGTACTGACGAGCCGGTGAGCAGAGGCGACCCAAGGGCAATTGTACTTTGCTCAATTATTAATACGAAAAGAAATACCAAAAAGGGCACCAGTCTTTGGGGCCAATCTCTCTGCCATGGAACTACACCGGGCCGTGTTAACTCAAATTGAACTGTGATTTCAATTGTGAAGTGTTTAAGTGATTCTCTCTCGCGTCGCGACAGATTCGAGACTTGGGGTGTCCAAGTTTGTTACAATGGTATTAGAGCTCAGTCGATTTCTCTGCTACCGGGAAATCCTATCCCTTTCTCCTGACACAGAGGGATTAGGCAAGAATCAGACAACGACTCTTGCCACCTCGGGAATGGGAGGCAGTACGGGGAATTCGAGTAGATTAGCAGATCACAAGTACGGGCCACCTCGGCCTATGCAGTATCATCTTATGGAGATGCAACGTTAACAGCAGGTTGAGAGCGCAAAGCAGATGCTGCAGTTTGCAAAGGATCCACGAAGTACATACTCATTGGCGAAAGCCATCAAGAAACCTCCTACCCCAAGGATGTTTACTGAAGAAGAACTTGACGATGTCGTCGAAAGACGAGTCAACCAACTTTTGGGAGAGAAGAAGCAATCGAAGAAACAATCAAAGAAGCGCAACAAGGGGACTGACTATCCTAGTTATTTGGGCCGTCAATCTTCTTTTGCAAGTACACAAAAAGAGAAGAAGCGCGTACGCTTGGAAGGACTACCTAGTTCTTCCTCTTTTGATAGTTCAGATAGCTCTTCCCTTTTAGATTCAAGCGAAGAGGACAGAAAGGGAAAGAAGCGAAGTAAGAATCAAAGTTTTGGAAAGAACAAGAAGAAGGCAAAGAAGAGCAGATCTTGACTTGTTTCTGGCAGTTCTACTGAGGATTCATCTTCCTCTGACAGTTCGGACCCCGATGATCACATGTTCTACGCAAAGAAGAAACACTTTTATAGAGCCAATCAATATGATTTTCTCGAGTACAAGGGCAAAAAGAGTAAGGAATTTAAGGAAGGTGGATAGTCAATAAAGGTTGAATCCTTTTCAGGATTTTGAGATGCTCCCAAGGTTTAGCCTTTATTCAATAGTTTGATATAGCATCCTGAGGAAGGTGCTACTCAGAGCACTCCAAGATTAGGAGGGCAGCATCATTTTTGAAAGGAAATGCACGAACGTGGTGGTCCACTCTTCTTTTACGGAAAGAAGCCCCTACGAAGTGGTTAAAGTTCGAACGACTCTTTATTTCTTCTTGGCTGACGCAAGAGTACGAACGAGATGTGATGACCACTTGGAACCATCTCCGGATGACCAAGGCTGACACTTTGGATGCTTATTGTGAGAGGTTTTGGGATGCTTTTCTACCGGTCTCTTCTTTCAAGAAGGTCACTTTTAAGCAGCAAATCAAGCGGTCGTGCTGTGGACTTCCCAAAGAGATCCGAGATTACTTCCTTGAGCAGAAGTCCGAGTCCATACAACAGTTGATGGGACATGCTAAGCGGGGATTTGCTATGCATTCGAGTAACTTGACTTACCCTACTGATTTAGTTTCGACATCAAGGACCGGACATAACTCAACAAATGACAGTAGAAGAAAGAGGAAGTTCTAGAAAAAGAAGGATGCATGACCCTGATTGATCGAGAAACACAAAACAGATTATCTCAAAGAGAGGAAGTGTTTTGACTGCGGAGCACAAGGACACATCTCTGCAAGTGTTGCTAATTGGACTATTTTCTTATTTTTAATGATTAAATCTCTTTTTTAGGATATTTTATGTGCACTAAGAACTGTTAAAAAGATTGTAGCTACAGGAACTGCCATCAGGAACGGACAACTCTGATGTGTCATTTGATGGGTGACGGTAAACATCGCAAAGGAGTTTCCGTAAGTTGGGTGGAAAGGGCCAGATTACGAGTGCCTCTGATGTGTCACATGATGGGTGACGGGTGCATCAGTAAGGAGACATCCCGTAGGCTAAGGAGGAAATCCGAACTGAGTAAGAAAATACGCGTAAGAACGCAAGCACAAGAATAAAGATGGGTTCAATGAAGCTTTTTACGAAAAGCAGGAACAGTCGCGGGAGGACAGATGTTTTCCCGCGAGGAGTCTGTGTCTGCATTGTATCTGTGTCGTGTCCTGCACCCGGGGACACCTGGAATGTGTCCGTGTAGCATTGTTTTCATTGACTAAGTGAGTTTTTAAAGTTTGAACAGGTTCACACTTTATTTTATTAAAGTGGCCGGTCACTTTTAAGTGACCGGGCCTTTATTAATAAAATAAAGCAAGTACTTCAAAAAACGGCAGCGCTAGAAAAGCTACGCATTGGGGGGGGGGACTGAGTTTGCGATCTTTCTCTCTCCTCTGTCTAGGAGCGCTAGCTCTGCTTTTTGGGCCGCTATTCCTGCCAGGTGCCAGAGCCTATAAAAGGGCAGCAAGCGTTCCAGTTTTCATACGCCGGAAGCAGCAGAAAAACACCAGCTCTAGGATTCTGGAGCAGAGTCTGGTGACGGAATCTGCGAGTGTTCGCGTGACGACTGAGTACGGAGGTCGATTCTCTGAGCAAGAAGCGACAGGTATAAGGTGTTGATACGCATTGAGAATTGTTGCTCTGTGTGGTTTGTTTTGCAGGAATCTTCCGTCTCACGGGAAGGCCCTTCACGGGAAGTACGGCTTCACGCTTAAGTCCCTTACGGGAAAGTACGGCTTCGTGCCTAAGTCCCTCACGGGAAGGAACGGCCTTGTGCCCAAGCCCTTTATGGGAAAGCACGACCTTCGGGTCTAAGATTACAGAACGGAGGGGTTTCCTCGGGTTCTCGTGCTTGTATAAGAATTCTCCCTAAATAAAAGAATACTCTTAACGGGGGGGGGGACCAACCCATCTTCTGGTTCCCAATACTGTGTCGATCTTCTCCCTTCTCTCATGTTTTCAAAGAATTATAATTTTCAGATTTTCTAAGTGCTAGTGTACGCTCCTGTTTTGTGACAGCAAGGTGCCCTAAAAAGGCATAGCGAGGACAATCGGAAGATAGGCGAGAGAGTACCAGAGCGGCTGAAGAACGTGGCAGAAAAGGAAAGATAAAAGTAGGCATGGTACCAGATTGTATGGGGACCGACCTGAATCAGGATGAACGAAAGCACAGAACTTTGCTCAGCGTGGGGCAAACTTTGCTCAGCGTGGGGCAAAGTAAGAGATCAGGAAGCCCTCATCTTCTTTGATGGCGGAGCCAAGGCCAACTTCATTTCACCTGAATTGGCGGCTCGACTTGGAATCACGCCTGATAGGATGGGGCCACAGGCGGAGGTAGTTCTAGCGGCACCCGAGAGGGATGTTGCCATTACACCCGTCATTGGTGAACTCTGCTTGCATTGTCAGGGTATTTAGGGCACGAGGACTTTTACATCATGCCTTTGGAAAGGTGTGACGTTCTCCTAGGAATCTTAAACCGGCCCATGGGGCGGTAGGCTTTGGCTTTCACCCGAAATTCTTTACTTTAGACACACACACAGAGCACTTTGCAAGAGTAACCTGCGACGGGAATTAACACTTATGCACACACACGGCTTGGAAGCTAGAATGCTTTGAGCAGACGTCGACAACCTGTAGGCCCCAAAATTGGCGCCCCTTTCGGTATTTCTTTATACTTTAACAGAGGGAATAAAACCTGTGACTTCCTACGAGCTGTCCCGCATAATCCAGGCTGAAATCCACCCGTTCTGGCTCGAGTTTGGCAGCATAACTGTACTAGGACGTTTCACAGACATTATCCCCATGCAATAGACCAAGGTGGTAAGGTACATAAGGTACGGTACGTATTCGGTACGTCTTGTACGTAGTACCCGAATGGATAGAGTTGTTAGGTACGTAAAATTCGTATGTTTTTTTTCTTCTAAAAGCAAAAACCTACAATATGGTCCATACTTGATAAAAATTTCACAAGTATCACTTCAAGCATGTTAGTTCACTATTCTACAAACCAAGGGAAAGGTTTCATACAAATACCATAAGCAAGTCGCGACTCCTTGCTCGACATTCAATGAATCAACATTGAAGTGACAAGAACAGATACAACTCAAATATACACAACCTAAAATTTGCAGTTTCACAACAAACTAGTTACTGTAGAGAACTTGTAAGTTCACATTGATCATGATTTGCCAATTTGCACACAAAAAATTGATGGGCGAACTCAATTTTGCAGACCTGCTGTGGTTTTTTCCCTAACAAAAAAATGATTGTACATTACGGATCCGTACGGTACGGTACCGTACAGTACGGACGTACTGAACCGTACGGTAAGGTACGTACGTACGGATCCTACCTTGCAATAGACGACTTTCTCGACGCATACAGACACTTTGCAAAACCTGGCGAGAATCTGCAACACTCTGAATTCTCTATTTTCTGCCCCGAAAATGCGCCAAATCACCTCTACGGCGGTCCCCTCGCATCCCCGGACCGCTTGGGGGTATTCGGGACCGTTTAGGGCCGAAACCCTAAACCTGAAAAAATACACAGCAGGCTTTAATTCCCTGTTTTGGGCTCCGTTTCACGAACCGGTCGCATCCGTAGCAAGTCCTCGAGCTCCCGCACCTGTAGGGCTACTTGCCCTTTGAATCGGACGAGATTTCTCATGCGAAACCTTTCCGAATTCACTTGTACCTGCGGGCGATAAGCCAACTAGCTAATCCAGTACCTGTGCAAGAGGCTCTTGCCTTGGCAATCGCGCATGAACCCACACAACTGTACATCAGTCAGAGAGCAGTGTGTAGTGTGCAGGGCATCACTCCTAGCACCACACCGTACATAGAGTGGAAAGAAAGCACTCCATAGCTCTTAACCTATTACAGTATGAAAAATGAGGCCTCCCAGCTTAATATTCAGCGCTACCTCTTCATTGCATAAGGAAAGTACAGTAAAGAGCGCCACTTGGCACAATTACACACATTTTTCCGTTTCGGGGTTGCCGCCTAGAAATCTCCCAATTGGTTACCCAGTTGACTTCACGGCAGAGTTCTAAAATGTTCCCCTTGTCATTCCGAAGGTAATGATGCGAACACATTTCATGGCCCAAAATAGCAGTTCCCTAACTTTTAGGAGATGCTTCCGTTGGGCTCCCACTAGTCTTCTGACCATCTATCCTCATTGGGACTGCATCCAAAAGTGCAATGTGGCCCAACTGTCGGATACTTTCTGTTGGTGATCCTACCTTGACTTTATGCCTTTATTGAGTTCACTACCTAGTATCCACAAACTTGCTAAGTGCGACGGGGGACCTACATGACCTTGGATTGAGCCTAGACATCCTCTTACTATACGAATTCCAGTGCCGACCAACTTCCCGTCTGCGGGTGAAACTACCGTTCACATTGGCCATACAATGTCCGACCATTTGCAACTTCAAAAAGAGGGTCTCAAAAATAAAACAAAAATCATTGGAAAGAAACCAACAACTAAGGTTAGCAGTTGCCACGTCCTCGTGACATACCCCCCTCTTGAAATCGCAAACGTCCTCGATTGCATACCATAAATACACGCCACTGACGATCTTGTGTTGTTAGCACTCTTTTATCATCGCATGTATCCGCAAGAAAGGTCATAACACATAGATACAAATGACTTAGTGAGACCTTCATACTTTTGTCATTTCCATCTATTACATTGAATTCATATGTACATTTGATGAACTAGCTCTATCATTACCCCTCCTTTGCACACGTTGGGTTGGGGCATAAGTAGGTTGTAATCCAAAGGCTTCAAGGTAAAGCTGCAATACATTTGGTGACTCTGACAGTTCACGCTCTTCCATCCACTTGCATCCATAGGTGGATAGTTCTTGAACTTCACCAAATAGCATCTTGCAACCTGCCCTTTACCTTTTCTGTCCTTATGTGCCAAAACTTGCTCAGGTACCAGGATCTCATCAAGTTCCTCAACTTCTGGCTGATCCTCATTTGGCATATCTTCTGGCACATCTCCCACGAAGGGTCTTAGAAGACTCACATGCAACACATTATGAATCTTCCACGCATTAGGCAATTTCAGCCTGTAAGCCACATGGCTGATCTTGTCAAGCACTTGAAAAGGCCCATAGTAACGCATGCTGAGCTTAGGAAATAGCCGTTCCTTGCCCTTCATCTTCTTTAACCTTGCCTTTTCGAACCTTAACAGAACCCAATCACCAGATGATAACAACAATTCACGACGGTGACGATCAATAGCCTTTTTCTGCTTTGCCTGAGTCTTTTCCAAGGCAACTTTAATTTTCTTACACATTTCATCCATGTTCTCAACATATCGATCTGCCTCAAAGATCTTGTCCTTTGTATGCAAAATGGGAGGAACTTTTTTGCCACCTTCAACAATCTCAAAAGGTGCTTTGTCAGTCGACGAATGCATCGTATTATTGTACGCATACTCAAGCATAGGCAAATATTGTTCCCACTTGCCTTTATTATCCGACACATAACATTTCAGCAGATCTAAGACAGTCGAATTAACCTCTTTTGATTGTCCATCGGTTTGTGGAGGAAACGAAGACGAGAACTCGAGCGTAGTCCCCATGTTCTCAAACAATCCTTTCCAGAACAAACTGGTCATGCAAGGATCACAATTATTGATAATCGATTGTGGCATACCATGGTACTTAAACACATTGTACATAAACAAGCGTGCCATCTGATCAGATTTTATCTTCTTTCTAACAGGGATAAAATGGGCCTGTTTGCTGAACCTGCAAATAATGGTCCATATACCATCAGTCCCTGTTGGCGTTCTTGGAAGATCAAAGATAAAGTCCATGCCAATGCTTTCCGATGGCTTATTCGGAATCGGCAGTGGTTGTAACAGCCCTGGTGCCTTTTGCCTGTCAAATCGTGTTCTGATCCTTCATAGCTTTTGTGCCTCTAGCTTGGCATTTTTCTAGAGCCGAGTACAACGTTGACAACACTGATGCTTTATTGGTTTCGGCTGTACATTTTACGACGTGCACAGAAGGCACACTCTCTTCTAGGTAATGGGTAGAGCCCCATGCTCTTCTTCTCCCTATGTCAAGTGCAGAGGAAGTGTTTAAGGATTTAGCTCGGATCTAGTACTCCGCACAAACACAAGGTTACTTAACTCCACTCGAAAGGAGAAACTGAACTTATAACAACAAAGACGAGAGACATAAAGAGAGAAAAGAGAGACGACACCGCATGTCGAGTCCCAACCACCCTCAAGAGCCCCCTTGCCATAGTAACAGGGGACGGAGCCTAGAGATGGGGGACGCCCGGATCCATGATGGAGACGGCAGGGGACGGGTGGGGACAAATGGCAAATTGCCTACCAGATGGGAACACAGCTAGAACGTCCCGGGGACGGCAGACAAACATTCAATATTTTTTAAAATTTGGAAAAGTGACCGTTTCTAACGGCCAATTCTTCTCCAACAACCATATTTTTTAACTTTGACGCTCACCCCAATGGCTATAAAAGCCACATTTCTCAAGCTCTCCACCTCAACTCTCAAGCCATTTGCTCTACGCTGCTACAATCTAGCCTCTCCTCTCTACCTTTATCTCTACGGTCTACCCTCTGCGTCTATATAAGTCAATATGACTCATGTTCTTTGGTCTATTTAGTGTGAATTTGTGATCAAAGTGATGCTCTCTGTGTGTAGGTCCAAAAATGCCATAAAACTCTTTTCTTTTTTGCTGTTCCGACCCCCGTCCTCATTCCCTGACTTTTGCCGTCCCGTCCTCGTCCCCGTCCCCGTCCCCAACCCGCTGTTCCATGTTACTATGCCCCTTGCTTTGTTGCCAGAGCAAGTACTTGCTTCATTTCTTGCACAAAAATGCTGATACAATGATGCTAAATGATGAGATGCTAACGTGGTATGCTATTGATGCTTGGTATTGCTGAGATACTGAAGGGTACTACGGTAGATGCTGAGGGGATACTTGGTACTTGAGAGGCTAAGTGCCGGGTCTTGCAGGTACTTGGCACTTGGTAGTGCAGGGTACTTTGGTATTGCTGGTGCTTGGTACTGCAAGTACTTTGGGTACTGAAGGTACTTGGTTGCTAAGGACATGGAGGTCCTGATGTAAGGTGCAACGAAAGTGAATGTTGAACTTTGCTCAAGATGAGTGCTCCAAACTGTGCTCAAGGTTCCTTTTACTTACGGAAGGGAAAGCCTTCCGTTCCTTTAATGAGAGAGTGCAATGGACACAAACAAAGTGGATGAACACTGTGAATGAAGGTGCATGAGACTGAGAGACAGAGAGAGAAGAATACGACACCAGAATGTTGTCAAACCCTCCTCCGAAGGCCCCACTCTCTATGGCGAGAGCGGTCTACTATTGATCGCACAAATCTCTACAATGCTTTGGACTTGCCGACGATGTCGACGACGATGAGGACGACGACGACGAGAGGGGCTGAAATCTGAAAATGCTAAGGGCTGAAATCTGCAAATCTTTATCTGCTGAATTTTGACTTTATGTCGGTGACGACGGCGATGACGATGATGCAACGACGACGCGCTGAAAACGCAGATGCTGAAATCTGCGTTTTCCAGCTGAATCTGCAAACTACGTTGGATCTGACCATGCAGCCAGGATTTGCTGCGGGAAGGTGAGATCTGCGAGGTTCGGGACTTGTGCTACGATGTCTGACTGCTGAAAACTGAAAACGCTAGTGCTTACTGAGGTTCCTTCGCGATGAATCTGCAAAACGCCGAGGCTGATCTGCAAACCAAAAACGCTAGGGCTGGTTCTGTCTTGTTGGAGAAATCTGCTAACGCTAGGGCTGATCTGCTGTGGCTGTGGAATCTGCTAACGCTAGGGCTGATATGTTGTTGCCAGGTGGAATCTGCTTTCCTGCTGCAGGGCTGATCTGCAATGCAAACGCCAGGGCTGATCTTCAATGCAAAAACGCTAGCTCGCTGCTGATGCAGAAACGTTAGGTCTGTTGATGGGAGGGGGTCCTGCTGAACTGAAGTTTCTGCTGTCTCTTCTGCCAGAAAGTGCTAGCACTAGGTTTCTTTATATACTTGCTTGGCTAATTTGCCCTACCCAGTTCCCAACAAGTCACTTAAAAATAATAAGTGAAAATTGGCTAAAATAGGGAAAATAGGTCTATGCACTGTAAAAATGCTCCTGATGGGTTCTGATTGAATTCTGACGATCATGCTGTGTGCAGCCAGAGGATATGTGCTTGGACATGCACGGTTAGCGAACAGACTCACAAAAGTGCCAGAACACTTCCTAATCTAACTGAACTGAATCCATGTTAGAAGTAGCTTGTCCACGTACACATAGGGTTAGATGTGCACGTGACATCCCCTCCTTTTCAAAGTGAGGTACTGGTACTGAACTGTATGGCATCGAGGGAGATCGCCAACAGCGTTTGGAATCCTGGAAAGGACTCTTCGCCGGCTCACTCTGATGTGTGGGTCATGCGATACTTGAACTTCATAAAGGTCTGCAACGCTTGCTTCTTTGGGCCCCGCCGAAAGTGACACAAAGTCATTTGTGGCTCCTTCAATGCTTCAACTTCGTCTATAGTCATGCGTCTACCTTCTTCAAGAATCTCGGAGGCTGAAAATTCCTGAAACCACTTTCAACACAAAAACATGAACATTTTCATTCCATGTAAAGTGACTGGAAAAATTCTATTCTTTCGAAAAAACTGTGCATGCAATGCAGACGAACAAAGTGACGGAGTGCCAAACCGTTCATCAAACTCACGCAAACAATGGGGTCGAATCTTGATTTTCTGATCTAAATCTATTAACTGTGGCAAATCACAATGGAAATGCCCATGCTTGATGTTCAATTCTTATTGTGCTTTTTCGGCAACTGTGTCATGCCAAGGAAGAGACATGGAATGTGAATTCCTTGGGTGCAAACATTTCATCTTTTCATGAATCATCCGCAGACATTCATGCTCATTCATGAATGAATCGTGTTCAACGTGCAATATGTCATGCCTGTGAAAAGGGATCACATAAGAACGGTGACTAAAATATAGGAAAGCATCACGAATGGAACACTCGAACAATGCGTGTTGACTAATCACTCGAACACATAATACTTCCTGTGGGGGTTCTTTGGACCTTGACTCGAGAGCCAAGATCGGTTCTTCGTGATTGATCGAATCTGCAATTAGCGTCACTCGAAAAAGTATCAACTAAACCATCATCCTTGTGAACAATCACATCATCTTCCTGCAAATCATCATGCTTGTGAGAAATCACATCTTGATCATGCTTATCACTATCATGCAATTTATCATGCTTATCATCATCCAAATCATTATGCAAATCATGGGTGTCATGCTTTGGAGAAGAAAAAAATGAAAGAGTCTCCTTCTCCTGTTCCTTTTCAATCTGCGCCTGCACATTAGAAAAAAGTCACAACAACTCTTTCATGTGTTGGTCGCTCATCTCTTTTCTGGCTTTGTTCTCGCGATCAAGTTCTGCTTGTCTTTCTTTGTTCTCGCTATGAAATCCTGCTTGTCTTTCTTTGGCTTCCAAGCGTGCTTGCTTGTGCTCACGCGCTATGGCTGCCATTCTTTCTTCGCGTTCACGTGCTATGGCTTCCATTCTTTCTTGGTACTTACGTTGTATGGCTGCTATTCTTTCTTCGCTTCTAACTTCTTGTCCATCATCATCTTGTCGAAAGCCTCCATACGAGTTAGTGCAATCCTTGGCGTAGATGGGGAAGGGGGAGGGTCAGAAAAATCTCCTGGTGGGGAAAACTCTTCTTCGCCACTCCTAGGCTCACCACCTCCATGCGAAGTATCCATTCCGCTTCGGGTGATGACCATGAAGTCTTGGGTTCTTAAGTTCACGAGGAACTTGGGTTCTTGGGTTCTTGGGGGTCTTGAGGTTCGGGAGTCTTGAGGTTCGTGAGGTTCTTCTTTAGCTTGCAATTTGTGTTAGAGAAGGATCTTCTCTTTACCCGAGCTCTTCTCTTTCCTGCGGGCGCACCGGTTGGCGGCCTTGCGCTCACACCAAGGTTGCTTTTTCCCACCTCACGTCAATTGGCCAGCCGCTAAGTGCACGGTCCGCTCTCAATGAGTGAAAAGAGAATCAAGGGGAGGCTGGACAAGCCCTTCTTTCTTGGGTTTCTTGTCACTCTTAAAAAACACGATTAGGAATGGACACGCCCAAGTGGGCGTGGGTTACGTGCGACCGCAACTAGCAAAAAAAATTCTTGTGGTTCTTTCCTTGAGTGATACAGAACACTGCCAAAGCTCGGGTACCAATGTAAGGTGCAACAGAAGTCAATGTTGAACTTTGCTCAAGATGAGTGCTCCGAACTGTGCTCAAGGTTCCTTTTACTTACGGAAGGGAGAGCCTTCCGTTCCTTTAGTGAGAGAGTGCAATGGACACAAACAAAGTGGATGAACACTGTGAATGAAGGTGTTGAGATTGAGAGATAGAGAGAGAAGAGAATACGACACTAGAATGTTGTTAAACCCTCCTCCGAAGGCCCCACTCTCTATGGCAAGAGCGGTCTACTATTGATTGCACAAATCTCTACAATGCTTTGGACTTGCCGACGATGTCGACGACGAGACGGGCTGAAATCTGAAAATGCTAAGGGCTGAAATCTGCAAATCTTTATCTGCTGAATTTTGACTCTATGTCGGTGACGACGGCGATGATGATGATGCAACGACGACGCGCTGAAAATGCAGATGCTGAAATCTGCGTTTTCCGGCCGAATCTGCAAACTACGCTGGATCTGACTGTGCGGCGAGGATCTGCTGTGGGAAGGTAGGCCCCAAAGAGTGGCGCCTCTTTTGGTATTTCTTTATTCTTATAAAACTTGGGAGAAAACCTGCGAGTTCCTACGAGCGTGTTGCAGATTCTCGCCAGGTTTGGGAAAGTGCCCGTATGCGCCAAGAAAGTCATCTTTTTTACATGGGGATTTTGTCTATGAAGCCTCCTACTATAGTTATGTTGCAAAATCGGGGTAGAGTAGGCCATTTTTAGCCCAGTAAAAGCGGGACAGTTGGCCCGAAAATGCACCTGATCACCTGTACAGTGATCCAACGCTTCCCCGAAGGTCCTGGGGGTATTAGGGATCAATTAGGGTAAAAGCCCTAAACCTGCAAAAATATACAGCAGGCTGTAATTCACTGTTTCGGGATCCGTTTCGCGTTTTGGTCGCATTCGTAGCAAGCCCTCGTACTCCCACAGTTGTAGGGCTACTTGCCCTCGGAATTTGACGAGATTTCTCGCGTGAAATCTCTCCGAATTCACATGTACATGCGGGGGATTAGCAATTAGCTAATCCAATACCTGAACAAGAGGCTCTTGCCTCGGCATACGCGCATGAACCCACACAATTGTACATACAGATGGAAAGCCCTCGAGTGGGGCATTACGATTGTGTATTCAAAGGGGGAGAGAGGTGCGCTAAAGCGGAATCATCGCACTACATAAGATAAGGGAGAAGTCAAGCTTTCCATTAAAGCTGTGATCACGTGCACCCACTACTCACACACATTGTGGATCAATTATTGAAGAAAAGACAGCCTCCTCTCTCATTTTTGGGCACCCCCCGCTGAGGTGTACTTGTAAATTAACCAGGAGCCACCAAGTGTCCACTTTGCTTCTTGAGTTAAATTCCTAGTACCCATCGACTTATAAAGTGTAGATTGAGCCTAAACACCCTTTAACTGCTCGGATTCTAGTGCCGATTGGCCCGACCATCTCGTGGCGACCTGCCCTTCCCGACTGCGGGTGAAACTCTCGTCGCTTCATACTGGCCACACAATGTCCGGCCATTTGTGACTTTAAAAAGAGGGTCCCAAAAATTAAATAAAAATCAAGGGAAAGAAACCGACAACTAAGGTTAGTGGTTGCCACAGCCTTGTGACATACCCCCCTGTTGAAATTGCAAACGTCCTCGATTGCATGCCAAATATACATGCCATAGATGATTTAGTGTGATTATATCATCACAGGTATCTGCAGGAAAGGTCATGAAACATAGATACAAATGACTTAATGAGATTTCATGCTTTTGTCATTTCATCTACGATAGAAGTGAGCATAATACCTTTAGCATTTGTAGAGCAGTGTCCACTTCTCCGCAAGAGCCTATAGGAGTACAATCGAAGGTTTTGTAAAGCGTTGCTCTCAATAACCTCCTACAGGTTTGTGCCATTGACAGAGCAGATTGAGAAGTATTGTTGTGGGCTGCCTAAAGGGCTTCAAGATTATTGTACAAAGAACAGTGTTGCTAAATGGCTTTATTTGACAAAAAGCTAATCCTAACTGAGTTATTGAATTTAAAAGTGAGAGGGTTTTCTCGCTTGGAACTGCAATAAAAAAATAATTGTAAATGAATTGGTGGAATTTTAAGTGAGAGGGTTTTTCTCACTAGAGACATCCGAGTACAGAGTATTCCTAGTGCATCATTCAAAGTAATGACGGGAGCACTTTGAAAGGGGAAATATCTATAAGGCCACCAGGAACGGGTACTTCTGATGCATCACATCGGATGGGTGACAGGGAGCATGGGGAAGAAGTATTTGACCATGCGAGAACGGACATCTCTGATGCGTCATAGGATGGGTGACCTGGAGCATCATGAAGGAGATTGTACCGTAAGTTCGGTAGGAAGGAACTAGGTGATGGGTATTCCTGATGCGTCACAAGGTGGGTGATGGGTGCATCGGAAAGGGAATATCCATAGTCAGGAGGAAATTCTGAACTGTGTTAGAATTGTGCACAAGGAAAAGCAAGCACTTGAATGAAGACGGGTTCAGAGGAAACTTTGAGGAAAAATGGATGCTTTTCAGGAAAGCATGTGCTTTCCCGCGAGGAAGTCTGTCTGCATTGCAACTGTGAGGAAGTCTTCCCGCGAGGAAGTCTGTCTGCATTGCAATTGTGAGGAAGTCTTCCCGCGAGGAAGTTTGTCTGCATTGCAACTGTGTCCAGGGATGCCTGGGAAGTGTTGTGAAAGTTTTGTTTTTAACTTATAAGGTTTTATTGAGTTTTTGGATAGATTCAAACCATTTTTAAAGGTGACCGGCCGCTCACTTAATAAGTGGGCAGCCTATGATTAAATAAAGCAGTAAAAACCAACCATCGATTTTTCTCTCTTTCTCTGGTAGAAGAGCAAAAAAAAAAAAAAAAAAACGACCGCAATATCTACGCAAGCAGCCAATGCTATGCTGTCTTTGTTGTGGCCAGGGAGCTATAAAAGCATCACACGCCCTCTCCCAAAGGGAAGACCAGTTTTTGCAAGGAGAAGATGTTGTTGCAAATTTCAGCTGCAAAGAAGACGTTGCCGGTGATGCCCATGGCTGCCCCAAGTGTACCAAATGTCGCCAAGACCCAGTGCGCGAGTTCCCTCACGAAGAAGTGCCTACGGAGCGTGTTTCGGGAATTGCTTTTTGAGAACCAAGTTGCGTTTCTAGCGTCGAGACTTTGAAGGTAACGATTTTCATGTTATGATCTCTAAGTATTTGTTTTTAGGTGTACTCCCTCTTAGTGAGGGAGTAGGAGCAAAGAAAGGCATGTGCCTCTGTAGGATAAAGCGCTCTGAGGAACTAGAGCCAGATCTGCCCAAGGGTTTCGTACCCGAGTTTGGGAAGTAGATCCATGGATCCGAGAGTGGTAGACTCTCGAGATGTGATCCGGAAGTTGAAATTCCCAAGGGAAGGACTTCGTATCCAGGAAAGCAGAGCTATTCTGCAGGAATAGGTCTCTAGAAAACAGTCGGAAAAGAGTTGCACGGATGCCAAGCCCTGAGTCTGGAAGGTGAGATCCAGAGGCAAGAACCTTGATTCTCGAGGATTTGGAATAAGGAACGAAAGCTCCTTGGAATAGGGTTTTGCCCTAGGAATAGGAAGCCTAGGCTTCCAGGAACCATCAAGTTTTATTCTAGAACAAACGTGGTAATACGTTCAATTCAAGTGCTTGTATAGACTTCTCCTCAGTAATAAAGATACTATTACGGGGGGGGGGGGGACCAGCCCATTTTCTGGTCCGAGTACTGTGTCGATCTTCTCACTCTCTATTTGTCTCTCTCTTTATTTCTCTCTATATCCTGTGGCTTCAGTATTAAGTAATAAATTCTATTTATCCGAGCGAGTATATTCTATATTGCTATGCGCTCCCGTTTGTGACAAACAGAGTGGCTACCCTCACTTAGCTTATGGAAGTTGCTAACACTGGTCTTGCCTTGTTGAAGAGAGAGGACCGTGTGTTTCTGGGCAATGTGAAAGGGGTCAGCAAAAGAAAAATTCAGCAAAGAAGCCTATTTGTGAAAGTGACTCTTGAAGCGTCCCAGGGGTCAAAAAAGGCAAGGAATCCGTCGAGATAGCTAAAGGACAAGCCAAGAGAAAGAAAAGGAAGCCTTTTGTGCGCTAGTCGTTTGAGGAAAAGAAGGCTTTAATGGTTGAGAACAAATGCTTTATATGCGAGCGGCATGGCCATTTTGCTGCAGATTGTCCCAGAGGAGGAGGCCAAGCTCCACCTGACACAGAGGACAAAGAGGACAGGAAAGGCAAGAAGCCTAAACCTACGATGGGTCTAATGTGTTGCTAAATTGGCTTTATCTGATAGGAAAATAATTCTAAATGAATTATTGGATTTGTAAGAGTGAGGGTTTTTTCGCTTGGAACACCAAGAAAAATAATTCTAAATGTATTATTGGAATTTTAAATGAGAGGGTTTTTCTCCATGGAGACATCCGAGTACAGAGTATTCCTAGTGCGTCGTTCAAAGCAATGACGGGAGCACTGAAAATGGGAATATCTGTAAGGCCACCACGAACGGGTACTTCCGATGTGTCACATCAGATGGGTGACAGGGAGCATCAGGAAGAAGTATCCGACCGTCCGGGAACAGACATCTCTGATGCATCATAGGATGGGTGACATAGTGCATCGTGAAGGAGATTGTACCGTAAGTTCGGTAGGAAAGGACTAGGTGATGGGTATTCTTGATGCGTCACAAGGTGGGTGACGTGGAAGGTGCAGCGGAATGAATGTTGTATTTTCTCAAGATTAGTGATCTTTATTGCTCAAGGTTCCTTTTAGTTCTTAGGGAAGGAGAGAGCCTTCCGTCTTATGGAGAGTGCTATGATCACGAACAAAGTGAGTGGATATTGTGCGTGCAAGTGAATGAGACTGAGAGAAGGAGAGAGAAGAGATACGACACCCGAGAGGTTGTAAAACCCTCCTCCGAAGGCCCCACTCTCATCGGCGAGAGTGGTCTAACTTTGATTGCACAAAGGTGTACAATGATGATGCATGGACTGATGCAAATGGGGGCTATGTCGATGACGACGACGATGACTTTAGGGCTGTTTTGGTTCTTATTCTATCTGCTGTCCAAAAAGGGGAAACTGCTGAGGTTTTGAGTGGTCTTAGGGGTGCTTCACATGGCTGAAAATCCCTGGTTTGGCGAGGGATTTAGGGCTGAATAAAAACGCTGAAAAACCAGGGTCAAGGCTGCGTTTTAGGTGGCTGTTGCAGGCTGAAAACGCTGAAGCTCTGCAGGGTCTTAGGGCTGCAAATTAGCGCTGTTATACCTGCTACAAACACGCTATGGTGCTGCGTTTTTCAAGGCTGAAATCTGAAGGACAAAACGCTGGTGTTGCTGCGTTGCTAGCGACCAAAAACGCTGATGGCTTGGGCTGCTGCAGATGGGTAAAAGCGCCAGGGGATGAATCTTGTAGGCGAGGCTGCTGTGAAGAAAACGCCAAGGGAAGTGGAGGTTGGTCTAATGCTTGAAAACGCTAGGGATGCTGAGGGGGGGTACTGCTGAGAAGTTGCCTGTTGAGCGGGAAGCTCCTGCTGCCTCCTCTGCCAGAAAGTGTTAACTTGGGTTTGCTTATATATTAACTTAGCAAAATTGCCCTACCTACTTTTGTTGGAAAGTCACTTAAAAATAATAAGTGAAAATAACCAAAAATAGGAAAATAGGCTAAATGCATTGGAAAATTCCCATGACTGAATCTGATGGATTTTGAAGGGAATACTGATGATCATGCTGTGTGCAACCGGAGGATATGCATCTATTGCTAAGTGACTGGCCATGCACGGTCTACGAATAGACTCACAAAAGTGCTAGATCACTGCTAATCTAAACTGACTTGACTGGCGGGAACCTTGCTATGGTGTAGCTTGTCCACGGACACATCCCCTCCTTTTCAAAGTGAGGTACTGGTACCGAACTGTATGGCGTCGAGGGAGATCGCCAACAACATCTGGAATCCTGGAAGGGACTCTTCGCCGGCCCACTCTGATGTGTGGGTCGTGCGGTACTTGAACTTCATAAAGGTCTGCAACGCTTGCTTCTTTTGGCCGCGTCGAAAGCGACACAAAGTCTTTTCGATGCTTCAACTTCGTCTAGAGACCTGCTTCTTTCGTCTTCAAGAATCTCCATGGCTGAAAATTCGTGAAACCATCTTCAACACAAAACCATGAACATATCCATTCCATGTAAAGTGAAGGAAAAAAATCTCGTCTTTCTCAAAGACTGTGCATGCAATGTGGATGAACAAATAGACGGAGTGCCAAACCGTTCACCACATACACGCAAACAATGAGATCGAATCTTTCTCTTATGATCGAAATCAATCAACTTTGGCAATTCACAACGGAAATGCCCATGCTTGGTGCTCATACTTTCATGTGCTCTGTCCACAGCTGTGTCATGCCAAAGAAGAGACATGGAATGTGACTTCCTTGAATGCATACTTTTCAGCTTTTCATGAAAAATCCGCATACATTCGTGCTCATCCATGAGGGAAACGTGCTCAACGTACAATATGTCATGCCTAGGAAAAGGGATCACATAAAGATGCTGACTAAAATACAGGAAACGATCACGAATGAAACACTCGAACAATGCGTGCGTATCAATCATGGGAACACATAATACTTCCTGTATGGGTTCTTTGGACCTAGGCTTGAGAGCCAGGATCAGTTCTTCGGGATCTATCGAATCTTCTTATGAGGGATCTGTGGACCTCGACTCGAAAGCCAAGATCGAATCTACAACGAGGTTAGCTTCGCTAGAAAAAGCATTAATTAACACATCATCCTTGTGAACAATCACATCTTCTTCATGCAACTCATCATGCTTGTGAGAAATCACATCTTGATCATGCAAATCATCATGCTTCTCATAATCATGCAAATCCTGTGTATCATGCTTTGGAGAAGAATAGACTGAGAGAGTCTCCTTCTCTTGAATCCTTGCAATCTTGTCCTACATATTAGCAATGAGAGATGGAGAATGAGCAATGTCTGCTCCATGAAAGATAGTAGGAGAATCACTTTTGGCATTGAGAGTTAAAGTGTTAGCCTCCAAATCAATGAGAGCGTTAGTCTTATGAAACCATCGAATGCCCAAAATCATATCACATCCTGAGAGAGGAGAAACAACAAATCTTCTAGTGAAGGCAGTCTGTTGAATTGCAAACAACACATCAAGGTATTCCTTTGTGATGAGAGCGTCCATACCGGGACGAAAGCCAGAGACCTCGATAGGAGATCTCGGACTAACTTCGAGACGGGCTCTCTCAACAAGAGAGGAACTGATCACATCATGCATACTACCTGGGTCAAACAATATGACAAAACAGTGCCCCGACGTACGACCATAACATTTAATGAGAGAATCATCAATGGGAGGGTCCTGAGAAACTTGGGACACACTCGTGTTATCATTCATTGCATTGACAGATGTAGTGGGTGCTGTGGGTTCTTTAGATTCATTCGATTCAAGCTTAGGACATGCTCTCTTTATGTGACCCTTAATGTAACAATGAAAGCAACGACCTTCGTTAGAATAAGTGCTTTGTTCTTCCGACGTGATGTATCGTCCTACAATTCTTTGTGCTACCTTTTCATCTGGAGTAAGCTTAGGTTTAGCAGTTGTGTTAGCCTTACCCTTAGATTCATTGGAAGAATTCTTTGATGAGATACTGTTGGTAGATTGGTTAGAAGAGTTATCATTCTTACCATTCTTACCGTTCTGAGGGTTCTGAGAAGTCTGCGAGGTACTTGTGGAAGTCTTGTTCTCCTTAGGCTTTCCCTTGTTGTGCTTCATCTCTTGTGCGAGAGCAATCGCTACCCCTTGTTGAGATCGATTGGATCGAGTACCTCGACATCGTACTTGATATACTCGTCCAATCCAAAGAGAAAAGCCTCTTTGCGCTCATCATCCGATTTCTGTAATTGAGTGCCTAGCTACAAAACACGGTTAGAAAAAGACATAACCGGCATACCATTTTGCTTGAGAGAGCGTCAATCGTCTTTCAATCGTGCGAGGTACTGAGGTGGCATAAAACGCGCCTTGAGCTTGTCTTGGAAACCAGCCCAATCGAAGGAAAGAGACGTGAATCCGTCGGTTGCCTCTAGGTGCGCGGCTAGCTGTGCCTCTTGCCATGCGTGGTACCAATTAATGGCATCACCGGCAAGGTACATAGCTGCCGTCAAAACTTTGCTATTTCCTGTCTTCTTAGATGTCGCAAAATAAGCATTAAATTGATGCAACCAAGAATGAATAACTGTAGCATCCATCTTACCGTCATACTTACTGGAAGTCAACTTCTCTGTGACTGGATGGTTGGGATCCGCGTCGTGGCTTGCGCCACTTGATGAACTCCCACGATCTTTGGGTGGTTCGATCTTCGAGGCTAGCACTCGGGAAATAAATTCTTGAGTGCGTAGCTCCCTTTGAGCTTCACGCTCGGCGTCCCTTTCTGCTTTTCGTTCATTTCGTTCATCGCGCTCGCGTTCGAAAGCAAGGCGATTGGTTTCTTGTTGTGCCAACGCAACGCGATTTGCTTCCAAAGTGACGCGAGTCGCTTCTTGTTGTGCCAGCATCATGTCCATCATTGACTTGTCCATCATTGACTTGACCATCATCTCCATAGGAGTTAGTACAACTCGTGGCGTAGATGGCGACGAGGGAGGGTCGAAAAAGTCTCCTGGTGGGGAAAAATCTTCGCCGCCTCTCTCATGCTCATCACCTGTATGCGAAGTATCCATTCCGCTTCGGGTGACGATCATGCACTATGATCTTTGGTTCTTAAGTTCACGAGGAACTTGGGTTCTTGAGGGTCTTGGTTCTTAGGTTCTTGGGTTCTTGAGGGTCTTGAGGTTCTTGAGGGTTTTTTTCGCTTGCAAATCACGTTGAGCAGGATCTTCTCTTCACCTGAGTTCTACTCTTTTCTGCGGGCGCACCCCTTGGTGGCCTTGCGCTCACACCAAGGTTGCTTTTTCCCACCTCATGTCGATTGGCCGGCCGCTAAGTGCACGGTCCGCTCTCAATGAGTGAAAAGAGACACAAGGGGAGGCTGGACAAGCCCTTCTTTCTTGGGATTCGTGTCACTCTTCAACAAAACACGATTAGGAATCGACGCCCAAGTGGACGTGGGTTACGTGCGACCGCAACTATCAAAAAAAAATCTTGTGGTTCTTTCCTTGAGTGATACAGAACACTGCCAAAGCTCTGATACCAATGTAAGGTGCAACAGAAGTCAATGTTGAACTTTGCTCAAGATTAGTGATCTTTATTGCTCAAGGTTCCTTTTAGTTCTTAGGGAAGGAGAGAGCCTTCCGTCTTATGGAGAGTGCTATGATCACGAACAAAGTGAGTGGATATTGTGTGTGCAAGTGAATGAGACTGAGAGAAGGAGAGAGAAGAGATACGACACCCGAGAGGTTGTAAAACCCTCCTCCGAAGGCCCCACTCTCGTCGGCGAGAGTGGTCTAACTTTGATTGCACAAAGGTGTACAATGATGATGCATGAACTGATGCAAATGGGGGCTATGTCGATGACGACGATGATGACTTTAGGGCTGTTTTGGTTCTTCTTCTATCTGCTGTCCAAAAAGGGGAAACTGTTGAGGTTCTGAGTGGTCTTAGGGGTGCTTCACATGGCTGAAAATCCCTGGTTTGGCGAGGGATTTAGGGCTGAATAAAAACGCTGAAAAACCAGGGTCAAGGCTGTGTTTTAGGTGGCTGTTGCAGGCTGAAAACACTGAAGCTCTGTAGGGTCTTAGGGCTGCAAATTAGCGCTGCTATACCTGCCACAAACACGCTATGGTGCCGCGTTTTTCAAGGCTGAAATCTGAAGGACAAAACGCTGGTGTTGCTGCCTTGCTAGCGACCAAAAACGCTGATGGCTTCGGCTGCTGCAAATGGGTAAAAACGCCAAGGGACGGATCTTGTAGGCGAGGCTGCTGTGAAGAAAACGTCAAGGGAAGTGGAGGTTGGTCTAATGCTTGAAAACGCTAGGGGTGCTGAGGGGGGGGAGGGGTACTGCTGAGAAGTTGCCTGTTGAGCGGGAAGCTCCTGCTGCCTCTTCTGCTAGAAAGTGCTAACTTGGGTTTGAGTATATATTAACTTAGCAAAATTGCCCTACCTACTTTTGTTGGAAAGTCACTTAAAAATAATAAGTGAAAATAACCAAAAATAGGAAAATAGGCTAAATGCATTGGAAAATTCCCATGACTGAATCTGATGGATTTTGAAGGGAATACTGATGATCATGCTGTTTGCAACCGGAGGATATGCATCTATTGCTAAGTGACTGAGCATGCACGGTCTACGAATAGAGTCACAAAAGTGTCAGATCACTGCTAATCTAAACTGACTTGACTGGCGGGAACCCTGCTATGGTGTAGCTTGTCCACGGACACATAGGGTTAGGATGTGTCACGTGACATGACGGGTGCATCGGAAAGGGAATATCCATAAGGAAATTCGGAACTGTGTTAGAATTGTGTACAAGGAAAAGCAAGCACTCGAATGAAGATGGGTTCAGAGGAAACTTTGAGGAAAAATAGATGCTTTCTAAGGAGGCGGAATTGCTTTTCGGAAAAGCAGATGCTTTCCCGCGAGGAAGTCTATGTCGGCATTGCAACTGTGCATGTGATTGCATCCAAGGACGTCGGTGAAGTGTTGTGAAAGCATTGTTTTTAACTTATAAGGTTTTATTGAGTTTTTGCACAGATTCAGACCATTTTTAAAGGTGACCGGGTGCCCACTTAATAAGTGGGCAGCCTATGATTAAATAAAGCAGTATAAACCAACCATCGATCTTTCCCTCTCTTTTTCTTGCAGAACAACGCTTTATAAATAAATAAATTATATAAAAAAAAAAAACAAAAAAACGGTCGCGATCTCTACGCGAGTAGCCAATGCTCTGCTATCTTTACTGTGGCCAGGGAGCTATAAAAGCATCACACACCCTCTCCTAGAGGGAAGATCAGTTTTTTTGCAAGAAGAAGATGCTGCTGCAGATTTCATCCGCAAAGAAGATGTTGCCGGTGATGCCCATGGCTGCCCCAAGTGTACCAAATGTCTCTAGGACCCGGTGCGCGAGTTTCCTTGCGAAGAAGTGCCTAAGGAGCGTCTTTCCATCGCGACAGGCTGCTGTTTTTCTCAGTTTCCAGCCCATAAATGTCGTAGACGGGGCTGATTTACGAGAAGGAACCCGAGAACACACCTCTTTTGTGTGTAGGATTGGAAGAGAGGATTTTCTATAAAGAAATCTCTTTCGGGGAATTGCTTTTCGAGAACCGAGTTGCATTTCGAGCGTCGAAACTTTGAAGGTAATGATTTTCATATTATGATCTCTAAGTATTTGATTGCAGGTGTACTTCCTCTTAGTGAGGGAGTAGGAGCAGAGAAAGCGCTTTGAGGAGTTAGAGCCAGATCAACCCAAGGGTTTCGTACTTCAGTTTGGGAAGTAGATCCACGTATCGGAGAGAGGTAGTCTCTTGAGTTGTGATCTGGAAGTTGAAATTCCCAAGTAAGGACTTCGCGTTCGGGAAATGAGAGTTGTTCTGCGAGAAGAGGACTCTAGAAATAGAGTCAGAAAAGAGTAGTAGGGATGCCATGCCCTGAGTCTGGAAGGTGAGATCCAGAGGCGAGAACCTTGGTTCTCGAGGATTTGGAATAAGGAACATAAGTTCCTTGGAATAGGGTTTTGCCCTAGGAATAGGAAGCTGAGGCTTCTGGGAACCATCAAGTCTTATTCTGGAACGAATGTGGTAATATGTTCGGTTCAAGTGCTTGTATAGGCTTCTCCTCAGAAATAAAGATACTATTACGGGGGGAGACCAGCCCATCTTTTGGTCCCCAGTTCCGTGTCGATCTTCTCACTCTCTCTCTCTCTCTCTATTTATTTCTCTCTATATCTTTTGGTGGGTGATAGGCCAAGTTCAGATGCTAGTGAACTATGCAGAGCGTGGGGTAAAGTCAAAGACTAGACATGACTTATCTTCTTTTATCCCAATCTAAGGGAAACTTTACCTCACGAGAGTTGGCCATGAAGCTGGGCATCAAAGTTGAAGAGATGGGGTACAAAGCAGAGGCAGGGTTGGCATGTCTTGTTCACTCAGTGTATGTTACGCCTATCAATGGAAAGCTATGTTTGCATATTCAGTCATATGTGGACACAGAAGAATTTTACATCATGCCATTGGAAGGGTGCGATGTGCTATTGAAAATACTGTGGATGTTTTGTATACATGGAGTGCTGGATGTCTTCAACCAAAAGATCACCCTTCAACATAGGGGCAAAACTCACATCTTGGATATAAAGCTTAAAGGGGAGTCTGTCCCTATTGTATTTGCTTCGACTATCACTTCTGTAATTAAGAATCATCTTTTCGCGTTCTTGATTTTTGCACGTGATGTTTCAGATAATTGTCAATTAAATTTATTTGTGTTAGATAAAGAAAGATCAACATTTTTGCGACAGTTTAGTGACTATTTTTCTGATTCATTACCGTCTCCATTGCCGCCGGAGAGGTGTCACAAGAACGTGGCAACTGCTAACCTTAGTTGTTGGTTTGTTTCCCTTGATTTTTGTTTAAGTTTTGGGACCCTCTTTTTGAAGTTGCAAATGGTCGGATAGTATATGACCAATGTGAAACGGCCAACGGCTGAGAGTTTCACCCGCGGACGGGAAAGCCTTGTCGCCACAAGTTGGTCGGGTTGATCGGCACTAGAATCCGAGCAGTAAAGTATGTCTAGGCTCTACTCAAAGTTTGAAGAGATCATCACCCGATAACTCGGCTACAATGCATTTTTGGATGTGGTCCCAGAGGTGAGAGATGGTCAGATGACCAGGGGAAGTGCCATGGAAGCATCTCCTTAAATTTAGTGAATTGCTATTTTGGGCTTGAGATCTGTTCGCGTCATTAGCTCCGGAATGACAAGAGGAACATTTTATTACTCTGTCGCTAGATTAACTGAGCAACCGGTTGAGATATTTTTAGACCGGAAGGTGCAAAACGGGAAAACCATGCATGAGTGCTATTGGCACATTTTTTGGCACTTTCTAGCTTGAGAGAGAGAGAGAGAGAGAGAGAGAGAGAGAGAGAGAGAGAGAGAGAGAGAGAGAGAGAGAGAGAGAGAGACGTTGAAATTAAACGTTGGGCTGCATTTTCAGCCGCACGGTGGATTGCTGCAGGTACCAAAGCTACTGTGTGCTTGCCTACCCTCTATGTACAGTGAAGTGCAAGAACTGAAGCCTTGTACAACATTCACTGCTCTCTCTCTCTCTGTCCCCTCCGTGCAGTTATGTGATGCCCCACAAGAGGGCTCTTCATTTGACCTATGTACAATTGTGTGGGTTTATACGCGATTGCCGATGCAAGAGCCTCTTGCACAGGTACTGGATTAGCTAGTTGCTAATCCCCCGCAGGTACAGGTGAATTCGGAGAGATTTCACGCAAGAAATCTCACCCGATTCAAAAGGCAAGTAGCCCTACAGATGCGGGAGCTCAAAGAATTGCTATGGATGCGATTGGCTCGCGACATGGAGCCCAAAACATGGAAACACAGCCTTCTGTGTATTTTTGCAGGTTTAGGTTTTTGGCCCTAAATGGTCCCTAATACCCCCAAGAGGTCCAGGGACGTGTTGTGCGAGTGATCTGACTCATTTTCAGGGCAGAAAACAGAGAAGTCAGTGTACTGCAGATTCTCGCCAGGTTTTGCAAAGTGTCCGTATGCATCAGGAAAGTCACTTTTTGTGTGGGAATATTGTCTGTGAAGCGTCCTAGTTTGATTATGCTGCTGAAATCGGGCCAGAACATGTCATTTTCAGCTCGGATTATGCGGGGCAGCTTGTAGGAAATCACAGGTTTTATTTCCTCTTTGAATACAATATAGAAATACCGAAAGGGACGCCAGTCTTTGGGGCCAACAAGTGTTGGTGTCTGTTTGGTAGTGCTCCAGCTTCCAAGCTGTGTGTGTTGAAGTGTCAATTCCCGTTGTGTGTTTGGTAGCGCTCCAACTTTCAAGCTGTGTGTGTTGAAGTGTCAATTCTCGTAACAGATTTTACTAGCAAAGTTTCTCTGTGTTTTAAAGTTTTAAGTAAAGTTTCGGGTGAAAGCCAAAGTCTACTACCCTACGGGCCGGTTTAATGGTTCCATTGCCGAAACAAAATCACTTTTCCCTCAAGAAATGAGCCTCTGTTGGTTTGTGGCGAAGATAGAGTACAGGAACGTGGGCTTACACAATGGCCGACAAAGGGAAAGGCATTATGGCAGAGGGTTCCTCTTCACAGGACAGGCAGGCAATTCCTACAATGTTTGGGGTTGGCGAGAGTTCACGGCCACGTCTGTCTGTACCTCTTGTTGATGTGAATGCTCCATCAGTGCAAGACTTTATGATTGGACGACTTGAAGATGGTGCGTTCAGGACTCAATTGGTTGCCGCTGTGAATGTGTTTTCTCGATTGTGCAAAGCCAAGGTTTATGGAGTTTTTGCAAGGGCCACTAGTGCCACAGTAGACAAGGCAACTCACACAGCCAGTAGAGCCCGATGAGGCTCAAGCCGGATAGGGAGCACTCGCACGTTGCATAGTCAGGGGCTCCAAAATAGGTTCCTTTTATTCATGAACAGGTGGTTAGGACGCCAATTCCACAGGTTTTGCCAGTTCAATCCGCTACCTTTCAGAGTCCACATGCATTAAATGGACAGGGAACCAGTTTCCAGGCAATGCATAAGGTTTTTCCACCACCCATGGTACATCGTGGGTATTTCGGGGGTGGGTCAGTGTTTCAGAGCCATGCAGAGCATGGCTGGTTATGCGCCTGGAAACGAGCAATATATGCCAGGAACAGTGTTTGGTGGTATGCAAGGCATGATGCCAAACCGATTCCTAAAGGTTTGAAAACATGCATGGATGTGAATTATTCTCAAATATGAAACATGTACATGATGAGAAAAAATAACTTAGTCCATAAACTATTCATAGAATCTAGAAGAATGACATTTTTTAATATAAAATGAAAAAATAAAAGGTATAAAAATATAGGGGAATCAAGTGAGGGGGCCCTCATTTGTATTTATTGATATAATTTTACGTACTTGAAGTAAGAGAAAATTCATGTAGGCAATACTAATCTAGTAAAAAGGAATGACTGGGTGAAAAGTATTTTTGTGGATATTTCGTGGAGTGGATTCACACCAAAATTTAGAGAGGCAGTTTGCATGAATAATTTTATTCATAGAATAGAAGATATGCATAGTGGTAGGGGAAATTATGGTAGTGGCGATTCATTGTACGTCACATGCTTAGGTAAATAACGCACACCTAGGTATAAATATTTAAATAAATACCAAAATAATAAATAAGAAAATATCTATATTTAAGCCCTCCATACAATGAAATACTTACACACAATTGGGCCATAGTATATTTTTTATTTTTATTTTTATTCATTTATTTTTGGCTCAACTAGCGTAGTGACTACCTAGCTGAGGGTTTCCAAGGAGATATGTGAAAAGTCCCCTAACTCACACATGCTGGTGTAGCCAAACCTTGTCAATCCAGGGATAGGAAGAAAACATGTACATGGAGGCTAGAAGGGTTATTGTATAGTGCTTGGGCAAGTACTGGATGCAAGGTGCGACAGGTACCACCAGGGTGTATATGTCAAGTGACATTTAGTAGGTTAAAGCTTCACATTTGGAGCTATACAAGATGTAAGCAATTTGCCTACGATTGTCCATGGATACGGTATCATGATGTGTATGCAAAGTGCCACTCTATTTTGGCGAGTTCAAAGCTCTTTGGATGCTTGAAGATAGATATCTAGCAAATCTCCAATTGGACCATGTCAAAAAGTTGCGGTCTCAAAGATAATGGCGATCGTAATGATCACAATCTCTTTCAACGAGGTAGTGAGGGATTTCATAATCACATGATCACAACTTTTTTTTTTGGTAAGAACACTTGTGAACATGTTATTAACATGTTAAGAACATCTCATGTTCACAAAAATGCGGATTTGGGGTGGCTTGGGAACCGGCCAAAACCTTGCCCGATTTTAGATTAGCCCGACGGACCCGTCGAGTATCTCAAATACCCGGCGGTGTGCGTCGGGTCGTCACAGTAAGCTCGATGGGATACAACTTTTTGTATATAACCGGTCCTAGCGAACTCTTTGGGATATATTTCCTGATCATCTTCTCACCTATAGGTACTGAGATTTGTATGTGTGGGTGTGTCCTCATGCGAACAGCTACACACAATCGTAGTGCGCAGGTAGATGTGTGCAGCCCGCTATATGAGGGATATATACGTGGGTAAGGCCATTCTTCGCAGAAATGGGGCTTATCATGGGACACTTGATCGATAACGCGGCTAAGTAGTGTCCTATAATAAGTATTGCACGTAGTAGTGATACTAGTCGGTAACACGACAATAATAGTATCTTTATGATGATGTTACCTTCCCTTTCCTTTATCAAATTGTTCCTTCATGTCATCAAGCTCATGATGATAAGGAATTGACACGGCTGAAATTTGTGGCTTCCTTGATACCGCATCAGCCACAACATTCTTCTTGCCTTCCACATGCATAATCTGGAAGTGGAACATAGAGAGAATGTTTGCCCATCGCATATGCTTTTCAGATAGCTTAGACTGTGTCAAGAAGTATCGCAAGGTCTGATGCTCTGTCTAGACAACAAAATCAGCACCTAGCAGGTAGTGCTTCCAGCTAGAGAGCGCATGAATCACGGCCAATAACTCATTCTCATAGATTTGCATAGTCTTTTCTGGCCCTTGCAAGATTCTGCTTTAATAAGCTACTACCCGACCATCTTGCATTAGGACTGCTCCGATGCTATTGCCACACGCGTCACACTGGACCACAAATGACTTCCTGAGATCTAGTAAAACAATCACGGGATCTGAAGTCAACTTTTCTTTTAAGAGACTGAAAGCTGAAATCTGTCTCTTTTGCAAAGCGTGAAGAGGTGAAGCTATCTCTGCAAAATTCCTGATAAACCTTCTATAGTATGCGCACAATCTCAAGAAGCTTCGGACATCGTGCACAATCTTTAAGTGTGACCACGTCTTAACCTATGTGGGATCCATTTGGACACCATGTGGCCAAGGAATTGGATCTCTTCCAAGAAGAATTCACTTTTCTTAGGATTGACAAATAACCTATGACTGTGCAGCTCTTCAAACACAATGGTCAAGTGACGCTTATGCTCCTCTTCATTCTTGATGGTATTCTTATTCAATGTAAGGTGCAGCGGAAGTGAATGTTGAACTTTGCTCAAGATGAGTGCTCCGAAGTGTGCTCAAGGTTCCTTTTACTTACGGAAGGGAGAGCCTTCCGTTCCTTTAGTGAGAGAGTGCAATGGACACAAACAAAGTGGATGAACACTGTGAATGAAGGTGCTGAGGCTGAGAGATAGAGAGGGAAGAGAATACGACACCAGAATGTTGTCAAACCCTCCTCCGAAGGCCCCACTCTCTATGGCGAGAGCGGTCTACTATTGATTGCACAAATCTCTACAATGCTTTGGACTTGCCGACGATGTCGACGATGATGATGACGAGACGGGCTGAAATCTGCAAATCTTTATCTGCTGAATTTTGACTCTTATGTCGGTGACGATGTCGATGGCGACGATGCGATGACAACGCGCTGAAAACGCAGATGCTGAAATCTGCGTTTTCCGGGCCGAATCCGCAAACTGCACTGAATCTGACCGTGCGGCAAGGATCTGCAGCGGAAAGGTGAGATATGCGAGGTTTTGGACTTCTTCTGCGATGTCTGATTGCTGAAAACTGAAAATGTTGATGCTTCTTGGTGTTCCGTCGCGGTGAATCTGCAAAACGCTATGCTAATGCAAAAACGCTAGGGCTGAAAACTGTCTTGCGGTGGAAATCTGCTAATGCTAGTGCTGCTCTGTGGACTTGCTGTCACCGGGCTACTGCAATGCAAAAATGTTGGGCTAATCTTGGTCTTGGTGCAAAAATGCTAGGCTTTGCAGCTGGTGCAAAAACACTCGGTCAGCTGGGGGGTTCCTGCTGAGAAGTTACCCGTTGGACCGAAGTTCTTGCTGCCTCTTCTACCAGAAAGTGCTAGCGCTAGGGTTTTCTTATATAGTTCACTTGCTAATTTGCCCTACCCAGTTCCCAACAAAAGTCACTTAAAAATAGTAAGTGAAAAATGTCAAAAATAGGGAAAATAGGTCTATGGACTGTAAAAATGCTCCTGATGGGTTCTGACTGTAATCTGATGATCATGCCGTGTGCAACCAAAGGATATGCATCATTGCATCTACTCTTAAGTGTCTGGACATGCACGGTCTGCGAACAAACTCACAAAAGTGCCAGATTATTTCCTATTCTAGACTGACTGAACTGAACCCTTGCATGAAGTAGCTTGTCCACGTACACGTAGGGTTACTTGTGTACGTGACATCCCATCCTTTTCAAAGTGAGGTACTGGTACCGAACTGTATGGTGTCGAGGGAGATCGCCAATAGCGTCTAGAATCCTGTGAAGGACTCTTAAACGGCCCACTCTAATGCGTGGGTCGTGCGATACTTGAACTTCATAAAGGTCTGCAACGCTTGCTTCTTTGGGCTGTGCCGAAAGCGACACAAAGTCTTATGAGGCTCCTTTAATGCTTCAACTTCGTCTATAGTCATGCGTCTACCTTCTTCAAGAATCTCCGAGGCTGAAAATTCCTGAAACCACTTCAACACAAAAACATGAACATACCCATTCCATGTAAAGTGACTGGAAAAATTCTAGTCTTTCGAAAAAACTGTGCATGCAATGCAGATGAACAAAGAGACGGAGTGTCAAACCGTTCATCAAACACACGCAAACAATGGGGTCGAAACTTGACTTTCTGATCTAAATCAATCAGTTGCAGCAAAACACAATGGAAATGCCGATGCTTGATGCTCATCCTTCTTGTGCTCTTTCTGAAACTGTGTCATGCCAAGGAAGAGACATGAAATGTGAATTCCTTGGGTGCAAACATTTCATCTTTTCATGAATCATCCGCATACATCCGTGCTCATTCATGAGTGAATCGTGCTCATCGTACAATATGTCATGCCTGTGAAAAGGGATCACATAAGGACGGTGTACTAAAATACAGGAAAGCATCACGAATGAAACACTCGAACAATGCGTGCTGACTAATCACTCGTACACATAATACTTCCTGTGGGGGCTCTATGGACCTTGACTCAAGAGCCAAGATTGGTTCTTCGTGATTGATTGAATCTGCAATGAGGCTAGCTTCGCTAGAAAAAGCATCAACTAAACCATCATCCTTGTGATGAATCACATCTTTTTCCTGCAAATCATCATGCTTGTGAGTAATCACATCTTGATCATGCAAACCATCATGCTCGTGAATAATCACATCTTGATCATGCAAATCATCATGCTTATCATTATCATGCAATTCCTGTGCGTCTTTCTTTGGAGAAGACGAGACTGAGAGAGTCTCCTTTTCGTGATTCTTTTCAATCTTCGCCTGCACATTAGAAATGAGAGATGAAGAATGAACAACTTGCTCCCCACGAATGACAATGGGAGAGTCACTTTTAGCATTGAAAGTGAACGTATTAGCTACCCAATCAATGAGAGGGGTATGCTCACGAAACCATCGAATGCCTAAAAGCATATCACATCCTGAGAGAGGAGAGACTACAAATTTCCTGCGGAAGAACGCTTGTTGAACATTGAACAAAACATGAAGGCACTCTTGCGTGATGAGAGAGTCCATACTGGGAGCGAAGCCCGACACCTGAAAGGAGGTGTTGTGCTAACCTCCAAGCGGGCTCTTTCGACAAGAGAGTCACTAATCACATCATGCATACTACCTGGGTCAAACAATATGACAAAACGCTGACCCTTCACATGACTGTAACACTTAATAAGAGACTCATCAATGGGAGGATCATGAGAGACTTGGGTCACACTTGTGTTCTTATTTATTGCATTGAAAGAGGAAGTGGGTTCTGTGGGTTCTTTAGTGTCTTTAGATTCAAGCTTAGGACATGTTCTTTTTATGTGACGCTTGATGTGACAATGAAAACAACGACCTTCCTTAGAATAAGTGCTTTGCTCTTCCAATGTGATGTATCCTCCTGAAATTCCTTGTTCTACCTTTTCATCTAGAGTGAACTTAGGTTTAGCAATTGTGTTAGCCTTACCTTTAGGTTCATTTGGAGAGTTCTTTTCTGAGAGACTATTGGAAGATTGGTTAGAAGAGTTACTGTTCTTACCATTCTTACCGTTCTTACTGTTCTTACCGTTCTGAGGGTTTTGAGTGGTACTTGGTGAAGTCTTGTTTTCCTTAGGCTTTCCCTTGTTGTGCTTCATCTCCTGTGCGAGAGTAATCGCTACCGCCTTGTTGAGATCGATTGGGTTGAGGACTTCGATATCATTCCTGATATAGTCGTCCAACCCAAAAAGGAAAGCCTCTTTGCGCTCATCATCCGATTTGCGTAATTGGGTGCCGAGTTGCAAAACACGATTAGAAAAAAACATAACTGGCATACCATTTTGCTTGAGATTGCACTATTCGTCTTTCAACCATGCTAGGTATTGTGGGGACATAAACCGTGCCTTGAGCTTGTCTTGGAAGTCGGCCCAATTGAAGGAAAGGGGCGCATCATCCTCGGCTTCCTCTAGGTGCGTAGTCAATTGTGCCTCTTGCCATGCGTGGTACCAATTGATGGCATCATCGGCAAGGTACATAGCTGCCGTCAAAACCTTGCTATTTCTTGTCTTCTTAGTTGTCGCAATATAAGCATTAAATTGATGCAACCAAGAATGGATAATCGTAGCATCCATCTTACCATCATACTTACTGAACTGGATCTTCTATGTGACTTGGTTGTTAGAGTCCGAATCTCGGCTTACGCGACTTGATGAACTACCAACATCTTTGGCTGGCTCGGACTTCCAGGTGAGAACTGGTCGGACCAATTCTTGCATGCGTAGTTCTCTCTATGCCTCATGCTCTGCCTATCTTTCTTCGGCTGCCGAGCGCGCTTGCTCATGCTCACGCTCCAAGGTGTCTTGTCTGTGTTGGCGTTCATGCTCCACGGCTTCCTGTCGTTCTGTTTTTCTTTCTAGTTGTGCCATCGCAAAGCGATTTGCTTCTTGTTGTTGTGCCATCATGTCCATCATCGTCTTGATCAAAGCCTCCATAGGATTTGGTGCAAACTGTGGCGTAGACGGGGAAGGGGGAGGGTCAGAAAAACCTCCCGGTGCAGAAAATTCTTCATCCCCTTCTTCATGCTCATCACCTTTATGCAAAGTATCCTTTCCGCTTCTGGTGATGACCATACACTGAAGTCTTGGGTTCTTAAGTTTACGAGGAACTTGGGTTCTTGTGGGTCTTGGTTTGTTGGTTCTTGGGGTTCTTGGGTTCTTGAGATTCTTCTTTAGCTTGCAATCAGTGTTATAGAAGGATCTTCTCTTCACCCGAGTTCTGCTCTTTTCCGCGGGCGCACCCCTTGGCGGCCTTGCGCTCACACCAAGGTTGCTTTTTCCCACCTCACGTCAATTGGCCAGCCGCTAAGTGCACAGTCCGCTCTCAATGAGTGAAAAGAGGCACAAGGGGAGGCTGGACAAGCCCTTCTTTCTTGGGTTTCCTGTCACTCTTCAAAAACACGATCAGGAATTGACACGCTCAAGTGGACTTGGGTTACGTGCGACCGCAACAAGCCAAAAAAAATTCTTGTGGTTCTTTCCTTGAGTTATACAGAACACTGCCAAAGCTCTGATACCAATGTAAGGTGCAACAGAAGTCAAAGTTGAACTTTGCTCAAGATGAGTGTGCTCAAGGTTCCTTTTACTTACGGAAGGGAAAGCCTTCCGTTCCTTTAGTGAGAGAGTGCAATGGACACAAACAAAGTGGATGAACACTGTGAATGAAGGTGCTGAGATTGAGAGATAGAGAGAGAAGAGAATACGACACCAGAATGTTGTTAAACCCTCCTCCGAAGGCCCCACTCTCTATGGCGAGAGCGGTCTACTATTGATTGCACAAATCTCTACAATGCTTTGGACTTACCAACGATGTCGACGACGATGAGGACGACGACGAGACGGGCTGAAATCTGAAAATGCTAATGGCTGAAATCTGCAAATCTTTATCTGCCGAATTCTGACTCTATGTCGATGACAATATCAATGGCGACGATGCGACGACGATGCGCTGAAAACGCAGATGCTGAAATCTGTGTTTCCGGGCTGAATCCGCGAACTGCGTTGGATCTAACCGTGCGGCGAGGATCTGCAGTGGGAAGGTAAGATTTGCGAGGTTTCGAACTTCTTCTGCGATGTCTGACTGCTGAAAATGCTGATGCTTCTTGGTGTTCTGTCACGGTGAATCTGCAAAACGCTATGTTGATGCAAAAACGCTAGGGCTGAAAACTGTCTTGCGGTGGAAATCTGCTAACGCTAGTGCTGCTCTGTGGTCTTGCTGTCGCTAGGCTACTGCAATGCAAAAACGCTGGGCTGATCTTTGTCTTGGTGCAAAAACGCTCGGTCTGCGGGGGCGGGGGGGGTCCTGCTGAGAAGTTGCTTGTTGAACCGAAGTTCTTGCTGCCTCTTCTGTCAAAAAGTGCTAGCGCTAGGGTTTTCTTATATAGTTCACTTGCTAATTTGCCCTACCCAGTTCCCAACAAAAGTCACTTAAAAATAATAAGTGAAAAATGTCAAAAATAGGGAAAATAGGTCTATGCACTGTAAAAATGCTCCTGATGGGTTCTGACTATAATTTGATGATCATGGTGTGTGCAACCAGAGGATATGAATCTACTCTAAGTGTATGGACATGCACGGTCTGCGAACAGACTCACAAAAGTGCCAGATTACTTCCTATTCTAGACTGACCGAACTGAACTGAACCCTTGTCATAAAGTAGCTTGTCCACGTACACATAGGGTTAGATGTGCACGTGACATTCAATGCACGGTAGTCATACTCACAAAAGTGCCAGATCACTTCCTATTCTAGACTGACTAAACTGAGCCGAACCCTTGTCATGAAGTAGCTTGTCCACGTACATTGATTTGCACGTGACATTCAACGCACGGTAGTCAATACACATGCACCAAGAGCCATCCTTCTTGTACACTAGGAGCACTGGGGAGCAAAAAGGTGAAGAACTAGGCTGAATCAACCCCTTCTCTAAAAGCTCCTTAACCTGACCCATAATCTCTTTCTGCTTAAGCCGCACTAACCCTGTAGGGAGATCTGATTAGTGGGCTACACCCTGGCACCAAATCTATCGTATGGCCCTCAGGTCTCTCCGGCGGCAATTGTGACGGTAATGAATCAGAAAAATAGTCATTAAACTCTCTTAAAAATTATTGACCTTTCTTTATCTAACACAGATAAATTTGATTGACAACTATCTGAAACATCACGTGTAAAAATCAAGTACGCAGAAAGATGATTTTTAATTACAGAAGTGATAGCTGAAGCAAATACAATAGGGGCAGACTCCCCTTTCAGCTTTACATCCAAAACAGTTTCGACCCTATGGTGAAGAGTGATCATTTTGCCGAAGACATCAAGCACACCATGTACTCTGAACATCCACGGGATTCCCAATAGCGCATCACACGCTTCCAATGGCATGATATAGAACTCTTCAGTGTCCACATACGACTAAATATGCAGACGCAAATTTCCAATAATGGGAGTAACACATTCTGAGTGGCCAGGACATGCCAACCGTGCCTCTGCCGTGTACCCCATCTCTTTAGCTCTGATGCCCAACTTCATAGCTATCTCTGGTGAGATAAAGTTTTCTTTGGCACATGGATCAAAGAAGAGTGAAGATGTTGTCAAGAATTCTGTGCTCTTTGACAAAACCTGTGTGAGTCCCATGTATAATGCTCTCTAGTAGCTATATCCTTAAACTCAGAGCCTTTGCTAGAATTTTGTAGGATGAGTTGAGGATGGTAATGGGTCGCCACTGCCGAATCTCATCCAAGGAGCCTCCCTCCTTGGGAATCAGGTAGATCAAACCCTTACTCATGGTGTCAGGCATCTCGCCAGTGTGCAAAACGTACTAAAATGTGCTGCAAAGATTTGAACCAAGCAAGTCCCAATACTCCAAGAAAAAGCAGAGGGTACCATCCTCCCTTGGGCAACTACCACGGGGAGTGCTCAGAGGGTTTCATGGAGCTCCTCTAGTTGGAGAGGAAGCTCAAGTCTTTTTCGCATCTCCTCGGTAACAAGGCAAGGCATTTGTGCCCAAACCTACTCCCTGCATGCATCCTGGCGCTTTGATTGAGGCTCAATTGACAACAGATCGGGGGTAGAAGTTAGTAGCAACTGCACACATATCCCCAGGCTCTGAAGCAACTGATCTGTTAGGTCTCCTCAACTGACTAACACTGGTGTGCGCATGATGTGGCCCCACTGTCTCAAAAAACTCCCTTGTAACTCGGTCACCCACCTGGGTCCACTGACATGGCGTCGCTCCTCAATGCTAGTCAACTCCTGCCTAGCGTGCTGCATGTGCTCCTCCAACCATGGGTGTCTGGATGCTGCTCCTGCATCCTCTGTGAGGAAACAATGGCCCATCGAAGACGCTCCTCATGCTCCCTGGCTGCAGTCAAACGAGCTGCAGACTCCTGAAGGAAGAAGCGACTAAGCTCTGTCAGTCCAGAGGCCACTCTACCAGCAGGGGTGTCCTGCGTGTCTAGACTCTCTGCCCAAAGTGTCTCTACTCGCTCTCTAAGCTCTGGATCTAGCAAGATCTGCTCAGGGATGCATAGCATCACACCTCCCCTCCTGTGTCTGTCTGTCACTGTGAAAATCACTTTCACATGGTTGGAAAAAGTGGTCCGTGCAAGGATGCAAACAGAGCCCCCAATGTCACAAATGTGGTCACTGGCGTAAAAGCGATCTATCCTAGATAGATTCACTCCTCCTACTCTGCGATTAGAGTGAGAGAAAGACAAGTTGTCTGGGGGGGCTCACAAAGCTTGAGTGCTGTCAAACATTAGAAACCCTCATAGTCTTACATAGCCGCTCCCAAGCTGCTAGCTGAGCCTTGTGCACCGTAGCATGGCCTTCTCCAATCCTGTTAGAGGAGTCCTCCAACAGGTTGAAGTCCCGTGCACCGTAGCATGGCCTCCTCCCATCCTGCTAGAGGGGTCCTCCAATAGGTTGAAGTCCCCCCAACATGCCACTGCTCTGCATGCGGCAAAGACTCAACAACATGAGAACAAAACTCTGCTCATGCACTTGCCACATTGGGCGCATATATGTTGAGGAAACCCATGAGGCAACGCTGAACTTGCATAGTATATCCACTCTATGAAATCCACTGAGCTCTTCCAAGGCACAATAACACCTCTGCCACAATGGCTTGCTGCGAAGAATCCGCAATAGTCATACATACCCCTCCCTTGGATACCTCCAGGTTCAAATGCAGCTGACCAAAACGTCTCATAGCGACCACGCAAAATTTGACCACATCGTCTAATGCGGCTCTCACACAGATGATACTCGCGTAGCATAAGAATATCAATCTCACCACTCACAAAGCATCGCTGAAGCTCCTGACGCAACCGACCCCTCTGACGCTGAAACTGGGGCCCTCCTAATCCTTGCATATTCCATGAGACGATCCTCATGGAGTTGGTGAGAGAAAATAGATGCTGCAACAGCAACCAACCTCGCTATCTTTGAGGCCGGTTTGAATGGGGGAGTAATCCGCATCCGAGCGACCTCTAGACACGCGCGTTTGGAATGATTATCCCACCCAGGCGCAGGCCGAGCATGTAGCGCGTAGAGCTACATCCTCTGTCCAAGAATCCTTATGTACAAATACATATTAAGGAGGGCTCTCAGTGCCAACAAACAAATGCACCACAATGTGCCTGCAACTTGCATCTGGCGGCGTCACGCTGAACTTGGCTAAAGGCCAAAGTGTCTGTACCAGATCTGTCACCCCTAGGTCCCTTGTGTGGTGTGAGAACTCAGTGGCATGGATCTGGAGCCAGTCAAGAACTGTGTGCAGGGTCCACTATGTAGGATCCCTGCAGCACAGCGGAAAGGAGAAACCTACGGTTGTATCCAGAGCCTTGGTGTCTCAAGCTGCTAGAAAGAGGACGTGGACTCGAAAGCAAGGCTCCTCTAGGTCGGCAGAAGAATCACCTAGGAATCGTGTGAAGCTGTAGTCGAAGAAGTCCCATTGTCTGCAAATGTCAAAGCCGAGGGGCTGCTGCAAAAGGAGGTGTGAACCAGAAGTGGCGGCCTCAGATGGGGCTGTCCCTTTTGAGCCATGCGGCTCATAGCAAAAGCACTACGAAAAGAACGCTTCACTACAAACGTGTGTCCAGTCCCTTGCGTCTGAGGAGGAGTGTGGGAGGGGTCGGGAGATGAGGCTGAGGGCCCCATTGGGGAGAGAGGAGGAGCGGGTGAATGTAGAGGAGGGGGAATGGGCGCGAGCGGGGGAGGCGGAGTGGCGGCCTGTAAGGGAGGAGGGGAGACGGCGGAGCTGAAGTGGATGGAGCCTCCTCAAGGGGGTCCTGTTGAAGGGGGGTCAAATCGGTTCCTTGTCGGAACCCAATGCTGCTGAGCTGCAGGAGGTCTGCCACCAGGGGGAGCAGTGTGGCGAGCCCGTCCCTACTGGCGGTGGCCAAGCGCCTGTTGCCAATCGTCAGCTGTCTGATGGCTGGCCTCTATCGAGGTACCAGCCTATGTGTCCTGAGTATCTGGCTGCTGGGCTTGCTCAGCCTTGGGAGGCTGCGCATGTGCTTTGGGTCGAGATCTCTTGCAAGGACAGGCCTTTGCTAAATGGCCCATCTATTTGCAAGTGAAACACTGATTCGGGAGACCCGAATACTCCACACTTTGTCTGATCCAACCCCCACTCACACGAGGCAGTAGTATCACCTTCGGGAGGGAGTGTGTCTCGAACAAGAACCAGCACAGTAGGCAAACCTGCGGCCTTGGCCACAACTGAAGCTGCAGTGCACGGTGACTACAGAACTGTCCCAAACATGGAACCAATTCTGGGAAGTAAAGGGAGATATTCTCTCCTCAAGCCTGGGAAGCAAACCGTGATAGGCAAGTCAGCCTCCTCCTCAAGCACATCTGTAGAAGGGTCAAAACCATGATGCCATCGTCTGAAGTAAGCTTGAGCTGCTCGGATACCGAGCGGGCTCATCGATATCACCTTGGCCGTCATCTCTGGAGACTCGAACTCTATCTGGTATTACCCTCTCCCAAGGATCTAGACATCCGTGATCTTGCCCTCATCGGAGAGGAGACGGGCCTGAAGCAAATCCCAAACCTCGCCTCGACTGGGTCGAGTACCAATGATCTTGCAAATAACCGAGGTGGCTTGCAAGCATTTCACCTCGGTTATCAAGCTCGCTTGCTCTTCTGGCAAAAGAGCAAGTCAAAGGGTCGGCTCCGCGGTGTCGGGCGAGGGGACTTCCGTGGACTCTGGAGTCCCTCTGTGGTGGAGCAGAGACCGCCATTCTGTGTCTGCTGCTGTAAAGAAAAGGGCGTTGGCGTCGAGGCAATTACCAATAGGCTAAAAAAACAGCCCACAAGCAATTGTAGGAGCGTGACAGGAAGGGGAGTGAGGCGTGGGGATTTGGGGAGGAAGGGAGGAGCGCATGGAGCAGTGGCTGGGCGGCAAGCAGGCCTACCAATGGGGGGCGGACAGTGGCACAGGGGGCGGGCTGCGCGCAGGGAGAGGGGGTGCACGAGGGCTAGAGGGGGGGCAGATTCGAGTGATAGCGGGGGGGGGGGGGGGGGCGAACAGCAGCAGCGAGAGCGCGATTGTTGGCCTGCTGGATTTTTTTTTCATGTTTAAGGGATCTTCAATGTTAATGTGTTCAAAACCTGCTCTAGATGGATAATTATTGCTTTATCTTGTTTTCGAAACACTTGTATGTGCAGGACGCAAGTTTGTCCTTATCTTGATATAATCTAGCTATAATCACACTTCCAGTACTTCGGTACAATATTTGTGCACTCAAGTGCACTTTTAATCCGTTGTTACTAAGTAGGATGGAGTGTCAATATTTAATATCCAACAGATGGAGAATCTTGCTCCCGTTTGTCACTCGCTTTTTTTTGGCTCTGATTTTTTCGCTCGCCTTTTGGTAATTTCCCTAGGCTACGTGCTGATGGTGCTGGATGCCTGGAAACATGTAATCACATCTGTCTACACCTGGTAAATCATTTATGCAAAGAGGGTTATTCAATAGGGCAAACTAGGGCATGCAAGTCCTGCAGACAAGCTCCCTTAGGCTTTTTCTAATTTACCTCAGCTCTGAAGTAGGTTTATCATGTCCGCATGGCACACAGAGTAGTGTGCTTATGATTTATCTTCTTGTCACTTCCCTAAATTTGTTATTTTACAGAATTGTTTCCCAAGAAATATTTTATTTTAGCTTAGGAGATGTTCAAGATGCCTTCTGATGTTGCAGGTACATGATATTGGCAACTTCCACTATTGCGATCTTTTTGAAGTATGTCTTCTACGTTTGTGACATGTTAATGGAAGGGCAATGGGAAAACAAAGCAGTGTTTACTTTTTACTTGGAGCTCGTGCGGGATCTTCTTCATCTGTCCCTCTATTTGTTTTTCTTTCTTGTCATCTTTGTGTAAGCACTTAACCTTTATATTTGTTTCTGAACCTTCTCAATTTCCTCAAGTTTCAAGATCAACAACTTGTGTGTGAATGTCATCTTTTGATTCCAGAAACTACGGGTTGCCCCTCCATCTAGTACGGGAGCTATATGAGACTTTTCGCAATTTCAAATCCAGGGTTTCTGATTTTGTTCGCTACAGGAAGGTAACATCAAACATGAATGATCGTTTTCCTGATGCAACCCCTGAAGAACTCGGCAGGTAAACCTTGTGTTGCATACTATGTGTTAATGAGTCATGCCTTCGTAGTGCCAGAAAGTGACACTCCTTTTTCCAGGGGTGATGCAACATGCATAATTTGCAGAGAGGAGATGGTAGCAGCAAAAAAGCTTCCTTGTGGGCACTTATTTCATGTACACTGTCTGCGATCCTGGTTGGAAAGACAGCAGACATGTCCTACTTGCAGATCTCCAGTCCTTGTTTCAGAGAGTCGGCCCCCTACTGGTGCTGCAGAGGGAGCAGTACCACCTTTGCAGCCTCTGCAGCCCCAACAACCGCCACCACCACCATCAGTACAAGGTTCATACCTTGAATTGTCTATGACTTGTATTTTTCAGCATAGTCTTAATTGGGCTTTTTGCTGGTTACATCTAGGTGTGTGTACATGGCTTCTTGCATGATTTTTGTACGATATTTTTATTTGATGTTTTCAGGTCGAGATGCAGCTCATGGAGCTCCTGGAAATCAACAGGGTCAGGTACAAGGAATGCTGCAACCTGCAGGTAGCTTCTACATTTCACCAGAGGCAGCCCGATTACAAGCCGCAGCTGCTGCTGCTGCTCAATACAGCAGCTCATTTGTTTACCCTGCTCTAAATGGGAGGGAGTTGATTGGGTGAGTGATTGTGTCAAGTAATGCTGGTTAGCTTGAGTGAGTGTGTCAAGTAATGTTGGTTAGCTTTCTTCTTTGTCAGGTATCCAATGTACTTGTACTACGTGCCACAAGCATATTTAGCTGCCACGCTCAGACAGAATCCAAACACTGGAAATGCCAGCCCAGCTGAATCAGAGCTTCAGGCACCACGTGAAGGGGACAGCAGCACAAATGTTACTGGTTTGGGAGGATGCCAGGTGCATTTCGTACCGGCCATTCTTTTGCCAGGTATGTCGAATGCAGTGGGCAGTATGAACCAGCAGGAGGCTACTAGACAAATGGAAAGGGAGAATCAGCACGTTGGCAATGTGGCAGCACCAGGTAACACCACGGCCTCAACAAGCAATGAGGAGATTTCAACAGAGCATAGATCAGTAAGATTCTTTTTGCCTTGCTCCTCTGTTTCTGTGAAGGATCCGCTTCTTTTATTCCCTCGGTAAGAATTTGATTGCCTTCATGTTTTTTGTCATGGGCAGATTGTACAAGATCAGGTGACTAGACTTGCACATTCCCAAAATCAGGCTGATAGTGGTTCAGTAAGCGGAGGCGAGTTTGCTGTAGAGCTGAAAGGAAAAGGACCTGCCGACGACATTGCAAGGGAAAAGTGAGACAAGTTCCGATCATGAGCACAAGTTTATGGCTGGTTGTCTTTTGATGCAGAGAGGCGAGAGAGGAAGCAGTGACTACTTGTACAGTATATGTGCTGGATGGTGTTCAAGAGGACTAGGCTGCACAACTACAATAGATAGAGGATGTCCACGCTTGTTAGTTATATACAAATTCACACAATCTTTTCAGGGGGGCTTGGATTGAGCACTTATGTTTGAGCCATCCATTGCAATTGTATTTTTGTGCAGGTCCATCGGCTCATGATGACCATTGGTTGAAAGGGTGATCACCTCCTGCCCTTGGCTTGGTTCGCTTTTGAAGTTGTAGCCATTGCAAGCTTTGATATGAAAGTTTTGCACAAGATACATGGGTCCCTGCGTCCTCCTGTATTCGAGGCTTTATAGCAACAAAGAAGTGATACTAAAGAGTTCGGAGCATTAGCCTAAGGAGCATTTGCGTGCGTAGTGTCACCCTTGCATTAGTTCATCTCTCTTTGGAGTGATTATGTAGTTAACAATTATTTGATTTTTTAGCTTCGATTATGTAGAGTTTCAAGCAAAGCGATGAAACGGGCTGTGCTCCCAAACGAGTTCTGAGAAAAGTTTATCAAATCTGCAAGATGGAATATATTGAAGGTTTGTAGGGTTTTAACACAGTCTCTCGTAGTAAATATCTTTTGGATGCACATTGTATTATAAGAGTGTTGATCATGTTCATGAACTGTCGGTGTCACTCCATTTCTACACGAATGATGCTTTGATGATTGGGCAAAGTGAGGACAATTTATCTAGTAATGTTTACTTTGGCCGAGGGACAAGGTTAAGATATTGAATGAATGCTTTCTTGATAAGACCATGACAACCTTCTCATCAAAAGAAATGAATCCTATTGTTTGGAAAGCAATCATACAGTCGCAAGAATGCCAGTTACGTTCATAAACATAAAACAAGGTGAGAAGTCAGGAAGGCTTGCTTACGGCAAGGGGGGATGATAGTTATGGGGAGTAGGGCTATTGAGTGCTTACAATCATGTCATTTTGATGGAAGATTGTATTGTTCATTATACACTCACAATCACGAAGGGCCCCACTTAAGCAAGGTGCACATTGGCATTTTGAAACAAAGTAAAGTACAGTAAAAATGATAAATTTAAAGGAGCCATGGGTATTCTAAAATAGAAAAATATTTTAATTTTAATTCTAGCCAAGGCTTTGAGCTTGAGGATTCAGCCACTTCTAGAGCATTATACATGGGACCTAGATAGGTTTGTCAAGGAGCGTAGTATCCTTGACAACCTCTTTATTTTTTGGGAGGTGTTTGCTCTCGCGTGCCTTTGAGGGGAGGATGTGGTGATACTTCTTCTCGATTTTGAGAAGGTCTATGATAGAGTTGATTGGGACTTCTTGGAGGGTACCCTACGGAGGATGGGTTTCTTTGATGCTTGAATTAGAGGTGTGTCAGCTCTCTACAGTTGTGCACATGGCCAGGTGCTTTTGCTAGGAGGTAGACAAGATCGCTTCATGCTCATGCGGTCTAATCAGACAAGGTTCTCTAGTCCCCTTCCTCTTTTTGTCCTATGCTGAGTGGATGAGTAGATTCTTGCGTGGCTTAGTGCTCCTATTCGGAGCGATGAGCTATTGGATGTTGAGTTTGTCGATGACTTAGTGTTGTACGATGAGCTATTGGATGTTGAGTTTGTCGATGACTCAGCGTTGTACGGGGAGGGCCAAGAGGCCAGCTTGCATAGGTGTGAGTAGGCTCTAGAGACGTTTTGTTGTGCATTAGACGCAATGATCAACTGGAGAAAGACAGTGGCTTTCTAGGTTGATTGTTCCTATGTCTGATTGGTTGCTAGGTGAGGGTTTTAGATGGATCCCCAAGGATTGTAGTTCGCTACTTCGGCTATCAGGTTGGTCTGGACTTGTCTCATGAGCAGCAGATTGCTCCCCTCCTCCTGTCTATCAGGAGGAAGTTGTACATTGGAGTTCGGCACGACTCTCTTTGGCAAGCAGAGTTATAGTGGCTAACCAGGTGTTGTTGGCTACTATGTGGTACATTACATCTTACTGGATCTTTTTGAGCTCCTATATCAGCTAGGTAGAGAGGCTGATCAGGAACTTTCTTTGGTCAACATGCGACACTCATCTAGTGCGGGCCAAAGTAGTATGGCACGTCATCACTCTACCATGTTCTCGAGTCGTTGGGGGGGGGGGGTTGGGGGTTGGGGGGGTTGGATATCATAGACCCAGCACGACAGAGTATAGTCCTTCTTGGGAAGTTTGTTGTCAGAGGACTCCTTCCAAGGACGACTCCTTGGAAGGAGTTTTTGCTTTAGCGGCTTAGAGTTGAAATGCCTCATGCAGGAGGCCCTTGGAGACCTTTCATCAAATGGATCTTTACAGAGATGCACAGAGTTGGTATGAGCAGGAGACTGGAGGATCCTTTTTTTTGCAAGCCTTCTTCGATCTTGGGAGCAACTGCAGAGTGGCGTGGAGCAACACCAGCCCACTTGCACGGAGGAGCGCTTGAGATAGCCCCTTGTTTGGAACCCCATGGTTAGCACCCAGAGAGGCCTCTTGGTTGGTAGTAGGCCTCATGTTTCTTGGGGTCCCATGGTAGAGGATCCACCACGCACTCTAGGCAATTGGCTTTAGTTCTCAGGTTTGCCATAGGAGTTACAGAGCATCCAGCTGCATGGCATGAGAGGGGTGCAGAGCATGTGTCAGGACATAACAGCTGAGTGGCTCACACCTCTAGAGACAGTAGCTTCCAGATGGATGGGGGCCTTTAAGCGACTCGAGGTCCTCATTGCAGTTCAAGCTTGCTCAGAGACTGTACTCTCCATGTTCTTCGAGATCCAGGGCGAGATCGACTACACAGAGTCTCAGTAGAGGCTCCATAGGTTGCAGAGTGTTGTTTCTAGAGGATACAAGAAGTGGGCATTTGTGGGAGGACTTGTGTCATAGATCTTGACCCAACAGCTGTTGAGACAGGCCATTGGAGGCTTTGGGCTTGGGAGAGTTGCCCACTGGCCACAGTGGCACGAGTGCACTGGGATCGTGGAGAGTGGCTTTGGAGGGATCCCTTCTCTTTAGCCGACCATCTAGGGGTCTCTTTTTTCCAGTACACTATTCGATCGGGATGTCACATACTACATACTGGCAGCACAGAGAGAGGCTCCTCCTACTGCATCACTTCATTGGCAAGAGGAAGGTCTCACAGCTAAGTTCTTGTCAGCCTTTTGGACGACGTCGTGGGACTCCAGATAGCCCTTGCGAGTCACTTTGTTCCAGTGGCTAGTTGCACACAGAGCTACAACAGTGGGAAGCTGGCTAGTACATAGTGGCCTTTCGGCAGCATGCGCAGCTTTGTGACCATCCTTTGGAGAGTCAACGTCTCTGTCTGTGGGACTGCCCTATGGCACAACAGGTTTGGCTTTGGGTCCTTCGGTTGATGCTAGCTCTTTCCACAATGCGACAATACACTTGGAGGGTAGCAGCTTGGTCCACCCTCACGAGCCCTGTAGTACAATTTGAACTATCTTCCATCAGCAGGATGATAGTGATACAGGGGGGTCGACCGACACTCTAGCCTGCTACTACAGAGCTTACCCCACAAGAGTGGTTGAGTGAGAGAGAGGTGTGATGATGGGAGCTCGTCTGTGGCCATAGACGAGCTTCCATCACACCAGTGTCAGGCCCGTCTGCTCGCCTTGTGCCACCAGCGGAACTATTCGAGACTTTTGGCTGGAGTTGATCCATACTCTTAGGGGACAATTCGAGGCTTCAGGGCAACTCCGATTGCATGCAAGAGCACAGAGAGGCATTCCTCCGACTCTAGCGCCTTGGGCCTTTCTTCACCATGGTTCGGGGTGAGCCCAAATAGCACTACCGTCCACCTGTGTGGCTTTTCCCTCCTCCCATCTCCCAATTTAGCCCTCATTGTACATATGTTTTTTTTTGGTTTTGAGAGAGTCTCCCCTTATGGTTGATGTAGCCCTCTCTAGTAGAGGTGGTTGTAGCCCTATGGGCAGTTTTATCAACTAACAGAAGGATATTTTTCTCGGGAAAATAAAATAAAATATTTTAATGCTTTCATAAGAAAATGTAGGTCTAATAAGCGTAAGAAATATTAAAACAATTTAGTGAAATGTACCTTTATGAGATAAGGACTCTTTCACAAAGTAAAATATTAAGGAAAATTTCATTGAGTCCATACTTTACATCATGAGGTCAAACTACTATAAATGTACACCTTAATCCTTTGTTCTCTAAGGCTTTTTTGAGTAGGCCAATAAGATGGCAGAATTACTTGTGTAAATTGAGGTAAAATAGGCAATTTATTCAACGTGCTATACTACAGTAGTTTATCAAAGGGGAGTAATGTCAATTCAGGATTGGTGAATGGTGTTGGTAGAGAATCTCTCTTTAATAACTACTAAGTTCTTCTTTTTCGCTAGCTATTTGAATCATGCCATAATAGGTGCTCAATCATACCTTGCAATGGAATCTATCATTGGCATGCATATCTATGGCAATTGTGCATATTGTATGAGGGATGGTGAACTCAATAGTGGAACTAGCTCAACACTATATGGAAGGTATAAAGTAGTGCCTGAAATTGAAAGAGCTTGTATGAATTTGGTTGAGAACATCATGAAGCTCATGTTGCTTAGATCACACTCATATCCATATTTTTGCTTAACTTGATGCCCTCACATTTGTGATTTGCTTCTTTGACAAGTTCTAGTAATAACACAATTTGGTCCTCTTTTTGCTTCATTTTAACTTATCACCTATGATAGGAAAAATGTGGTCTTTGTATTATATTTAATCATGATGTTGAAAGAGTGGCTCAGCATGTGCAATATTGAAAGCCTTGCCTCCTCAATGAAGAAGCAACACAAGAACTATATGATAATTGATGAAAGCTGGGATGGGAATCTACTGTCACCAACGTTTATCCTAGTATGCTGATGCTTAATTTGAAAATTTGGACCAAAAAAGGTTGGTTTGCTCAAGTTTGACTTTGGTTTTTGTTGGGGTATAAAGCCCAATGTGGTCGCCCAGGTAAGTGGGCGGGCCGCCAGGTATGTACACATGTTCTTTTGTAAAAACCTAATAAGAACTCACTATGCTCTACACATTACAGTAGAGCGAGTTCACCATATCGTCGTGCTCTTCTTCTCGCACTCTCTCGCGTCGCACTTCCGCTCGTACTCCTTCAACTGGTATCAGAGCTCAGATCGAGGCTCGGGGCAGCACTGCAGGAGGCTAGAGTCACAAGCTCAGATTGGAGTGAAATTCGACAGGCGAAGACACGGCCCCAATTTCATTCTGACGTCATCTCGGTCACCGTTCGGCTTCGACAAAGGTCTGCGCAGGCCATTTTCGACTACGTGGTCTTGGCGGGTGCAGATCCGACTCTGCAAATTTGGGGTTTTCGGCCTATGACTGCAGGTGCTGAGGATATCGACACTCCCAGAGTGTTGATTTGTGGCTGTCTACACATCGAAGGACGGCTCACAGTTCTTGGAGGCGTGTCACATACGACACGGGCGCATCTACACACAGTCTGTAGGCGACATCCACTAGTTCATCAGGTAGCTTGTGTTTACTGCTTGATATTCCAGATTTCATCCTGACATTGCAGGTGCTTCCACATGGGATGTATTGTCAGAGATGATGTATGTCTGTTGAGGGTTTGCTGGCTGTGAGTCACGCAGCAAACAACCGCTGCAGCGGTTACAACATACAGTGGGAAATTTGTGGATGTATGACTTTGTGGGAAGTCTATGTACTGTCAGATCTACTGCAGCCTTTGTTGAGGGTCGAGTGAGGTTTTATTGAGCTGGGGGATTCTCGAATGTTGAGATCCTTTCGGTGATACAGGTCTTGGAGCGATCCCTCGAGCACCCTTAGATAGGCAGCTAGGATGTATTGACTGTGAGTTAGACAGTTGGGATTGCATCTTTGCTTTACTGCTGTCAAGGCATTGTCGCAGTCTATGCTTACAGGACAACGACAGGATAGTCAGAGACAGTACAGGTGCAGGACAGGTTTACCCGCAGCTTACAGTGTTAGAGAGACAGTGTTTTTGAGCTGTTTTTTGGTCTGTTTTTTTAGTACACCAGAGCCATTTTACAAAGGAGACTCTGCCGAAATTTATGCAGAATCTGAAGCTTTTTTGGTTCATTTGACAGGTTGATATTGGTTCAGAGGTCAGTTTACAGGGGAAACTCTGCCGAATTTTTCCCAGGAAAGTAAACCACTGTGAAGCGTAGCTATGGCTGGATCACAGGACACTGCTCTTTACAATATCAAGAAGCTGGATGGAACTAATTTCCCATTGTGGAAGAAGCAGATTTGGCACGTGTTGGTACAAAAGAAGCAGATAAAACCTATAAAGCTCAAAGGGATAAAACCAGAAGATATGGACGAAGATGAATGGAGCGAAATGGACCATTATGCTGACTTTGGCAGAAAGCGTTTACTTCAATGTAGCAGATGAGATGTCGGCTTATCAAGCATGGTTAAAGCTGAGTGATCTTTATGAGAAGCAGAGTGCAGCTTCACAGGTATACTGGCTTAAGAATTTGAAGATGAAAGAAGGGACACCTATGTCCAATCATCTGAATGAATTCAACACAATCTATAGTCAATAGTCAGCTCAAGGTGTCAAGTTTGATGAACCTGTTAGAGCTATTTTTCTGTTGATCACATTGCCGGAAAGTTGGGACACTTTTCGCACACTTTGAGTAATTCTGCACCTCCAGATGGTTTGAACATAGCAGGTATAGAAGGAAGTCTGCTTACTGAAGAAACCAATAGAAAGACAATGGACAAAGGCAAAGGAACAGCCTTAGTTGTCAGGGGAAGGACCAAAGAAAAGTACAAAGGTGGAAAGAGGAATCAGTCTCGTAGCAAGTCCCGCAGTGCTAAAGGCAAGAGTGACATAGAATGCTACCATTGTGGCAAGAAGGGTCACATGAAAAGAGACTGCAGAGAATGGAAAGGAGAAAAAGGCAAAGAGAAAGTTGAAGACCATGGTGAGAAGAACAAGTCCTCAGTGAAGATTCAAGAAATAAATGTGACAAACACTGTTGCAGAGGATGACAGTCTAGTGTCAGGAGACATCTACTTCTTGAAGAATACAATGGACTCAGCTCTTCTTACAGCATCTGATGGAAATGCACTGAGTGACTGGATTATAGACTCAGGGGCATCACTTCATGTGTCTCCAAACAAGGAGTGGTTTACCTCTTATGTGACCACTAAAGATCATGTTCGGCTAGGCAATGGGCAGACATGTGAGATCTTAGGTGTTGGAGATGTTCAATTGAAGTTTCAGAATGGCTCTTCTTTCACGCTGAAGAATGTGAGACATGTTCCCGCAATTACAAAGAGCTTGATCAGCACAGGTTTGCTTGATGATGCTGGCTATGTCACCACTTTTGGACAGAACATGTGGAAGATATCCAAGGGTTCTATGACAGTAGCACATGGGGTAAAGTCTGGAGGACTTTACATGATTTATGTATCAAATGTCTCTAAAAATGTAATCAATGTAACCGAGCAGCCGAACGTTTCTTTGTGGCATAGCCGGTTAGGACATATGTCCAAGAAGGGAATGGAAATCTTGTCTCGTTCTGGTTATTTGCCTGGCTTTTCATTTAATAATTTTGAATTCTGTGAACATTGTCTTTATGGTAAGCAAACATAGCAGCCACATAAGCATAGAAGCAGTAGAAGAGATACACAGTTGGCACTTGTTCATAGTGATTTGTGTGGACCTATGCCTAACCTATCTCTAGGGGGAGCTTCTTACTTTATGACATTTATAGATGATTACTCGAGGAAAGTATGGGTTTACTTTCTCAAGCACAAGGATGAAGCGTTTAGTGTTTTCAAAACGTTTGTGACACTTGTGGAGAATCAGAGTGGCTAGAAGCTTAAATGCTTACGCACTGACAATGGTGGAGAGTATGTTTCAAAGGCCTTTCAGGACTTTTGTGAGTCAAACGGTATAAAACGTGAACTTACTTCTCCTTACAATCCTCCTCAAAATGGTGTTGCTGAGAGGATGAATAGGACCATACAAGAGAAGGTGAGAAGTATGTTGTCTAATGCACAGTTGCCAAATGGGTTTTGGGCTGAAGCTGTATCAACAGCTGTTCATCTTGTAAATAGATCTCCTAGCAAGGTTTTGCAGAAGGATTCAGTGCCAGAGATGGTATGGTCAGGCTAAATGCCCTCATACAAGCATCTCACAGTCTTTGGCTGTGAGGCATATACTCACGTTCCAAAGGAATTTAGGAACAAACTTGAGCCAAAGAGTAGAAAGTGCATCTTTCTAGGCTATGGTAATTCTGGTGAGATGGGGTACAGACTTTGGGATCCCGAATCGAGAAAGGTTGTCCGCAGCAATGATGTTCACTTTAATGAATCCAAATATCATTCTAAACCAGAGAGGGTTGAGGAGATTAGAAGAGTTGTCTTCCAAGAAGATGGACCTGCACGTGCAAGACAAAATGTCAGGGCTCAAGAGGAGCAAGGACAGGATAGATTGGAACCACAGGTTGTGGCTGAGCCTGAGCCACCTATTGTGCGTAGATCAGGACGTGTCATGCGACCTCCTGATAGGTTTGTTCCATCTATGAACTATGTCATGTTGACTGATTGCAATGAGCCTTCATGTTACAAGGAAGCAATGCAAATGAAGGACTCCGGGAATTGGCAATTGGCCATGCAGTCAGAGATGACAGCTCTGCATAAAAACCAGACATGGAAGCTAGTTAAATTACCACGGGGCAAAAAGGCTCTACCTTGTAAATGGGTTTACAGGTATAAGATCACCGCTCATGATAGTCAGCCAAAGTACAAAGCAAGGCTTGTTGCCAAGGGCTTTAAGCAAGAACAAGGCATTTACTTTGATGAAGTCTTCTCTCCGGTGGTCAAGATGACTACATTGAGATGCTTTCTTGCATTGGTTGCCATATTAGATTTGGTGTTGCACCAAATGGATGTCAAGACAGCGTTCTTGCATGGTGATTTAGATGTGGAAATTTACATGCAGCAACCAGAAGGGTTTGTTGAGAAAGGCAAGGAAGATTGGGTATGCCAGTTGTTAAAGAGTCTTTATGGCTTAAAACAATCACCGAGGGCATGGTACCATAAATTCCACAAGTTTATGCTTTCCCAAGGCTACAAACGTAGTGAGTTCGATCACTGTCTATATACAAAGAAGGCTAAGGATGGCAATTGGCTGATCCTTATTTTGTATGTGGATGACATGTTGATTGCTGGCAAGTACTTGGAAGAAATTTCAGCTTTGAAGTCAAAGATGGCAAAATCGTTTGACATGAAAGACATGGGTGAGGCAAGTCATATACTTGGTATGCGCATTGAGAGAGACAGATCAAGGAAGTTGATTTGGTTATCTCAAACAGAGTATATTGACAAGGTTTTGCAACGTTTCAATATGGAGAAGGGAAAGGCACTGAGTGTTCCATTGCCACCATATGTGAAACTTAGCAAACAAGATTGTCCTGTGTCTGAGGAAGAACAGGCTGAAATGGATAAGATTCCATATGCGTCTGCAGTGGGTAGTTTGATGTATGCAATGATTGCTACTCGCCCAGACATTGCATTTGCAGTGGGAGTAGTAAGTCGATACATGTCAAACCCAGGCAAGAAACATTGGGAGGCAGTGAAAAAAATATTGAGATACCTGAAAGCTACAAAGAGTATGCGTATATGCTATGGGAGTCAGGAGCTAAGTGTAAAGGGTTTTACAGACTCAGATTATGCAGGTGACTTAGACAACCGAAGGTCTACGTCAGGGTATGTCTTTACATTGGCTGGTGGAGCAGTATCATGGCGTTCTAGATTACAAGATTGTGTTACTCAGTCTACTACAGAGGCTGAATATGTTGCAGCATCAGAGGCATGCAAAGAATCAATTTGGCTTAATCGACTAGTAACAGATTTGGGAATCAAAGAAGTGATGCCTGTGTTATATTGTGATAGTCAAAGTGCTATACAATTGGCTCGCAATCCAGTTTATCCCTCAAAGACAAAGCATGTGGATGTGAAGTATCATTTCATCAGGGAAATGCTCGAGGATAAGCAACTTCAGCTTGTCAGAGTTTTGATCTACTTACAAAAGGACTTCCCTCAGAGAGCTTTGCGCATTTTTGCAAGAAGATAGGTGTAGGGTAGTACATCACTTCTCTACATCTCTTGTATATTAGCTTGTATAGTAGCTTCTCTCACACTTAAAGTACCACATTGGACTTTAAGTGGGAGGTTGTTGGGGTATAAAGCCCAATGTGGTTGCCCAGGTAAGTGGGCGGGCCGCCAGGTATGTACACATGTTCTTTTGTAAAAACCTAATAAGAACTCACTATGCTCTACACATTACAGTAGAGCGAGTTCACCATATCGTCGTGCTCTTCTTCTCGCACTCTCTCGCACATCGCACTTCTGCTCGTACTCCTTCAGTTTCTCGAGAGATTAATAATAGCTCTAAACTAGATGGAGCAATGTATAAATAAGAAAGTGTGGTTTTGTGAGAGATTAACAATTTCTCTAAACTAAATGGAGCAATGTATAACTAAAAAAAGGGACTAAACTTCTATTGAAAATAGGATTTAACGGGCACTTGGAAGAATCTCCTTACCCCATGCCATATTTAGGTTGTACACACTCGGGCCTTATAAAACATGCCACTAAGTCAAGATTATAGTGAAAACATGTCTTCTACAATGTGTGCCTCTTTCTTTGAGCTCCATCACTCTCTCTCTCTCTCTCTCTCTCTCTCTCTCTCTCTCTCTCTCTCTCTCTCTCTCTCTCTCTCTCTCTCTCTCTCTCTCTCTAATTTGTTCTTTCCCATGCCAAGCAGTTAATCTATCACAACATGGCAAAGAAGAGGGATTTTCTTAGTCCCAGAAACTTCTTGTTCAAATTGCATAATGATGATTGTGTACTTATCCTCCAACCTGATCACTCTCCCCCCTTGTTAAAGGTGAGGCACAAATGCCAAACTTCTGTCTTTGGATTCTTTTTGGACTTCTGCTTTTGATGCTTGTGGATGCATAACCAATAAAAACTCCTCCAAATAGGTGGATGGTGCACATATAGAGATTGTTGCGATGTCAACACTGACCAACCAAGTTATTAGGTAGCCTTAGTACATAGACTTTGAGCCTCTTTTTCATAGGTGAGCTTTGTGAGTTCACAAAAAAATGATTATTACACATCGCTTGCAACTTTGGAAGGTAAATTGAATGTTATAGCTGTAGCATGCAACATTGAACCTTTCTTTGGAGACTCAAAAAATTGTCTTGATATCATAATTTTGGAATTAGGGGAAGTTTGAGGTTAGTTTTTTCCTTTTAGATCGTAAAGAGAGAGTGCCCTTAGACAATGAGAGTACGGCTATCTTTATTTTGGAGAACGGTTTTGAATCTTTAAACTTATATTTCTTTTTCAGACAACCTTAGGCAAGTTTCACTTTCATGATAGTTTTACCTCAAGAAAGCCAAAAGTGAGTTTGAATTTCCCCTCTTCCCTCTTTGTAGAAGTTCTTGCTACCCTCTCTTCCCTCCTCTCCCTCTTTTCCCCATTCCCTTTTTTTCTTTTTGTTTTCCTTGACATCTTCTTCAAGCGATGGAATCCACCAAATCTAGAAGGCTAGGTACATCTATTGAATCCATCATCACCTGGATTCAATAGCAATAATCAACGGAAGTTGGATAATCATGATGCATTGTAGGAGAAAGGAATCTTCAATAAGAAATCAATTTTTTTCATGTTGGAAAGAAAGATCAAAAGATTTCAAGTTGGTCGGAGGTAAGAGGACAATGAAGGAAGTCTTAGTGCAACATATGTATATGCATAAAGAGCTTCATCTACATCTTGAGAGCTCCAATCTTCTTATGTACCATCCAAAGTGTGAGTGCCGTTTCCTTGCACTTGTATTTTGAATATATTTTTGATATTTTTGTTGTAATACTATAATCTTCACAAACCTATATCCCCTCAAGCATAAAAGAATGGGAGCATGTGGAGTGTGTGATAGACATCTACATGTTTGGCATGGCTCCATCATGGAGGAGCTCTCCAATGGGAGGACAAATGGGTCTCTTGTAGAGAATGGGATATTGACCACTTCTATGTTCCACCTTGCTCCTCCGGGGTCGGAAAGTGTCTCCAAGCTTTCCATGACTAGTTCTCATGAAAGAAGAGTGGCCACTCCCAAGCGTGAGTACAAGTAAAAGTTGTAGGTGCAAATTCAAGCGAAGGAAATTGCTCTTAGAGGAGTGATACGGTTAGACAATTTCAAGTTCTACTTGTTTTTCTGTCTTTAATATTTCATTTGAAAAAGATTTGTTTGTTGTGCAAAGCAAAGTGCTTTGATAGACTTAACATGAATCAAGGGTTTTATTTTGTACCAAACTACTATCCGTTGACTTAGAATCAAGGATAATGGCACACAGGTTTGGCAAATTGGCAATAACAAAATATAAGCTCACAATTATATTTGGCAACGGTGAGTTGTGATGTATCCATGCCGGTACAAATTGTGCAAGGCATGTATGGCATTGGCTCACACTGTTGAGATTGTTATTGAAGCCAATGGCCTATTATACTAATTTTCTAATATGCATGCATGGCGTGCTAGTACGGTGGGATTCATTCCATTGAATCATTGTTTACGCTTCCACTGTAACGTCAAATACTCTGTACAGGAAGAATTGAGGCTGCTAGTTTTACTTGTGATCGTTGTATATGTCTATAGCGGTGGGCATTTTACATTATTGGCTTTATGTACACGGTGCAACCAATATAGATGACGCCTTTTGTTGTGGGTAGCAAGTAGGCTTGGCCAACAACTAATTCATGGGACAAGGTGACAAGAATTTTACATCATTGTCTTTATGCACATGGTGCAACCAATACAAATGATGCCTTTTCTTGTGGGTAGCAAATAGGCATGGCCTAGCTATCTAGCAATTAATTCATGGGATGACATGAATAGACTAAGATAGCATCAAAGTAGGGGATCTCTTGTTTGAACACCCAAGAAAATTTAGTGTGACTACCTTCTTTGAGGTGTTAGACTAAGAGAGCCTCAAAGCAGGGGATCTCTTGTTTGAACACCTAAGAAAATTTAGAATGACTACCTTCTTTGGGGTGTTAGATGTAATTCTCTTTTGTTCATAGAGAGAGATTATTTCAAGATCCAGTTTTGAATAAGATTCCAACCTGAGAAGATCTGTTGCTTACTTGCAACACTGATTGTGTCTCTAGGAGTGGTATTTTTAGGGGTATAACCGAGCTCACACACAATTTTATAGGTGTTGACGATCACGGTTTGATGTCATCACAATTGTACTTTCAATGAAAGAAGTCCGCAATCTACCAGGGGGTAGTGGACAAGTTCAACTTCCCAAGTTGATTCCAATCACTACTAGACACGGTGTGTTGGTCATTGTTGACTATTAGTTTGAGCAGTTTCCATGTAGAGTCTAACCAAGGTGTTTGACATTGCAGTTTCAACCAAGGGGTCTGGATGGCCAAGGAAACACCCAGATTACCAGTTCAATAGTACTTGATTTTCACTAATCTTTCATTTAGTGTGTAACATGTCAATGACAAACTAGCTCTTTAAGGCTAGCTTTTTGGTAAGGTACCTTCAAGGTTTTATTTTTTAGATTTGCAAAGTGCACTTGACTACGGGTGAAGACTATGCATATGATTTTGTTTTATTTAATTTTTGAATATGCTTTCTTTGAATTTTCTAAGTAGGATGCATAAGCTTGAATACTTGCATCCATTTTTATCCTTAGAGACATGACAAGGTCATGTAAGAGTAAATAATTTTGGGTCGTAGTGTCCCCAATACATTTTTGCATTATGCATCTAGGGATCTACATGGTACGTTTTTGCTTGGCACATGTTGGCACAAGAAGATCAACATGATCTAGGAACTCATGGAGTTCGGTTTAGCCAACATAGAGCAAGAGTTACGAGGTTCCCTCTCACTCATGTCGCTAAGTGTTTACAATTATCTTCACACACAAGTACAAATCATACTTGAAGGATGTCATTTTTTTAGACTTCCTTATATGAGATATATTCCACATGTGGAGAATATGAGTCTATGGGACTGACACCGGTGCTCGTTATATCAATTATGTGTCGTGGCAAAGTCCCTAGGTGCTAGTCAGATTCATTTGTTAGACCATTTTAAGCACATCGTATCAGGAACAATTCTAGTGGCAAGAAATTGTTAGATACCTAGTAAGACTTGTTAAGGTCACAAGCATTGTTAAGCAACTATAACAGATAGTTTTTAGCACATGTAGCAAGCTATGTCAGTTAATGAACACGTTTCATTTGGTATAGATCTACATGTGATTGATTTTTCACATTGTATTATAATCCAAATATGTTAGCACGGCTTTCACGTGATTGTAGGGACAAGTATTTGGTCCTTTCCGTGTGAGCTGTGAGCATAACATTTGCCAGAAGCATTGGCAAGTATAGTCTTGAAAATGTAGGTAATAATCCCTTCTACTGCACTCGTGTGATAGTCAAATAATTATTAAGTGACCCCCCCGAGGTTTCTCATAGCATTGTTGATTAATTTAGTAATGTTGTAAAGAATTGTATTTCCTATTTACCAGTCATTTTGGAGGACTGTTTGTAAAGGGTGAGGAAATAGACCTCAATTTGGTCAGTCATCTAGAGAGGATAGGGAGATTACAAGTGTTAATTTTGTGCTAAAGGATATGCAAAGCATGTACTTTAGCACCAAGCAATCCCATTCAAAAGGTTATCTCTCTAGTTGGAGTTACCTATCACCTAATTGCCACAATCTAATTACAAGACTCTTTTCCAAGCCCCTAACTTGGCCCTTATGAGTCAAAAAAGAACTCCTTCTAATGACCTTTAACATTTCGTTTCAACTTTAACTTGGAACCTACTCCTCTTGTTGAACCTTGTCTCAAAGCCCAACCTTTTCTCTTGCGCATTTCACAAAGCTACAAGAACCAGCACTACATCATTCACTAAATCCTTGATACTTCCCTTCAAAGAGAAGATTCTATCCATTTTTTGGTCACTCTTACATCATGCAAAGATATCAAGTATTACAAGACTTGCAGGTCTTTTAACCAAAAAGGAGTTGGGCACCCATTGAAAAACCCCAACCCAAGTTTTTTACCAAGTTCACCTCCCTTAACCCGCTCTCTAATCCAATCCATGTCACTTAATCCTTTGTCTATTCCTACCTTGTTTAAACCCAAACAACTTTCTTTTTTGAAAGCACACCCTCCACCATTACATGTTTCATCCTACCTTCAAGTTTGAATGAACACCAACCGACAATGCTGCTCTACAATCTTTTGGTTATGTTAATATAATTTACTCACAATTGTGAGTTTTGCCCAATAAAAAAGGAATGTCTAGGCATTCACATATGGGTGAAAGCATGACTGGGTGGACACCAAAGCTGTGTCCGGGACATCACTATTTGGCAAATTAATAGCTGTAATATGTTTGACAAAGATAGAAGAACCCAAGGCGTGTGATATATCATTGAATAGCTCTTGAAGAGGAGAATATAAAAATCTGTTTGGCACCAAATTTAAAATTAATTTGCAAAAATTTTACCGCACGCCACGTCTAATAGTGCAACTATTCAAAACTAGTAATCAACCCATAAAAGTGTACCACCCAATCATGCTTTCACCCATACACATAAAACAGTGAGATACTACGTATGCCTTGAGTTGGAAAAGATTCCACTCACAATTGTGAGTGTGGCCAACAAAAAAAAAGGAGGTGAAGTACTGCCGTTCCCATGTGTCTAGTGCTTCATTGCTGGATTTTATACATGGATGCAATCTCCAACATGAAGCTTTTTCTTAGCTAATATAATGCTCATTCAATACTACAATGATAAGATGCATGCACTTTATATTAGGGGTATTGGTCCAGATAGGTGCTCACAGTGTAGAGCGGCTAGTGAAGACCTTTTGCATATTTTTAAGGACCGCGCGGCCATTTGTGGCCTAGCAAGAAAGATTTGCAAGTGCGTCCAAAGGACATGGAAGATAGGATTCTCTAAAAACGGTCGTTTCTTGGGAGGAAAGGTGTTCAGGAGCCAAGAGATCCTAATCATAACTTAAATTTTTAGATTTTGCTACTTTAAATAGGTCTAGAAGGCTAGAAACTATTGATTCTTTGAAAATACCATGGAGTCAGCTAGGTTCATAGAGATAACTCAAGAAGGCAGGGGGGCATTTTTTGACATTGGCAAACAAATGAACACTGATAAGTGGAACATGGCTTGTGGCATAATAGTGAGACTTACCTTTCTAGGTAAGGGTGTAGGCCTTGTCTCTATCATGGGGTGGCACCCTTTCAGCCGGTGTAAGTATGGACTTGTAAATGTGTCATGGAACGACACGAGTATGGCATGTTGTTGTATTCTTTTGGTCTTAATAATATGACCCACTCACCAATTTGAGTTTTGCCAAAAAGAAAAAAACATCCATGCACTTTATATTAGCCAAGTCTAGCTTGAGGTATCAAATATAATTTGTTTGGTGTGGAATTGTAATGGAAATGGGCTATGAACTTTGAGAATAGTGGAATTCAAAGAATTAGAGCGAGCATTTTTGTGAGACTACTTTGAGAACATAGAGGGTGAACTTAATTAGCGGTAGCAACATAACCATTATACTTAATTAACTTGGCATGAACAATACTTTTGAAAGAGAGAGAATTAGAGAACATGACACCAATTGAGGATCGGATTTATTTGGAGTTAGTCCCCACTCCAATAGGCTTTTGTATTATAGATTCTCCCATCAAGCGAGACTCGGTACAATACAATCTTTGTATTCCTTGTGACCTAGGTGATGCAATGAAGATGGAAAGCATCATGTATCACGAGCATAACATAATCTTTGTAAAAGCATTAACCATCCCCAGCATCAATCCCAAGGCCTCACACACCTTCAAAGGTGGAGAGTGCTAGCGGGGAATGAGGATAGGGAAGAGGAAGAAGAATTATTCATAGGAGAAAGAAATAGTTCCTCACTTATCATCACTCTTCTTGCTTAGCATAGCATAATAGCGTAGTAATGAAGATGCAGAAGATGGCAAGCTTAAGAATTGAAGCATGGCTCTTGGTTGGATTTGCATTCCATAGCCAAGAGTGTTGGTGTAGGCTCTCAACTTCTTAACAAGCTTGGAGAAGGAGATGGAGCTCTTGCACTTTGCACTTCACATAATGTGTGTGTGTGTGTGTGTGTGTGTAGCTGTTTTATCATATTTAATAAAACATAATTGAACTTTTTACATTCAAAAGACAGCTAGCTCCAAAATAAAGGAAATGATAAGTACAAAAACAACTCAACCTTAGAACTATCTTTGTACAATGTTTGTAAGAATGAAGCCTCATTCCAGTATTATACAAATAACATAAGAACTTCCCTTGCAGTGGGTGTATGTGTAATCCTGTGTTGAACAACTTGCAAAAGCCAAAAAAAAAAAAATCCAAGATAAGATAGAGTCCTTACCTACATCCATCCAAACAAGAAAACATATATGTTAGCTTTGGATGTGTTTTACAGGTGTCAATGGACTATATCAGTTGTTATCCATGTCCATCTCACAACTTTTAAAAAAAAAATTTACAAGCTAAGTCCAAAGTATTTTATTTGTCCCAAAAAACGTTTTATAATCCCAAAGTTAATATTTTGTATAAATACAGTTTTATTTTGATTACAAGGCCATGACTCCTTCTAATCCAAGTGTCTTAACCCCCCAAATTTTTGAGTTTTTTTTTTTTAATGAGGCACCATCATATGAAGCAATAAAATGTAGCCTTAAAAATTCCTTTTAGAAGTTCAAACTTGCTTTTGTTTACACCGAACGGATATAGTTTATGTTAATATGGAATCCAGTCTTTTAACAAACCAAATGGTATCGAGCCAGTTTCGAATGTCAAAATCGAAAAAAGACTAACTACTAATACGAGTTTTTAAAAAAAAAACAAGAAACTACACCCGCCCATGTAAATAATGTTTTGCATCATCTCATCCAAACAACTAGGTAATGAACCAGTAAAGTCTCGGTATGCAATCAGGGCAACCTCCCCTACAAACCCTAGCAAACACATCCATTATTAGTGTGTAGCATGCCAAAAAAACCCCTTTATATCCACATAGCCAACCCAAACGGTGGGTCTTACCAAGCTTTATGTGATAGTGATCAATATACCATGCTTAAATGATAGTACCAAGTCAATCCCAAAGCTAAAAAACAAGAAGCTACACCCGCCTATGTGAATGCAAATAATGCATTGCATTATCCCATCCAAACGACCAAGTACATCAAGGGTGTGCAACCGGAGCCAACTTCCTTACGAACCCTTAACAAAAACATCCAACATTAGTGCGCAGTAGGTCAGAACCCCCCCCCCCCCCTTTTTTATGTCTACATATCTAACCCAAACAGTGGGCCTGTCTAGGCTTTGTATGACAGTTATCAATAAACCATGCATAAGCGAAAAAACCAAGTTACTCCCAAAGCATTTTGATGTGAACAGTAAGCACCATTAGTATGTCACGTCATTCTCGACAAAGTACTATCTTGCCAAGCCAAGAGGTAGCAACCCCAAATTTATTCAATCAATCTAGTGAACAGTTAACATAAAGAAGCCAAGAACCAGGTTTTTACAGAGTTTAGGCGGCAATAGCTGGTATGCCATACCCCGAAACCACCTGTAATCAAAGACCTCAGAACAGTATTCACGCATAGTTGATAGAAAACTGAAACCCAGTAGTGGGGTCAAATCCTTGCCAAAACACCATCACCATACCTTGAAACCACCTGTAATCAAAGAACCTCAGAACAGTATTCACGCATAGTTGACAGAAAACCAAAACCCAGTAGTGGGGACAAATCCTTGCCAAAACACCATCACCCATATGCCATATACTTATCGACCAATGAACCTTAAACAACTTCTGCTACACAGAGTGAAACTCACACAAAGTTTCATACCATCAAACTGATAGAGCAACACCATTACAGTAATATTGCCCTAAAAAATAGGTGTGCAACGAAAAACTCATAATAACAAGCAGAGTATCCAACTTGTGTTGTTTGTGTTGCGAGCTCCATACTTCGGTGCAATAGAGAAATAGAAACATAGTCCTAGTTTATGCAAGCAAAAAAACACATACAAAGCTAAGTGAGGACAGAGTTGTGCCCTCACCTCTTAAAGAGAAAGGAGGAAGGCTACCATCACTATGTAGCAAGCAAAGTGTCAGGAGTGGAGCGATCCCCTTCTTGGGGGCGAACCGAGACTGCGAGTGATGCGGTATGTCAAAGCGAAAAAACCACCATAGCGCCTTAACGGCCGGGTTTACAAAGGCAGTATACCACTTTTTTTTAGGTTTTAAGTAACACTTTTGATTTATAAGGGCCATGTCCCATGGTGGATACCCTAAGTAGTGAAGCTTAGGAAGCGTGTTCCAGGATGTCAATTATGCTAGAGACTCTTAAAGGCAAGTAATATTGTGTGTGTGTGTGTGTGTGTACCAGCCCTATCCCAGGCACCAAACACAATGAGTCGATAGTAGGCCCATTGTGAATGGGCCTTCTACCTTATTAGAGAAATGAGAATTTTATGGTTAAAGTGTAACCCAGGCCAATCATGCTGGGTAAGAGATTGTAGAATTTTATTGATTATTTCGTTTCTACTAAATCCGTTAAGGCAATACTTTTTTATTAGTACCTTAATATCCTCCCAGGCAAGGAGGTAGTTGGAGGAGGAGTAGATGATCAAATATAGCGAGCTGATACAAGTGCTAAGAGCTGCTTTATGAGGCCTATTAATATTCCTCTTAATGAACTCCAAAGGTGGCAATTTAAGAAGATCTCTTTTCCAAACAAATTTTTGGTCATATCCTCCTACACAAGGTATATGAAGGGGAATAGAAAAGTTAAGGAATTTTACTGAAGTACACAAAACCCCATTGGGTGTTACGAACTCTTGTAAAGAAGTTGGTTCAATTTTTAGGCAGTTAGGATATATATGGCAAATTTCATCTAAGAAGGCCTTATTGTTGATGCTTAGTAAGTCATTTATATATCTGTAAGTGTGTCCAAACAATGAAAGTTTGTTATTCCTACTTTCCATGGCTTTGAGAAACCATTTGTATTCAAAGAAGGCAAAGTAAATATTACACAGAGTAGGAGAACCCCATGGGGATGCCAAGGCATTGGTTAAAGCAATGTCCTCTAGAGAGGATAGTACAATTATCAAGTAACCATGAAATGTAAAGACAAAGCTTCTCTTCATTGAAGTGTAAGGGATGTAAGGAGTAAGTCTTTTTTAACCATCTAGGTTTTTTGGAAAGTGATATGTAGAAAAGACTCTTCTTTCTAGCATTGGAAAAAGTAATTTTAATAACCTTTGCTAGTACATTTTTAAGGCCAAAATCACCTTCTAGGGGAATGTTTTCATAACACTGAGTGATCTCTGTTGAAAAAATATGGAAGATTTGTTTAGGGAGGGTAAGAGAAACCTCAGTAGAGGCTTTTGTTATCCAGAAGGGGTTGTACTGTATTTGTAGAAAGTCGTGGCAGATCTTTTGTTTATAGGCACAAATAAGTTCAAACTCAGTTAATACCAGATCAAGACACAGAGTGATATCCTTGGTGATATGAGTAAAGATACCATTAGAAGCATCAGATATCCATCTAAATTTATACTTATGTATTTTATAGGTGGGAAAAAGTACTGGTAGTTTAGTGTCCTGTAGAATATAGCCTAAATTTTCTAAGTATCTCGAGATGTTACCGGTAACTGTTTGTATGGAAGTGTTGATTCTAGTGAAATCTTTCCTAGAAACCCGAAATTGAGCAGCTTTCCAAGCTAGGTTTTTGCATATAAGAGCGGAACAATTAGAGCCATTTTGTGAAAATCAAGAGCAAGTTGTGGTGTTAACTAGGAGTTATCAGTAGATAATCATTTTCTAGGAATTTGTGAGATTTTTTGAAAGAAACATTCTTCCACAACTTTTGTTAAGTCCAGTAGGACTGTCTTCTCCAATTGGAGAGAACTAACAAGGTCAGTTAAGCAGCTAAGTAAAGCTGATAGAGCGAGATAAGGGTTTTTGGGAAAGCTAGGTATGTGATTGAGCCCATTGGCCAAGATTCTTCATATTTTGACATTTTCAATGATGCTAAGATTACAAGTACAAACATGCATACCATATGTATCAAAGTTTTTGCAAAATGTGGTAAACTGACTGCATGTACATTCGGGAACTGATTTACACGGAAGAAAATCATTATTGTAGACCAAGTTTTTTACGGGTTGTAGATACATCCAATCAATAAGAACATTATCGAGTAGTTTGTGATTGCCAAAAAGTAGGTCAAAGCACTCACAAAAAAGAGCTTTAGGTTGTATCCAGTTGAGAAGTACATTATGGAAGAGACAATGCACATAGATAAAGTCATGGTTTGGAGCTATTTTGTTGAGAAACCTTCGTCCGCATGGGCTCACAGGAACTTGCATGTTCACCAAGGATTACATTTCAAGAAAATTCTTGATGGGGGAGTTTCTGCCTCTTCCCCTAGTGTAGCTACGAGACTTCCCTCGATTAGAGGAAGAGCTAGGTGTCAAAAAAGAAGTGAAAGAGTTGGGAGTAGTAAGAGAATTGGGTCTCTTTAGAGAAGGGGAATCATCCTCATCAATACATAGCTTGAGTAAGCTAGTGATGATCTTTACACCTTTGTAATTAGCATAAGTGGTTAGATAGATCTCGGGTTCATCAGATTTTAGTTCCTTCAAGATATCCAGCATTAGTCCACGAAATATGTTAACACTAGACTTGTAACGAGCCACAAAACTGGCTGAAGCCACAAAAATGGCTCACATCAGGATTCTAGTAAATGAAACATAACTTTTGTATATGACATCAAAATCTCATGAAAAATCTTAATTATGGGTTCAAGATATAAGAAAGGTTTCTAGATACACAAATTACATGAAAAACTCAAAAATAAAAAATTTACTTTTCTAAAATTAGTATTTTTTACGTAAAACTGCACTTCAATACTTAACTTGGAGAAGTTAAAAACGTCGGTAGTCTTTGTATATGGGTAAAAAAAGCTTGGTACATTATCACATCCCTATTGAGGGATTTTTCAAAGAAGTTTGGACCTGTTTAACAATGATTTGATTTACTTTCAAAAGAAAATAAATTTTTTTTGCCCATCCGCACAAATTAGTTGTAGAAGATGGCAATGGAAAGACACTTTTAGACCTTCATTTAGCTCTGTAATATTTTTGATCAACTCATATTGACTATTGGTTATAATTCCCTGAAACCATTTTGTATTTAGATAACTAGCATAGTGTTGAGAGATTTTTTACAAAAGTCTCAAAAAGCCACAAAAGTGGCTGATTTTTTTCAAGAGTAGTGTTAAAGGCAATCTGAGCAATTACTATATGTTTTGCTTGGCCGTCCCAACCAGGGGCAGATAAGGGAGAGGTAAAAATCCACGGGTTTTTTAGGGAAGAGTAGGTCAAGATGGTTGAGAATATACCAAATGGCATGATCAAACCACATGATGCTGGATTTGCAAGAGTCTTTAGGGTCAAGAAATTTGCAGGCACATGTAACATAGGGCCGAAAAACATTCCAAATGGGTTCGGTGTAGAAATCTGGGTTGCTTTTGGCGAAATCCATGTTTCCCTTTGTACGGATGTATAGGCCAGTATTGGAAGGGCATTTAGAATGGTCAATGAGATTGAGGTTGAAGGGGGCTTTTATGAGTTCCTCTTTGTCAAGGAATTGTCCACCTTTCAAGATCTTGAATCTGTAGTTTTAGACGATAGAGACAGGGAGGTTAGCAAGGTAAACCAAGGTTTCACTTAAAATATGTTCTAAAAAAGCTTTATTGGGTAAGACCCAAAGTTGATGGTCTACCCCAAAAGACTCGATTTCAATCTGCCTAACAGGTACGAAAGGAAAAACTTTAGAGATTTTTGGCACCATTTTCAAGAGGTTAGAGTCATTGACGGAGCAAAGATTACTCTGAATTTTTTTTTGGAATTAGGGTTGCAGAGAAACACACACAGCTTGGAGAAGACGAAGGAAGCTCAAGGCACACAATAGAGAGTGTGTTACTTAGTGTGCAATGGAAAGATAGATAGCCCTAGAGTGATGGGCGTATATACAATGCTTGGGGGAAAAAACCTCCTAAAGAGGGAAAAAATGCCCCGGCGGTCCTAGTGTCTTCACACACATCACTACCACATGTATATGGTAACAAATCCCCCCTGGAGTGATGCGGTGAACGAGAGCTGGCACATGAGTAAAGGGAAGTGCCATGCCCTGAGGACAAGATCAGTCCACAAAGGGGAGTAAGCCCAAAGCTTTGCGGAAAGCTTCAAGCTTCTCACGAGACAATGCCTTTGTGAAAAGATCTGCAAGGTTGTCCTGTGTTGGCACATAAGCCAAGTTGATCTCTCCTACTGAGAGCCTCTCCCTGATATAGTGGTAATGCACCTCAATGTGCTTTGTGCGAGCATGAAAAACTGGGTTCCTCACAACTGCCAATGCGCTCTGACTGTCAGTGTAGATAGTGTTGGCAGTGTCCTGTCCAACACCCAAATCAGCCATAAGGCGTCTGAGCCATACACACTCAACCGTAGCTGTGAAGACTGCCCTGTACTCAGCCTCACAACTCGAAGTGGCCACAGTAGGTTGCTTCTTGCTGAACCATGATATACATGAACTTCCAAGCATGAAACAAAAACCACTTGTGGACACTCGCGTGTCAAAACAACCAGCCCAATCTGAGTCCGAAAAAGCATGTAAGTCTGGCGGCAATGATCCCCCCTTGGGATACACAAGCCAAGATATAAAGTGCCACTAAGGTAGCGGAAAATCCTCTTGACAGCCTGCCAATGCTTAGACCCTGGGCTATGCATAAATCTGCTGACCTGTGAGACTGCAAACTGAATATTCGGCCTCGTGTTGCATACATAAATGAGGCAGCCAACAGCAGTTTGGTAAAGAGTGACATCAGCAGTATTACCAGCATCATGTAGACTCAACTTCAAACCTGTTTCCATGGGAGTGGCAATAGGTTTGCAATCTTCAAGTCCAAACTTACATAGCAATGTCTCTATGTAACTTTTTTGACACAAGGAAATGCCACCATCACACTGCTTAAATTGTATACCGAAATAATGATGCAACAGCCCCAAATCTTTCATCTTGAAAGTAGCATTCAAATCAGCCTTAAATTCAGAAATATGTATCTCATTTGGTCCAGTGATCAGCAAATCATCAACATAAAGAACCACAATGAGAAATACATCACCCTCACGCTTTACATTCAGTGTGCTTTCTGTTGGACTGTTACGAAAGCCTTTTTTGACCAAATGAGTGTCAGCTTTCTCATACCAAGCACGAGGAGATTGCTTCAACCCATACAAAGCCTTGTTACATTTGCACACTTTGTTCTCTTGTCCTTTTATGACAAAACCGCGAGGCTGCGTTACATAAACTTCCTCAAATATGTCAGCATTCAAGAAAGCAGTAACAATGTCTGATTGATGTACATCCCAACCAAAATGAGCTGCCAATGCACATAGAAAACGCACAGTAGTCATACGACAAGTGGGAGCAAAAGTCTCTTCATAATCTATGCCTTTTTGGTGTGCATAACCCTTTGCAACAAGTCGAGCCTTATGGCGATCGATCTCACCATCCGGCTTGCGTTTCAACTTGTAAACCCACTTCGTACCAATGGCCTTTTGGCCAGGAAGCAAATCACATAAAGTCCATGTGTCATTCTCTATAAGTGCATCATATTCTGATTGCATGGCAGCCATCCAATTTTTTGAATTCTGTGCTTCATCAAAAGTTAGAGGCTCCTCAACATCATGTAAGCTAGACACAGCCAAAGCATAACAATCTGATGCATAAGATGCATGGAGAGAGCCTGAACGAGTACGACTAGACAAAGGTGCATCCAATTTACTGTCACGCAAAGTGTGCACCAGCCATTTTGGCATACCTCTAGCCTGCTCATTTTCAGCCCTTTCCTCATCAAGTACATCATGTACATCTGCATCAGTAATAGGCTGATCTTGAACATTTTCAGAAACCCCCATAGGCTGTACATTTGCCTCATTGGAACTTACATTCGTATTTCCACCACTGCAAAGAGGCAACAAAGTGTCATAAATGTCCTGTGAGCTTACATTATTGTCTCTAGTACATGACAGCAAGGGCTGAACAGAATCTTCCACAAACACTACATCCCGTGAAACTAGAATACGTTTTGTTTGCGGATGATACAACTTGTAACCTTTGCTTTCAGCACTATAACCAACAAAAATACATTTGACAGCCTTATCATCCAATTTTCTGCGCTGCACTTGTGGCACCAAAGCATATGCCAAATAGCCAAAAACACGCATGTGCTCAATAGAAGGTTTTCTATCATGCCATGCTTCATATGGAGTAATAGACTACAAAGCTTTCGTAGGACACCTGTTAAGTACATAAGTGGCACACATAATGGCCTCAAGCCAAAAAGAATGCGGTAAAGCTTGACTTTTGACCATACATCGTGCCATTTCCGTCAGTGACCTGTTTTTCCTTTCAGCAACACCATTTTGCTGAGGTGTATAAGGCACTGTACATTGGTGTTTTATCCCACGTCTAGCCACAAATGCATTAAATTCATGAGACATATACTCCCCCCCTCGATCAGAACGGAGGGTGCCCATAGTACATTTCGAGACATTTTCAGCCATAGCCAGAAATTGTTTGAAGCACATAAAAACTTCAGACTTCACTTTAAGCGGAAATACCCATGCATGCCTGGAGTAATCATCAATGAAAGTCACGAAGTACAGGTAATTGCCCAAGTACGGAGTTTTCATGGGCCCACAAACATCACTATGCACAAGCTGCAACCTGCATGTGGCCCGAACTGAACCATCCTTTGGAAACTTATAACGCTGCATCTTACCCAAAATACAGCCTTCACAAACATGTTTGACAGGTGCTTCAAGAGGTGGCAAAGAAGCAACCATATTAGATTTCTACAAACGCAGCAAACTGGCAAAATTCAGATGACCAAAACGTGCATGCCAAAGTTTTGCATCTGAAATAGTCCTTGAATCTGCAACAGCATTTGCAAAATTTTGTCCACATTTGTCATACAAAGTGAGCATATACAACCCACAGCACAAAAGCCCAGATGCAACAATTTCATCACCAAAACTGCGATCATGAACTGTACATCTGTCATCCACAAATTTGACTACAAGTCCAAGCTTAGCAAGTGCGGATACAGACAAGATATTCTTCTTGATCCCAGGTACATAAAGTGCATCAACAAGTGTGAAGGGACTGCCATTAGCAGCAGTGAGCACAATCTTTCCAACTGCCTGAACTGGATAAGAGGCTTTGTTGGCACAAGTGACTGAATTCCCATGAGGGACAGACTCAAGAGAGGTAAACAATTCACGATGTGAGGTAATGTGCTTTGTAGCACCACTGTCGAAAAACCACACATGTGAATCTGCAACAACTGACAAGCATGCATCATGGACGGCAGGATTGTAAGTGCACTGTGCGCTAAAGGCCCATTCTGCATCAACATCAGCAACACAGTCTCCTTTCACAGAAGACTCAACAATGGCTGCATTTGTAGTGGAACCAGCATTTGCAGTGGAACCACCCTCTTTCTTCTTAGCCTCTTTGGCCTTCAACTTAGGACACGACTTGATCAAGTGATCATTGGCTTTACAATAATGGCAACACATCTTCTTTTTGCCCTTATCACCAGAATTGCCAGACGAAGTACTGCCAGCAGAAGCATTAGGAACAAAATTTTTGCCACTCGCAGCAGAACCATAAGAAGTGGCTGCATTACTGTTACCACCCTTTCTTTGAGAAGCAATAAAAGCCTATTCAAATGCACGCTGCCTAGTCCTGTTTTTTCTAGAAAGTGACTCTTGCAACAGCAATGTGCATAATGCATCAAACTTGACAACTTCAGGATTTCCTTGGGTCATCAGTCTCCAAGTACTAGCAAAAGTCTGGTAGGAATCTGGTAAGGCATCAAGAACAGTCTGCACAAGGGAACTGTCTGAAATGACTTCACCTGCAAAAATAAGCTGCTCATTGATATCCTTGACACTAGCAAGGAAAGTGTCCATATCATCTTCCTCATGCATAATCTTCGACTCCAGCTCTTTACGCAGCAAAGCAATTTTAGCCTCATTGCGGCTTGCATAAAGACCTGCTAAAATATCCCAAGCCTATTTTGCAGATTTTGCTGAACGGATGTGAGGAACAATGGTGCGCTTCACAGACAACGCAATCAATGCATGAGCCTGCGCATCCTTAACATCCCAAGGAGCTTGTTCTACCGTAGGCAAAACAACTCTAACAGTTGCAATCCTTGCAGCAAGACCTGCAACATCCTCAACATCGCCTACATCCTCAGAACCAGGACGTACATCAATGCCCTGCACAATGTTCCAGACACCCTTTGATCCCACAAGAACATGTTGCATCATATAAACCCACATAGGGTAGTTGTCCCCATCCAACCTGTCCTCAGCAGCAAACATCTTGAACACATCTGTGTTGTTGTTGTCAGCCATGGTAAATGCTGCACCTGATGTGAAAACTGCTTGAAAATAGCAGAAACGGAGCGGGAACAACCTGTGCTATATAGAACAAACCGTAGAAGACTATAAGGCACCTGTAATGCAGAAAACGGCACTGACAGAAATTCTGCACAAAATGACGAAATAACCTGTGCAGTACTGCCTGTAGTGGAAACAGAGGCCGAAATGAGCCCAAATCAAAATTCTGAGCAGACCAAGCTCTTCGAGCTGTCCCAAAAGTTTTGTCGACCTGCGAACGCTCGCCAAAGCTCACTGAAATCGGAGAAAATGAGCAGGCGTGTGCTGGAGCAGCTGGCGACTAAGCCAGGGAGGACGTGACCTGTTCTGATACCAATTGTTGGAATTAGGGTTGCAGAGAAACACACATAGCTTGGAGAAGACGAAGGAAGCTCAAGGCACACAATAGAGAGTGTGTTACTTAGTGTGCAATGGAAAGATAGATAGCCCTAGAGTGATGGGCGTATATACAATGCTCGGGGGAAAAAACCTCCTAAAGAGGGAAAAAATGCCCCGGCGGTCCTAGTGTGTTCACACACATCACTACCACATGTATATGGTAACAATTTTTTAACGGCTTCTAGAGTTGCATTATCCCTACAAAAGATACCACCAGATTGAGGGATAGTATAGCCGAGGTACTAATAAAAGATGGATCAAAAAGTTGGATAGATCAGCCCCAGAAGAAGAGAATAGGGCAAGCTCTTGTTGGTATTGTATAGAGAGTATGGGAAGCTAGGCTATGTACTAGGAAATCAAATTCACTCCTTCCTTGGAGTCCTTGTCTAAGGTAGCCAAAACTTTGACCCAATCATTAAAAGATAACATGTGTAAGATAGACATCTTTTTGTCTGAGGTAAAAGAGCTGAGTCATATATTACTTGAGATGCATCCAAGCTGTTAATACATCTGAGGACAAGGGACGTGGCCACAGAGGGGGGTTCAGAGGTCAATTCTAATCCTTGTTAGAGAGCAAGGGTCTGCAATATATCAAAAAAGTTTAGGGAGGTTATGACTACTTTTTGTAGTAAGTAATACAATCCTTGACCTTCCTAGCAAGGAAATGTCGGGTTCTAACTGGTCTTTAAGGTACAACTTAATCTGCTCAAGAATCTTTGTATGATTCTCAGGGTTGTGTTTTACACTCATGCGGGCTGCCATTCTAAAAACTTTGTGGTCTTGAAAGGAAATATATAAACATAAATAAGATCAGTTACTATAGATTGGGCCTACAAACCTTAAACCGGCAAAGTTAAAGACTATAATAGCCGTGAGCGAGAGACCAAAAAAATAGTCTATGAAGGACAATCTAACACCAGTCAACCAATCAAGGGATTATAGACTGTGGGTCCATCTTAGAACTAAGTTTCAGAATTAGTTTCCAAAGCCAGCATCCTGATTTTTTTATAAAATGAAAAAACCTTATTTTTAAGATGTGTGTGTAGCTATTTTATCATAATTAATAAGACATAATTGAACTTTTTACATTAGAAAGACAGCTGGCTTTAGAATAAAGAAAATCATAAGTACAAAAACAACTCGGCCTTAGAATTATCTTTGTAAAATGTTTGTAAAAATGAAGCCTCATTTTAGTATACAAATAACATAAGAACTTCCCTTGCAGTAGGTGTATGTGTATTCCTGTGTTGGACAACTAGCAAAAGTTTAAAAAAAAACTTTCCAAGATAAGATAGAGTCCTTACCTACATCCATCCAAACAAGACAACAGATATGTTAGCCTTGGATGTGTTTTACATGTATCAATGGACTATATCAGTTATTATCCATGTCCATCTCACAACGTTTTTTAAAAACTTTTACAAGCTAAGTCCAAAGTATTTTATGTTTTCCAAAAAATATTTTATACTTGCAAAGTTAATATTTAGTATAAATACAATTTTATTTTGATTAGAAGGCCATGACCCCTTCTAATCCAAGTCTCTTAACCCCCCAATTTTTGGAGTTATTTTTTGATTAGTAAGGCACCATCATATGAAGCAATAAAAAGAAGCCTTAAAAATTCCTTTTAGAAGTTCAAACTTGTATTTGTTTACTCCGAAGGGATATAGTTTATGTTAATATGGAATCCAGTCTTTTAGCAAACCAAATGGCATCCAGCCAGTTTCGAATGTCAAAACCGAAAAAAGACTAACTGGTAATACGGGTTTTAAAAAAAAAAAACAAGAAACTACACCCGCCCATGTAAATAATGTTTTGCATAATCTCATCCAAACAAATACGTAATGAACCAGTAAAGTCTTGGTATGCAGTCAGGGGGACCTCCCCTACAAACCCTAGCAAAAACATCCCATATCAATGCGTATGTATATATGTAGGTATATGTATATATATGTATACATATATATATATATATATATATATATATATATATATATATATATATATATATATATATATATATATATATATATATATATATATATATATATGTATGTATGCATGTATGTATGTATGTATGTATATATAGATATATATGTATATACATATATATACATATATGTATTTGGAGTCTCTCTCCCTTCTTTCCCATGATAATATCTGTGTGTGTGTGTGTGTGTGTGTGTGTGTGTGTGTGTGTGTGTGTGTGTGTGTGAACCCCTTCTCATAGGAATCAGAGGCAAATGCCATCTTCGTGCAGAGACGTAGAAGGTGGGCGAGGTGCAGGTGAGGAGGTTGCATAGACCGATGGAGACGGGCGAAGGAGAGGTCTTCGCGTAGAGACATGAAGATGGAGAAGGTGGGCAAGGTACAAGGGAGGCCGCTCAACCAAAGGAGATTTGGGGGGGGGGGGGGGGGGAGGGGGGAGGATGGGGAAGGTGGGTGGTGCTACAGGCGAGGACGCAGATGGCGAAGGCAAGCTGAGGAACAGATGACGAAGGGTGAGGGCGTAGATGGCGAAAGCGGGTTGAGGCGCAGATGACGAATGGTTTTTTAGGGGGAATCTTCTTAGTAATGCTTTTTTTAACAGAGAGCCAGTAGGGCCTTCTTAATAACTATTGGATTCAAATAGATAGGAATCTTAATAATAAGGGTTTTGTCACCTTGAATTCTTTTTGGGACGATCAAAAAGGGGATTGGCAATCCTTGGAGCCAAGAGGAGATCCTCATCGGTAGATTTCTTGGAAAAATCTCACACCTAGCCCTTCTTCCTTGCTCCATATCATTGGATTGGAAATCTTGGAAGTGGCCTAGAGAAAGACTGTCTTGCTTTCCCAAAACTAAATCGATATATGAAAAGCTAGGCTCCTCAAAAGCTTGGAGCAAACACCTAAACAAGATATGGTCCAAAAAGTGGGCTGTAAGCAAATAGTCTCAAGTAGTTGGAAACATATGGAAAGGCAAATGTGAAGAGAGAGACGAATCCAAAGGTTCTCTTTGGATTCGTGCCAACCATTGATAAAACCAAATCCAGAGGTCTGGCAGAAGGTTCTTGTGTCAGATGCAAGCACCCGAATGAAAAAAACCTCATACACCTATTCTAGGGATAGCTCGAAATCAAAAACATCACGGGTATTGTCTATAGGTGGGTATTCATACATCTTAAAATTCCCTTCTTCATACGCGACCTTGGTATGGGCTCTAGACGAATTAACAATGAGGATCTATTGACTAACATCTGCATAATAAAAGCTACAGTATTGGGGACCGTATGGCAACCCAAAAATGAGTTACTCTTTCAAAAGAAGTGTGATCCTCTAAACATAAATTCTGTTTTGGAGTCATGCAGGTGGAATATGCTTTGTCGAAGGAACAAAAATTGCAATCTTAACAAGTAAGAGATGTTGTGGTGTTGTGTCCCCTATCATGTATTTTTTTATGGAGTTCCATGTGCAAAGGATATGACAGGGCTGATTGTAACTTTTTGTGATTAATACAATTCAAGCTCAACTGAGTACTTTAAAATATATATATAATGCTCATTCAATACTATAGCGATAAAGAATCCATGCACTCCATATCAACCAAGTCTAGCCCCACGTATCAAATATACTTCCTTTGGTATGGAATTATAGATGTAACATATAAGCTTATAATACTACCTTCAGGAGAATATTTGGGGCTACTAGTTCATGGATGCAATCTACAACACGAAGCTTTTATAATTCTTCTTTAATACTACAATGATAAAAATCTATGCACTCAACCAAGTCTAGCTTGAGGTATCAAGTATACTTCGTTCGGTATGGACTTATTCCATATCTACTTACACATTGACTTAAAATACTACATTCAAGAAATAATATGGGACTACTAAACTATCCCAAACCATAGGAGAAGCTCATGTTCAAAGATACTTGATTAAGGTTTTTAGTATCCCCTACATGCATTTCAACGATACTTGATTAAGGGAGGATTAAGGTTTTTGGTATCTCCTACATGCATGGAAGCATCTTCATGGTCATGTTCTCTAAGAGCGATAGGTAGACTTCTTTTTTGTTTTTTCACCATCAATGTGGGAAAGGTATTAGGGAGAAATTTATACATATATGTATACTTACAACGAGACTTGCTATACATATCACATATAGTAGGAACAATGTCTCCCCCAATGGAGAGGTTGGTAACAGCCATATCGAACGCAGCCCATGAGCCTTGAACCCTCAACCTTGGGGTTACATCACAAAGGCTCCACCAACTAAGCTATGCTCTTTGAAGTTTTGGGTTTTTCTTCAACAATGGAAAACGTTAAGAGTGATAGGTTTTCTTGTGGATGCTTTAGAGAAGTAGTAACATCCTCTTATTGGTATCTTTCTAGTAGTAAAAGTTATTATTTGTTCTTCAAAAAAGAACAGTAGCGTTAATTTTAATTTCAAGCTTGCATGATTGCATCTTCTAATTGGTTGTAAAGTTCTAAATATGGAAAAAAAAAAACATCAACAGAGTCACAAGTGTTTTTTTAAAATCAACTATCTACCTTTTTTAACTACTATTTGTGTAAAGGCATACATTGCCTTTATCCATCCATGGATACATCAATCTATCTACATCTATACATATTTTGTATTTACCAATATTGATTTTTTGTTGCAGATCTATCTACACATTGTGTACAGTGTTCGGGAAAAATCATTTTGAAAAACATACAAATATTCCTCCAAGACAAATTTGAACCAGAAATTTTACAATACTAACCAGTATTTTTGCCAAATTACACTATTTTCCATGTATTTTAAGCGGAATTTTCTCCTTCTTGCCCTCCCCTCAACCGGCTACTTTGATTTTGCAACCGGCTCAAGGCTAAGCTGAGGCACACTTTTCCCGAACACTGATTGTGTAGTGATCTTGGTATATCTTGAATGATAGCTAACTATTTTGAATGGCAACAAACTATCCATTCAAATATGCTCAATGTAACTATATGTCTGTAGTATATTCTAAACTTTATCTTTCTAAACTATAGATCTATCAAGCTATCTATTTCCCTTTAAGACTTGTCTATCTATCTATTAGCCTATATCACTATATTATTTTATATTCTTATAATCTTGTGTCTATCACATTATCTCTTTCTATCCACTATCCATCCATCACATTTGCATAACCAAAAAAAAATTGAACTTGCCAACTATTGAACAAGAAAGAAGGGAGAGACCTTATATTATAATGCCTGAAAAGATGTGTAAATTTTCACTAAAAAGAGATCAGAGCCACTTGTGTACTATGTGCACACAAGTATGTGTATGCATACCTTGATACATATATGTTGTTGTATGCAATATGCAAGTGGTGTATTTTGTATATCCATTTTCACTATCTATTCTATTGGACTTTACACACAACCATATGGGCTTTTGCCATTGCTATGGTGCACGGCAGTCTATGACGTGGAGTACACACAATGCCCATCGATTAATTCCGCCAAAAAAATCGCGGCCATGTCTTTGGACAACCCAAAACCATTTTGATGTGCCAAATACTTGATCCATGGACCCACCCGCTACCCAAAAGGGTGCGTGCAACTCGTTGCAACGGACCTAACTTTGTAATTTTTAAAATTAAGCAGTTGCCCAATGTGTAGAGCCCCTCCCGCTCATTTTATCTATCTGAGATGGCGGGCACATGGTATGTAAACATCCTATGTATGTACATGTATGTTCCATGAGCTCTATTCATCTACGTCCATTTATCAATTATCATCATCATGGTAAAGACCAACAAAAACTTGAGCTGATGAATTATAGTTTGGGCCGATACTAAACTCCGCTTAGCGTGGGTACTCCGCCCACCCAGATATCACCCTCAACTTTAGACACCCGGCGCTGCTGGCCGTATGGAAAAATTGCAGGTCATCGCTGAATGGGCAGAGTGGACACTCTAAACGGAGCCAAGAATCGGCTGCAACCCTAATCCAGTGTTAGTTAGCACACGGGCCAGCTCCTGCGCTGAAGGGGGAGGGAGGGAGGGAGGGAGGGAGTTGCATGAGCATGCGTGCTGCAGGGAGAGAAGCAAGCTTAGAGAGATCTTGGTTTGTGTGTGTGTGTGTGTGTGTGTGTGTGTGTGTGTGTGTGTGTGTGTGTGTGAGAGAGAGAGAGAGAGAGAGAGAGAGAGAGAGTGCGTGCGCGCTTGCAGGGAGCGAGCAGAGAAAGATGGGGGTGGAATGAGTGCGTGAAGGTTGCGCTGATAAGAAATAAATAGGTAGCCGAGTCGGAGGCTAGCATGCAGGAGGTGTGGGCGTCTGGCCGCCCAACTGCCCCTCTCTTCATGACCTGTGTGTGGGCCATAAACAAGGCTCACCACAAACATGACTTCTCATATGGCTCTCATACTCGCTATGATTGGGTACCCCAGACTGGCTATCTCCTATTTTTATTCATTTCTTTCAGAGATTCCTCTGGATTCCCTCTTCGAGGCTTCCACGTACACCTTTATAAAATTGAAAGGACTGTATTCGAACCCTCTACCAGGGGCCCGATGTTCTAAGAGAATCCCCCTAACCAAGGAAGCGGGGATGGTGAGTTGATTTATTTGGATAACCCATGCTATAAAAAAAACTCTTCAGTCCGCCCACCGACCTCAGTTCGTGCCCGTCTCCTGCGCGCTTGCCCACCGCCCTCAGCCCGTGCTCGTCTCCTGCATGGCCACCTGCTGCCTACTTGCGCGCACATCCTCTCCTCTCTCACTGCCGTGTTGCCCAATTCCCTGGCAACGTATCGTGTTCGATTCTATCTAATTTATGCATTTATGTGATTGGGTACCCCATACTCGCTCTAGTTTTTTAAAAAAGGGAAAATTACCAAAATACCCCTCTAATTTGAGGAAATTCCCAAAATACCCCTCAAATTTCAAAATTTCCCAAAATACCCCTGTATCTATTTTGGTTGGATTGTTCAAGATTTTCTAATCTTCATTCGTTTTTGACAATTGAGGTCCGTTTTTGAGTGCTCAGCATGTAATTTGTCACCAGTTACAATCGCAAAAAAGGCAATTATGTCTAAAAATAATGAAGGAATTCATCTCCAAAGCCTACGTAACCAACTCAAATTGTAGTTTTAGCATCTTGTACGATAGACAATCACTCTTCTTGTGAAGACCTACAAAAAAATTTATTCTTTGAGAAATTTACTCTCACAACCAGGGGTATTTTGGGAATTTTGGAAAATTTGAAGGGCATCTTGGGAATTTATGACAAAATATCGGGGGTATTTTGGGAATTTTTGAAATTTGAGGGGTATTTTGGTAATTTTCCCTTTTAAAAAACTCTATTAGTTCAACGATCCCGTTGGGACATACTCGCTCTACTTTTAAAAAACTCTATCAGTTCAAAGATCCCGTCCCCTCCCTCCCTCCCTCCCTCAGCACCGCCTCCTTATGCAGCAGAAGAGCAACATCCTCGCTTGCCTGACCCTCCCAATTGCCCCTCGTTCACCCCATCTCCGCTCTGCACCAGTTTTGTCCCCAATCTCTCAACCTCGCCCTACTCCCCAATCTCTCAACCTCGCCCTACTCCCCCATCTCTCTGCAAGCCTGGAGAGAGAGAGAGAGAGAGAGAGAGAGAGAGAGAGAGAGAGAGAGAGAGAGAGAGAGAGAGAGAGAGAGAGAGAGAGAGAGAGAGAGAGAGAGAGAGAGAGAAGCCCTCGCTTTGTGTGGAAGGTCTTTGCGAGAGACGTGCGATCTCCATATATAGAGCCTTCCACTCTAAAGTCATGGGGGCATGCAAATGAATGAATGAGAGAGAGAGAGAGAGAGAGAGAGAGAGAGAGAGAGGGAGGGAGAGAGAGAACTGCAGTTGTCTGCATGAAAATGAGGACCGAAAATGAAAGAGAGTTTTTTTTTTCATTTACAATAGCATCTTGTGAGATTCTAATTGGATTTATTTTCTGAAATGGGTATCACATACTTGGCTCATGTTTTCTCAAAAAAAAAAAAGAGAAAAAGGATACACTTATGTACAACTCTAGGTGTTCTTTGGCCAAAATTTGAAGCATTTTCTTGTTACTTCGTTGGCGTAGCAGCCAAAATCTCAATGTTGCTCTCTCATTAACCCACGTGGCTGAAAATCTCTAAGAAAAACTACGCCTTCCAAAGCTACCAACTGTCGAGTTAATAAAATAAAAAAAGCATTCTCTCAGCAGCAATTCGATCTTCTCCACAAGCAGGTTTGTCTTTGGCCACTGTTTGAGAGAGAGAGAGAGAGAGAGAGAGAGAGAGAGAGAGAGAGAGAGAGAGAGAGAGAGAGAGAAGGCTATGAAGCTAGTAGCATCTTTTGCTCTCAGTAGCAATTCGATCTTCTCCACAAGCAGTTTGTAGGTTCCCTGAAGCGCAGGCAGCTCTCTCGCCAGGCCGAAGTCCACCAGCTTAGCCGTCTCCAGCCTCCCTCTCCTTTGCAGCAGAATGTTATCTGGCTTCACATCCAAATGCAACACTCCGTTCTCCTCATGGCAGAACCTTAGAGCGATGACCATGGCCTTCACCACCAGCGCCCCCTCATGGCACGTCATGGAAAGCCCCTGCCTCCTCCTCCCAATCATCATGTCAAGTGGCGTTTCACCTTCGCACAAATCCATCACTACGCAAGGCCATCTCTCATCACCATCTGTCAGATGCACCCTATGCAGCCTCACTATCGGCATTACTGCTGTGACCACGTGAGTGGATAGGGGCCGCATGATGCGGATCTCTACCCCAGCCAACCGAACCTGGTGCTTGCGGTGCGTTTCATGAGCAGAAAGCTCTTTGACCAAGATCTTGCAGGCCATGATATGCTCTGCCCCACAAGGTCGCAGCTCTAACTCGCCGCCCCCTGTTGTTACTTTGATGATTCCTTCTGACTTTGAATACTTGCCCATAGCCTCCCTCGCCAAGAGATCCTATTATCTCCAGATTGGATATGGTGACCATGGACAACCTCATACTGTCAATACTGCTGCATGATGTCTCCAAGGGCGGCCATTCCTGCGCTTCTTTGGTTACAACAAAGGGAGTCCTGATCTGCATAGCCGCCAGCTCGTACTGTTGCTGAGCATTATAACCCATCATGATCTCTCTCTCGGATTTAGGTTTACGTGCAGCAATGTAACATTTAATGGCCTAATAACTTATGTGTAGCGGAAATTAGCATGAACATAGTGGGCATTTCATTAGAATAGATTCCTAATGAGAATTACAAGAGTGCTTGGGTGGAGAGAGCAACAAAAAGCATAACACCTAGTAAGATAGCATCGACAATACTTTCAAAAGAGAGAGAAATTAAGCTATTGACAACAGTTGAGGACCGGATTTTCATGGAGCCGGTCCCCCCTCCAAAAGGCTTTGTATTATGGTTTCTCCCATCAAGAGAGACATTGTACAATACAATTCTTTGTGTTCCTTCAAGACTAGCTAGTGCAATGAAGATGGAAACTTCATGCACTAAGCAAAACACTTAACAAACACAACTTGAATTATCCCTGTTCTCAGACCCAAGACCTCACACACCTTCGAAGATGGTGAGAGCTAGCAGGGTATGAGTAGATTGAGAGGAAGAAGGAGTATCTTACGAGAAAGATGTACATCTCCTCACATAATCACTCATATGTAGCATAGCTTAGCTTAGTAATTAGCTTGGTAGAGGAGATGAGCATGCATTGAAGCTTGGATCTTGGTTGGATTTGCATCCACATGCCAAGAGAGTGTTGATGTAGGCTTCTATCTCACAAGCTTGGAGTAGGTGATGAGTTCTCCATTAAAGCTTGGGAAGAGATAGTCTTCTCTTTCTTCACCATGAGCTTGTGTGAGTGTGTGTGTGTGTGTGTGATAATGCCTTGCAAAAATCAGCCCCTCTCTCTCTTGGGCGAGCCCTCTTGCTAATTTCTCTTGTTGAAGCCTCATTGGCCCTCCCCAAGTCAAGCCAATTACAATTAAGCAGCATAAGTGATAGTCTTCTGACATGTGTTCCCCTTTCCCCTTTTGTGAGAGCTTTAGGTAATTAAATAATTAAGCTAAAATCTCATTGGACCCCTTTGCCTCCTGGCCAATAGGAATCAGGCAAGCCATGTGGCTCCTGAATGCTCATTGGACCCCTTGGGAGACTGCCCAATAGTCTTCTAGGAGACTTAATTCTCATTGGTTTCTTTTATTAAATGTTTTTAAATTAATTAAACTAGATTTACTCTAGCTTAATTCTCATTGGTCCACTTCAAGGGTCATCCAATAGAAATTGGGCATACCTTGTGGGCATCTGGCCTAGGGAGCTGACATGTGTCCCTCATTCCCTTTGTGTAAAGGGAGCCTGTGTGTGTGTGTGTGGCTTTCTCTCTCATCCCCTACCTTTAGGGCTCGCCCCCTCCCATGTAGGGATGTGCAAAGACTTTTAGGGCACACACAAAGCATCCAATTTTTCCCTAGGGTTGACCTTTGGACACAACCTTTGAATTTTGGAACCTTAGCATTTTGGAAGTCTTAATGGGCTGAACCTTAGGGTCTTTTTAGCCCATTGTTGCACATGGCTCTTTTGCGAATGGACCCCCCTTTGGATCCCTATTTTCCCTCCTTTAGATCCCTACTGTGGCCGGTCTGCTAGCTTAACCAATATTCTAGCTTTTTCTCCGCTGGCCTTCCCCACATTAAATGATCAGTTTAATATGAGAAAATCATTTAGGAGAATTAGATATTGATTATTATGACATTACCTCTCTCTTGAAATCATAGTCGTCCTCGACTATGGTGTAGAGAAGATAAAGCATGTTCATGAGTCCTTTTCTTAGCGGGTAGAGGATCCCTATGTTACCCTACGACATCATTCCACAATGGATGACTAGTCCATTTGGCTCTTGAGAGCCTGAGGCTGCCGCAAGCATGTCTGCACATTAGTCCTATCAGTCTTCCATAGTAGAGTGACAAGCTCTACTTGGTGTTTGGGAGACGTCGTCTCTGCAAACTTGATCTAAGCATGCATACTACTTCATTTTTGTGCACAAATAAAGAAAAAGAGAGTCTTATAAGACAAAAATTTTGTTCATTTTGTACATTTGCTTACTCTTGGGAAGCATTGTAAGCATTGACAAGGTTTAGGTTATCCTTTAATTGTATGCCTTGCATCCATCTAGCATCTTCAAAAGGATAATTCTTAAACTTAATAAGATATCGTCGGATAGTCTTACCGCCTCTTAGTACCTTGTCTTCATGTCGGAGAATGAACTCGGGCTGCAGCACCTCTTCTTGGTCCTCGATCTCGGGTGGGTCTTCAATAGTTGGTTCTTGAGGTGGCTCTCCTTTGTAAGGCTTTAATAGGCTCACATGAAAAGCATTGTGTATGAGCCAATGATTGGGCAACTTGAGTTGATAGGCCATCTCTTTGATTGGCCTAAGAATCTGAAAGGGTCCATAGTACCTTTTTGCTAGTTTAGCATAGTACTTTTGGTGACCCGTAGGATTCTTGCCCGTTGTGTGCCTTAATCGAGCCTTGGGAAACTTTAACAAGACCCAATCGTTTTCTTTAAAGGCTTGGGCTCTTCTGTGCTTGTCAGCAGTAGCCTTTTGCCTTTGTTGTGAGATAGAGATAGCATCCTTAATCTTTTGGAAAGATTCTTGTAGGTCTCGGCTATACTCATCTGCAGCGAAGATCTTCCCATGTACCTTAAGTAGCGAGGGACTTTTTGATCTTCCCTCAATTACCTCGAAAGGTGCTTTTCCCGTGGAAGTATGTACAGTGTTATTGTAAGCATACTCCACTAAGGGTAAGTACTTCTCCCATTGGGATCTTTGATCTACTTCCGTTACATAGGCTTTTAGTAGATCGAGAATGGTTAGGTTATCTATTTCACTTTGGCCATCAGTTTGTGGATGATAGGCCGAAGAGAAGTTTAGCCTTGTTCCTAAATTCTCAAAGAGACCCTTCCAGAAATTACTGGTCATTCTAGGATCTCTATCCGACACTATGGACATGGGCAAGCCATGGTACTTGAAAATTTGTGAAATAAAGAGGGTTGCCATTTGATGGGCTTTGATAGTCTTTTTGACAGGTATAAAATGAGCTTGTTTACTAAACCTGTCTACTATCATCTTCCCTCTATCAAATTTTGTCTTTTGGCATACCACACATTTGGAAACATACTCTTGTATGTTCACTTTCATGGTAGGCCAATAGAAATATGTTTCAATTCCCTTTAAGGTAGACTGAATCCCTCTATGCCCCGCATAAGGTGGAGCATGAGATTCATACATTACTTTCTCACGTAGTGAGTTAGTAACGCATAGTCTATTGCCATAGAGAAGATAACCATCTTGTAAAGTAAATGGTTCTTCTTTCTTCCCTAATGCAAGGGCTGAAATCACATCTCTAAAATCGGGATCAATAGCATAATCATCTATCATTGAAGATAGATCATTGTGAGTTGCTATGGAAACCGCATTCACTCTCGGCCATCTTGAGAGTGCATCAGCTACTTGATTATGCTTGCCAGCAATGTGAGCAATATGAAAATGAAATTGCGAAAGGAAATTTGCCCACCTCATTTGTTTGTCGGAGAGCTTGGTCTGCGTCATGAAGTACTTAAGACTTTGGTGATCCGTTCGCAGAATGAAAGGAGTCCCCAATAAATAGTGCTTCCATGAGTCTAAGGCATGTAGAACTGCAAGGAGTTCCTTTTCGTATATGCCTAGAGCTTGCTCAACAGGGTCGAGCCTTCGACTCTCATAGCCTATGGCGTGCCCTTCTTGGAGCAAAACAGCTCCAAGGCAATCACCACAAGCATCGCATTGGACCTCAAATGGTTTTGAGAGATCCGGTAGTGTAAGCACAGGTTGAGAGATAAGCTTTTCGAAAGCATTGTTCTCCTTAGCAGACCATGTATACCTAACGCTTTTCTTTGTTAGGTCATGTAATGGTCCCGCAATTTGTGAGAAATTTTCTATGAAGCGTCTATAGTATGCACACATACCTATGAAGCTTCTTAGTTCATGAAGATTCCTTGGTTTAGGCCATCCTTTTATTACCTCTAACTTGGATGGATCCATTTGGATGCCATCTTGAGAGATAATGTGACCTAAATACTGAATCTCTTGCAAGAAAAATTCACTTTTCTTTCGATTAACATAAAGTTTATTCTCTCTTAAAACTTGAAATATTACCTGGAGGTGTTGCTTGTGTTCCTCCAATGAATTAGAGTAGATGATAATATCATCAAAGAACACTCCAGTGAAGGTTCGATGAGGCCTGAACAGCTTCTCCATCAAGCGGTTGAATGTGGCTGGTGCATTGGTCAAGCCAAAAGGCATGACAATGTATTCGTAAAGACCAAATGTAGTACGAAATGCGGTCTTTACAATGTCTTGATCAACTATCCTTATTTGATGATAGCCACTTTTTAGGTCAACCCTACTGAAGTAGGTCGATCCTTGTAGCTTATCAAATAGGTCTTCTACCCGTGGAACGGGAAACCTATTCTTGATAGTGATCCTATTTATTGCTCTATAGTCGACACACATATGATATGTGCCGTCTTTCTTTTGCACTAATAGCACAGGTGAGCAAAATGGAGATGAGCTTGGCCTAACCATACCCTTCTCAACTAACTCATGCACTTGCCGCATAATCTCCTCTTGTTGAGCTTGAGAAACTCTATAAGGAGGTTTATTAGGCGGTGAACTTCCTAGAAGAAGTTCAATTGCATGGTCATCATTACCTCGTTTAGGAGGTAGCTCACAAGGGATGTCGTCAATAAAAACATCTTGAAACCCCTTGAGAAAATTGGATAACTCTAATTCCTTTTGGTTGCTTTTATTTTCTTTTGCTAAAGCATTAGGTTCATTTTGAGAGTCTTTAACAAAAATCATGTACACGGAAATAGAGCTCTTTATTGACTTGTTGAAAGCTGGTGTATATACAATGGGGATGGTGTTACCCATTTCCTTAGCATCTATATACATGTCTTTTTCCCTGAACTTAAAGGAGATTCTCCTTTCAAGAAATTTAACATCGGCAACCAGGCGGTCAAACCATGGTGCCCCTAGGATTACATCCTCATGCTTGAGAGGAGAGATAAAGAAGTCCTCTTTGTCCACATAGCCTTGGACATGAAGCCTCAATTTCCCGATTAAGGGAGTGACTGAAGCTTCTTAGCTTGCCCCTTGAAGGCACTGTCTACGGGTAGGACATCTCCCATCTCGTAGGATTGTATTCCTAGCTTGGTGGCCAACTCTATAGATATAAAATTGTGAGTAGAACCAAGGTCAAAGAGAATAAAAGCATCATGTTCTCTTACCTTTCCCCAAGCATGGCATAGAGGAGATCCTTTGTGGTGAGTTTGGTGAGTCTCCTCCTCTTGGATTTCAACCAAGGAAGCTCTAGGAGGATCTTGGCGGTTGTTCTTTTGGGGACAAGCGCGGTACGCATGCCCTTGTTCGCCGCACTTGAAACACCGGTTATCCTTACGATAACGCTCAAGCTCTTCAGGAGAGAGTTTATTCTTACCTTTGTAAACTCCCTTCTCTTTAGCTTTGTTGGAGTTGCCCTTAGGAGACTTTTGGACATTGTCCTTCCCCTTAGGCTCATTGGAACCCTTGTCTTCCGGGGGCTTATTATTTCTTTTTGCCCCCGTTTGGAAATTGATTCGAGAGGCGACCATAGTGTGGTGTATTACCGCCGATATGGTACGTGGTCTTTGGGAGTTGAAATACTCCGCCATTTCTTCGGTTAAACCCGCACAAAATTGTTGCTTTTGCTCTCCAAAATCCAACTTTTTGAAGACAGTGGCTTTGAGTTGTAGGTCCCAAAACTTGTTTACATATTTGTGGATAGATTCATTGGGAGAGAGCTTTAAGCTTCGCCATTCGGTGAGTACTTTGTCTTTGGCATCGGTGACCAAAAACTGCTTCATAATGGAAGCTCTTAAAGCTTTCCATGTTCGTGGAGCTTCACCGTTGGCTTGTAGGCTAGACCACCATTGTCTAGCGGACTTTTGAAAGTGCATAGCTACATGGCGTAGCTTAGAGGACTCCGCAAAGCCCTCATCTCCAAACGCCGCACCACCAAAGGTACCATCATAGGTAAGGAAAGAGATGCTCTTCCCTCCCTCTTTGAATTTCTTCAACTTGGACGACCTCTTCCATGCGGCATAGGATTTCCTATGGCCTCTTCTTTTTGATGGTTCAAAGGTTGCACCATCACTTTCTTCAGAAGGTGAAGAATTTGAAGAAGGTGGAGAACACTACAAGAGGCTTTTCATATTAGCGACGCTCAAAAAAAAAAAATCCCGGCGTCGCTATGAGCGTCGCAAATTTACAAAGAAATTTGCGACGCTCATAGCGACAACAGCTGGGCTAAAAAAATAACCGAGCGCGCCCAAAAACTCAGATCTCAGATCTGAATTTTTCGGCGCCCTCAAGCAAGGAGCAGGTAACGCTCTCTCTCTCTCTCTCTCTCTCTCTCTTTTTCTTCTCCACACACACACACACACACACACGAGGAGAGGAAGGAGAGCCAGTTATGCTCCTTCCCTCTCCTCATTCTCATGTTCCCTTCCCCTCTTTCTCTCTCCCTCTCTCTCTCTCTCTCACACACACACATACACACACACACACACATAGTGTTTTTGAGAGAGAGAGAGAGAGAGAGAGAGAGTACAAACAAAAACAAAAACTCACACACACATACATAAACAAAGAATGCACACACACATTGAGAGAGAAAAAGAGAGAGAGCATGCATAAACAAAAAACGCACGCATTGAGAGAGGAAAAGAGAGAGAGAACATGCATAAACAAAAAACGCACACATTGAGAGAGGAAAAGAGAGAGAAAACATGCATACGATCCAAAAAAACGCACACACATTGAGAGAGAAAGAGAGAGAAACTAATTTAACGTCGTAGGAAACTAATTAAAATTAAAAGACCTAAAGATCTAGCCGACGAGGAGTTGAACTCAAGACCTATTATTCAAGAGGGAAATGGCATAATCAATCTATCATACTTGGCATGGGTGATAGAAAGGTTATACCATTTATCTCTTTTTATTGGCACACACATCCACACACGTGCACACACACAAGAAGAAGAGAGTTATAACGTCGTAGGAAACTATCTTAAAAGACGTTAAAGATTAGGTTATATGTAGACTTACATTAAATTAGATTTAGGTTTATTTTTAACTAGATTTACGTTTATTTACGCTAGATTTAGATTTACGTTATATTAGATTAGATTTAGGTCTCCATAGACTGCGATGCCTGCATGAAGCGGGTGAAGAAAGCCCTCAATGGAATATAGGGTATTGCTGCCTTCACTCATGGTGGGCTCCGTCGATCCAAAAGTACTGGTGAAATGTCTTCAGAAGATAGGGAAGAAGGTGGATCTTCAGGGCGGCAAGAGTCACTACATCCCCGACACAATGACCATCTAGACAACCTCTAGTCATTAGACTTACGTTAAATTAGATTTAGCTTTATTTTTAGTTAGATTTACGCTTATTTACGTTAGATCGAGCCCACGCAAGAATTACTTACGGTTTAGGGTTTAGAGTTAGACGAACAGTGAAAAGATCTACTGTGAAAAGATGTTAAGATGAAGTGAAGTGCTACAGCTAGAGAAGAGGCAAAGGGGTTTTGTCCACTACATGCAGTATCATGTAGACGTGGGTGTGTAGATTTCTTGTACCCACAAATATAGGTATTGACCAATAAAGACGAGATTATAACCCGGTGGTTCTGATGTCCGTGCACCTCTAGACCGAGGTGTGCGGGGATTGGACATGACTAGAGAATGTGAGGTAAAGAGAGAGAGAGAGAGAGAGAGAGAAAGAGAGAGAGAGAGAGAGAGAGAGAGAGATAAGACGAACAATGCCAATAGAATATTAAATTTGTTGTCCAGGTTATAAGTTTTTTATCCTCATTATGAGTAGCGACGAGGATGTGGGACCGTCCAACCGAAACACCTATCTCTCAACGAGGGTCTTATGTCCTTGTAATCAATGCAAGCATGCTGTGCGACGGACAAGACGTGTTTCTTTGCAGCACGTTCGCGAATTTGGCGAGTTCGATCCATCTATTATAGATCGAGTTGTTGCCAATTATAACTCGTCGGACTCTCACGCTGGCCAACAAGCAGCAATCTTGCAACCCAATAGACGTGTTCGCAGGCGCTTTGGTCAAGCAGCATATGTGAGGCCACAAGATGTAGCCTCTGACAGCTCGAGGGATGATCATGCAGAGCACATTCCCAACGAGGCAATGTTTGAGCCCGAGATTGATGAAATGATCGAGACGATCATGGATTCAGAAAGGCTTATCTATGATGATATGAAAAGTGAAGCCGATACGCCATTGTATAATGGAGCACGTATGTCTAGATTGAAAGCACTCCTGGTTCTTCTCAACATGCAGGCAAAGTTTGGATGGAGTGACACTAGCGTCACAACGCTTTTCAGGTGATCTATTACAATTAGTTTACTTTAATAGAACTCTAAATGTACAATGATCTGATAGATTTTTACACGACTGTATCATATTTTTATGTTGTTTAGATTGCTGAAAGAGCACATACTACCAGCTGACAATGTGATGCCAGATTCTCGAGATGAAGCAAGAAAGATTTTGCGAAACTTGGGGATGGATTACAATTCTATCCACGCTTGTCCTAATGACTGCATTCTTTTCAGAGGGGAATACACAGACATGGAGAAGTGTCCGAAATGTGATTCCGAAAGATATCGAGTAGATCTCCACGGGACAAAAATTCCACAAAAGGTTTTGCGACATTTTCCTCTGCTTCCTCGCATCAAGCATTTCTTCGAATGTAAGTCCATGGCCGCCCTAGCATCATGGCATGAGGAGAATAAATCTTCGGATGGTGTGCTACGAATTCCTGCAGATTGCGCAGCCTGGAAACATATAGATGGAACATGGTCGGATTTTGCCAGGGAAGCTCGAAATTTGCGCTTAGGCCTGGCTATGGATGGCGTAAATCCATTTGGTCAAAGATCAACATCTTACAGTGTATGGCCCGTTGTCATCGTCAACTACAACATTCCCCCGTGGTTGACTACGAAGAAGGGGCACCTATGGCTAAGCTTGATTGTGCCAGGGCGATATAAAGTGGGGAATATGGATGTGTATCTTCGTCCACTATTGGAAGAGCTACAACAATTGTGGATTGGCATAGAGGTGGTGGATATGAGCCGACACACAGGACGACGGAATGCTTTGATCAGAGGCATTCTAATGTGGACCATGCATGACTATCCCGGGCTAACAGAATGCTCAGGTGATCTATTGACACTCCTCACTCAGACACTGTAAATCTTGTTTTTTCCCATAGTTGATCTATTATCATGTGTATACATGCAGGGCTTCAAACAAGCGGATACAGAGCATGTGTCACATGTGGACCTAGACTGAATGCACGTAGGGCACCCTCACTGAAGAAGCAAATCTACAAAGGTCATCAAGCGTATCTTCCAGAGAATCATGTGTTACGCGACGGCTTTTTGGGAAGAGAGCCACCAAGGATGTCTGCACAAGCATGGTTAGAGCAGAAGGAGATGTGCGATGACGGATTGCCTCCAGGGATGAAGAGACTATCTCTATGGTACGAGTTACCATACTGGCCCCGACTCATGATCAATCACTTGCTCGATCCAATGCATATATTCAAGAATGTGGGAAATCTACTATGGGACCATTTGACCGGCAAGAAAGATACTTTGGGAGCCAGAGTTGACCTTAGAAATGTGGATCGTATGGAGCAATATTGGCCGCAAACAGCGTCTGATGGATCGATAAAACTCCCTAAAGCACCATGGATTTTCACAGGAGCCCAAGAACGCAAAGTAAAAGAGGCCATTCGATCTTTGCGGACCCCCACTGGCGTAATGCACTCGCTCCGAACGTGTTTTACTAAAGAAGGAAAGCTTACCGGTTTGAAGTCACACGATTGGCATAAAATGTGTCAGGTACGTTCATAGTGGTCTTTAATATCATTGCATAAAATGTGGACTTTAATATCATTGCTGCACATACTTTACAGTTTATTTTACCGGTTGCCATTGAGGGATGTTTGTCTCTCGACATCCGTAACACAATCTACAAACTTGCAAAGCTGGTGCAATGGATCTCACAAAAGGAGATCAACGTAGACTCCATACCATTCGCCAAACTAAATGCTGCGGAGCTTGTGTGCATGTTTGAGAAACATTTTCCTACTACCATGCTAACCATTCAGGTGCATCTTCTTGTTCACATAGTTGATGAGGTGGAAATAGTAGGCACAGTTCATTCCAGATGGATGTTCTTCTTAGAGCGTTTCATGAAAACGCTTAAGGGATATGTGCGTCAAAAGGCACGTCCGGAGGGTAGCATGGCAGAAGGTTGGTTGGTATCAGAGTCCCTAGTGTACATTGGAGAGTGGCTAGACGGATTTGATAAATCCCGGGACACGCTATGGCGAACCATAGATGATGAGCGCATATCTGGGATTGTCATGTGCAATCTCGGTGTTGAGAAAAAGATGACGGAATATCTAGAGGCTAAAATCAACCGATTTTGCATGCTTCACAATCCCGTGATGCAAAAGTGGATTTCACAATATGAGGATGCAAAGCAAGAGCGACAAAGGGCACGAATCGAGTGGAGACGGGGAAGACGACCACCGATGCACTATCCAGCGGTTCTGGAGAGCCTACCAACCTTCATGAGCTTAAGATGGTTGCACAACCAATTGAAAAGCGCACAACAATGCGGTGACGAAGTGACTGAAGAAGAGTGGGAGTACTCACGGGTTGCGCGACCAAGGTAAGTTTGCAATGTATGACTAGCAAGTGACTTTATTTATAAACGTTTGAACGGCCACTCATAATCTTTGTTCGTTGTAGTATAAGTCATACACAGCAGCATGATGTAAAGGTCGACATTTTAGGGTAGAACGAATCGACAAAAAGCGTTTTACTCAAGATTGTGGAATCATGGCAAAATTTGAACAGTTTAGTCGACGACGTTCCTCTGATGCAGATCCTGTGGTGGCGGAACTCACTTACTTCGGCACGCTGCAAGAGATTTTGAGGATCGATTACAGAGGATTTTTTGTCGACTTGTTCGACGTGCAATGGTTCAAGATAATCATGGAGGGTCGCAACGCTACTGTGCGTAGAGGAGAGTCTGGTTTTCTTGAGGTGGATTCTACTAAGAAATGGACTGACCTAAGAGACACTTTCGTACTACCCGAGCATTGTGAACAAGTAAGTATATAAATAGTTAACATCCCCCTTTTACAAGTTATGTGCTTGAAAGCTCTCATGTAAGTTATGTGGCTCTGGCAGGTAATATTTCATCCTACAAAGTCTACATCAAACTGGTGGTACGTCATAGAGGTAGCCTCTCGTAGTGCAAGGACGTATGAAGGCTACCATGTGCCAATCACAACGACATCAATGGAGGAGATCAGAGAAGATGCTCAATCAGAAGCCGCTGCGGTGGTGCCAGACGAGCATCAAGATGCTACTACTCTATATAGGGTGCATGCAGAGGAGCTACAAAATGAAACAGAGGATATGTGTTTAAACGGAGAGCTCTATATAGATATAGGAAGTTATGCTGAGTTATGCGAGGATGAGAGAGAGATCTCTTAAAGCCACAAATATTGTATTTGAACAATTTTGCTCCGTGTTGTAAAAGCTCTGGCTCTCTAAGTACCTTCCATGGTGTATAACGCTCTTTTCTACTCGCGCTCACATCTTTTGATTGAAAATTCTGAGTTTTCGACTTGCCTCTTCTATCACTCGATTCATTGCGTCATTGTATTTATATGCGTCATTACGTCATTGTATTTAATGGTCTTTGCGTCATTGTCTACTCTATTCATTCAATATTAAGTTTAAATATTCGTGTGTTTAATGCAGGTATGGATGATGAGAAGTTTCTTTCTTCTTTGTCACCGCAGCAGAGACAGTGGTACGTGGAGCGTCATCGCTCTGGCGCATCATCGCGCGTTCCTACACCATTCGCATCTCCCTCTCTTTCGGAGCATTCGGCGCGCTCCGAAGCTTCGGCGTCGACGAGACGAGCTTCACACTCGTCTAGACACCGGCGCTCTAGTGGTGGCGGTGGCGGTTGTTGTGGGGATTCCGCCACCGATGCCTCCACACCGCCTCGTGTTCGACGAGGCTCTTTACCCTCCCCTTCTTTGCCCGCCCCCACACCAGCCACAGCATCGCCATCTACGCCAGGTTTTGCACGGCTGACTGTTCCTAGAAGCTACACACCTCTACCTACTCCGCCAGGAGCCACCCCACTCGACACTCCTCGCTTCGGGGCCCAGACACCGGTGGAGACACCTGACGTCCGTACCCCCATCGACACGCCGCTAGAGACCCCTGCCGGGACACCCAGGTTCACGCGTCACCGGCCAGAGGGCTTGCCTTACTCCGTCGACATCAGCGGCGGCATCATCATGGATGATGACGGCAAGAAGGTGATCTCGCGCATGCGTGGTCTTTGCTCTCAGCTGTTTAGACACTACATACTAAACAAATGGAGTGAAGTACCAAGTGATTTAAAAAACAGAGTCATCAGCATACTTCATGATGAGTTTCCCGTTCCAACACGGGATCAGCGCTTCAATGAAGACCTGATGAAGATCCGAATACGCGAATACTGCAAACACAAGCGTTCCGAAGTGCAAAAAGCAATCAAGAATGGGTGGAACAGGCCAGATTGGCTGGCCAAAGAAGATTGGAAGAATGCGAAGAAAGCAGTGCGCGAGAATTCCGACAAGTGGAAGCAACAAAAGGATGCAGCCAGAGCGCGAGTAGAGGCAGGGAGCTCGCACCACTTGGGGAGTGGTGGATGGGCATCATTTGAGGCCGATTTTGTAAGTCTTTTCACATTGCTCTTTATGCATGTTCGATAGTTTAGGGTTTATGAGTTTTTTAGTTCTAACATAATGAAATCTTTGTATGTTTTGACAGTGGTCGATGACAGGACGTGATCCCACACCGTACGAGCGCAAGTACGCACGCAGGAAGGGCTTAAACGCCCTGATGGACATTCTCAGTTCTCGCGGCGGCATGGTTAGTATTAGGGTTTACTCTTTTTTATTTTTTGTATTGTTTTATAAATGTCGTTATATGTTTATACTTACTGAAAGCTGTCTTATTGTCTTTTTTTGCAGAATCCGACAGATACGCCGCTTGGACGCGATGAGACGTCTGACTAGACGACGTCAGTTTAGCCGTAGCTAGATAGCATTAGTTTAGGGTTTCTCATAGCTTATGTATCATGAGACGGACTTTATACGTCTTTTTGAACCATGTATATTATTACATTTGTCACCGCAGTTCCTTTTGCCAATCAATTCTTTATGCCTATGATGTTGTACAATTGTCATTATTACATTTGCCAACCAATTCATTATGCCTATGATGTTGTACAATTGTCATTATTACATTTGCCAATCAATTCATTTTGCCTATGATGTGTACAATTGTCAATTTTGCAAACAATGAGTCTTGTGGGTGACTATTTTGGGTCTATTATCTACCTTTGCACTTTTTTTAAAAAGTGAATCAAGTACAATATGGTTGATGGCTGGCGCCCTGCCACCAAAAAAAAATTCTCTCAGGCGTCGTTATAAGCGTCGCTATTTATGGCTCTGTAGCGTCGCTATAGTCTTCTGTGTAAACGTCGCTATAGGCGTCGCTATAGGCATCGCTATATAGCGACGCTCATAGCGACGCCTATAGCGTCGCCTATAGCGACGCTCTCGTAGCGACGCTCGTAGCGACGGTTTTAGCGACGCCGGGGGTTATAAAAACCCAATGTATTTCCGTCGCTAACAGCGTCACAAGAGCACACAACCTCTTGTAGTGTCTTTTATTAAATGTTTTTAAATTAATTAAACTAGATTTACTCTAGCTTAATTCTCATTGGTCCACTTCAAGGGTCATCCAATAGAAATTGGGCATACCTTGTGAGCATCTGGCCTAGGGAGCGGACATGTGTCCCTCATTCCCTTTGTGTAAAGGGAGCCTGTGTGTGTGTGTGTGTGGCTTTCTCTCTCATCCCCTACCTTTAGGGCTCGCCCCCTCCCATGTAGGGATGTGCAAAGACTTTTAGGGCACACACAAAGCATCCAATTTTTCCCTAGGGTTGACCTTTGGACACAACCTTTAATTTGAATTTTGGAACCTTAGCATTTTGGAAGTCTTAATGGGCTGAACCTTAGGGTCTTTTTAGCCCATTGTTGCACATGGCTCTTTTGCAGATGGCCCCCCCTTTGGATCCCTATTTTCCCTCCTTTGGATCCCTACTGTGGCCGGTCTGCTAGCTTAACCAATATTCTAGCTTTTTCTCCCCTGGCCTTCCCCACATTAAATGATCAGTTTAATATGAGAAAATCATTTAGGAGAATTAGATATTGATTATTATGACAAGCAATAAGATCGTCGCGATGAATACCAGCTACTTTAGCTGGCGGAGGCCCAGCAGATGCTCTTGATACTGCTGCTTGACGCACGATATGCAGTAGGAGAGGATGGCGTCCGCCAGCTTGCATTGGAGTAGTACGTTAAGCATTCGGTAGACGCACTGCCTTTGTGGTATTATAAATGCTGCCTTTTCATTGTTGTGCTTCACAATATTCTCCTTCGATGACGTGCAGATACCGATGCCTCCCCTGTTGTTGGGCTTTGCATGCCTCAGCCGTGCATGCGCGGCCGCTGCTTGTTGTGATGTTGTAGTACTATTTTGCAGAGCTGAGCGCGGGTCATGCTTGACCACCCAATATTGGAATACCCCACGTGCAGGAGCTGCTGCAGCTATCCGACCAACAGTCTTGGCTTTGATTTGGTCGTGGACACGCGAACTACGGTTGTTGACTGCAACTGGTGGTATATTGGCAGCGGTCGGAGCAGTATTGGAGGGATGCTTGTCAGACCGTGCTTATTCACCTTCCGATTTCGACAGGTCATTATAGCTGGGCCTTGATCAGTAGTGATCAAATTACTTACTGGAGCTGATAGTGCAGAGACGTATCTGATGATGATGGCAAGCTTATCTGATGATGATGGAAAGCTTAACTGATGTATCTGATACATGTGCTACTCGCTGCCAGCGACATTGACAATGATGCATGCTAATTAGCAGCAGCCACATGATCATCTCGCTCAGCGCAGTACTAAGCTGGCCAACAGGCTAGCTGGGAAAGGAGGCTTTCGAGATCAAGACGTTCGGGCTATATGAGCAGTTAAATAACTAGAGGGCCTGACCGGAGATACCTCAACTGCATCTAGTAGTCCCTCGATCCATCATCCCTTTAGTTTTCATACCTTTGCCTACACCTTGCCGATGTGCTAATTGTTGCTACGACCAGCTATGATTTTGTAATGTCCTATTAACCTTGCCAATATTGCTAAGAGCATCATTGACAGTACTCACGACCAAGTTATTGCAACATTATGTCCTCATGAAATAACATAAGATGCCACAAATGTTAAATCAAAATTTTCAAAGCTTAACATTAAATCAAACAGAGCACCCAAACAACCTGATATTGTGAGACCTCTTAGGAAATCACCAAAGCATGAGACTTCTAAAGTATATAGCAGGTGGTTGAGCTTTTTTCATGCTTTTTCTTTTTCTGTTCATAATAGGTAGGCCAATTCCAACTGACCTGATTGAGCAGCAGATAGAATTTGAGACTGCAATGTATAAGTTGCAATTCTGTCTTTACCCAAATTTTCAAGAGCAGGTGCTCAGACACTACATGCATAAATGGAGTGAGTTCATTCCATGGCCAGTTCAACCACCTACCCTATGGCATCCACATTACATCACTTGGAATACACTCAGTCGACAAATCACCACATCGACATCGCCGTACTTGTTAGTTGCTCCACAAAACACCATTGTATGTTGTTCGTATAGATTGCGGACGTGCTCGCCTACTCGAGACTATAGAAATAAATTACCCTAATGTGGTCCCCAACCACCTTCAGTTGGCTAAACAATTCATTTCACGCTACTTTCCTGACAACCAGCTAACCACACATGCAACTTTGAAGAGCATCTTACTGATATAGCCCTCTTTTCCTACATCAAAAACTCCCATTGATATGTGTAGTTACCTTGTCCTCCTCCTCTTCTCCACAAAAGTTTTGTCCATTGCATAGTAAAGCAGTCATTGCCTACTACATTTCAAGGTCTTCCCAACTCTCTCTTGCTTAGTTCCATTCTTAATTCATCAACATTTTTTTTTCATACTCTCTACATCAAATCGTTTCAGTGACTTTTTACTCACTTAAGGTAACAAGATTTGTGCAGAACAAATAATAAGCGCTCTCTCTCTCTCTCTCTCTCTCTCTCTCTCTCTCTCTCTCACTCACACACACAGCTTTCATTTCTACGTTCTTCTTTACAGATGTATACTCTTGTTCAGTGTTTCCATGAGAACAAAATAGTAAATACAATCTTATATGTATTAGTGACTTCTACTCACTTAAGGTAAAAAAATTCTGGAAAACAAATAATGAGCGCACGCACGTGCTCTCTCTCTCTCTCTCTCTCTCTCTCTCTCTCTCTCTCACAGCCCAGAACTGCGGAAGGTCTGGCTTTGGCTCCTCCATCTATGTCGTACGAGGGCACGAAAGCAGGAAATTTCAGTCTGATCCTCCTGTCATAGTCAAATATAGAGGCGGGGGAGCTCATCATGATGAGCAGCTGGCCGTGGACGAGCGGGTCCAGTGGAGGCGCTTGCAGCCCAGAACTTTCTGTCATAGTCAGATCACGAGGCGGGGGTGGGGCTCATCATGATGAGCAACTAGCGGTGGACGAGCGGGTGCAGTGGAACCGCTTGCAGACTAGATCTACGAAAGGTCTGGCTTTGGCTCCTCCATCTATGCCATACGACAAGACGAGAGAAGGAAATTTTGATCTGATCCTTTTGTCATAGTCAGATCAGGAGGCGGGGGGGCTCATCATGATGAGCAGGTCGCGGTGTACGAGCGGGTCCAGTGGAGGTGCTTGCTTGAGGACGTGCTGCTGAGGGTTCTCGCGCTTCATATCGTGTGCAAGTCGTGAGACCTGGGTCCGGGTGCTCCTGCGCCATGCTCCAAAATGGTGGGTCAACAACGTTCATAGGAGTAGCTGTATTCGATGGAGGTGGAGCGGCCTTCCTCGCGGTGCTTCTGTAGCGCATCAATGCATGGGCAGCACCGGAGGCCTTATGGTCCACTACTCTAGAGACACACGCTCTTTTGTTGTGTTCACCCTCTCACCAAGGCCACCAAGTACGTCTGCTGCCCATCTTTGATCAGTGATCTCGCTCCCAGAGACTATTGGCATGAGCGAGAGACGACAATGCTGGTGGATTCCTCGTCTGGCATCTACCACCTCGTTGTCACGACTCGCTTTATCAAAGCTTACGTGGAAGTATTTGATTCCAGGACCTACAACTGGAAGGCTTGCAAATCACATCCCCTTGTATAAGGCAAAGTTGGACAAGGCAACATTTCAAAACCATAACAACTTCACATCATCACTGTGGATTGATGACGACCTCTTTTGTTGGAATTAGGGTTGCAGAGAAACACACACAGCTTGCAGAAGACGAAGGAAGCTCAAGGCACACAATAGAGAGTGTGTTACTTAGTGTGCAATGGAAAGATAGATAGCCCTAGAGTGATGGGCGTATATACAATGCACGGGGGGAAAAACCTCCTAAAGAGGGAAAAAATGCCCCGGCGGTCCTAGTGTGTTCACACACATCACTACCACATGTATATGGTAACAAATCCCCCCTGGAGTGATGCGGTGAACGAGAGCTGGCACATGAGTAAAGGAAAGTGCCATGCCCTGAGGACAAGATCAGTCCACAAAGGGGAGTAAGCCCAAAGCTTTGTCGAAATCTTCAAGCTTCTCACGAGACAATGCCTTTGTGAAAAGATGTGCAAGGTTGTCCTGTGTTGGCACATAAGCCAAGCTGATCTCTCCTGCTGAGAGCCTCTCCCTGACATAGTGGTAATGCACCTCAATGTGCTTTGTGCAAGCATGAAAAACTGGGTTCCTCGCAATTGCCAATGCGCTCTGACTGTCAGTGTAGATAGTGTTGGCAGTGTCCTATCCAACACCCAAATCAGCCATAAGGCGTCTGAGCCATACACACTCAACTGTAGCTGTGAAGACTGCCCTGTACTTAGCCTCACAACTCGAAGTGGCCACAGTAGGTTGCTTCTTGCTCAACCATGATATACATGAACTGCCAAGCATGAAACAAAAACCACTTGTGGACACTCGCGTGTCAAAACAACCAGCCCAATCTGAGTTCGAAAAAGCATGTAAGTCTGGCGGCAATGATCCCCCTTGGGATAAAACAAGCCAAGATGTAAAGTGCCACTAAGGTAGCGGAAAATCCTCTTGACAGCCTGCCAATGCTTAGACCCTGGGCTATGCATAAATCTGCTGACCTGTGAGACTGCAAACTGAATATCTGGCCTCGTGTTGCATACATAAATGAGGCAGCCAACAGCAGTTTGGTAAAGAGTGACATCAGCAGGATCCACCAGCATGTAGACTCAACTTCAAACCTGTTTCCATGGGAGTGGCAATAGGTTTGCAATCCTCAAGTCCAAACTTACATAGCAATGTCTCTATGTAACTTTTCTGACACAAGGCAATACCACCATCACACTGCTTAAACTGTATACCCAATAATGATGCAACAGCCCCAAATCTTTCATCTTGAAAGTAGCATTCAAATCAGCCTTAAATTCAGCAATATGTCTCTCATTTGGTCCAGTGATCAGCAAATCATCAACATAAAGAACCACAATGAGAAGTACATCATCCTCACGCTTTACATACAATGTGCTTTCTGTTGGACTGTTACGAAAGCCTGTTTGACCAAATGAGTGTCAGCTTTCTCATACCAAGCACGAGGAGATTGCTTCAACCCATACAAAGCCTTGTTACATTTGCACACTTTGTCCTCTTGTCCTTTTATGACAAAACCGCGAGGCTGCGTTACATAAACTTCCTCAAATATGTCACCATTCAAGAAAGCAGTAACAATGTCTGATTGATGTACATCCCAACCAAAATGAGCTGCCAATGCACATAGAAAACGCACAGTAGTCATACGACAAGTGGGAGCAAAAGTCTCTTCATAATCTATGCCTTTTTGCTGTGCATAACCCTTTGCAACAAGTCGAGCCTTATGGCGATCGATCTCACCATCCGGCTTGCGTTTCAACTTGTAAACCCACTTCGTACCAATGGCCTTTTTGCCAGGAGGCAAATCACATAAAGTCCATGTGTCATTTTCTATAAGTGCATCATATTCTGATTTGCATGGCAGCCATCCAATTTTCTGAATTTGTGCTTCATCAAAAACAGAGGCTCCTCAACATCATGTAAGCTAGACACAGCCAAAGCATAACAATCTGATGCATAAGATGCATGGCGAGAGCCTGAACGAGTACGACTAGACAAAGGTGCATCCAATTTACTGTCACGCAAAGTGTGCACCAGCCATTTTGGCATACCTCTAGCCTGCTCATTTTCAGCCCTTTCCTCATCAAGTACATCATGTACATCTGCATCAGTAATAGGCTGATCTAAAACATTTTCAGAAACCCCCATAGGCTGTACATTTGCCTCATTGGAACTTACATTCGTATTTCCACCACTGAAAAGAGGCAACAAAGTGTCATAAATGTCCTGTGAGCTTACATTACTGTCTCTAGTACATGACAGCAAGGGCTGAACAGAATCTTCCACAAACACTACATCCCGTGAAACCAGAATACGTTTTGTTTGCGGATGATACAACCTGTAACCTTTGCTTTCAGCACTATAACCAACAAAAATACATTTGACAGCCTTATCATCCAATTTTCTGCGCTGCACTTGTGGCACCAAAGCATATGCCAAACAGCCAAAACACGCATGTGCTCAATAGAAGGCTTTCTATCATGCCATGCTTCATATGGAGTAATAGACTGCAAAGCTTTCGTAGGACACCTGTTAAGTACATAAGTGGCACACATGATGGCCTCAAGCCAAAAAGAATGCGGCAAAGCTTGACTTTTGACCATACATCGTGCCATTTCCGTCAGTGACCTGTTTTTCCTCTCAGCAACACCATTTTGCTGAGGTGTATAAGGCACTGTACATTGGTGTTTTATCCCACGACTAGCCAGAAATGCATTAAATTCATGAGACATATACTCCCCCCTCGATCGGAACGGAGGGTGCCCATAGTACATTTCGAGACATTTTCAGCCATAGCCAAAAATTGTTTGAAGCACATAAAAACTTCGGACTTCGCTTTAAGCGGAAATACCCATGCATGCCTGGAGTAATCATCAATGAAAGTCACGAAGTACAGGTAATTGCCCAAGGACGAGTTTGCATGGGCCCACAAACTACCACTATGCACAACTGCAACCTGCATGTGGCCCTAACGAACATTTTAAACTTTTGAAATTTTACAGTTTGTTCAAAACATGTTTGGTGAGGCGGGCAAAGAAGCAACCATATCAGATTTCTGCAAACGCAGCAAACTGGCAAAATTCAGATGACCAAAACGTGCATGCCAAAGTTTTGCATCTGAAATAGCCCTTGAATCTGCAACAGCATTTGCAAAATTTTGTCCACACTTGTCATACAAAGTGAGCTTATACAGCCCACGGCACAAAAGCCCAGATGCAACAATTTCATCACCAAAACTGAGATCATGAACTGTACATCTGTCATCCACAAATTTGACTACAAGTCCAAGTCTAGCAAGTGCGGATACAGACAAGAGATTCTTCTTTATCCCAGGTACATAAAGTGCATCAACAAGTGTGAAAGAACTACCATTAGTAGCAGTAAACACAATCTTTCCAACTCCCTGAACTGGATAAGAGGCGTTGTTGGCACAAGTGACTGAATTCCCATGAGGGACAGACTCGAGAGAGGTAAACAATTCACGATGTGAGGTAATGTGCTTTGTAGCACCACTGTCGAAATACCACACATGTGAATCTACATCAACTGACAAGCATACATCATGGACAGCAGGATTGTAAGTGCACTCTGCGCTAAAAGCCCATTCTGCATCAACATCAGCAACACAGTCTCCTTTCACAGAAGACTCAACAATGGCTGCATTTGTAGTGGAACCAGCATTTGCATTGGAACCACCCTCTTTCTTCTTAGCCTCTTTGGCCTTCAACTTAGGACACGACTTGATCAAGTGATCATTGGCTTTACAATAATGGCAACGCATCTTCTTTTTGCCCTTATCACCAGAATTGCCAGACGAAGTACTGCCAGGAGAAGCATTAGGAACAGAATTTTTGCCACTCGCAGCAGAACCATAAGAAGTGGCTGCATTACTGTTACCACCCTTTCTTTGAGAAGCAATAAAAGCCTGTTCAACTGCACGCTGCCTAGTCCTGTTTTTTCTAGAAAGTGACTCTTGCAACAGCAATGTGCATAATGCATCAAACTTGACAACTTCAGGATTTCCTTGGGTCATCAGTCTCCAAGTACTAGCAAAAGTCTGGTAGGAATCTGGTAAGGCATCAAGAACAGTCTGCACAAGGGAACTATCTGAAATGACTTCACCTGCAGAAATAAGATGCTCATTGATATCCTTGACACTAGCAAGGAAAGTGTCCATATCATCTTCCTCATGCATCATCTTCGACTCCAGCTCTTTACGCAGCAAAGCAATTTTAGCCTCATTGCGGCTTGCATAAAGACCTGCTAAAATATCCCAAGCCTGTTTTGCAAATTTTGCTGAACGGATGTGAGGAACAATGGTGCGCTTCACAGACAACGCAATCAATGCATGAGCCTGCGCATCCTTAACATCCCAACGAGCTTGTTCTGCCGTAGGCAAAACAACTCTAACAGCTGCAATCCTTGCAGCAAGACCTGCAACATCCTCAACATCGCCTACGTCATCAGAACCAGGACGTACATCAATGCCCTCCATAATGTTCCAAACACCCTTTGACACAAGAACATGTTGCATCATATAAGCCCACATAGGGTAGTTGTCCCCATCCAACCTGTCCTCAGCAGCAAACATCCTGAACACATCTGTGTTGTTGGTGTAAGCCATGGTAAATGCTGCACCTGATGTGAAAAACAGCTTGAAAATAGGAGAAACAGAGCGGGAACAACCTGTGCTATATAGCACAAACCGTAGAAGACTATAAGGCACATGTTATACAGAAAACGGCACTGACAGAAATTCTGCACAAAATGACGAAATAGCCTGTGCAGTACTGCCTGTAGTGGAAACGGAGGCCGAAATGAGCCCAAATCAAAATTCTGAGAAGACCAGGCTCTTCGAGTTCTCCCAAAATTTTTGTCGACCTGCGAACGCTCGCCAAAGCTCACTAAAATCGGAGAAAATGAGCAGGCGTGTGCTGGAGCAGCTGGCGACTAAGCCCGGGAGGACGTGACCTGCTCTGATACCAATTGTTGGAATTAGGGTTGCAGAGAAACACACAGAGCTTGGAGAAGACGAAGGAAGCTCAAGGCACACAATAGAGAGTGTGTTTCTTAGTGTGCAATGGAAAGATAGATAGCCCTAGAGTGATGGGCATATGCACGGGGGAAAAAACCTCCTAAAGAGGGGAAAAATGCCCCGGCGGTCCTAGTGTGTTCACACACATCACTACCACATGTATATGGTAACATCTTTGTGTTGAATAAGAGCCGTACCCAAGCTTCGGTGCAGACTGAAGCTTGGTGTCAATTGTGCTATCACGTTGTCCTCGATAATCTAATTTGTATCAGCACTAGTGTGGACTGCAGAGACTCGGATGTGCGTGTCAAAAAAATTTGAGCCTGTAATGCGGATTGCGGATCCTGGACTAAATATGTGCCCTAGGCTTTGTGTTGCCACTTAGAGGAGCAGCTCTGTGGTTTGTTAACTAGTGCAGGTAAGCTTCCAGTTTGGTTTGTGGGCAAGTTTTCAATAGCTTATTGCATCATGACAATTGGGATGTAAACACTCTTTCCACTCAGAGGAGTTGCCACTTAGAGGAGCAGCAATGTGGCTTCCTGACCAGTGCAAAGGAGCTCCTCTCTCTCTCTCTCTCTCTCTCTCTCTCTCTCTCTCTCTCTCTCTCTCTCTCTCTCTCTCTCTCTCTCTCTCTCTCTCTCTCTCTCTCTCTCTCTCTCTCACACACACACACACACACACACACACACACACACACATGCAAAAATGGATTGGAGTCTCTGCTTACTTGATGTTGTAGTAGCTGCAAACTCAAGTTTGTATATTATCTCAAAAGCTCCCATTAGAAATAAGTCAACTATGCCGTCGATCGTGAGCTCCTAGAGCGATAGAGGCTCTCTCTTTATCGACGGCGGCTCATGGAGCAGCTCACCTGCAAAACCGATCAACATCGTCGACTTCATCAAAATCTACCAACAGAATACTAAGTACACAAAGTAAGCTCTAATTACGTGAGCTTAGCAAGCTTCATCAATAACTATGATAAATCCAGCTATTGAAGCAGCTCGATTGCAGCAACTTTAGATTTCTCTAGTAAGAAAAGTAGCAAGACAATCATGCATGTGCAGCTATCCAAGTGAAGGGTAAAAGTGCTTTGGAATAAACATGCAAAGGATGACCTCAAAGCCCGTATTGAATGACTGCTCAAAATATATTGCGGAGATATAGGTCATCGTCTCCTCAGCACCGCCATAATGCTCATCAATACTACCGTGATCTAGAGTAAACCCTACACTGTCTATAACATACAACATAAAGTTATCCATGCCTCTTTAAGTTTAATCTATCTCCCATCTTATTTGTATTTGTATCAACGTGTGTTTTGTGTCTGACAGAGAGGATATATATTAACATCAGTGGAACGTTTCGATTGCACGAACACGACTCTAGCTTGACAACATTGCAAGGTACATTATTTGCATCCAATTCCCCATGCCTATGTGTTTGCTTGGTGCAACACATAAATGCTACGGGGTAGGGCACGGCTTCCGTTTCTTATAATATTTGGAAATGATATGCAGCAGGTCCCCATGCCTAATTCTGATCAAGATTCACACCAATTCTTTTCCACACAGTTTGCCCGTGTAGCAGCAAGCCGGGCAGAATCAGAAAAGAGTACCGGAGACCTTTCAAACCTTTCTTATATTTCGCAGATCATCAAGCTGGAAGGTACTTCGGATGCTTGCCGACGTGATAAGCACTCTCAAAGATCATATATTTCGTGCGAGCAACCCATGGCAGAGGTCTGTTCTAGTGGTACTGAAACAGAAGATATCATATTCAAATCGATGATCAGTTGACCTAAACTCATTCCCTTCACAAGTCCATTCAACACATTTTTATGTTGGTGCTATGAGATTGTTGGTAATGCAGACGGCAAAAGTTCCTATCCTAATCGAGCCTAAAGAAAATGTCAATGTTGTTGCCGTTGGATCCTACAGAAATGTTGAAGGAGTTGTAGCATTCAGGGATTCTTCTACTGCGCTTCTATTGAAAGATCACAACTCCCCCTTCACTGTTGTATGTCAAGGTAATGCCCATGCAGCGAGAAGGGTAGTGGACAAAGGCGACTGCAATGTTGTTCTCGTCTATGGATCAATGATCCCGTTGGGACATACTCACTCTACTTTTAAAAAACTCTATTAGTTCAAAGATCCCGTCCCCTCCCTCCCTCAGCACCACCTCCTTATGCAGCAGAAGAGCAGCATCCTCGCTTGCCTGACCCTCCCAATCGCTCCTCGCTCACCCCATCTCCGCTCTGCACTAGTTTTGTCCCCAATCTCTCAACCTCGCCCTACTCCCCCATCTCTCATTAGCCGTCATCGCAAGCCGAGAGAGAGAGAGAGAGAGAGAGAGAGAGAGAGAGAGAGAGAGAGAGAGAGAGAGAGAGAGAGAGAGAGAGAGAGAGAGAGAGAGAGAGAGAGAGACTCGCCCTACTCCCCCATCTCTCATTAGCCGTCATCGCAAGTCTGGAGAGAGAGAGAGAGAGAGAGAGAGAGAGAGAGAGAGAGAGAGAGAAGCCCTCGCTTTGTGTGGAAGGTCTTTGCGAGAGACGTGCGAGCTCCATATATAGAGCCTTCCACTCTAAAGTCGTGGGGGCATGCAAATGAATGAAGAGAGAGAGAGAGAGAGAGAGAGAGAGAGAGAGAGAGAGGGAGAGAGAGAACTGCAGTTGTCTGCATGAAAATGAGGACCGAAAATGAAAGAGTTTTTTTTTTCATTTACAATAGCATCTTGTGAGATTCTAATTGGATTTATTTTCTGAAATGGGTATCACATACTTGGCTCATGTTTTCTCAAAAAAAAAAAATGATACACTTATGTACAACTCTAGGTGTTCTTTGGCCAAAATTTGAAGCATTTTCTTGTTTTACTTGGTGAGACTAGGTGCTTTTCCTGCAGGAAGCCAAGCCGTTAAGCCACTTGGCTCAATCTCAACTCTCGATTGGGGCTAACGTTTCTGATCGCCTATGTTGAAAAGTAGCAGCGCGTTGCCTACGAAAAGCAGCCCAGAACTGCGAAAGGTCTGGCTTTGGCTCCTCCATCTATGTCGTACGAGGAGACGAAAGCAGGAAATTTCGGTCTGATCCTTCCGTCATAGTCAGATCAAGAGGCGGGGGAGCTCATCATGATGAGCAGCTGGCGGTGGACGAGCGGGTCCAGTGGAGGCGCGCGCTTGCAGCCCAGAACTTTCTGTCATAGTCAGATCACGCGGCGGGGGGGGGGGGCGGGCTCATCATGATGAGCAACTGGCGATGGACGAGCGGGTGCAGTGGAGGCGCTTGCAGCCCAGAACTGCGAAAGGTCTGGCTTTGGCTCCTCCATCTATGCCGTACGAGAAGACGAGAGCAGGAAATTTTGATCTGATCCTTGGACCTTTTGTCATAGTCAGATCAGGAGGCGGGGGGGCTCATCATGATGAGCAGGTCGCGGTGTACGAGCGGGTGCAGTGGAGGTGCTTGCTGGAGGACGTGCTGCTGAGGGTTCTCGCGCTTCATATCGTGTGCAAGTCGTGAGACCTGGGTCCGGGTGCTCCTGCGCCATGCTTCAAAATGATGGGTCAACAACGTTCATAGGAGTAGCTGTATTCGATGGAGGTGGAGCGGCCTTCCTCGCGGTGCTTCTGTACCCTCTCACCAAGGCCACCAAGTACGTCTTCTGCCCATCAGTGATCTCGCTCCCAGAGACTATTGGCATGAGCGAGAAACGACAATGCTGGTGGATTCCTCGTCTGGCGTCTACCACCTCGTTGTCACGACTCGCTTTATCAAGCTTACCTGGAAGTATTTGATTCCAGGACCTGCAACTGGAAGGCTTGCAACTCACATCCCCTTGTGTAAGGCAAAGTTGGACAGGGCAACATTTCAAAACCATAACAAATTCACATCATCACTGTGGACTGATGACGACCTCTTTGTGTTGAATGGGAGCCGTACCCAAGCTTCGGTGCAGACCGAAGCTTGGTGTCAATTGTGCTGCCACGTTGTCCCCGATAATCTAATTTGTATCAGCACTAGTGTGGACTGCAGAGACTTGGATGTGCGTGTCAAAAAGTTTTGAGCCTGTAATGCGGATTGCGGATCCTGGACTAAATATGTGCCCTAGGCTTTGTGTTGCCACTTAGAGGAGCAGCTCTGTGGTTTGTTAACTAGTGCAGGTAAGCTCCCAGTTTGGTTTGTGGGCAAGTTTTCAATAGCTCATTGCATCACGACAATTAGGATGTAAACACTCTTTCCACTCAGAGGAGTTGCCACTTAGAGGAGCAGCAATGTGGCTTCCTGACCAGTGCAGAGGAGCTCCTCTCTCTCTCTCTCTCTCTCTCTCTCACACACACACACACACACACACACATGCAAAAATGGATTGGAATCACTCCTTACTTGATGTTGTAGTAGCTGCAGACTCAAGTTTGTATATTATCTCAAAAGCTCCCATTAGAAATAAGTCAACTATGCCGTCATGAGCTCCTAGAGCGATAGAGGCTCTCTCTTTATCGACGGCGGCTCATGGAGCAGCTCACCTGCAAAACCGATCAACATCGTCGACTTCATCAAAATCTACCAACAGAATACTAAGTACACAAAGTAAGCTCTAATTACGTGAGCTTAGCTTCATCAATACCTATGATAAATCCAGCTATTGAAGCAGCTCGATTGCAGCAACTTTAGATTTCTCTAGTAAGAAAAGTAGCAAGACAATCATGCATGTGCAGCTATCCAAGTGAAGGGTAAAAGTGCTTCGGAATAAACATACAAAGGATGACCTCAAAGCCCGTATTGAATGACTGCTCAGAATATATTGCGGAGATATAGGTCATTGTCTCCTCAGCACCACCATAATGCTGATCAGTACTACCGTGATCTAGAGTAAACCCTACACTGTCTATAACATACAACATAAAGTTATCCATGCCTCTTTAAGTTTAATCTATCTCCCATCTTATTTGTATTTGTATCAACGTGTGTTTTGTGTCTGACAGAGAGGATATATATTCACATCAGTGGAACGTTTCGATTGCACGAACATGACTCTAGCTTGACAACATTGCAAGGTACATTATTTGCATCCAATTCCCCATGCCTATGCGTTTGCTTGGTGCAACACATAAATGCTACGGGGTAGGGCACGGCTTCCGTTTCTTATAATATTTGGAAATGATATGCAGCAGGTCCCCATGCCTAATTCTGATCAAGATTCACACCAATTCTTTTCCACACAGTTTGCTCGTGCAACAGCAAGTCGGGCAAAATCAGAAAAGAGTACCGGAGACCTTTCAAACCTTTCTTATATTTCGCAGATCATCAAGCTAGAAGGTACTTCGGATGCTTGCCGACGTGATAAGCACTCTCAAAGATCAAAAATTTCGTGCAAGCAACCCATGGCAGAGGTCTGTTCTAGTGATACTGAAACAGAAGATATCAGAATCAAATCGATGATCAGTTGGCCTAAACTCACTCCCTTACAGGCCCATTCAACACGTTTTTCTGTTGATGCTATGAGATTGTTAGTAATGCAGACGGCAAAAGTTCCTATCCTAATCGAGCCTGAAGAAAATGTCAATGTTGTTGCCGTTGGATCCTACAGAAATGTTGAAAGAGTTGTAGCATTCAGGGATTCTTCTACTCCGCTTCTATTGAAATATCACAACTCCCCCTTCACTGTTGTATGTCAAGGTAATGCCCATGCAGCGAGAAGGGTAGTGGACAAAGGCGATTGTCATGTTGTTCACGTCTATGGATGAGAAGCCCACAACCTTGTAAGACAAGGGACCGGTGTGGAGGCATACATGATGATGTCCCCTTGCTCCATCACCACTCTGAATTCTCCATAGGAGACCTTTCTGAAGGAAACGCTACCATTCTCTTAAAGGCTGTTTTTTTTCTCAGTGAAAAGCCAACGAAGCACACTGCCAGTCCCACAATACGAGGAGGTCACCTTCTACCACCCTAACACACATACATGGAAAAATTAAACACAAGGAGATTTCTAGTCGGGGGCTCAAGGGAAAGGCATCGTTAATCTTTGGAGTGCTTTGGCCGTATGATGTCAAATCCCCTTGAAGGCATATGGCACTGCCTTGGTTGACATGTATGTCTGAAATGTACTCTCTTGAAATGCATTGATTGCGGCATATGACCAAAAAGGGATTGGGCCACAAAGCTCCGGCTCATTGGTTTTAGGATGCAAAGCGAGGGCACTTCTCACACTACGTAAGAGTCCAGTACGTCTATGATGTAGAACATAAAGTTAGCTCTACTTCTCTTTAAGCTTAATCTATATCCTGCATCCTTTTTATTTGTCTTAACGTGTGTTTTGTGTCTGACAGGGAGGATATATATTCACAACAGTGGATGTTTCAATTGCACAAGCACGACTTCAACTCGATAACACTACAAGGTTCGTTATTTCTATCCAGCACCCCATGACTATGCGTTTACTTGGTGCAGCACATAAACGCTACGGGGCAGGGCACGGCTTTCGTTTCTTATAATTTTTAGAGAGACCACAGTGCCAGCTCTCCACCATACTTTTGTATGGCACCTCTGCATGACGTGCACTGTATACTTTGCAGTTGCAGTATGTGATGTTTCATTGCAAGATGATATGTTTAACTATTCACATTGCTTTTTGTAGCTTGACCAAACATTGCCCGTAATTAGCTTGCACAATCGGATGACATTCGTACACGATTATCATGTCGGTAGTGTAGTTCATATTTTATAGTCTGTTAATTGACTATGCTTGATTGAGAATAAGATGGGTGTCTCAAAGATGGTTCCACGATTTATAGACTAAATGGTTGATATTACTAGGTTGAATGGTGCAATCTGCAAATAACTACCAAGGTAGGTTAAGTTGCAACCCTTTAGCTCAATTCAATTACCCTCTTTAGTAGCTCTTGGTCATATATGGAGCACTATGGGACACAACTTGCTTCTTCCCAATGCTCATCAAGTCCCAAGCTGAGCTATTACTGGTGCCTATCAATAGGTTCTACTTATTTTCTCGTGTCACCACAACAAAACCCAAGGCGACAACAATCACAACCAAGTAACCAGCTACGCTCCAAAATCTGTTAGAGTATGTATGACAAAGGCCCACCAAGCAAGACTAGTTTTGCACTAAAACATGTATATTTTGTGGTTTTCTTAAAAGCAAGCTTGTATGTGCACACAATCCCTAAGGTAATTAATTATTTTGCAAATAAAGTAGCTCATCGAATCTATATTATTATAAAAGGGGAGGGATCCCCCCCACCCCCCCAGTGGCAAAAGCAGGTTGCTCCGATTGTGTGCCTTGCGCCTTTCGGTTGCACAGTGCGTGCGAGAGAGAGAGAGAGAGAGAGAGAGAGAGAGAGAGAGAGAGAGAGAGAGAGAGAGAGAGAGAGAGAGAGAGAGAGAGAGAGAGGCCATCAGAGGCCGCCGGCCAGACTAGTAGATTATAATGCTCACATCTTACCATGTCATGCAAAAACAACCTCATAACGGCAATATTGCAAGGATTTTTGAGGCGGGTGCAAAAACGCGATTCATCCACAAGGCTAAGAAAATTCATCGCATCTATATAAAGAGTGATGCTTCCATGTTTCGTATGGTAAAGCTCAAGCAAGTTGAGCCACGTTCAAAAAAAGGTCAAAAGTAGACAAGTGATTAATGGTAATAAGCACACTGGTAAAAGAGTCAAAGCTAGAGGAGTTTTATGGTGACATAAGTACATTAATTAAGTGCTTAATCAAATAGAGTACTTGAGCATTCACACACATAAAATGTGTGTGCAAAAATGTACTTATGGTTTTGAGAAGAGAGAGGAAAAGAAAAATCAAATGAAATGAATTGTACTATTAAGGTATGCAAAAGACCAAAATGACCTATGAGACCAAAAATACAACCACCTTCTAAACAATACAAATGTTTGTGTTAAAAGAACTCAAGAACTCAAATGAAATGTGATGAAACGATAATAGTAGAAAGCTATTGAGGTCGATAACAAGGAAGGATATTATATCAACTAATGAACTGCCTCATGAGCCCCTGAAGTAAAGTGTCAATCTCCTCCATATTGAAAAAGAAAGTAGGCACTCCGTCTCTAGCAATGATGGTATGAATCCTCCTTTGAGTCTATAGATGTTGCAATGGTCTACCTCTAAACCTCAGTCATGAACCTCAACCATCTAGATTGATGCATCTATGTATCCCTATCAGTCAAGATACATGTGAGAACATCCTCTCTAGAGAACCCAAGGCAATATAGCATCTAGTCAGTCTGACATTCGTAGCACATCTGAAGAAAAAGGACGAACCAGAGAAAAGCGCTTCCAAATAAGTGTATGAATCCACATACTCCACTGTGTCCTGGCCGTAAGTGAACTGAGGTGCAAATCTTCTCACCCACTGTGGAGTGGTGTTAAACACCATAACCGCCATGGTCTTTCCAAGGTTGGTTGCCATACAACTCTCCTATGAATATAAGTGTAATGCATCTAATTGCCTCTGCATTCCCTCTGGTGAATCTACAAACAACACAATGTCATCTACAAATAAAAGAAGAGGGATGCATATACCTCCTAGCTGAGGTCCTCTATCGGGGGGGGGGGCTCGTGTTGTGGTAGAGAGAGGGTGCACAAGACAGGTGGAGGAGAGAACAATTAAAAATGCCCCAAAAAAAGGTTGGGGAGGTCCTTTTCTAGGTGCAAGGGCCTTGCACAATTCTTGAGGTCATTATGATCTTTGGACACAATTTTTAAGGTCGTGATTGGGTAAAGCACATCTGCAAGGCACCATTTTTGGGGCCTATATAACTTGGATATAAGGGCTCATTTTTTCAATTCCTGAATCATTTTTTTGAGAAGGATTGATTAATCACAAAATAACTCAGCATCCATCTTGAAGGAGTGTGGTCGCCCATCTTCAAGCAACAAAACCCTAAGGCATCAAAGCCAACATGTGGCTTAATATGGCTTCTGCAAGGGGTAAAGAACAAATTTTTGGATGGTTCTGCATAGCATTGTGAGAAAAACATGGTCTTGATGAGAAAAAACCCTAATTTTATTTTAATTTTTTCTAGAGCTAAAATATTTCTTGTCCTACACAAAAATAAAAGATTGACTTTGTCCAGTCTTCTATTGTTGTGTAATGCAAGCATAACCTGAATCCTTTTTCTGCATGGGCTAGAGAAAAGAGATTAAAGACCATTTTTTAAAGCCTCAAGCTTTGAGTAAACATTCTTTATTCTAATGGAAAGGCCTGATTCTTTTAAAACTGATAGAAGGCAAAAATATCCTACCCTATGTAAAATAAAAACCCAAAGTATGTCGGGGTCTTCTATTTTCACACACCACAGAAATACTATCTAGTCAACCTATTTTTCCTCAAGCTCACAACATCCTTCGTGATTTTAGTTGGAAGCCTCTTTGACCACTCTGAACTTAGGGAGATCGAAATTGAGTTGGAGGAAACTACAGATGGCCAACGCATGTCTTTCCTCCACAGAGCCACGGGACTATCTAGGTTCACTTACATTAGGGAGATATTCACTGTGCCTTTTGAGTCGAAAGAGTCCCATTTTTTGGGATCTTCACACATTTTAAGGACTTATAGGATCTATATACAAAGGCCACAAGGGAGCACATGGTTGGTACTGTGAGGTCCCTACCCCTTTTTGAGAGGAGCGGAGTACCTTTGATAGGTCTCCAATCCTGAAAAAGAAAAGCCAACGGACATTACCTAGCTACTACGTAGCCACGGGCATGAACCGTTAGTGAAGGATTGGTCCTATCTCGCTATGGCGGAGCGTGACCACCATAACCCTATCTAAAAACTATTTATAACCAATTATACCTAAAAGTATAAATCTTAGAGTGACCAACCTATGCGCTTTTTTCCCCATGTTTCAGAAGCACAGCCGCCAAGGTTTGTCTCTTTTAAGATTTATGACTTTAAAAAAAAACAATTTCTAGCGTTGGAAAGTTACCCGACTCATCGGGTCCACCCGTCCATAGAATGATACCGTCGGGGTATCATTCTCCCACTTTCCACACCACACTCACCCTTCTTTTGTTATCTAATTACTACCACACTGTTTAAACATACATGTTCCTTTACGTTATTTATGGTACTAGTTCGTTAAAACAGCCCTTCAAACAGTATTACAAACAATAGTCAAACAAGAAGTCGTCCAATTTTAAACCAACAACCCTTGGATTAGGTTCACTTAAGAATCTCTATTGACGCTATTATGTCCGATCGGTATATACATTATTTATAAAAACCCTTGTCCTCATGAGCGTCCCATACCGCTCGACAAGTACTCGTTGTGCTAATCTGGACGTACTCCCGCCACAGCAACAATGGTGCCAATAATCTGGGCGTCATCGTCACGCCACGGAAAAACAAAACTGCAGTATCCAACTGGGCTAATCTGGGTGTACTCCCACCACAGCATCAGCGGTGCCATCCTGGGCGTCATCTCACGCCTCGGCAACTGCCACATAATACCAGCGCTAATAAGTAGAGAGACTTGAGAGAAACCCTACCGAAGGTTTTGGACCAACATTCTTTTCCTATAGCAACCAGTTTAACCAGACAATCCTTCCTACTTGTCAAACATATGCCGAGTTTCTTGGGGTTAAGCCCCGTGGTTTCGGTCCGTGTTTTCTTTTCATAAGGTAAATAATATATTTCTATGGTCTCGCATATGCAATGATGCATAACTTGAAACTGCAATACTAACCTGTACCATAGCTCCGATTGATCCGATTGGTGGAGACATAACATGTTCCGCAGGAGTTCCACCGTTACTTGTACCAGCTTCATGATCATTGGTGTCTTAGGTCGAGCACGCTTTGGAGCCATTTTTTTGTACTACACTTATGTTATACACTTAGAACTTTAAATTGGTCAATTTCCCTAGTAATCTCCTTGTTTCCAAAGAGAGTCTATAATTTAAACCCTTGCCAACTCGGATTCACACTTAGTGTTGTTGTTCTATATCTAATTTCTATACATCAAATATTTGTTAATCTTAATTAATCAAAAATTAAGTGTGTAAACTACAAGTGAAAGTTTAGGACTGCATTACTTTTATGCATGACATTTCTAATCCAATTCTAACTTCCATTTCTATACTTCAACTAAATCAATTTTTAGTATTATTCAAAATTCTACTTAATCTAATTGACAATAAAATTGTTGAATGAGAATTTCATCATGTATAATAAGAATATGATGAGTTCTCTTATGTATTAACTTTCAATCAACTATGCATAAGTTAATAGTGAAGATGTACTAACTAGAGAGAGTAGGTATACTTAGAGAGATTAGAGTAAGAGAAAATATACACAGACATCTTTTCTAAAGTTAATTGAATCTTACTAATCCATTAGAAAGATTAGAGTAAAAGAGAACACACACACATCCTTTTCTAAAGCTAATTGAATCTCACCAATCTATTAGAGAGATTAGAGTAAGAGATAGCACACACACAAACATATCCTTCTTAAAACTAATTGAATCTTACTAATCTATTAGAGAAATTAGAGTAAGAGATAGCAAACACACATCATTCTTAAAGTTAATTGAATCTTACTAATCTATTAGAGAAATTAGAATAAGAGATAGCACACACACACACACACACACACATCTTTCGTAAAGCTAATTGAATCTTAATTAGTACGTACCTTATCGAATTCTTGGGTGAAATCTGGAAGTTTTAAGAGAGGTTCTGAAGCAAGATACTCCTTAAGCTATTTGAAGCAAGATTCAGGTTTTTCTTCCCAAAGTATCGTAGCTCCTTTCTTTAGCAAGTCGGTTAGTGTGCAGCTTTAATTTAAGAGCATAGTCCTTTACAAAGATCCTGTACCACCCTGTGATACCTAAGAACCCTCTGGCTTCGGTTTGTGAAGTGGGTTGAGGCAATTCCACAATATCTTTGACTTTGTCAGGGTCAACATAGACTCCGTCAGGTGAATGATAAACCCTAAGTAACAGACCTTAGGGGTAAAGAAGGTACATTTGTTTTTCTTTGCATACAGCTTATTTCGGTGTAAAAGCTCTAACACTTTCCTAACATGTTCTTCATGCTCTTCCTCTGATTTGGAATAAATTAAGATATCGTCAAAGAATACTAAGACAAAATCGTCCAAGAATTCTCTAAAGATATCGTGCATCAGACGATTGAAGTTGCATGAGCATTCGTGAGTCCGAAAGCCATCACTATAAATTCGTAATGACCATAACGAGTGTTGAAAGCTGTTTTGGAGATATCAGCCTCCTGGATTCGAATTTGATGATAGCCAGATCGAAGATCGATCTTTGCGAATATTTTGGCTCCATGTAATCTGTCCAGCATCTCATCAATACGAGGAATTGGATATTTATTCTTGATGTTAACCTGATTTAAGCCCCTATAATCTATGCAAAGTCGAAGAGAGCCATCCTTTTTCTTTTGGAAGAGAACAGGTGCACCCCATGGAGATGTACTAGGTCAGAAAAACCCTTGCTCAATCAACTGCTTGATCTGCTCCTTGAGTTCTATAGCTCTGGAAGTGACATCTTGTACGGCGCTCTTGAGACTGGTTCACTACCTGGAAAAATTTTGATTTTATGGTCTACCTCCCTAGGTGGTGGTAGTTCAGAAAGTTCAGTGGGGAAAACATCTGAAAATTCTTCTAGCCACATTGGTTCAGGGTTGGAAGAAGCTTTTTCTATTTTGTTGAGCTTGACTACAAAAATTTGTTGACCCTTGCGTAACCCTTTCAAAAGACGATTAGCTTTGACCAAGTAAGCTTTTGGTCGTCCATTCTGGCCTTGAATAGTGACTTCTTGACCTTGGTTGTCCACAAAAGTAACACTTCCTTGGGCACAATGGATATTGGCATTATGAATGGCTAACCAATCCATTCCAAGAATTTCATCATAGATTCCTATGGGTAAGGTTCGAAAAGTAGCAGAAGTAGAGTATTCTCCCAACTTGAAATCTATTTTTCCCTCAGTGTACTGAGATAACACCTCCTTCCATTGGCTAATTCAACTCTCATCTTTCTTGCAGGGTGTTGATTAAGTCCTAACCTCCTTAAACATTTAGGTGACAAGAAAGAGTGAGTACTACCACAATCAATAAGAAGCTCAAATTTTTCACCTTGGTGATTTGCAGGTGTTTGAATGACAGCATATTGTTGTCTTGCTCTTGGGTTATCAATTGCAGCATGTAGAGTTGCTCTTTCCTCTTGTTCTTCTCCCAATGTTGGTTCTCCTATGATAGCATTGACTCTGGCAGCCATTCCGCGCCCTCGACCTCGTCCTCCATTTCTTCCTCCACGATTTATTATTTGGCCTCATCCTCTAGCTCGATTAGGTGTATTTGTTGCGGAGACTCGCCTAGGACATACATTCTTGAAATGTCCTAGCTCGTTGCATTCATAGCATTTAAGATCTGCATTTTGAGCTCCATTTGCTGAAGCTGTAACTATTGGATGAGTTTGGTGAATTGGGTGAACTTGCCTTTGGTGAACTGGGTGAACTTGCCTTTGGTTCCACATCATAGGCTGTCCTCTTCTTCCAGCATTCCTTGTATTTCCATTTTGTACCCTTTGAGAGTTTGACATCTCTTTAGCTAAGGGTTTAGCTCTTAAAAGAGCATCTTGCAAATTTACAAGCCTCATGGCTTCTAGACGTGTATTTAAAGGAGCATTTAGCTCTTGGCAGAAACGGGCTACTTGTTGATCTACGGTCATTGGCGGAGCATAGCACCTAAGAGTTACAAATTTGTAGTAGTATTATTCCACTGTAAGATGAAACTGACGTAAGTGAAGAATTCATTCATCTTAAGGGATTCGTGTGCAGGTGAAAGATAACGTCCTTTAACAGCATACTTAATATCTTCCCAAGTTTGAGTATTTTGAGCTACTTGATTATCTTTGCAGTGTTGTTTCCACCAAAGCTTGGCATCCCCCGTGAGACGAAACATAGCCAACATTGCTTGGTTATTGGGAGTAGTACTAGCAGCAACAAAATAATCCTCCATCTCTTCGAGCCACACTTCTGAATCGCGCTCAACTAGGGCTCCTTCCCCTTTGAAAGAGGGAACTTTAGCTTGCTTGAGAAGTAGCTTTTTCTCTCGAAGAGATGTGTTACCCGCACTCTGTGCAATATAGATTAAGTGAAACTTTATTGGATACTCTAACTTTAATCCACTTTAAGGCCAGACTTGATCAGACAATAATACAAACAAAAGATAATATTAATCCAAACTTTATTTATATACACATTATTTGCTACCAAGGTTAGTAGTCTTTAGGTACAAGGATTGTAATGTCTCTATATTTTGAGTCTAGTGACTACAAAAGGATAGGCTAAAGGATCAAAATAATAAGTTTCTTTTGACCCTTGAAAGCTACGAGATACACATATGGGTCGAATCCTACCACCATGGATAACTTTTGTAACTTGGTTATAGACCCATTGAGTCTGAGATATCTTTTCTCCTCCCAAGGTAATGGTAGCATCTGGATTCTTAGTACCAATGAAAAGATAAACTTCTATGACTTTTAACTCCTCTGCCCATCGAAGTTTCTTGAGGTTGGTATCCATGCACCATATCTTGTCAGCATCGATGGTATAGATTCCTCCAGATGGACTCCAGTTGATGCCCCATCCACTACAAGAGGCTCTTCATATTAGCGACGCTCACACAGCGACACTCAAAAAAAAATTTCCCGGCGTCGCTATGAGCGTCGCAAATTCCTTTGTAAATTTGCGACGCTCATAGCGACGCTTATAGCGACACTCATAGCGACGCCGGCTGGGGTAAAAAAATAACCGAGCGCGCCCAAAAACTCAAATCTCAGATCTGAGTTTTTCGGCGCCCTCAAGCAAGGAGCAGGTAACGCTCTCCCTCACTCTCTCTCTCTCTCTCTCTCTCTCTCTCTCTCTCTTTTTCTTCTCCACACACACACACACACACACACACACACGAGGAGAGGAAGGAGAGCCAGGTATGCTCCTTCCCTCTCCTCATTCTCATGTTCCCTTCCCCTCTTTCTCTCTCCCTCTCTCTCTCTCTCACACACACACATACACACACACATAGTGTTTTTGAGAGAGAGAGAGAGAGAGAGAGAGAGAGTACAAACAAAAACAAAAACGCACACACACATACATAAACAAAGAATGCACACACACATTGAGAGAGAAAAAGAGAGAGAGAGCATGCATAAACAAAAAACGCACGCATTGAGAGAGGAAAAGAGAGAGAGAACATGCATAAACAAAAAACGCACACATTGAGAGAGGAAAAGAGAGAGAAAACATGCATACGATCCAAAAAAACGCACACACATTGAGAGAGAAAGAGAGAGAAACTAATTTAACGTCGTAGAAAACTAATTAAAATTAAAAGACCTAAAGATCTAGCCGACGAGGAGTTGAACTCAAGACCTATTATTCAAGAGGGAAATGACATAATCAATCTATCATACTTGGCATGGGTGATAGAAAGGTTATACCATTTATCTCTTTTTATTGACACACACATCCACACACGCGCGCACACACAAGAAGAAGAGAGTTATAACGTCGTAGGAAACTATCTTAAAAGACGTTAAAGATTAAGTTATATGTAGACTTACATTAAATTAGATTTAGGTTTATTTTTAACTAGATTTACGTTTATTTAAGCTAGATTTAGATTTACGTTATATTATATTAGATTTAGGTCTCCATAGACTGTGATGCCTGCATGAAGCGGGTGAAGAAAGCCCTCAATGGAATATAGGGTATTGCTGCCTTCACTCATGGTGGGCTCCGTCGATCCAAAAGTACTGGTGAAATGTCTTCAGAAGATAGGGAAGAAGGTGGATCTTCAGGGCGGCAAGAGTCACTACATCCCCGACACAATGACCATCTAGACAACCTCTAGTCATTAGACTTACGTTAAATTAGATTTAGCTTTATTTTTAGTTAGATTTACGTTTATTTAGATTTACGCTTATTTACGTTAGATCGAGTCCACACAAGAATTACTTACGGTTTAGGGTTTAGAGTTAGACGAACAGTGAAAAGATCTACTGTGAAAAGATGTTAAGATGAAGTGAAGTGCTACAGCTAGACAAGAGGCAAAGGGGTTTTGTCCACTACATGCAGTATCATGTAGACGTGGGTGTGTAGATTTCTTGTACCCACAAATATAGGTATTGACCAATAAAGACGAGATTATAACCCGGTGGTTCTGATCTCCGTGCACCTCTAGACCGAGGTGTGCGGGGATTGGACATGACTAGAGAATGTGAGGTAAAGAGAGAGAGAGAGAGAGAGAGAGAGAGAGAGAGAGAGAGAGAGAGAGAGAGAGAGAGAGAGAGAGAGAGAGATAAGACGAACAATGCCAATAGAATATTAAATTTGTTGTCCAGGTTATAAGTTTTTTATCCTCATTATGAGTAGCGACGAGGATGTGGGACCGTCCAACCGAAACACCTATCTCTCAACGAGGGTCTTATGTCCTTGTAATCAATGCAAGCATGCTGTGAGACGGACAAGACGTGTTTCTTTGCAGCACGTTCGCGAATTTGGCGAGTTCGATCCATCTATTATAGATCGAGTTGTTGCCAATTATAACTCGTCGGACTCTCACGCTGGCCAACAAGCAGCAATCTTGCAACCCAATAGACGTGTTCGCAGGCGCTTTGGTCAAGCAGCATATGTGAGGCCACAAGATGTAGCCTCTGACAGCTCGGGGGATGATCATGCAGAGCACATTCCCAACGAGGCAATGTTTGAGCCCGAGATTGATGAAATGATCGAGACGATCATGGATTCAGAAAGGCTTATCTATGATGATATGAAAAGTGAAGCCGATACGCCATTGTATAATGGAGCACGTACGTCTAGATTGAAAGCACTCCTGGTTCTTCTCAACATGCAGGCAAAGTTTGGATGGAGTGACACTAGCGTCACAGCGCTTTTCAGGTGATCTATTACAATTAGTTTACTTTAATAGAACTCTAAATGTATAATGATCTGATAGATTTTTACACGACTGTATCATATTTTTATGTTGTGTAGATTGTTGAAAGAGCACATACTACCAGCTGACAATGTGATGCCAGATTCTAGAGATGAAGCAAGAAAGATTTTGCGAAACTTGGGGATGGATTACAATTCTATCCACGCTTGTCCTAATGACTGCATTCTTTCAGAGGGGGATACACAGACATGGAGAAGTGTCCGAAATGTGATTCCGAAAGATATCGAGTAGATCTCCACGGGACAAAAATTCCACAAAAGGTTTTGCGACATTTTCCTCTGCTTCCTCGCATCAAGCATTTCTTTGAATGTAAGTCCATGGCCGCCCTAGCATCATGGCATGAGGAGAATAAATCTTCGGATGGTGTGCTACGAATTCCTGCAGATTGCGCAGCCTGGAAACATATAGATGGAACATGGTCGGATTTTGCCAGGGAAGCTCGAAATTTGCGCTTAGGCCTGGCTATGGATGGCGTAAATCCATTTGGTCAAAGATCAACATCTTACAGTGTATGGCCCGTTGTCATCGTCAACTACAACATTCCCCCGTGGTTGACTACGAAGAAGGGGCACCTATGGCTAAGCTTGATTGTGCCAAGGCGATATAAAGTGGGGAATATGGATGTGTATCTTCGTCCACTATTGGAAGAGCTACAACAATTGTGGATTGGCATAGAGGTGGTGGATATGAGCCGACACACAGGACGACGGAATGCTTTGATCAGAGGCATTCTAATGTGGACCATGCATGACTATCCCGGGCTAACAGAATGCTCAGGTGATCTATTGACACTCCTCACTCAGACACTGTAAATATTGTTTCTTCCCATAGTTGATCTATTATCATGTGTATACATGCAGGGCTTCAAACAAGCGGATATAGAGCATGTGTCACATGTGGACCTAGACTGAATGCACGTAGGGCACCCTCACTGAAGAAGCAAATCTACGAAGGTCATCAAGCGTATCTTCCAGAGAATCATGTGTTACGCGACGGCTTTTTGGGAAGAGAGCCACCAAGGATGTCTGCACAAGCATGGTTAGAGCAGAAGGAGATGTGCGATGACGGATTGCCTCCAGGGATGAAGAGACTATCTCTATGGTACGAGTTACCATACTGGCCCCGACTCATGATCAATCACTTGCTCGATCCAATGCACATATTCAAGAATGTGGGTAATCTACTATGGGACCATTTGACCGGCAAGAAAGATACTTTGGGAGCCAGAGTTGACCTTAGAAATGTGGATCGTATGGAGCAATATTGGCCGCAAACAGCGTCTGATGGATCGATAAAACTCCTAAAGCACCATGGATTTTCACAGGAGCCCAAGAACGCAAAGTAAAAGAGGCCATTCGATCTTTGCGAACCCCCACTGGCGTAATGCACTCGCTCCGAACGTGTTTTACTAAAGAAGGAAAGCTTACCGGTTTGAAGTCACACGATTGGCATAAAATGTGTCAGGTACGTTCATAGTGGACTTTAATATCATTGCATAAAATGTGGACTTTAATATCATTGCTGCACATACTTTACAGTTTATTTTACCGGTTGCCATTGAGGGATGTTTGTCTCTCGACATCCGTAACACAATCTACAAACTTGCAAAGCTGGTGCAATGGATCTCACAAAAGGAGATCAACGTAGACTCCATACCATTCGCCAAACTAAATGCTGCGGAGCTTGTGTGCATGTTTGAGAAACATTTTCCTACTACAATGCTAACCATTCAGGTGCATCTTCTTGTTCACATAGTTGATGAGGTGGAAATAGCTGGCACAGTTCATTCCAGATGGATGTTCTTCTTAGAGCGTTTCATGAAAACGCTTAAGGGATATGTGCGTCAAAAGGCACGTTCGGAGGGTAGCATGGCAGAAGGTTGGTTGGTATCAGAGTCCCTAGTGTACATTGGAGAGTGGCTAGACGGATTTGATAAATCCCGGGACACGCTATGGCGAACCATAGATGATGAGCGCATATCTGGGATTGTCATGTGCAATCTCGGTGTTGAGAAGAAGATGACGGAAGATCTAGAGGCTAAAATCAACCGATTTTGCATGCTTCACAATCCAGTGATGCAAAAGTGGATTTCACAATATGAGGATGCAAAGCAAGAGCGACAAAGGGCACGAATCGAGTGGAGACAGGGGAAGACGACCACCGATGCACTATCCAGCGGTTCTGGAGAGCCTACCAACCTTCATGAGCTTAAGATGGTTGCACAACCAATTGAAAAGCGCACAACAATGCGGTGACGAAGTGACTGAAGAAGAGTGGGAGTACTCTCGGGGTTGCGCGACCAAGGTAAGTTTGCAATGTACGACTAGCAAGTGACTTTATTTATAAACGTTTGAACGGCCACTCATAATCTTTGTTCGTTGTAGTATAAGTCATACACAGCAGCATGGTGTAAAGGTCGACATTTTAGGGTGGAACGAATCGACAAAAAGCGTTTTACTCAAGATTGTGGAATCATGGCAAAATTTGAACAGTCTAGTCGACGACGTTCCTCTGATGCAGATCCTGTGGTGGCGGAACTCACTTACTTCGGCACGCTGCAAGAGATTTTGAGGATCGATTACAGAGGATTTTTTGTCGACTTGTTCGACGTGCAATGGTTCAAGATAATCATGGAGGGTCGCAACGCTACTGTGCGTAGAGGAGAGTCTGGTTTTCTTGAGGTGGATTCTACTAAGAAATGGACTGACCTAAGAGACACTTTCGTACTACCCGAGCATTGTGAACAAGTAAGTATATAAATAGTTAACATCCCCCTTTTACAAGTTATGTGCTTGAAAGCTCTCATGTAAGTTATGTGGCTCTGGCAGGTAGTATTTCATCCTACAAAGTCTACATCAAACTGGTGGTACGTCATAGATGTAGCCCCTCGTAGTGCAAGGACGTATGAAGGCTACCATGTGCCAATCACAACGACATCAATGGAGGAGATCAGAGAAGATGCTCAATCAGAAGCCGTTGCGGTGGTGCCAGACGAGCATCAAGATGCCACTACTCTATATGGGGTGCATGCAGAGGAGCTACAAAATGAAACAGAGGATATGTGTTTAAACGGAGAGCTCTATATAGATATAGGAAGTTATGCTGAGTTATGCGAGGATGAGAGAGAGATCTCTTAAAGCCACAAATATTGTATTTGAACAATTTTGCTCCGTGTTGTAAAAGCTCTGGCTCTCTAAGTACCTTCCATGGTGTATAACGCTCTTTTCTACTCGCGCTCACATCTTTTGATTGAAAATTCTGAGTTTTCGACTTGCCTCTTCTATCACTCGATTCATTGCGTCATTGTATTTATATGCGTCATTACGTCATTGTATTTAATGGTCTTTGCGTCATTGTCTACTCTATTCATTCAATATTAAGTTTAAATATTCGTGTGTTTAATGCAGGTATGGATGATGAGGAGTTTCTTTCTTCTTTGTCACCGCAGCAGAGACAGTGGTACGTGGAGCGTCATCGCTCTGGCGCATCATCACGCGTTCCTACACCATCCGCATCTCCCTCTCTTTCGGAGCATTCGGCGCGCTCCGAAGCTTCGGCGTCGACGAAACGAGCTTCACACTCGTCTAGACACCGGCGCTCTAGTGGTGGCGGTGGCGGTTGTTGTGGGGATTCCGCCACCGATGCCTCCACACTGCCTCGTGTTCGAAGAGGCTCTTTACCCTCCCCTTCTTTGCCCACCCCCACACCAGCCACAGCATCGCCATCTACGCCAGGTTTTGCACGGCTGACTGTTCCTAGAAGCTACACACCTCTACCTACTCCGCCAGGAGCCACCCCACTCGACACTCCTCGCTTCGGGGCCCAGACGCCGGTGGAGACACCTGACGTCCGTACCCCCATCGACACGCCGCTAGAGACCTCTGCCGGGACACCCAGGTTCACGCGTCACCGGCCAGAGGGCTTGCCTTACTCCGTCGACATCAGCGGCGACATCATCATGGATGATGACGGCAAGAAGGTGATCTCGCGCATGCGTGGTCTTTGCTCTCAGCTGTTTAGACACTACATACTAAACAAATGGAGTGAAGTACCAAGTGATTTAAAAAACAGAGTCATCAGCATACTTCATGATGAGTTTCCCGTTCCAACACGGGATCAGCGCTTCAATGAAGACCTGATGAAGATTCGAATGCGCGAATACTGCAAACACAAGCGTTCCGAAGTGCAAAAAGCAATCAAGAATGGGTGGAACAGGCCAGATTGGCTGGCCAAAGAAGATTGGAAGAATGCGAAGAAAGCAGTGCGCGAGAATCCCGACAAGTGGAAGCAACAAAAGGATGCAGCCAGAGCGCGAGTAGAGGCAGGGAGCTCGCACCACTTGGGGAGCGGTGGATGGGCATCATTTGAGGCCGATTTTGTAAGTCTTTTCACATTGCTCTTTATGCATGTTCGATAGTTTAGGGTTTATGAGTTTTTTAGTTCTAACATAATGAAATCTTTGTATGTTTTGACAGTGGTCGATGACAGGACGTGATCCCACACCGTACGAGCGCGAGTACGTAGGCAGGAAGGGCTTAAACGCCCTGATCGACATTCTCAGTTCTCACGGCGGCATGGTTAGTATTAGGGTTTACTCTTTTTTATTTTTTGTATTGTTTTATAAATGTCGTTATATGTTTATACTTACTGAAAGCTGTTTTATTGTCTTTTTTTGCAGAATCCGACAGATACGCCGCTTGGACGCGATGAGACGTCTGACTAGACGACGTCAGTTTAGCCTTAGCTAGAAAGTATTAGTTTAGGGTTTCTCATAGCTTATGTATCATGAGACGGATTTTATACGTCTTTTTGAACCATGTATATTATTACATTTGTAACCGCAGTTCCTTTTGTCAATCAATTCTTTATGCCTATGATGTTGTACAATTGTCATTATTACATTTGCCAATCAATTCATTTTGCCTATGATGTGTACAATTGTCAATTTTGCAAACAATGCGTCTTGTGGGTGACTATTTTGGGTCTATTATCTACCTTTGCTTTTTTTTTAAAAAGTGAATCAAGTACAATATGGTTGATGGGTGGCAGGGCATTCAATGCCCTACCACCAAAAAAAAATTCTCTCGGGCGTCGCTATGAGCGTCGCTATTTATGGCTCTGTAGCGTCGCTATGAGCGTCGCTATAGTCTTCTGTGTAAACGTCGCTATAGGCGACGCTATATAGCGACGCATATAGCGACGCCTATAGCGACGCTCTCGTAGAGACGCTCGTAGCAACGGTTTTAGCAACGCCGGGGGTTATAAAAACCCAATGTATTTCCGTCGCTAACAGCGTCACAAGAGCACACAACCTCTTGTCGTGATCCTCTATGCACCCTTGGGATAGGTGGTGCAAACACCCTATCCAAAATCATCATCACCCTTTTTCGAAACTGATAATTTGGTGATTGGCATGCATTTTCAAACATGATGGTGAACACCTGGAATTTCTGGTAGGCTGAATGAACATTTTACTGTACCAGGAAAGTTCAATCTTCAATACCATATAAAAACTCAAAACAATTTTTCTAGGTTCTTCTATTATTTCAAACATTCGCATCCTTCAATATCCAAACATCAATCTAAAAATCTCCCCAAGCTTTAACATAGGCTCTGATACCAGTGTGAGGTCCCTGCCCCTTTTTGAGAGGAGCGGAGTACCTTTGATAGGTCTCCAATCCTGAAAAAGAAAAACCAACGGGCATTGCCTTAGCTACTACGTAGCCACGGGCATGAACCGTTAGTGAAGGATTGGTCCTATCTTGCTATGGCGGAGCGTGACCACCATAACCCTATCTAAAAACTATTTATAATCAATTATACCTAAAAGTATAAATCTTAGAGTGACCAACCTGTGCGCTTTTTTCCCCATGTTTCAGAAGCACAGCCGCCAAGGTTTGTCTCTTTTAAGATTTATGACTTAAAAAAAAAAACAATTTCTAGAGTTGGAAAGTTACACGACTCATCGGGTCCACCCGTCCATAGAATGATACCGTCGGGGTATCATTCTCCCACTTTCCACACCACACTCACCCTTCTTTTGTTATCTAATTACTACCACACTGTTTAAACATACATGTTCTTTTACGTTATTTATGGTACTGGTTCGTTAAAACAACCCTTCAAACAGTATTACAAACAATAGTCAAACAAAAAGTCATCCAATTTTAAACCAACAACCCTTGGATTAGGTTCACTTAAAAATCTCTACTGGCGCTATTATGTCCGATCGGTATATACATTATTTATAAAAACCCTTGTCCTCATGAGTGTCCCATACCACTCGACAAGTACTCGTTGTGCTAATCTGGACGTACTCCCGCCACAGCAACAACGGTGTCAATCTGGGCGTCATCCTCACACCACGGCAAAACAAAACTGCAGTATCTAGCTGGGCTAATCTGGGTGTACTCCCACCACAGCATCAGCGGTGCCATCCTTGGCGTCATCTCATGCCTCAGCAACTGCCACATAATACCAACGCTAATAAGTAGAGAGACTTGAGAGAAACCCTACCGAAGGTTTTGGACAAACATTCTTTCCTATAGCAACCAGTTTAACCAGACAATCTTTCCTACTTGTCAAACTAATGCCGAGTTTCTTGGGGTTAAGCCCCGTGGTTTCGGTCCATGTTTTCTTTTCATAAGGTAAATAATATATTTCTATGGTCTCGCATATGCAATGATGCATTACTTGAAACTACAATACTAACCTGTACCATAGCTCCGATTGATCCGATTGGTGGAGACATAACATGTTCCGCAGGAGTTCCACCGTTACTTGTACCAACTTCATGATCATTAACGCCTTGGGTTCGAGCACGCTTTGGAGCCATTTTTTTGTACTACACTTATGTTATACACTTAAAGAGAGTCTGTAATTTGAACCCTCGCCAACTCGGATTCACACTTAGTGTTGTTATTCTATATCTAATTTCTATACATCAAATATTTGTCAATCTTAATTAATCAAAAATTAAGTGTGTAAACTACGAGTGAAAGTTTAGGACTGCATTACATTTTTAATCCAATTCTAACTTCCGTTTCTACACTTCAACTAAATCAATTTTTAGTATTATTCAAAATTCTACTTAATCTAATTGACAATAAAATTGTTGAATGAGAATTTCATCATGTATAATAAGAATATGATGAGTTTTCTTATGTATTAACTTTCAATTAACTATGCATAAGTTAATAGTGAAGATGTACTAACTAGAGAGAGTAGGTATACTTAGAGAGATTCGAGTAAGAGAAAACATACACACATATCTTTTCTAAAGTTAATTGAATCTTATTAATCCATTAGAAAGATTAGAGTAAAAGAGAACACACACACATCTTTTTCTAAAGATAATTGAATCTCACCAATCTATTAGAGAAATTAGAGTAAGAGATAGCACACACACAAATATATCCTTCTTAAAACCAATTGAATCTTACTAATCTATTAGAGAAATTAGAGTAAGAGATAACAAACACACATCATTCTTAAAGTTAATTGAATCTTACTAATCTATTAGAGAAATGAGAGTAAGAAATAGCACACACACACACATCCTTCTTAAAGCTAATTGAATCTTAATTAATACGTACCTTACTAATCCACTAGAGTTTTTGCTCCCTTAGTGGTTTGTGGACGTCTCCTCTGTAAGAGAAGTGGCAGCACTTCGTGAGCACTATAGAAGCAATCTCTATGTTTTATAGTGTGAGCATGGATGCTCTATTTATAGCAGAAAAGAAAACGTCCAACTTTTTTTTTCTCAAAAAAAATTAATTTTTTTATTTTTTTTAAAAAATATTTTTTTATTTTTTATTTTTTCAAAAATCATACCCGCGTTTTTGGTACCCTTGTGGTACCCATCAGCTTGACCATTTTGTCATTATCATCAAAAGATAAGGCCACACAGCCCCCCCTCATTAAGATTAGTCAAAATTAGGCTCTCCTTTTCATGTGACAGTGTGTCCCACTTTGTCCCCTCCTACGTGAGTCCAGGTGAGTCCATGTGCCTTCATTTGTCATCCCTGTGTATTCTTTTGTAATTATAAATATTATATTAAGTTCCTTAATGATAATTTACTTTACATTTTTAAGTTAAACTTTACAGTTTTATATTAACTTTACAGTAGTAAAAGAAAATTCTACAATCAGTAACTAAGTCTTACAATATGTTAATTAGTGATTCATATAGCTAAACATGTCAAAATTTTGTAGTGTAAATTTTAAATTCTAGGTTTTCTCAGCCTACGATTCATAATTTGAACTCGAATATCTTAAATAATGAGTGATGGTTAAAAAAAATTCAAATGCGTAATAGAACTTGTGTGAAATTCGAAAGTAGAGACCTTACAGGTACAGAGGTTCATTTGATATTTGCAAGGCAAAAAATCTCAGGCAAGGGAATCCAAAAAGTAGTCCTTTCTTCATGAGATGGGTGGAAGATCAAAAATTGTGAATTGCATGGGAGTTCTATGTGTCATATGGTAGATTAGGACATTGGGTCATATATTTCAATATTCTACCAGCTCCAGAGAGAAAGGCAATCCCCATTGAAGACCTCCTCGTCTATACCCTATGAAGAGAAGGAGGAAGAAGTTGGGTAGCTCACTTGGAGGATTCAAGAAAGTAGACAAGACTAGAGGTACATGGATCGTGATCCATGTTGGAGCATCTTTTGAAAATTTGATTGTACCATCTAATTATGTATGTTATGGGGATGCTATGGTTCAAAACTATTGTGATTTGGATCAATGGTTTGGAATCTATGCCAAAATTTGGAAGGTTTCCACAGACTTATAGAATTTTGGCATCTTTACAAACGTTTTGATATCCAAATGACTTGAAACTTCTAGGTTACTAAGCTTTACTTGACATTTGGGAGCGGATGGCTAGGTTTTGGTCTAGAAATGTGGAAAAGATACATTTATTGTAATCCATGTTTGGTCACATTTGGGGATGAAACTTTGCAGGTATGTCCCTATAGCATATCCTAGCACACTGGTGAAATCTTTTCAAGTTTGGATTTGTTTTTCCTAAGTTCACCCAATATGGCCCAATTTTTTTCGGCTTTTCCATATTGGTTTCTTGATTGATTTCCTGAGGCCAAGTTGGTGTTGGAAATAGGGTTGCAAGAAAACGCACACAGCTTGAAGAAGACGAAGAAAGCTCAAGACACACAACAAGAAGTGTATTACTTAGAGTGCAATGGAAAGATAGGATATCTCTAGAGTGATGGGCGTATGTACAATGCACATGGGAAAAAAAACTCTAGCGAGGGAAAAAATGCCCCGACGGTCCTAATTGTATTCAAATACATCACTACCGTATGTATATGGTAACAAAACCCCCCTAGCAGTGATGCGGTGAGCGAGAATTGGCACATAGAGTATAGGGAAGTGCCATGCCCTCAGGATACGATCAGTCCACAAAGGGGCAAAACTGCGGATCAGTAGGTGGGGCAAGTGAAGCCTTAAAAGTACCTGGCTGAGAGCAACAGAGAGCGAGCTGATCATGTGGGCCCAGTGTTTGGGTTGACTGCTGGCGCAGCACACACACACACACACACACACACACAGAGAGAGATGAAGAAAGAGAGAGACAGTAATTGCATGGAAACTGAGTGCGAGAGAGAATGGAGGGATGAGAGAGAGAGAGAGAGATTTTTTCTAAAAAACAAAAATATTTAATTCACCATAAAGGAGGAAAGCATTCCCAACACGCGTTGCAAAACGCATTCTCGGGTTTCATCAAGGGCGAACTAAAACCCATCGGGATTTTGTAATTTTGGCCGATTGAAACCAATCATCAAATGCTCAATAGACAACTATGCGAGAGACACAGAATGCACGAGTGAAGGTGCTTGTGTGTCTGTGTCGGGGCGGGATCAACACTCGAAACTATTTTTTTCAATTTTTTGATTTTTTGAATCTCCAAAAATGCCGAAAATATTTCCATAGCCAATGATCAACATATAAATGTCAATCTAGAGTGATGAGCTGCCCAGCTAGGGCATGGAAACACTCACACAAGATTAGTGAGCTAATCAAGATAACACAAATGGTTAACTCTATGAGGTAAGCTTGGCCTATGGAGGAGCTAAGTCACAAGATTGCCAATCTCCAATTCCAATTCTCCTCACCTAAATCAACTCAATCACACACACACACACACACAAACAATTCCACTGATGCACAACATCACTAATCCCATTAACTCAATCACACACACTAACAAATCCAATGATGATCAACATCACCAATCCCATTAACTCACACACACTAACGATTCCAATGATGCACAACATTACTAATCTCATCATGCTATTGTACACTAATCACAAGCGCACACATAGATCTATCAAGCATGCTTCAATCAAACCTACATGCACACACAAAGAATAGAGGGCAATTAACCACTAATTATTTAAGATCTAGTTAATTAAGACAATAAAGATAACCAATGGAGAGTGACAGAAGCATAGTGAACGAGAATTAAGAGCATTCATTAGTGTTTTCTTTACAACTTGGAACTCTCATTGAGCCCATAGCACATCATAATTATTACAATGGCTTGAAATAAATTGGAAAATTACAATATACGACCATATTGAAAAAACGTATAACTTCAATATTTACTGCTTCGTTGTATTCGCCCTTAATGTGCAGCTACTAGGCTTGGGCCTTTAGCAGATCTTATTAATTTATGTCGGCTCAATTAGCAGTTCTAGTATTTATAAGTAGAGGATGGTCAGGGAGTACTTATCATTGGTTGAACTGACAGTCTGCACCCTTGGAAATAGATTTGATAAAATGCGGCAACCACCCTTCCTTTTCAAAGCTCTGATGTTGCATTGCATTTATGAATAAATTATGCTAGTTCAATATTTCGTTTTGACAGTATGAAAAGTATATCTGTGTACAATTGTTCTGATAATGCCTTATGAAAAGTACACGTTGTCTTTTGATGCACACACCATTTTCAAAACTTGTGCCCTCTAGAAAGTGTTAGATTTGTGTATGTTTGAGAAATAAGCAGCACATAAATTCAAGCGATGATTAGGTATAGCCAAGAATCATGTACAAAAAAAGAAGAAAATTGTGCCATGATGGGAGATTTTAAATGTGAACCAAAGTTGTCATACATTAAAAGGATTGATATTGTAAATAGCCTCATACACCTCATGGGCTATCAAGAATCTTCTACTACACACCCACCCTTTGCATTGAGAATTTAATAGCTCTTATAAGGCATGATTGCAAGGTAGCTTCAGGCTTCGATCATAAGAGCTTGAACTCGTAGGAATTTCCTTTTGCTTGTGCATACCAAGATTATAAGAATAGAGAAAAGCAAGCTAGGACGGTTGTAGTCAAGGGTGAAAATTACGAGGTACCCTGACACCTCCTAAGGAAGGGAGATTTCCATGGTTGCCATCCATCTAAATTATGCTATAATCCAATCAGCCTGTAAAAAATCCACCCCAAAAATTTGCAACTTCTTTCACGTGAAGTCATCTGAGATATATATGAAAAGATACAAATATATTGACCATAGGTAGGTTTTAATTGATTAAGACTCAACCTACCCAAATCCAATAGAATGTTGACATCCAAAAAATGCAAAATCTAGTACATAGGTTTTGACTCCCAAGTATTAATGGTGATGCACATAATGCAGTCATTTGCAATCAAACACTAGTCTTCAAGATCACATTCACCAACTTTCTCAACAGTGATTATGTGATATGGCATATGGTCACAACTTCTTGGGAGGTCACCCATTCCAATATTGTTCTTGCTCATATGCGCTTAATTGTGAGGTTTCCGTTAACTATTCTACCATCCAAGACCCCAAAGTCTCAAGGTGTTATAGACCTTAGGTCTTGCCAATTTATGCAAGTCTCAAGTTTATAAGTATAAGTTGGGCTTACCTCAACAGTCGCCTCGTTAAGCCAAACTTGGGATTCAAATTTCTTCATCATATCTTTTTATTGTCCTCCTCTTGACGTCATAGACAAGTTTTTGGTTTACTCTAAACCATGAGTTTTTGGTCTCCTAATCAATCAAGGATTCAAGGTTCTCCCATAACTTTGTGATTTTTTAGAGAGCCTCCTCTTAAATTAGGGTAAAGAGAAAGTAGTCGCCAACTTCATGAGGTTTTTGGTTTACATCAAACCTTGGGTTTATGAGGTTTACCCAACAACCTTGGCTCTGATACTAGTTGATATGGAAGATGTGGCATAGGGGCACATCACCCATCCTAGTACTATTCTTGCACATATGTGCTTAACTTTGAGGGATTCACATAGTTCTAGTCATCTCGACCCCAAAATCTTTAAGTTGCTATAGACTTTAATCTAGCCAAATTATGCAAGTTTCATAGTCAAGCACTACTTATGAGTATAATTTAATTAGGCTTACCTAATACATGACCCCTTTATGCAATTGTGCAAGTGTCACCTCATTGTTGTCCATAGAACATCAATGCCCTTGTACATGGTGATTTTTTTTCTTCTTAGAGTTTTTAATAAACTTGAAACGTCTTTGACTGCATCCTCTAGCTGTGGTTCATTTGACCTAATTGTAATGGATTCTAGGTACCAATCAAGGCTTTTTGAAATAAGACTCATTGCCTCAATTGTGTAAAATGACCCTTATTTTGTACGAAGTTCAAAAATCCAAAGAAGAGACACACATTACTTGCACATTAGGGCTGAATTTTCCAATAGGAAATTGAAATCCAAAAATGTAGTAGCTAGCGCATTTTTTTATTGCTTGTAAGCTCATTGGTGTTGCTCACTATGTAGCCATTATCTAGTTTCACCACTAGCTTTGAAGATAGATACACTCATAGCGATTTTCTCCTCATTTCTGTGAGCAACACCTAGCTATTGCATGCCAAGCTTCAATGCTTCAATGCCAAGCTTCAATGTGCTTGATTTTGCACATGGGGTTAGATTTGTAATGTATCTTTGCTTGCATGTGCAATGCTTGGCAAGTAATGGAGATATACCTAAAGCTCAAACGTGACATGGGTGGAGAGTCTAGAATATAGCTCACATGCTCAATTCCATTGGCTATTGCAATTAGTAAATATTAATATGAGATGTGAGTTGCAACTTTTAGCTCACATTGGGCTTGGTCTTATACATTAAATATGAGACACTTGTGATTGAACACTTGCTCACATTAGGCTTCATCTTTTACTTTGAATACCCACCTTTGTTAATACTTGCCTTTCATGTCCAAAGGAGCTAGCTTGGTTGGTTGAGTACTCAACCTTCGAGACTCGGGTCATGGATTCGAGTGCGGCCAAGCAACCCATCAACGCTCACGGACATGCTTTGTAACATCACGGGTGGGAATGCCTCTATTGCTACAAAAGAAAAAGACTCACCTTTTATCATTACAGCAATATTTTTATAGCTATCAAAGCAATCACAAGGAATGGATCCGATATTTAATTATGTATTTTATCTGATTTGTCTAAAAGCACGCTGTGGTGGTACAAAAAGGACTGTCCTTGACAGCACCTTTGACAAATCTTTGAGCTACAATTTCTACATGTCACGTGAAAAACTACCTATCATACTATATATCAGTGGATAGATCTTCAAAAGGAAAATCTAAAAACATAAGGTCCGAAAAGTTTTGACCTAAAGTACAAAATTTTGACCAGTCCCCACTTTTTCATTGGTAGAAGTAAAATAGGTCCTTTTTTTTTACCACCAAACCATGCTTTCACCCATTTAGGAATTCATATTTGAATATTTGAAGGGATCTTCCAAGTGGAACCTTCCCTGTGCAATGGTTTTTTAAAGAAGGGCTTGTGCAACTTGCATGTCTTTGGGAAGCTACAACAATTTTTCTATAAAAGGAAGGGTGCACTCTTCTTTCACTATCTCTACCTCGTCTTGAACCTTGGGCTCGATACACATAGGATGTGTGCTTATCCATCACTTTGGGGATGAGCGGGCAAGCATTACACATGGTGCTTCTGCTTGGCAATGTTTGCCTCAAACTATTTTCTGGGTGGCATCTCTGTTCGGATTTGGTTCGCTTTGTTCTTTAGTTGGCGGCTTTACGTGCAGGCTTTCCCAAGGCAAGAAGTTGCTGGTGGCTGCAGTACGGTCTTGGTGGCAACTCAGGAAGGTTCTGATGGTCATGGGGACAGTTGGCCCCGCCCGATCGGCTTATTCTGTTCCTCTTTTGTTTAGTGTGTTGTCTCATCTCGATTGGGGTGGCCCCCCTATGATAGCGATTGTAACTTTGTGAGTTTGCTGATACTGCTCTGTGGTGGATTCTTGTGGTCTGGGTATGTGAGCTATCATGGTCTATGATATTTGGGGTTTGTATGGTTGTAACTGTGGTTCTAGTTATGGTTTGCTTTCATGGCACAGTATGTGCATGGGGAGATTTTGTAAATTTTTGTGTTATATAATATACTACTCACTCACCTATTGGTGAGTTTTGCAAAGAAAAAAAAAAGAATTTGAACTTATTGTTAGCGTGTCCCTAGAGCCTATTGGTTTAGATTTTTGTTCGAATGTGCTGGTAGTAGCTTGATCCGCGTACAACGTTGGGGCAAGGGATCGCGGTAGCTCATCTTTATGTCCACTGCCCCTTTTTCGCACTGAGTAGCTTTGCGACAGTTGGCTTCCACTTCCTCTTTCCCAAGTTTTAAGTGGGCGGTTTGTAAGCAACCTTATTTACTAGTTACTAGGTTGGCCTAAGATAATTTTGTTAAGTGAGGCTAGTCGTTGCTCCACATAGCCTAATCTCAACCTTCAACCACTAACCAGATCTCTAATATGCACAACTTGTTTCAAAATCGGTTCATGTGTGCTGCCATTTAATCTCCATAGCGCTTTTCAGGCCTGCTTTAATAAACACAGGGTGGCTCATCCTGCTCTAATCGATGCATGATGCTTTATTCACCTAAAAAAGATGCCTTTTGTTTGACTTGTCCTCGTTTCAAAGGTTTGCATAGAATTAGAAGCAAGCATCGCTTGTTCTGATGAAGTGTTAGCAGAGTTCATCATTGACCTGTCCTAGTTGAGTGAGAAGCATACATCGTTTGCCGAGAGCCTCAATAAAGAGAATGGCATTGAGCTTCCTTAATTCATCAAATGAATTGAGATTTAGCCTTTCCTTGTTTTCTATCCGAATGACAGAGGGAGAATCAAAGATGTGCAAAAGGAACTTGAGCATGAGACTAAGTTGAACAAAGAGGCACAACACAAAAGGAGGCGATGGTAGACATGATAGAAAAGGTGAATGCCATAGATTCCAACCTTGTTAAGAGGGCAAACAACCTCGAAGAGTGGCTAATATATCCTTAGCTAAGAGGGTTGTTAAAGAATTTTTCTTGCAAGCTTGCTGAAGAGGTTGGTTATGCGTTAAGGTTTGCGGATTGCAAGGGATGTGCTTGTGAATAGTCAACTCTCGACATATTTTGTAATCATGCTTGATGAAGCACATGAATGAACAATACATAATGTTGTCCTCTTTGGGCTCGAGTTTAGGTTGTTGAAGGACCTAGTAAGGCGGCAAAAAGATTTGAATCTTATGGTCACATCAACTACAATTGATGCTGAGACATTTTTTGGATAATTTTTTTATTGTAAAATATACGAGACTTGTTGTTGTTGTTGTTGTGTGTGTGTGTGTGTGTGTGTGTGTATTTATATATATATATATACACACACACACACACAAACACACACCAAGAAACGCACACAAAGAATTTCTCGTTAGGCGAATGTGAGGATAGGCTCAACTATAGGCGTCAGACGCACACGGGGCAAGGAATCAACTAAGATTCAGTATGTAGGTACCACCTTGTGTACATGCTTGAGGGTTGAGGTATAAGGGCATGGATGTCATGCCCTCTCTCTTCATATTCTAGAAATAATAATTTTGTAAGCAAAGCAACCAGAGTAACTATCTGATATTGCACATATTATTGTTTTGTGGATACAATTAACTTCAGCGAGAAGGTGGTATCCTTCTCTTTTTAAGGGACATCAAGAGATTGACACAACGTACTAGATCTTGTATGATAGAATGAATTGATGTCCCAGAGCTGATTACACTTCCAGTTTACACATCTCACCTTGTCATGTAAGTGAATTGTAGTGGCATGATTGTGCTGACCACAACATAACTAATAGCGGAGCCAACATCAATTTATCAATGAGAATTTCAAGTATGCAACCTCATTGTTAAATACCATGACTATACAGTAGGTAGGAACTGGATTATGGAATGGGACACGACTTTTGGTTCTCATAAATTTTGGAGACACTATGCCAACTCTCCACCGTACTTTTGTATTACACTCACTTAGTGTGTGCACTATTTACTCTTTCTATAGATTTGAAAAATTTTCATAGCATGAAAAGTTTAACTTGTATTTTACTTTCTTCTTAGTTTGTTTTTTGCAAATCTCACAATATGCGAGAGGTTTATATTAAAATGAGAAAAACTATTACATCAGCACCATGCTCAATCGGAGCCATGGCCACATATACTATATTGAAGACTATTAGTTAACCCTCAAAATGTCATGGACCTGACACTAAGAGGTATCCACTTCCATTCTTCAGAGGTTCTGTTTTTTCCAATCCCTTGGTCAATAACCTTGCTAGTTTGGATGATCTCTGCATAGTAGGCTCTCAAAAGATCTTGGCCAAACACACGGCCATTCGTGGCCTTCCAAACATGGTGACAATAGCAGAATCTAACCACCGGAGTACATAAGAGGACCGAAAGGCTTTCAATTCCGTTCCCTCCAAAAAGCAGATCATACTTGGAGATTTCTTTATAGTTTTTTTTGAAGTGATCGCATACTTCTCCAAATGACCAAATGAGCAAATGACTTATAAAGTTAGTGCTTTGATCTCTTTATTAATAGATTGTGCTTGTTTTTAATGCAAGGTTCATATTTGGGTTTACTACGATATTTATGGACCAATTTTAGCATCCAAGAAATTCAACATGCATGTTAGGCTGGGTTCCGATGGAATGACAAAAGAGTGAGGCACAGGTGCGAGGTTCTGAGTTGGCGCTCACGGATTCAACGACAAAGTGCGGAGAGCAGCAATTGAACAGCTTTCGCCCAAAGGAAACCAGTGAGATTTCTGTTGTGCTGCAACCATTGGATGTTATACCTTCATGTAAAATTGACATAAAAGATTGCCTCCGTCCTTTGTGAACACCCAAGGCGAAGGAAGCGAAATCCAGAGAAGCTGCCGGCGGGCTCGTGTGAACCCGCCCTTACAACAAGGCCAACCAGGCAAAGACTAGTGGTTGTCGGCTTGTTACCTTGATTATCTAAGATGGATTTACTGAAAGGAGCAACGCCAGCTATGCCATGTGGCCACATGTGATTGGCCTGCTAAATGAGGATGTAGAGAGAGAGAGAGAGAGGAAGAGAGAGATTGAACAAAGCAATGGTTTCCCGCCAATTGAGAGAGAGAGAGAGAGAGAGAGAGAGAGAGAGAGCAGCAAAGCAAATTGAAATTTGAGAGACAAGGTTGAGCAGCGTCCAGATTTGCGAAGGATTGCCTTAAAAATCTTCCACTAGCAGGGTAGCGCTCCCAAACCCTCGCGAAGCAACAGAATTGCCATACCTATGCAAGCAGGATGCAATTTGAAGCCAGCTGACCATTCTGTCACTCACCCATTGCTGCCTCCATGTCGCACACGTTAAAGCCTTTCAATCCCGCCATTGACACCCTGGAGCAGCTCTTTGTGAAGGCCAACAATGATCTCAATGTATTCCGCTTTGCGTCCACCAGGCTCAAAATCTGCACATAAAAGCTTGCTCAAGCAGTCATTTTCGTCATTTTTAAAGTTTGAATGGACAGTTTTTTCATTACGCTGTGTTCTCTAGTAGTTTATTTCGTCCTCCTTTTTTTTTGGGCAGTACGTGCATCATAAGCTGGAGATAGAGTCCAGCGCGAGAGAACCTGGCCAAGTAAGGATGCATTCATTTCTGTCATTTCTCTACCTGATAATTGCAATGGTTGAGCTTGATTCATTGGTATTAACCATGTATAAAAGCGTGAAGGTAAGAAGATGCTGTTAGAGCGCTACACATGCTTTATAGTAACCTGAAATGAAAGCACATAATTTTTATGATCACGTGAGAGTACAGAATTGGCCACACCGCATACCAAATCCTGCCATTTTATATAGAGAGGTGCAGCGCTAGATGGTGATTTTGACAAAAGGGTCAGGGCATTTTCAGAACTCCAGACGTTCTAAATTATGTAATGTATTTGATGGGGAATGTGAATGATGCTGAACTCATCAATCTTTGGTAGGCAGATTTTTTTCCAAGTGAAATAGCGCTCATCTGTTGCCACTAAAAGATAATGCACATCTTCTTTCAAATCTTCTAGAGTCCTAAATGTTCTGACAAGGTGTCTGTGTGGTTGTATTCTATGTGCTATTCACAAAGCTTTAGGGATGAACGTTTGCTGATGACAATGAGGGCCTAGGGATCTGATGTTGTGGACCATGTTTTGTATGTCAGCACTCAGGGTCTTGTAGCTGAAACATGGCCATCCGACCTAAGCGGACTGGGAGATCTTGTGGGAAGGCGGTGAATAGGGAGGCCCTGTCGTACGCAAATGAATGCAACCATGGTAACAGTATAACCGATCAAGAGGGTAGAAGAGCAACAGCAAGGCCAACCAGGCCAGTCTCGGGGCAGCTTTGGATGCACCCATCGAATCCCATATTTCTTGCATCTCGCAAGTTAACACCACGAAGGAGTCAATAGAACTGAAGTCACATGTCTATCTGCAAATCGTGAGAACAGACATGTCATAGAAGAGATCCAAGATCCTCTCTTTATGTGTGCCTCTTTAGGCAATACACCTGTCCAATGGTAAGTCTTTGTCCACCCAAGGTGGTGGTGTTTTCCTTGGGAACATTGTGAGCCCATATGCCGATAGCACGACCAGATCTCGTGAATCCTCTCGTGATGAATGCACAAGTGTGTCCAAAGCGATCCACAAGCCACTACCCCCTTTGGAGTACGCAACCGCCAAACAAGGATTAGAATGAATGAACCTTCTAAGAATCGAATGCTTGAAGATGATCAAGCGCTACTGTATGCTATAGCAATCGTGCATAGACTGCATGAGCTACCATCAGATGGTGTCCTGTAGCAACCTCCAATGTGCAACTACGGGAAAAACGTCAGAGGAGGAAAAAATGGGAGGTTTCCACAATCTTACAAAGAAATCTGCAAGTGTGAGTAGACATGATGCAAGTGTAGAGGGAGAGGCTACCACCAAGATGGAGAGAGAAGCCATAACTAAAGCTAGAATCATCCATGAGGTCTTTACCAGATCAAGGTATTCAAGCTACAAAGGTTGGAGCGACAAGCCCAATCATAATCAAAACAGAAGGTCCACGAAAGAGAGGCAAGGCTAGAGAGCCATTGGGAAGCGGTATATAGGAGAATACCTAGCAGGCATCCACATGCCAAAGGATACTCAAATCTAGAGACACATGTCCAAAAGAAATATTTGATGTGCTGAGAATAGGCATGGGTCTATCATATAGAAAACGAATCTTATCAAGACCTGAGCGAGATTTTTTGGGCAAACTAAACCGTGCGAATTGGAGACCTTTCTTGACAAAGGCTGAAGTAAAGGGAATTGAAAAACTTGATTTATCCACATGTGAGGAAAAAGAAGAAAGTGTAATCAACTACCGTTTGAATACATGCTTGTATAAACTTGGAGCACACATAACGTTATAAAGAATAAGAATGTGATTGCTAACTTGTGAGAATAAGAATGTAAAATTGTGTTTTTCTATTTGCAATCACCCCATTGACAACACTAACATCAAGATTGAACCAGGCTTAAAAAAAATGCTTCTATTTGGAACGTAGCAAGATCACCCTAATTACACTTGTGGGCACTACAAATCATGGCAATGCCACTACCAAGTTTATAACAAGTTAGAGAAACAAGCACTTATGGACGAACACCCAATAGCGATGTGCCGCTAGCCTATGTGGTTCTTCCTTGATGGTACATGGATCGTTACCAACCCTGTGTCGTTATACCCGGATCGAGATGTTAATGTAGGTGATTAAGAAGGATGAGTTTGTGTGCCATTCATGGCTTAAACATGATTACATAGAGATCAAATTAGAGCACAAGTTCTTTTTCTTTGAGCATTGTGGCAATTTGGCTAAATCGTCAAACACGGCTTTAAGTAGCACTGCTACTAGATCTTCGGGGTCTATTGAGCTTTCTATGTAGGTTAATTGAGTGCAAATATTGTCTAGCTTGTTGACAAGGGATGCCACATTGTCCCTTCTCACCATACCCAAGCCATAAAGTTGCACCTTGAGTGAGATTTTGGAGTGCTTGGCTATTGCTCCAAAATGCCTTCCCAAAGTGCTCCAAGCTTAGTGAGCAATGTTACAAGTGTCAACATAGTGGTGTGCAAAGTTGGCAGCCAAGAGGGGAGACAATCCCCTCAAAGTGCCAATAGTGCGCCAGAAGCCAAAGATTTGACACCAACAATGAAGATGTTCGCTCCAATGTCCACAAAAGGACAATATCATGAGTGTAGTAAATCACGAATGCCAAGAGATATCAGTAGTAGGATGCCATCATGTGCAGCGTAGACAACCATTGTTCTCCGCCAGTGCAAAGGAAAGGTCTTGCTCCAAAGATAGGTCCCGAACCGAGTGTACCAATTACTCTTGACATAGACTAAAGAGTCGTAAAGGAGTGCTAAAAGCCTTGCAGATGAAGATCTAAGGTCACTCATATTTGAAGAAAAGAGAAAGAAACCGCAACTTAAATTGGCAAGGCGGCTTATCCAAGAAAATTCCAAGAAGGACGAAAGGACAATACTCCATGAGTGTAGTAGCATTGTGAGGAATCACAACTTGTTATGTGCAGCGGAAGTGATTGATGGTGTGTGCTCAAGATGAGTGCTCAATGCGTACTCAAGGTAGAGTTACCGGGGAACGGCCAAATAGGTGCTTGGAATGCCGGAATGGTGTTTCAACCAGCTAGAAATGGGAGGAACGCCCCTGAATGGGTTGCCGTTCCGACAGGCCGCCTGAAACCGGAATGGATCCGGAATGTCCGGAATGGGCTGCAACGGACAGAAACGGGCAAAAAACGGGCAGATCTTCAAAATGGTAAAAAACGGGCATTTGTGAAAAAAGTTCAAAAAACGCCTCATAGGCTCATAGCCTCATACAGTTTCCTATATAACTAGCCACCCCCTCACCCTTTCCTCTCTTGCTCTCTCGAGTCTCTTGCTCTCAAATTCATTCAACTTCTCAAGGCTCTCTCTCTTGCTCTCAAGTTTCAAGCTTCAACCTCTCCTCGGTGCTATGGTCTACTCATTGCTCAAGCTCTCAAGCCTCAAGCCTTCAAGCCTCAAGGCTCTCAAGCTCTCTCTTGCTCTCAAGCTCTCAAGCCTCAAGCCCTCAAGGCTCTCAAGCTCTCTCTTGCTCTCAAGGCTTCAAGGCTCAAGCTCTCTCTCTCCCTTGGGCTCGACTCTCAACTTCTCAAGAAGTGAAGCCTCTCTCAAGCTCTCTATCGCGATTCTTAAGCTTCTTCATCCATCACTCCATGGCCTCTTCCTCTCGTACAATCCCCTCCATTCATGCGGGCAACACTCAAAAGATGAAGGAATGGTCGTGGTGGGATGAAGTGACCTTGGAAGGCACCTTGTCGGCGGCGGGAGGTTTTCGTGCATGGGCATGCAAGTTATGCTCTTACACGCGGAAGGGGGGGCATGACAAAGTGAGGGCACACTTTCTTCGAGTGCTGGGACATGAGGTGAAATTTTGCACCAAGTAACTATCGAGAAGAGGAAGGAGCTCGAGGAAAAGGATCGGCAATTCAACCATAAAGCCAAGCCCGCACGCAAAGGTATCGACCCAAAGATCCTCATTTTCCCTTCTTCCTCTCTACCCGGTTTAGGTGCCGGTGGATCTTCATCGGGTCCGATTCGTCGTTAAAGGACCCTTGCCACCTCTTGGGACCCAAAGAAGAAGGAAGAGGTGGATGCAGCCGTGGCCCGATTCTTCTATCACGACCATATCCCATTTGTCGCAGCGAGGTGTGTTATGATTTATCAATCTTCCCTTTCATTTCTTCTGTTATCGAGCGTTTCCGCCTTTTGGATACTAACATCTTCTATGTTTGATCGAAATAGGTCGGAGTATTGGAAAGTTATGGTGCAACGGATAGGAGAGGATGGCACCGACTATATGCCGCCATCTTCAGAGGCTCTCCGAACCACTTTGCTCGATCGAGAGAAAGCTATCGTGGAGCAAGCAACACTCAATATTCAACTCCTTTGGGCAAAACATGGCGTTTCCCTCATTGGCGACGAGTGGAGCGATACAAGGAAGAGATCTATCCATGGTCTCGTCGCATACGTGAGTGGAGAGATGTACTTTGTGCACTCTCATGATGCCACCGAGAGTGGCAAGTCCGCCGATGTCCTCTCTGCAGAGTGGACAACGGCCATAGAAACGATCAGTGAGCAACACTAGGTGGCCTTTGTCATAGATGGGGAGGCATCAAACAGGGCAACAACAGCTATTATAGAGGGCCACTATCCGCATGTGACAGTGTGCTTTTGCATGGCACACTGCTTGAACAACCTTCTAAAAGACATCGGCAAGCTAGACTGGATCGCCCCAGTCATTGCTGATGCAGTGAAGATTGTTACTCTCATCAACAATCACAACTTGGTTCGGAGTGAGTACCTCAAGAGGTCAGGCGAGACAAAGTGCTTCTAAAGTATTCAGACACCCGCTTCGCATTCAATATCCTTCTTGTGCGCAGGCTCTCTGAATGTCAAAATACGGTCCGACAGGTCTTCATGAGTGATGAGTTCACCACCTCCCCCTATGAAAAGACAGGTGCAGGGATTTTGTGCAAGGATAAGGCAGAGAATCTTGAGTTCTAGAAGGAGTTCAAGAGTCTAGACGCACAAGTAAAACCTGTGGTTCATTTGCTTCGAGTTCTAGATGGCATGGATCCTTGCATTGGCAAGATTTATGAGGCAATGGACCGCATGATCGAGCAACTTGCACAGCTTGAGCCGAAAGTAGAGCGATATGAGGAGATCCATGCGCTTTGCAGCTCAAGGTGGAATTCATATGCCTCTCCTTTACATGGGGCAACGTACATGGTGGATCCAAAGTTCCAAGGTGCAGGGCAAGAGACAGACAGAGAAGTCATGAATCAATTTACAGAGATCTTAAACAAGATAGTTCTAGATAGAGATGGGCGACGCATTGTCAGAGATCAGTTGAGACAGTACAGAGAGATGCCGGGGTCATTTGGCAATCCAGATGCTTAGATTGATCGCATGAAGATAGGTTGAGTGCTATGGTGGGAGGACTATGGCTATGATGGCCCTAAGCTTCAGAGATTGGCGATCCGTATTCTTAGCCAGTCAGTTAGTACCTCATGCTTGGAGCAATTGTGGAGTACCTTTAGCACATTGCTTCCAAGAAGAGGAATCGGCTTGGAGTGGAGAAGGCTAATGATCTTGTCTTTGTCAGCGCAAATTTGAAAATGCTTTGCAAGAGTACAGACAAACAGACAGATCCTTTTACACAGTGGGAGATGCTCCGATTACAGTGAGCTTTGGCAAGCGTTCGCAGGTCGACAAAAATTTCGAGTAAGCTCGTAGAGCTTAGTCTGCTCAGATTCTTGATTCGGGCTTATTTCGGCCTCCGTTTCCACTACAGGTAGTATTGCACAGGCTATTTCGTCATTTTGTGTAGAATTTTTGGCAGTGCCGTTTTCTGCATAACAGGTGGCTCATAGTCTTCTACGGTTTGTGCTATATAGCACGTGTTGCTCTCGCTCTGTTTCTCCTATTTTCGAGCAGTTTTTACATCAGGTGCAGCATTTACCATGGCTGACAACAACACAGATGTTTTCAAGATGTTTGCTGTTGAGGACAGGTTGGATGGGGACAACTACCCTATGTGGGCTTATATGATGCAACATGTTCTTGTGTCAAAGGGCGTCTGGAACATTGTGCAGGGCATTGATGTACGTCTTGGTTCTGAGGATGTAGGCGATGTTGAGGATGTTGCAGGTCTTACTGCAAGGATTGCTGCTATTAGAGTTGTTTTGCCTACGGCAGAACAAGCTCGTTGGGATGTATAGGATGCGCAGGCTCATCCATTGATTGCGTTGTTTGTGAAGCGCACCATTGTTCCTCACATTCGTTCAGCAAAATCTGCAAAACAGGCTTGGGATACTCTAGCAGGTCTTTATGCAAGCCACAATGAGGCTAAAATTGCTTTGCTGCGTAAAGATCTGGCCTCTTATGGTTCTGCTGCGAGTGGCAAAACTTCTGTTCCTAATGCTTCTGCTGGCAGCAATTCGTCTAGAAATTCTGGTGATAAGGGCAAAAAGAAGATGCGTTGCCATTATTGTAAAGCTAATGATCACTTGATCAAGTCGTGTCCTAAGTTGAAGGCCAAAGAGGCTAAGAAGAAAGAGGGTGGTTCCACTGCAAATGTTGGTTCCACTACAAATGCAGCCATTGTTGAGTCTTCTGTGAAAGGAGACTGTGTTGTTGATGTTGATGCAGAATGGGCTTTTAGCGCAAAGTGCACTTACAATCCTGCTGTCCATGATGCATGCTTGTCAGTTGCTGCAGATTCACATGTGTGGTATTTCGACAGTGGTGCTACAAAGCACATTACTTCACATCGTGAATTGTTTACCTCTCTCGAGTCTGTCTCTCATGGGAATTCAGTCATTTGTGCCAACAATGCCTCTTATCCGGTTCAGGGAGTTGGAAAGATTGTGCTTAAATTGTTTACCTCTCTCGAGTCTGTCCCTCATGGGAATTCAGTCACTTGTGCCAACAATGCCTCTTATCCGGTTCAAGGAGTTGGAAAGATTGTGCTTACTGTTGCAAATGGCAGTTCCTTCACACTTGTTGATGCACTTTATGTACCTGGGATCAAGAAGAATCTCTTGTCTGTATCTGCACTTGCTAGACTTGCTAGACTTGTCTGTATCCGCATTTGCTAGACTTGGACTTGCAGTCAAATTTGTGGATGACAGATGAACAGTTCATGATCTCAGTTTTGGTGATAAAATTGTTGCATCAGGCCTTTTGTGCCGTGTGCTGTATAAGCTCACTTTGTATGACGAGTGTGGACAAAATTTTGCAAATGCTGTTGGAGATTCAAGGGCTATTTCAGATGCAAAACTTTGGCATGCATGTTTTGGTCATCTGAATTTTGCCAGTTTGCTGCGTTTGCAGCAATCTGATATGGTTGCTTCTTTGCCGTCTCTTGAAGCACTTGTCAAACATGTTTGTGAAGGCTGTATTTTGGGTAAGATGTAGCGTTCTAAGTTTCCAAAGGATGGTTCAGTTCGGGCCACATGCAGGTTGCAGCTTGTGCATAGTGATGTTTGTGGGTCCATGCAAACTCAGTCCTTGGGCAATTACCTTTACTTCGTGACTTTCATTGATGATTACTCCAGGCATGCATGGGTATTTCCGCTTAAAGCGAAGTCCGAAGTTTTTATGTGCTTCAAACAATTTCTAGCTATGGCTGAAAATGTCTCGAAAAGTACTATGGGCACCTCGGTTCCGATCGAGGGGGAGAGTATATGTCTCATGAATTTAATTCATTTCTGGCTAGTCGTGGGATAAAATACCAATGTACAATGCTTTATACATCTCAACAAAATGGTGTTGTTAAGAAGAAAAACAGGTCAGTGACGGAAATGGCACGATGTATGGTAAAAAGTCAAGCTTTGCCGCATTCTTTTTGGCTCGAGGCCATCATGTGTGCCACTTATGTACTTAACAGGTGTCCTACGAAAGCTTTACAGTCTATTACTCTATATGAAGCATGGCATAATAGAAAGCCTTCTATTGAGCACATGCGTGTTTTTGGTTGTTTGGCATATGCTTTGGTGCCACAAACACAGCGCAGAAAATTGGATGATAAGGCTGTCAAATGTATTTTTGTTGGTTATAGTGCTGAAAGCAAAGGTTACAGGTTATATCATCCGCAAACAAAGCGTATTTTGGTTTCATGGGATGTAGTGTTTGTGGAAGATTCTGTTCAGCCTTTGCTGTCATGTACTAGAGACAATAATGTAAGGTCACAGGACATTTATGACACTTTGTTGCCTCTTTTCAGTGGTGGAAATGCGAATGTAATTTCCAATGAGGCAAATGTACAGCCTATGGGGGTTTCTGAAAATGTTAAAGATCAGCCTATTACTGATGCAAATGTACATGATGTACTTGATGAGGAAAGGGTTGAAAATGAGCAGGCTAGAGGTATACCAAAATGGCTAGTGCACACTTTGCGTGACAATAAATTGGATGCACCTTTGTCTAGTCGTACTCATTCAGGCTCTCGCCATGCATCGTATGCATCAGATTGTTATGCTTTGGCTGTCTAGCTTACATGATGATGAGGAGCCTGTCTTTTGATGAAGCACAGAATTCAGAAAATTGGATGGCTGCCATGCAATCAGAATATGATGCACTTATAGAAAATGACACATGGGCTTTATGTGATTTGCCTCCTGGCAAAAAGGTCATTGGTACGAAGTGGGTTTACAAGTTGAAATGCAAGCCGGATGGTGAGATCGATCGCCATAAGGCTCGACTTGTTGCAAAGGGTTATGCACAGCAAAAAGGCATAGATTATGAAGAGACTTTTGCTTCCACTTGTCGTATGACTACTATGCATTGGCAGCTCATTTTGGTTGGGATGTACATCAATCAGACATGTTACTGCTTTCTTGAATGGTGACATATTTGAGGAAGTTTATGTAACGCAGCCTCGCGGTTTTGTCATAAAAGGACAAGAGGACAAAGTGTGCAGATGTAAGAAGGCTTTGTATGGGTTGAAGCAATCTCCTCGTGCTTGGTATGAGAAAGCTGACACTCATTTGGTTAAAAGGCTTTCGTAACAGTCCAACAGAAAGCACATTGTATGTAAAGCGTGAGGGTGATGTACTTCTCATTGTGATTCTTTATGTCGATGATTTGCTGATCACTCGACCAAATGAGAGACATATTGCTGAAGTTAAGGTTGATTTGAATGCTACTTTCAAGATGAAAGATTTGGGGCTGTTGCATCATTACTTGGGTATACAGTTTAAGCAATGTGATGGTGGTATTGCATTGTGTCAGAAAAGTTACATAGAGACATTGCTATGTAAGTTTGGACTTGAGGATTGCAAACCTATTGCCACTCCCATGGAAACAGGTTTGAAGTTGAGTCTACATGATGCTGGCGATCCTACTAATGTCACTTTTTACCAAACTGTTGTTGGCTGCCTCATTTATGTATGCAACACGAGGCCAGATATTCAGTATGCAGTCTCACAGGTCAGCAGATTTATGCATAACCCAGGGTCTAAGCATTGGCAGGCTGTCAAGAGGATTTTCCGCTACCTTAGTGGCACTTTACATCTTGGCTTGTTTTATCCCAAGGGGGGATCATTGCCGCCAGACTTACATGCTTTTTCGGACTCAGAGTGGGCTGGTTGTTTTGACACGCGAGTGTCCACAAGTGGTTTTTGTTTCATGCTTGGTAGTTCATGTATATCATGGTTGAGCAAGAAGCAACCTATTGTGGCCACTTCGAGTTGTGAGGTTGAGTACAGGGCAGTCTTCACAGCTATGGTTGAGTGTGTATGGCTCAGACGCCTTATGGCTGATTTGGGTGTTGGACAGGACACTGCCAGCACTATCTACACTGACAGTCAGAGCGCATTGGCAGTTGCGAGGAACCCAGTTTTTCATGCTCGCACAAAGCACATTGAGGTGCATTACCACTATGTCAGGGAAAGGCTCTCAGCAGGAGAGATCAGCTTGGCTTATGTGCCAACACAGGACAACCTTGCAGATCTTTTCACTAAGGCATTGTCTCGTGAGAAGCTTGAAGCTTTCCGCAAAGCTTTGGGCTTACTCCCCTTTGTGGACTGATCATGTCCTCAGGGCATGACACTTCCCTTTACTCATGTGCCAGCTCTCGTTCACCGCATCACTCCAGGAGGGATTTGTTACCATATACATGTGGTAGTGATGTGTGTGAACACACTAGGACCGCTGGGGCATTTTTTCCCTCTTTAGGAGGTTTTTTCCCCCGAGCATTGTATATACGCCCATCACTCTAGGGCTATCTATCTTTCCATTGCATACTAAGTAACACACTCTCTATTGTGTGCCTTGAGCTTCCTTCGTCTTCTCCAAGCTGTGTGCGTTTCTCTGCAACCCTAATTCCAACAGACATATTCCAGGCGTCCCCGGATGCAGTTCTCAAGCACGGATGCAACACAAACACAGATTCCTCGCGGGAAAGCATCTGCTCTTCTTGGAAAGCACTTAAAAATATTCTTCTTTTTGAAAAAAGCTTCTCAGAACCCATCTTTATTTGTGTGCTTGCTTCTTTACGTTATTCCTTTTTCCAGTTCGGATTTCGTGCCAGACCAATGGAATATTCCCTTTTCGATGCTCCGTCACCCATCATATGACGCATCGGGAATATCCACTTCCCGATCTCTCCTACCGAATTAACGGTGCAACCCCTTTGCGATGCTTAATGTTACCCATCATACGACTCATCAAAGTTGTCTGTTTTTGATGGCTTTTAAGAGTTCCAATAGATCTACAGTTCCTAACCTTACGGTTCAAGTGTACACATTTAAATATCCTAATCTCAATAAATAGAAATTACTCAAAAAAAAAAAAGTCCATTTAGCAACATCCCTCTGGCTTCTAAACAATTGTCCTCAACTGTAGTGCTTGTACATATCCTCCAAAATCTCGGGATAAGATGCTAATTCCTTCTCGGTCATCCATTGAGTGTGTAAAGTAGAATAATTCTCGAACTTTACCAAATACTTCCGTGTAATCTTTCCGAATTTAAGTGGCCGCTCTTGATGATAAATGATTTGCTCCGATTGGAGTATTTATTGTGTTTCCTCAACCTCAGGAGACTCCTTAGCAATAGGCTAACTTGGAGGCGGTCCCACATATGGCCGGATTAAACTAACATGGAAAGCATTGTGGATCTTCTAATTAGACGGTAGCTCTAATCGGAACGTCACATCGTTCACTTGGTCAGTTATCTTAAACGGCCCATAATAATGAGTGAAAAGTTTCACCACTTTAGTCTTGCCTTCTCAAACTTGAGGAAGACCAATTGACCAATTGTTAAGTCCAGATTCCTTTTGTGCTTGTCCATAGCTTTCTTATGTTTTTCTTGAGAGCGCAAAATTGCTCTCTTAACTTGCCCGCAGGCCGTTTCCAGATCCCGGACAAATTTATCCGCTGCAAAGATCTTATCCTTACATAAAAGGATCGATGGAAGCAAAGGCTTACCATAAAGAATCTCAAAGGGTGCCTTCCCCGTAGACAAATGTACGGTATTGTTATATGTGTACTCGACAAGGGGCAAATACTTTGCCCAGTCAGATTGTCTGTCCGACACGTAGGATTTCAACATATCCAACACTGTGGAATTAGTGATCTCACTCTGCCCATCCCTTTGGGGATGATATGCAGAATGAAAATTTCAACTTTGTGCCAAGTTTATCGAACAGATCATGCCAAATTTTTGTTGTCATGTGAAGATCTCGATCACTCACAATAGACTTGGGCATCCCATGATGCTTAAAATTCTGTGCTAGAAAAATCCTAGCCATATTATCTGCTTTGATCGTTTTCTTGACTGGAATAAAGTGAGCTTGCTTGCTAAATCTGTCCACAATGGTCGAGATCGCATCATTTTCCAGTCTGAGACTTTGGGAGATCCATAATAAAATCTTTGACAATATTCTCCAGGGTTGATTAGGCACAGGCAAAGGTTAGAGTAAACCAGGCGTCTTATGTCGATCGTACTTTACCTTTTGGCAAACCAAACATTCTCTGACATGTTGATCAATGTCCGCTTTAAGAAGGCTTGGCCAAGAGAAATATCTTTCCAATGCTAAAGTCGTCATTGCTAAAGTCGTAGGGAGGATACCTCGATGACTTGCATAAGGCAAAGCATGTGTTTCTTCCATGGTTTTCTTCCTCAATGGCTCTGCCATGCAAATTGCTTGGTGGTGGTAGAGGTAACCGTCCCAAATGGAATAGACATATTCATTCTCTCCGTTTTGTAACTCGCTCCAAATGGAGTAGAAATTTGGGTCGTTCGGATACAAATTCAAAAGCGATTCCAGTTCTTGGTGATATATAGAAGTAATTGCATTCACCCTAGGCCGTCTAGACAATGTCTCTGTAGCCACATTCTTACGCCCAGCCATATGAAGGATCTGGGAGTGAAACATGGATAAAACGTTTGCCCATCTCATTTGCTTCTCAGATAATTTCCGTTGTGTGAGAAAATATCGCAAACTTTGGTGATCGATTTTAATCACAAAATCCGCTCCTAGAAGATAGTGCTTCCAGGTAGACAAGCCATGAATCACAACCATAAGTTTCTTCTCGTAGATCGAGGCATGCAAGTCTGCATCCTTATGCCATCTACTTTCATAAGCCACTGCATGGGCTTCTTGTTTTAGCACTGCACCAATGTAATCACCTGAAGCATTGTAGTGAACCTCGAATGGTTTCCTTAAGTCTGACTATCAAAATAGGTCCATGGCTTAATAAATACTTTAGCCTGTCAAAGGCACCTCGTTGTCTCGGTCTCCATTTGAAAGGGATCTTCTTTCGTGCTAGGTCATGGAGTGGTCCTGCTACTTGAGCAAAGCCTCGGCGGATAAACCTCCAATAATATGAACACAATCCCGAAAAGCTACGTACATCATGTACTGTAGTGGGAGTTGGTCAATCTTGTACTACTTGGGTCTTTGCGGGATCCATACTCACTTTGTTGTGAGAGACTATATGACCGAGATAGTGTATCTCTGTGAGAAAGAACTCACTTTTCTTTGCATTTACATGCAACTCATGCTTTCGCAATTCTTGAAACACCTTGTCCAAGTGCTTCTGATGTTCCTCCTCGGTCTTTGAAAAGACGAATATGTCATCAAAGAACACTCCTGTAAAAGCTCAGTGTGGGTTGAGAGGTGATTCACATGCAGATAATTACCTAGGCTGTGTACTAATGCAAGTGAATGGGAACACTCCCCAATTGCCTACACGTTGCAGACACTAGCTATGCTCATGCGCAATTAGAGGGTATGCAACTAATCTAAAGTGCCTGGACATGCACGTCTTGCATACAAGCTCACAAGGGTGCCTAAACCCTAGAAATAGGAGTTAGCTTGTCCACATGCATATAGGATTAGTTTTGCATGTGACATGAACTGAAAGAGATACACGACACAGGGGACGAGAGTTCCACCCAAGAGAGCACTAGCCCCAAACCTTGGTGCCCCTTTCGATATTTCTTTATATTGCTTCAACATGGTACAACTCCCATGTCTCTGCTCTGCATCTCCCGCGGGTAGACTGCCAGAATGAGAGCCCTTGGGTCTTATTTAAAGACCCTAGACCCAAAAGCAGTCACATGAAAAGTTTCAAGTCAAAAGCATTGGTTCTAAAAGCATATGACCCAAAAGCTACTAGCGTAAATATGAAAATCCGTACAATTTGCCACGTCAGCAGCCAACGCATTTCACGGACGTCCGTACAGTCTAGCATGACTTCCTATCAACGCAAAATATGGGAATGCTGTACAGTCTGCCATGTCATCAGCTGGGCACTCAAAGTCCTTTGGGTGTTTGTGCTGCTTTATTCTAGTCCTAGAGACTAGGACCCCATCGGACGGGGTCCCATAAGTTGGTGGGAACTTCTATTAAACAATAGGCCACTCGGCAAGACTTGTAAGTTTTTAAAACTTCTTCTATTGCTTCTTCTCTTAGGGTTTAGACCCCTTGGCTGGGATTTGCAGGCTGGCTCCGTTCTTCAATGGCTTGACACATGAGCAGTTTGTGACACATGCCTTCGATGGATAAATTCCTAGTACACACAATTGTTACTGCTACTACACATTGCCGACAACCTTTGACATGGGCACACATGGACAACCAGTTGGCAAGAGCAGGGACTACAAGGCACTTCGCCTTTGCCTCACATCAAGGCAGAAACGAGAGGGAGCGATAGACATAGTTACAAGGAATGGCTATTTTGAGGTCTCCATTCCCTGTTCCCATGCCAATTTCCCGTTTGGAATCCCCGTTCTATGTTTCAAACGTGAGTATCTATAGCAAGGAATGGCATTTCATGCCGGTTCCCGTTCCCCGTTCCGATTGTCCATTCTGGGTAACTATGGGGATAGATGCCTCAAGGCTGGATAACATAGCCGCCCACACGAGGCACAAAGAGCTCTATCCGCTACGGGCTGAATGAGATCGTTGGAAACAAGTGATTGCCATCAAGAGATCACTATTGGGAAGATTTGCCGCAGTAGCCTGCATAGCCCGACTTCAGAGGGAGGTACTTCTAAGAGTCATCACTCACAAGCAGTCACGGATTGCTTCTCGGCGTTCCATGTGCGAGGGCCTACCTGACACTTGGAGTTTGTCTACTACTGTACCTATCTTCAAGTCAGGGGACCCTATGGAGCCTGGGAACTACCGCACTATCATGATTGGACACACATTGGCACGGTTGTACGCATCCATCCTTAAGCAGCAGTCGAGAGAGAGGGGGTACAAGCAGCAGGACAGGTGGGTTTCAGGAGAGGTTTCTCTACTCTTGATCATGTTTTGACACTCGGAGCCATTATTGAGGAGGGGAAATCACGTGGGAGACGACCCTATTGTTACTTTGTGGATTTCCACAAAGCCTTTGATACAGTGCCCAGAGCTAGATTGATGCGCAGACTGCAGGAGATAGGGGTACCCACAGAGTTGATTTGGGGGATCATGGATGGCTCTATACAGGTCGGTAGTGGGGCATGTACGCACTCCAAAGGGGATTTCTGATTTGGCTCACTTCTCTATCGGGGTGAAACAGGGCTGCCCGCTATCTCCTACACTATTTGGCATGTATGAGGTTGCTGACTACATTGAGAGGGATGGTGATAGAGGAGCACAATTGGCAGGGACATGGATCCCACTATTTTTATATGCTGATGATATTGTGTTGATTTCTGACTCCCCAGAGGGGATGCAACGTCATTTAAATTTTAGATGCTTTGTACACATTTGCCCACGATAGTGGATTGTTTGTTAACCTGGTAAAAACCAAGGTTATGGTGTTTAACACCACACCGCAATGGGTCAGGAGGTCAGCACCCACATTTACATATGGCCAGGAGACGGTGGAGTATACAAATGCATACACCTATCTTGGGGTAGTCTTCAGTGGACCGGTGTTTTCATTGAGGAGAGCAACAAAGACTAGATTGACGAGAGCTTATGCAGCCTTGGGAGAGTTGGAGAAGATGTGTTCGTAGGTTCAGTTTCAGGAACCTCGAACAAAGCTGTGGCTGTTTGGCGCTCTTGTGGCTTCCGATATGCTTTATGGGGTTCAGACCACCATGGCAGATTTGGGAGCTCTGATGGATGGAGATGTGTGAGAGGCCATGTAAGGTGCAGCGGAAGTGAATGTTGAACTTTGCTCAAGGTTCCTTTTTCTTACGGAAGGGAGAGCCTTCCGTTCCTTTAATGAGAGAGTGCAAGTGATCACAAACAAAGTGGATAAACACTGTGAATGAAGGTGCTGAGACTGAGAGATAGAGAGAGAAGAATACGACGCCACACAAGTTGTCAAACCCTCCTCCGAAGGCCCCACTCTCTATGGCGAGAGCGGTCTACTATTGATTGCACAAATCTCTACAATGCTTTGGACTTGCCGACGATGTCGACGACGATGAGGAGGACGACAAGACGGGCTGAAATCTGAAAACGCTAATGGCTGAAATCTGCAAATCTTGTATTTGCTGAATTTTGACTCTATGTCGGTGACGATGGCGATGACGACAATGCAACGACGACGCGCTGAAAACACAGATGCTGAAATCTGCGTTTTCCGGCTGAATCTGCAAACTTCGGTGATCTGATCGTGCGGCGAGGATCTGTTGCGGGAAAGTGAGATCTGCGAGGTTCGGGACTTGTTCTGCGGGATCTTACTGTTGAAAACTGAAAACGCTGAAGCTTCTTGTGGTCTTGTCGCGGCGAATCTGCAAAACGCTAAAGGCTCATGATGATGCAAAAACGCTGAGCTGATTCTGCTATCTGATGCCAAAACGCTAGGTGTTGTGCTGTTCTGCTACTGCCGAGCTGATCTGCTGGTCCTGCTGTCGTCGGGGGCTGATCTGCAATGCAAAACGCCAAGGCTTCTGCTGTTGATGAAAAACGCTAGGTATGTTGTTTGGGAAGGTCTTGCTGAGAAGGTGTTTGTTGGATGTCTAGTCTCTGCCGCCTCCTCTGCCAAAAAGTGCTAGCGCTAGGTGTCTTATATAGTTGCTTGTCAAAATTGCCCTACCTAGCTCCCAACAAAAGTCACTTAAAAATAATAAGTGAAAATTGGCTAAAATAGGAAAATTAGGTCTATGCAATGTAAAAATGCTCCTGATGGATTTTGATGGAAATCTGATGATCATGCTGTGTAGCAACCAGAGGATATGCATTTACTCTAAGTGTCTGGACATGCACGGTCTGCGAATAGACTCACAAAAGTGCCAGAACACTTCCTAATCTAACTGAACTGAACCCATGTCATGAAGTAGCTTGTCCACGTACACATAGGGTTAGATGTGCACGTGACAGGCCTCTAGTCTCTATGATCTCTCGGATGATTCGGTCTAAGGCCTCAGTGCCACACGAGATTATTCGAGCCGAGCTACCTGCCCCCCCTCTCGTGGTCGAGGCCCTCACTAGATCAGTATCCTTCATGCATAATTTATGGGACCTCTTAGAGATAGATATGCTTGGCTAGCCCTTGAGTCATCCGGACAGCTAGCACTGCGGGGGACACCGCATGTTGGTATGGGCAGATGACATCATGGTTTCAGTCACATGGCTTTAGCATGGATAGACTGCCTCCATTCCCTCCCTATCTCTCACACGGATAGAGATCACTAGACTCATACGTCAGATTTGATTCAACTAGATACCAAGAGCACATGGATACAGCCGATACAAGAGCTGGGCACGAAGATGGATTTCTATAGAGAGCATCTTCTCCAACTAACAAAGGATGGATATGTGATCAGTCTGGTTTATATGGACACTCATTTATCCTATGGGATACAATGTACCATTGGTCAGATGCGACATCATCGCATCAGCTAGAGATTGAGATTGGCAGATTTAAGAGAGGACAAGCAGAGGCCAGGATCAGCATGCTTTCTCATATAGAGCCAGAGACAGAATTACATCACATATGTCATTGACCGGTATACTATGAGATACGAGGCCGCTTTCATTGTCTATTCAGAGAGTGTTTTGGACCGTTGGCTAGAGTCATGAGATATCAGCATCAGGGATGCCTCGGGTTGTTTTTGCTAGAGCTGCGCAGACACAGGGAGAGTCTCTTGAGGAGATTAGGCAATGGGAGACATTCACAGAGGGAGATCATTGTCTTCTTTAGAACAGGGACTCAACATCTAGATAAACATGCTTCACAGCAGACTTCATATGCCACTTATACCATAGGTATATTAGTTGACAGAGCCATCGAGCTCGGGAGAGCTAGATGCCCACGTCTATGAGGGCGACAACGGCATCGACGGAGGCTCCATCAGAGGATCAAGACTATTCTAGCATGACATGGGAGACGCCCAGTACGACTATTTATAGAGGTGGACATTGATGAAGCTCTTCAACGACCGATGCAATACTTTCTCGAACAATGCTCGATGCTGGGCATCCTTGGGCATTGATGATGATGGTGATGATTTTAGTTTTTCACTTTATTTCCTTTTTATTTTTGTACCCAAACATTGTATTAGATCCACCAAGATCGTATCAGTTTGGTCTCATAGGCCATTTTGGCCTTTTGAAGACGTTTAACATTTCATTTCATTTCTCTCTCGGGTTCATACAGCACCATGCTGTATGGACACCTACATGCCACACAACTCACGGGTGGCGATTAGTCAGCTCAGAGTGTCATCACACAGATTAGAGATCGAGGTGGGGCGAGCTCATGACATTCCCATGGAGGAAAGAGCGTGTAGAGTATGCAAAGAGGAAGTGGAGAGCGAGGAGCATTTTGTTTGCAGATGCAGAGCTTATGCGGATATCAGAGGCCGATACAAGCCCTATTCAGAGGGCATCCTACCTTCCGAGATATCATGCACTCTCGAGATCAGAGACAGCTGGGGTGCTACTTGCTAGAGATACAGAGGCACATGGACACGCTTCTGCAACCACCTACAGAGACCTCGGGGGGGGGGGGGGGGGAGATAGTCACAGCTTACAGATTTCTTTCAGAGAGCTACACCCCTTCCACTCCCAAACCCATTGAGGGGAGTGACCCTTAAGCAGGCTGAGGCGAGCCAGGCCCGACGCCGTTGGCAGGCTACTAGAGGCCAGGCCCCACGACTCCACCGCAGACAGATCGAGGAGATCCGGACTCGAGCACATCGAGTTTGAGGAGAGACGAGCCCAAATGATGGCTCACCCAGAGGCGTTCATCAAGGTAGCCCTTGCTCCCCACCCTCCCATGTACTATGTTTTACACCCCCCCATTAGCACAGGATGGAGCTAGCTAGATTGATGCATTTGCATGATTGCATTACCCTCAACATATAGACATGCACATATCCCTAGTACTAGAGCTCCACCCATCCCCACTCCTAGGGGTGCCAAAAGGCGCCCAAGAGGACAGCCCTTGCCTGGGCTCAAAGGCTCTATACACATACTCTCCCCCTGGCCACCACCATATACTCCTCATCAGAGGCTGCCTGACCCACATATCCAGCCCCACAACCTATTGAAATAGGCAAAATAGGGACATGGTGGGAAACAAGAGCAGCAAGGGCACATAGGACTCCGGGGAAAATAAGGCAAGTGTGGGATAAATATCCTAAGCTTGCAGGAGGCCAGAGAAACATGGAACTAGCCCAAACCCGGACTACACATGGCTTTGAATATCCCAACATGAGAAAAGAATCCAGAGAGATGCCAAACTATTAACAGATTTCCTGGCAGTCCGTACGGAACTGCCACGTCACCTGCAGCAGGCTACACCTTAGTCGGCGCTTAGTGTTGGCCAAGACCCTAGTACACATTGGGGAGCAGGTTGGTTGGATGACGACATTCTACATGCTCAGAAAAAGAGCATGGCGATGCAAACGTGGTCTCTGTTGTGTAAGCATACATGGGAGCGTACTCTTATGATTTCAAGGCTTGTAAAAGCACTTTTGTAAGCTACAGTTCCACTCAGGTTGGACAACTCTGTTGAGTTGGTGTCCCACATTTATGTTGCAAGTTTTTAGTTGGCCGTTATGAATGCTTTCTCTCTGTTATGTCTCTCACATAGCACATGCTGCTTTGCGGTATCTGTTACAGGTGGATCCATATAGACTTTTGCTACGTATCCAGAAAATTCAGGACGAGCTTCCTGTAATTGAAGATGGATGTCGCAAGCTTCTGGTTGCCAAACAAGTATGCAAAGTGCACTCTTTACACCCCAAACCTGGCTTGGTTGAGGTTTTATTCTGATTTATATCATTCTTTAGGAAGTGATTGACAAGACAAAGGAGATTCTAGTAGCAAACAGAGCATTACTTCGTCGCTTGCAAGCACGTGTGGGTGCACCGATCTGCTGCGATGACGATGATGCTGTGTATGGTTCTTTTTTGAAGGTAATGAACTTGGTGCTCGAGTGACTTGCGAGAAGCTTTATGAGGAATTCACACGCGCTTTTGCTATGTAGGTGCTTCATGAATGGAGTGATCAGCTGCAATCAGGTCAATGCTTTTCCTACTATTTTCCTGTTTGCCTCAAAAACATGTCAAGCATCGTCACTCCTGTCTGATTCACTCCAGGCCATTGAATGTGTATTTATTAATTTGCATTTGTTGAGGAAAGAAATTTTCTAGTTGTGTAACATCTTGTATTCAAGGTATTGTTGAATCACAGTAAGATCATTTTTCAAGCCTGTACACTTCCTATGATTTCTGATAGCAAGTCTTGTGCAGTTGCACTACCTGATGGTGATGGGTCTATGCATTTCTGTGCAAATAGTCCTTATTGTCTGTAGCCACGTACGAGTGTGTGCGCCCGCACACACTCTTCCTTGTCCTCCTTTAAGAAAAGGGAGCAAATGCTTAAACCATAGAAGTTTCTACATGGAAGTTAAAAGCCCATGTAAATGATTACGAGTGCATTTATATAGGCATGCTATTGTTTTTTCTTTGTCTAAGACAAGGAGAAAAAATGCTGAAACCATACAAGTCCAGATGGCATGTGAAAAACCATGGTTTGCATCATGTGTTAGTGATTATTAGTGCATTTTTTAATGCATGTTCTTTTCTTACAGACGAGGAGAGCCAATGTTGAAACTATAGAAGGTTCTACATGGCATGTGAAAGCCCACATTGTAGGTCATACAGTATTGTGCATTGCTGCATGACTTTGCGAACGGATGGCATTCCCTATTGTTTGTGTCAGATTTTTGCAAGTGATGAGCAGCATATGATACCATTGAAACTTGGCATGATGATGAATTGATTGATCTTGCTTCAGATATACTGATCTGTGTGTAAGGTTTTGGACGGAACCAATTTATCTTGTGTCGCTTTACGGAATGGTGTCTAGTTTTACCTCCCAAGGTTTTGGAGGAGAGTGCGGCTGCGAGACTTCATGGTCAAAATATATCTGATGCTTTGGTCATCCTCTTGAGAAGCTGAAAGCATTCAGAAACCCATTTCTAACTTGATATGTGTTTATTTCACAATGCCCTCCATAGTCACCACCCGAAACAGAAACGACGGAAAGGGAAACCAGAAAAGTGGTGTTTCAGACTTTCACCCAAAACGAGAACGTTGAAATGGAACAATCAGTATAATGTACAAACAATTCGACCACATGCCTAGCACATGAGGCATGAAAAGCCACACAAATGCCTTCACAAGCTACAAGAAGTTAATGCAAAGCACTGCGGTGTCAAGAAGTGCGGAGTGCGGCTAGGAAAGCGCTAGGCCGGCTGTGAGAGTTCGCAGCAAAATCAAGCAGGTCGTAGAAGATTTGAGGCTAAAAACACACTCAAAAAGAACAAAACTCCAGCCATGAAAGCTTGTCTTTGAAAAAGAACCAAGATCAACTCAAAACTCGTGTGTGTGATGATTTGGTGTAGCCTCGTTGCCAATTACACAGTTGCACTTCTCTTTCGCCCTAAAAAAAGCCCTATACAAACGCTTCAATTCTCCGTCGTAGCCATTTCATGGAAGCTCCAAAACTTCATTATACATTCACAAGTAGGTATTTGAAGAGGGTAAACCCTAATTGGTGGCCTCACAGCCTCGAATACAGGGTTAGAACAGCACAGGATTGTACTAGTAGACCATAGGTGTAGGCTTTGTATCCCTTCACAGAGGAGCTCAAAGTGCTAATCTTCATGTTCTAAAATGTTCCCTCACTCCTCATAGTCACGGCACCGTGAGTGATATGGCATTTTGAGCCATTTTTGACCATTTTATGACCATTTTTTGTCATATTTAGCCCAAGAATGCCCTTTTTAGCCCGTAAAAAGTTCAAACGAGCTGGGAAAAATCCCTAAAATTTTGGGAAAATCCTATCGGGCTTAAATTTCATCTTGAACCTCATTTTACCTTGGCAAGCACTCTGGATGCATCTCTTACGCCTGCGCATGAAACTTGCTATTTTTGGCTGAGATCGTCCGCATTGAACTTTCAAGGCAAAACGAGCATGCCACTTCGATACACTTGACATTTGTACATTTCTAAAGCAAGGTAGGAATATATTTATGTGACAAAACATGCCATAGTGCCACGTCTAGGCCTCGCTGTCTCGGCAAGGTATATACGGAACTTGAACCGTGGCATCTATTTTCGTATATATCACACTATGTACATTATAGCATTTGGTCCCACATAACAAAAGCATTGAGAGTGAGGTAGATATTTTAGTTTCACATTATGCGCGTGCTACGACACGATAGCGGGTGCATGAGATAGGAAGAGCTTAGGCACACAAATCGCATGCATAGAAACACAGATTCAAAAAATAATGCACTCCCAAAATAACTAAACATGCTTCAAGTGTAATGTGTAAGGGAAGTGATTGATGGTGAATACTCAAGATGAATGCTGAATGCATACCCAAGGTTTCTTTTACTGAATGAAAGAGTTCCTTTTTCTTCATGAGAGATGCGCAAAGACTAGAGAGAGAAGAGAGAATGATACTGTGAATGAAGGTTTTGTGAAAGAAAATGAAATGTTATATTAAACGTCTTCAAAAGGCCAAAATGATCTATTGGACCAAACTAATACAATCTTGGTGGATCTATTCCAATGTCTTAGTAGAAAAATAAAAATGAAGTAGAGTGAAAGACTAAAATCATCATCATCATCAACAATGCCCGAGGATGCCCAATATCGGGCGTTGTCCGAGAAAGTATTGCATCGGTCGTTGAAGAGCTTCGTCAATGTCTGCCTCTGTAAATAGTCGTGTTGGGCGTCTCCCATGTCGTGCTAGAATAGTCATGATCCTCTAATGGAGCCTCCATCAATATCGTGGTCGTCCTCGTAGACGTGGGCGTCTAGCTCTCCCGTGCTCAATGGCTCTGTCAACTAATATACCTCTGGTATAAGTGGGCTCTGAAGTCTGTTGTGAAGCATATTCATATGGCTACTGGCTACTGAGTCCTTGTTCTAAAGAAGTCAGTAATCTCCCAGAGAGAGAGAGAGAGAAATGAAATGTTATATCAACGTCTTCAAAAGGCCAAAGTGACCTATGAGACCAGAAAGTTACAATGCGGTGTATCTGATACAAAGTCAGATTAAGAAAATAAATTAAACTATGATAACAAAATATAAATATTGCAGAGTCCTAAGCTAGGCTGATATGTGTGAAAAGTGAAAGGCGTGAAATGTGTGAAAAGAGAGAGAGAGAGAGAGAGAGAGAGAGAGAGAGAGAGAGAGAGAGAGAGAGAGAGAGAGAGAGAGAGAGAGAGAGAGAGAATGAAATGAAATGTTATATTAACGTCTTCAAAAGGCCAAAATGACCTATGAGACCAATCTGTTACAAAATGGTGAATCTAATACCATGTCTGTGTTTAAAAGAACTAGAACAAAGATACTACTACTAGAATCCATCCTCATTTGCACTCTGGATGTTGAGAGAGTATGGCTCAAATCCTCTGCTGTAGTCTTCGTCGATGTTGCCCCTCTCCTCAATCGTGGCCGTCTGGATCTCCGTAGCTCCAGTGCTCGGTCGATGAGAGTGCCGGTAGTGGTCGAATGAGTGTGGGTGGAGCTCTGTAGTGATTGATGGTCCTTTGGCTGTCCCATATCTAGTGATAAGAAATCTGTAATCTGTCTCTAGGATTGTCTCTCTCTATTCTCCCCAGTAAAGTATCTCTATATCTGTGTAACTCAAGTAGATATAGCCCAAGACATCTCTGATCCTCATAACTCATGACCCTAGAGAAAGGACCGAAACCCTCTTTGAATAAGCAGTGGAAACGGCCCCGTATCTCATAGTACACTTTGCAATGACTTATGTAATGTAGCTCTGTCTCTGGCTCTAGCTAGCATAAGCGGCATATCCTGATGTCTGTTGGTATCCCTCTGAATCTACGAGTCTCAATCTCCAACTGATGTGAGAATGTGCGAATCTGATCAATGGCACACTGCAAACCATGAGACATATGTGTGTCCATGTAGCTCGGTCGAATCACAAACCCATCTCTTGTGAGGTGTGGAGAGAGAGAGAGAGAGAGAGAGAGAGAGAGAGAGAGAGAGAGAGAGAGAGAGAGAGAGAGAGAGAGAGAGAGAGAGATGAAATGAAATGAAATGTTATATTAACGTCTTCAAAAGGCCAAAGTGACCTATGAGACCAGAAAGTTACAATGTGGTGGATCTGATACAAAGTCAGAGTCAGAGTAACAAGATGACAAAAATGAAATGACAAATGTCACAATAAAAATAAAATAAAATACTATGGAATCCTAAACTACTAGGTGTGAACTAAGCAACTAGCAGGGATAGCTAGATCACAAGAGATCCAGCATCGGTCGCTGGCGGATCTCATCAATCTCCTCCATGGTCAGTAGTCTAACCGGGCGTCGTGCATGTCGAGCCAAAGTGATCTGAATCCTCTGATGCAGCCTCCGCCGATGCTGTGTAGTCCTCTGCAGTCGTGGGCGTCTGGATCTCCCCAGCTCAGTCGCTCGGTCGATCAGTGTGCCTCTGGTGTGAGACGACGAGCTTTGCTGTGGTAGTAACTCCTCCGAGTGTCTAGTGGCAGCTCTAAAGAAATCTGTGATGTGTCTCTGAGACTGGCTAGCCTCTCCTCTCATCAGGCTCTCCCTGTGTCTGCATAGCTCGAGCAAAAACAAACCCAAGCATCTCTGATCCTCGTACTGCATGACTCTGGAGAATGGTCCAAAGCCCTCTCTGAACAAGCAATGGAAGCGGCCTCGTATCTCGTAGTAGACGGGGCAGTGGCATGTATAGTGCAACTCTGTCTCAGGCTCGATGTCACACAGGGGGCATGTCTTGGCCTCTGTTGGTACTCCGCTGTATCTCCCAGTCTCGATCCGCAGCTGGTGTGAAGATGTGCGTATCTGGCCAATAGCACATCGTATCCCATGAGACAAGTGGGTGTCCATGTATCTGGGCCTCGTCACAAAACCATCAACCGTAAGCTGGAGGAGATGCTCTCTGTAGAAAGCCATCTTCGTGCCCAGCTCCTTTGCTGGCTGTATCCATGTCCTCTTGGTGTCTAGCTGAGTCAAGTCCTGGCGGATGAGCCTGGTGATCTTGGACTGTGTAAGAGTCAGAGAGGGTGCATCCAGTGAGTACTGGAAGGGAGGCAATCTGTCTATGCTGAACCCATGCGCCTGAAACCATGATGTCATCTCCCCATACCAGCATGTTGTATCTCCCGCATGGCTAACTGTCGAGAGGACTCAAGTGCAAGGCGGGCATATCTGTCTCTGGGAAGTTCCCACATGCGGTGTATGAAGGAGACAGATTTGGTGAGCGCCTCAACCACTAGTGGGGGGGCAGCTAGCTCTGCTCGAACAAAAGCATGTGGTACTGAGGCCTTAGCTCTAATGAGCCGCGAGATCATAGAGACCAGAGGCTTCTCCATGTCCCCCCATCCATCACTGCGGCCTGTCCTCCCATGATGATCCAACGAGAGAGAGAGAGAGAGAGAGAGAGAGAGAGAGAGAGAGAGAGAGAGAGAGAGAGAGAGAGAGAGAGAGAGAGAGAGAGAGAGAGAGAGATGATATGAAATGAAATGATATATTAACGTCTACAAGAAGCCAAAATGACCTATGAGAACAACAAGCATAGTCACAAGGGACGCGTCAGGGGACGGGGCTCAAATGGATTTTTAGTGTAAAAAAGAGGGCGGGCCGGCAAGTGGGGACGGGAAGCCCAAAAATGGGCGTCCCCTGTGACTATGCCAACAAGTTACAAACTGATGAATCTAATACAAAGTCTGTGTGTTGAAAGAAAGACTAACATCCTAAACAAAATGTTGTAGTTAAAGTGAAAGTGGGGGAAAGACTAGAGACTCTAGTCAATACAATGGTACAAAATAATGATGGATGCAAGAAGCTTGAGCTACTAAGAAGGGGATAATCCTCCATCTTAGAGTAAATCCAGCATCGCTCGGTGTTGGATCTCCTTGATATCTTCCATGGTCAAAAACCTGACTCGATATCGTGCGTGGCGCGCCAAAATAATCCGAATCCTCCTCTGTAATCTCCGTCTATGTTGGGATGCCCTCCTCTGGAATCGTGGACGCTTGGATCTCCCTATCTCCATCGCATGGTGGAGGTGGGATCGGAACTTTGCTGCAGAACCTGTTTGTCTAGTTGTCGAGTGGTAATGGCTGGCCTGAAATAGTCCGTTCGTTGCTGAGTTTGTCTCTCTGGTAGCCTCAACAAGCAATCCCTCTGTCTCCTCAACTTAAGCAAGGACAGACCCAAGCATCTCTGATCTTGGTATCCCATAACTTTGGAAAGTAGTCCAAAACCCTCCCTGAATAAGCAATGGAATCGCCCGCGAATCTCATAGTATGCGGAGCAATGACATATGTAATGCAACTCTGTCTTTGGCA